>NC_059107.1:81384384-82022718 GCF_020740685.1 Jaculus jaculus | reverse complement strand
CCCATGAGGAGACTGGTCAAAACTTTACAACTAAAATTCCTGCATTTCATGTTCTACATGAGAAAACCAGATTGCTACTTAGTGAAGCTGAGATTTTGCTCATAGTCACTGTTTAGAGAAATAAAGCCAGTCTTGAAAGCAGTTCCATCCCTTAACACCATTCATTTACTTTCTGAAAAATCTTTAGTCTTTAGTGTAATTAATCTTCTAAACTTCTCAGTTTCTGTAATTTACAGCTGTTTTTTCCAAAGGACTGGAGATATAGGGGTGTTCCTATTCATGCTATGACCATTTTAGTTATTTTGGTAATATTCTTTTCAGATTATGCTCTCATAGTATAACTGTATACCTTTAGTATATACCAGTAAATGTAGGTTATATCCTTGTGAAATATCTAGTCTAAAATAGAAAATATAACAAAAAAATTACAATTTTGTCAGGAAAGAATGATTTAACATTTTAAAGATATTTTGTACACATGAACTTTTAAATAGTTTTTAACATTGGTAGTAATAGACATATAATATTAAATATGCTATATAATATTCTTTAACAGTAGAGAGGATATATTATATTCTTTTTGTTGTTGTTGTTTTTTTGTTTTTTTCAAGGTAGGGTCTCACTCTGGCTCAGGCTGACCTGGAATTCACTATGTAGTCTCAGGGTGGCCTCAAACTCACGGTGATCCTCCTACCTCTGCCTCCTGAGTGCTGGGATTAAAGGCATGCGCCACCACGTCTGGCTTGGGATATATTATATTCTTATATCTCATGTTTATTACATAAAATATAAAGGTACTAGGATGTATATACTTTGTAAAGGATAAGCCTGTGTTTATTGATGCTTCATCCCCCTTTCTCTGCACCTTCATGAAGCTGTTCTACTTATTTATTTATTTATTTGCAAGGCGAGAGAGGGAGATGAGGGAGGGAGGGAGGGAGGGAGGGAGGGAGGGAGGGAGGGAGGGAGGGAGGAGAAGGAAGAGAGAGAGAGAAAGAGAGAGACAGAGATGGAGAGGGAGAGGGAGAGAATGTAAGCACACCAGGTCCTCTAGCCACTGCAAACAAACTCCATGCTCTACTTTGTGCATCTGGCTTTATGTGGGTACTGGGGAATTGAACTTTGGTCATTAGGCGTTGCAGGCAATTGCCTTAACTGCTGAGCAATCTATCCTGTCCTGAAGCTGTTCTTTGACTTAATATCCTTCTTCTCAACTTTGAGTATTATACAAAAATGTTTCCTCTGCTTTCTGAAAATATACTTATCTGTTTTTTGCTAGAATGTTCACTTCTCAAGACAGTTTTTATCATCCTCAGATGAACTATAATTGTAATCAGCAAAAAATCATGGAAATATCATGATTAGTTCAAGCAGAAGATGGTTCTGCCTTAGGAAATGATTTGATCAGTCATTTCAGTAGATGAATCTGCTGATGAGTCTAAGCCTTTACAGAAGTGTTAAATCCCATTTCATACTTCTCATCAAATGACAAAAAGCACTACTGCTAGGCCTTTTTCTAAGAAAACCCTGCATGAAACTACTCACTTTCACTATGAGCATAGTCATCAGAGTCAAGTGCATATTTTGATTGGACTTATACTACCTGACTGTCAATATTGGACTATCACCACAGGACTATCATCACTGGATTATCACCAGTGGGCTATCATTACTGGACTATTGCCATGAGAGTAGCACCACTGGGCTATCACCACAGGCCTGTCACCACTGGGCTATTAACATTGGACTTTTAAGCTTAGCTCCTTAAATGCTCTGTTTTTAGATATTCACAAATATTTTCCTACTGCTCATGAGATATCTGTTTCCCTTCCAAAAGAGTAGCTGAAATTCTCTTTGAAGATATAATCATGTTGCCTTCTACCCTAGAATGTCTTAAGGGCTTCACATCACACTTAGAATGCCACCCAGAACACTCTGCCAACACCTCCCATGGCAGAGTCTGCCTGTCTCCTTGTGCCTTTTTGGTCTATTTTCCTTGCATCTGTCTGTCTGTAGCCACACTTGTCTTGAGCATCCAGATTTCTTCCAAGCTTAGGGCTTTTGCATTGTCATGGAGACAATGTTTTTTCTTCCCTCCAGATTATTGGATAGATCACCCCGTCCCTTTATTACCTTGTCTTCTGTACAGGTACCTCAGGGCAAGGTACCTGCCACTCTCACTGAAACCAGGTGCCCACACCTCTTCCTTCCTTATCAGCTTTCCCTCATTTCCTTTGCTCTATTACCTCAAGATAGTATCAACATGTAACAAAATGTCATATTTTGTTATATGTTTGCTTATTGATTTTGCTACCTGCCTTTGGAATGAAAGTGATAAGGGAGTTGTTTAAAGGAAATGAAATTTGCTTTGATGATTTTATAAGTTGATTCTCTTAAAATTACCAGTAACCCTCTTCCAGGCTAAACTTTTCAGTACAAACAAATTTGTCAAAGTCCTAGTTTGTGACAAATAAATATAGCTGTGCTTGGGGCATGGTCTTATAGAGATAATAAATTAAAATTAGATCATCAGGATGGAACTTAATCTGATATAACTGGTGTCATTATAAACAGAAAAACCTTCACACAGGGAATGCCATATGAACACACTGGGATCAAACAGCCACCTTACCTCCCATGGAGAGAAACCTAAGAGGAAATTATTTCTGGGCTTCTAGCAACTAAATAGCAACTAATCATTAAGCTTAATCCCAACAGTAACAAAATTCTAAAGTCACATGTTTGCTTGACAAAGAATTTGAAAAGGAATTAATGCTAGATATAATTTAATGATACAATGCTGCCATTGGATAATTAACATTCAAGTACATGTAATATCTTGCCCTTTTCATCATATAACTTTATTATCTGTAGGTAATTTTTGTCCTATGGTTTCAATGGTATAGTTAAAAATATCAATACATTTTCCAGTGAATAGAATTAGTAGTTAGAAGTCTTTTGTTAATTTTATGTAGAATTTCTAAACAATCTATGTTTGGCAGGTTATTCTGGATTGTCTGATGGTAGGCAGGTGTAGTGCTTTGATTCAGATGTCCCCCATAAACTAAGGTGTTCTGGATGCTAGGTTTCCCAGCTGATGGCAAATGGAAATTAAAGCCTCATGGAGGTGGTATATTTTGGGGGGCAGGTTTATGGGTGTTATAGCCAGTTTCCCCATGCTAGTGTTTGGCACATTCTCCTGTAGCTATTGTCCACCTTATGTTGGCCAGGGGGTAATGTCCACCTTCTGCTCATGCCACCGTTTTCTTTGCCATCATGGAACTTCCCCCTTCAGCCTGTAAGCCAAAATAAACCTCTTTTATTCTTTGTTAGCCCTGGTTACAAGGAGAGATAAGAGAGGGATATCCCTTGGGTGATTTCTACTAGTAATACAAACCTGACTGCAACAGTTATGTTGGTACTGAGGAGTGGTGTCATTTGCTGCTAGACACCTGAGTGTGTGGCTTTGGCCTTGTGGAGCTGATTTTCAAGTGGATTGTGGAAGTATTTTAAATCTTTGGTCTAAGATATGCCTTGAAGTGCTGTAATTACAGCCTGATAGAATATTCTGGTTAGAGGTGAAAGACATGAATGCAGTAAGAACTGTGGAGTGTGAGCTTTGGCTTATGAAGGTGAGAAAGAGCTTTGCCTGGACTGGGCTAGGAGCAGTTTGTGTGAGAGCTTGTTGTTATGCCCATGTCCTGAGAACTTGTGCAGGGTTGCTTTGGGTAGAAATGGATGTATGTGAGCAGACGAATATAGCACAAAAAAAAAAAAAAAAAAAAGAAATCTTTGGGACAAAACTTTTGCCTGCTGAGCTGAAATTGTATGAGATTACAACCTTTGAGACTGAGTCAGCTGACCTGCATTTGGGCAATAAGAAGAATGTAGACTCTTTTTTCTTTCTTTTTTATTCTTTTGGTTTTCCTTGGCAGGGTCTCACTCTAGCCCAGGCTGACCTATAATTTACTATGTAGTCTCAGAGTGGCCTCAAACTCATGGCAATTCTCCTACCTCTGCCTCCTAAATGCTGGGACTAAAGGCATGTGCCACTATGCCTGGCTCGGATGTAGAATCTTTTGAAGGGGGCTTAGTGCTCAATGAGTGTTCTGTTCTTCGAAGTTTGCTTTATTACCTTCTGGATTAACAAATTGGCATCTTACCTGGTATTATAGAATATTAAAAATGCAGGAAAGAGAGGGTCATTGAATTTGCAACTTGGTCTTGTGTTTTGGAAATGGCTATGGGCAGTATGAAGCAGGTTTGCTGGTTGCCTGCATGGAGACCCGATGGAGCCAAGAAGATGAACTGTGGCTTATCGTAGAGACCCAGTGAAGGTGCTGGGACCACGCAGTGATGGCTGTCAAGGAAAGCTGCTGGCCCTGGATGTTTTCCAGGACTGTGAGTAGCCTAGCTGGAGGGGGCAGAATTGGAATTCCAGAGACTTGTTGCTGGTTAGAATTATTAGACTTGGTGATTTGTCACTGGCTAGAGTTGTTAGACTTGGAATTATAGAGTTTGATGTTTGCCCTGTTTAAATCCTATATTGGTTGAATGTTTCTTTGCTATGCCCAATGCCATCTTTTGCAGTGTGAATGTTTATTCTGTGCAATTATGAGTTTTGGGGGGATTTTTTTTTTTGGTATTATGGCTCAGTTAAAAACCCGTTGGACTATGGGGATGCATGAACATCACTGGAAATGATAAAAGCTATGGGGAAATTTTAAAGTTGGGTGAATGCATTGCATTTTACATCATATAATGGTTATCAGTTTATGTGGGCCAGAGGGAGAATGTGGTAGTTTGATTCAGGTGTCCCCCATAAGCTTAGGTGTTCTGGATGCTAAGTTCCCAGCTGATGACAATTGAAAATTAGAGCCTCAGCTTCCGGTCAAGATGGCGACCGCCTAGCTGCACTACAAACAACGAGGGGAAAAAAGGCAAGTATTCAAGGGAAATTAGGAACTTTTTGAAGACGGAGGGCACAGATTGGGATAAAAGAGGGAAGCACACACCCCCACGACCCACGCCCCGCCACCCCGCCCGTGGCGAACAACTGCATCGGGCGCGGCCCCGCGCCCAGCGGCCCGGCGCCCCGTGCACACCAAGCCCCACGCGCCCCGGCGGCCCAGTGCACCCCACAACCCCCGTGCACCACGCCCGCCGCACCCCCCGCACCCTCCCAGCGCGCCCCTCCCCCCCAGCGTGCCCCACGCTCCCTATCCACACACGGCAGACACGGCCCGAGCGAACCAACGCTTCCCGCGTCCCGGGCGCCCAGGCCTGCCCCACGCCCCCGCACGCCCAAGACCCCAGCACCCCACCCCCGCGTGCCTTGAGACCACCCCATGCCCACCCCACCCTCCCACACGCCCCACCCCCCGCGCGTTCCTTGCTCTCTATCCACACACAGCAGGCACGCCCCAAGCGCCCCGTGCCCCGGGTGCCCAGGTGTGCCCCACACCCCTGCGCCCCCTGCGCGCCCTGAGACCCCCACGCCCCACCCCCACGCGCCTCGAGCCCCCCCCGCGCGCCCCGCCCCCGCCTCCCCCCCCCAGCGCGCCCAACGCTCCCTACCCACACGCGACAGGGGCGCTCAAAGCACCCCGCAGCGTCCAGCGCTCGGGCGCCCAGGTGTGCCCCACGCCCCCCGCGTGCCCCGAGACTCCCCGCACCCCACCCCTGTGCTCCTCGAGCCCCCCCCGTGCACCCCACCCCCGCCGCGCGTCCAGACTGCCCCGCAGCATCCCGCAGCATCCAGCACTCCATCTTACCTCAGCGTGCTCCACGCCCCCTGCGCGACCCGCGACCCCCTGGACCCCCTCACCCCCCCCCCACGTGATCAGCCCCCTCCCCCCCTGCGAGTCCAGAGCACCCCACGGTATCCCACAGCGCCCTGCGCTCCTAGCTGCCCCCCCTCCCCTCACGCCCTGCTGTTCTCACATCACTTGCCGCCGGTCAATTTCTGCTGTGTCCTGATTCCGTACCCACATCATCTGCCTCTGCACTACAATTGCACGTGCAGCAGGCCCAACCCACAGCAAGAGCCATATAAGTCCACACTGAGTCACTAGCGCCAGCGCAGGTGCCATCCCCTACCTGTACATCGCCACCCATCCCCCACTCCCCTGAGGCGGAAGAGCACAGACTGTTTACAGACCCCAGTGTACCCAGCCAGAATCTAGGCACCTTCAAGGGTTGCTACCTCAGTCCCTTTTCAAGCTCAAAGGCAGGCAGCTTAGGTGCATTACTGGGTGAGAATTCAGGCAACTTTGGTGCCCCTGTCAGGCTATAGGTAGGAGGCTTTGGCAAGAGTGAGCAAAAACCCAGGCTGCTTACAACTGCCCCAGGCTGCCTTGGATTTGCATTAAGCTAGATCCCAGGCTGCTCCACCCACCTACCTGCCCATACACTGACATGGGTAGACCACAGCGCAAAAGAAATAACACGAAAAATAAAATGGAAGAAAATCCAGACAGATCACCCAGTCTAACAAGGATCACAACAAACCAAAACATAGAAGAGTGTTTAGGATCAGAACATCAAGTGGAAGCAATGAACAATGCAACCCTGACCAAACTACTGCTAGATCTGACAGGAAAGCTACAAAGGATAGATAATCGTATGGATGATACCATCACTAAGCTAGAGCAATATGACAAGACACTGGAAGGAATTCAAAGAGAGCTAAGAGAGTTGAGGGAGAATGAAAAAAAAGAGGACCTTAAAAATCAGCTGGCCACACTAAATGAAAACATAAAGAAATGCAAGGATGATTTCCAAGAATCATCAAGAAAATCAGAAAATGAGACAAAAAGGGAGCTGGACAAAGCGATGGAAGTGATACATAGGAAAGTAGTAGAAAATGCAAACTTAATTGAACAAGTCCAAAACTCACTAGAGGCTCTCAAGAATAGAGTCAGCAAAGTGGAAGATAGAAATTCTGATCTGGAAGACAGGATGGAAGAAACAGTTCGAGAGTCCAAAAATTTCAGTAAGTTCAAAAGTTCCTGTGAACAGAACATGAGAGAAATGTGGGATACACTTAAACGTCCTAATATCAGAATCATTGGAATACCAGAAGGAGAAGAATTTCAGACCAAAGGCATGGAGAACGTATTTAACACAATAATTGAAGAAAACTTCCCCCGTCTCTTAAAAGAAAGGCCCATCAAGATTCAAGAGGCAAACATAACTCCTAACCGACTAGACCAAAGGAGAAACTCCCCAAGGCATATTATCATTAAGACTCTAAACATTGACACCAAGGAAAAAATCCTAAAAGCAGCTAGGGGAAAACAGCACACCACTTTCAAAGGAAACCCCATCAGAATTACCTCAGACTTCTCAATGGAAACCCTGAAAGCTAGAAGGGCCTGGAATGATACTCTCCAAACTCTAAGAAACTATGGCTTTCAACCCAAACTACTCTACCCAGCAAAAGTCTCCCTTATAATAGATGGTGAAAGGAAAACTTTCCATGATAAAACTCAGCTTTACAATTATATGAACACAAAACCAAACCTACAGAAAGTACTCCAGGAAATGCTCCACAGAGAAGAAACAAATAACCAAACACAAATGCCTACAAGAAGAAGATCACAGCAATCAAACCAAGAGTAGATACAAAAAAAAAAAAAAAAAATTCCATGGAAATGCCAACACACCTCTACCACCACAAAATGACAGGGATCAAATCAAATCTCACAGTCATCACCCTAAACATTAATGGCCTTAATTCACCCATCAAGAGACACAGGCTAACAGGGTGGATCAAAAAATTAGACCCCTCAATCTGCTGCCTTCAAGAAACCCACCTTACCACTAAAGACAGAAACCTCCTCAGGGTGAAAGGGTGGAAAACAATATTCCAAGCAAATGGGAATAAGAAACAAGCAGGTGTAGCTATATTAATATCAGATAAAGTTGACTTCAAACCAAAAACAATCAAAAAAGACAAAGAAGGCTACTTCCTACTTGTAAAGGGAATAATCCATCAAGAGGATATTACAATCATAAATCTGTATGCACCAAACACAGGGGTACCGCAGTTCATAAAACAAAACCTACTTGACAATAAAACAGAAATAACCACCAACACCATCATAGCTAGGGACTTTAAGACACCATTATCAGTAATAGACAGATCATCCAAACAGAAGCTCAACAGGGAAGTAAGAGAGCTCAACAAAACCATAGAGCACTTAGACCTAACAGACATCTACAGAACTTCCACCCCAAATCCACAGACTACACATTCTTCTCAGCAGCCCATGGAACATTCTCGAAAATAGACCATATACTGGGTCACAAAGATAGCCTCCACATATTTAGGAAAATCGACGTAATTCCCTGCATGATATCAGACCATAATGCTATATTCCTAGAAATCAACAACAAAAAAACCAACAAGAGCCCCAACGGCAACTGGAAACTGAATAGCACACTCTTAAACAATAAATGGATAGTGGATGAAATAAAAAATGAAATTGCAAAATTCCTGGAATTGAATGACAATGAAAACACATCATACCAAAACTTGTGGGACAGAATGAAGGCAGTCCTCAGGGGAAAATTCATAGCACTCAATGCCTTCATAAAAAAGACAGAAAAATCCCAAATCAATAGCTTAACCATCCACCTAAAGGCATTGGAAAAACAAGAAAAATCCAACCCAAAGACCTCCAGAAGGAAGGAAATAATTAAAATCAGAGCAGAAATTAATGAATTGGAAACCAAGGAAACAATTAAGGCAATTGACAAAACAAAGAGCTGGTTCTTTGAAAAAATAAACAAGATTGACAAACCTCTGGCCAATTTGATCAAGCAAAAAAAGGAGAGACTCCAAATTAACAAAATTCAAAATGAATAAGGAGAGATTACAACAGACATCAGTGAAATCGGCAGAATCATCAGGACTTATTTCAAAAACCTCTACTCCACAAAACTGGAAAATGTGGAGGAGATGGATAAATTCCTGGATGCATATCATCTACCAAAGCTAAACTCAGAGCAGATCAACCACCTCAATGAACCCATCACGCTCATGGAGATTGAAAAAGTAATAAAAAACCTCCCAAGAAAGAAGAGTCCAGGACCAGATGGATTCCCAGCCGAATTTTATCAAACCTTCATGGAAGAACTCAAACCAATCTTCCTAAAACTGTGCCACACAATTGAAGAACAGGGAAAACTACCCAACTCCTTCTATGAAGCTAGTATCACCCTAATCCCAAAACCAGGCAGAGACGCCACAAGAAAAGAAAACTATCGGCCTATTTCCCTAATGAACATAGACGCAAAGATCCTCAACAAAATTCTCGCAAACCGAATCCAACAACACATCAAAAGCATTATCCACCTTGACCAAGTGGGATTTATCCCAGGAACACAAGGGTGGTTCAACATACGAAAATCTGTCAATGTAATACACCACATAAAGAAGCTTAAACATAAAAATCACATGATCATTTCGATAGATGCAGAAAAGGCCTTTGACAAGATACAACATCACTTCATGATCAAAACATTGGAGAGAATCGGCATGGCCGGTTCACATCTTAATATAATAAAGGCAATATACAAAGCTCCAAAGGCCCAAATAATTCTTAATGAAGAGAGAATGGAGGAATTCCCATTGAGATCAGGAACAAGACAGGGATGTCCTCTCTCACCTCTGCTTTTCAATATAGTTCTGGAAGTCCTAGCCCAAGCAATAAGGCAGGAGAAGGAAATAAAAGGGATACAATTTGGAAAGGAAGAGGTTAAGTTAGCTCTATTCGCTGATGACATGATTGTATATGTAAGAGACCCGAGAGACTCCATCCCAAAACTCCTGAAGGTGATTAACTCCTATAGCAAAGTAGCAGGATACAAAATCAATGCACAAAAATCGGAAGCATTTCTGTATGCAAATGACAAAGACACAGAAAAAGAAATAAAGGACATAGTCCCATTTTCAATAGCAAAAAATAAAATAAAATACCTTGGAATAAAGTTAACCAAGGAAGTAAAAGATCTATACAATGAAAATATAAAAACTCTCAAAAAAGAAATTGAGGAGGACTTGAAACGATGGAAAGACCTCCCATGTTCCTGGATAGGCAGAATTAACATTGTGAAGATGACAATCCTACCAAAGGCAATATATAGATTTAACGCAATTCCAATTAAAATCCCTACAATGTTCTTCACAGATATAGAAAAAATGATCTCAAATTTCATATGGAAAGGCAGAAGGCCTCGCATATCCAAACATATCCTCAGCAAAAGAAATACCTCTGGTGGCATCACCATACCCGATATAAAGTTATACTACAAAGCCATAGTAATAAAAGCAGCATGGTACTGGCATAAAAACAGGAGTATAGACCAATGGAATAGACTTGAGGACCCGGATTTTGGGCCAAGCAACTATAGCTACTTGATATTCGACAAAGGCCCAAACAATATAGACTGAAAAAAAGATAGCATCTTCAGCAAATGGTGCTGGAAAAACTGGATAACCACATGCAGGAAACTAAAACTTGATCCACACATTTCACCATGCACAACACTCAAATCCAAATGGATCAAAGACCTCAACATAAGACCAGAAACTCGAAAACTACTGGAAGAAAATTTAGGAAGTACTTTCCATGATATAGGAATGGAAAAAGACTTCCTGAATAAAACCCCAGTGGCTCAAGTTCTTAAACAGTCACTCAACCATTGGGATCATATGAAGCTGAAGAGTTTCTTTACAGATAAGCATATAATAAACAAAGCCAATAGAATACCCACAGAGTGGGAGAAAATATTTGCAGGTTATCCAACTGATAGAGGCCTTATCTCTAGAATTTACAAAGAACTCAAAAGTCTAAACAATAAGAAGACAAATACCCCACTCACAAAATGGGGCACAGAGTAAAACAGGCAATTCACAGAGGAAGAAATACAAATGGCAAACACACACCTAAGAAAATGTTCATCATCCCTAATCATCAGAGAAATGCAAATTAAAACAACTATGAGATTCCACCTTACCCCAATAAGGATAGCCAACATCAAAAGGTCAAATGAAAATAAATGCTGGCAAGGATGTGGAGAAGCAGGGACACTCATTCACTGTTGGTGGGAATGCAGGATGGTACAACCACTTTGGAAAGCAATATGGAGACTCCTGAAAAAGCTGACTATAGAAATACCAACAGACCCAGTTATACCATTACTGGGCATGTACCCTAAAACCTTCAAACCAAAAGCCAGAGAGATTTGCTCAACCATGTTTGTAGCAGCTCAATTCGTAATAGCTAAAAGCTGGAATCAACCCTGATGTCCATCATTAGAAGAATGGATAACAAAGATGTGGTATATCTACACAATGGAATTCTATACAGCAGTAAGAAAAAACGACATAAAGAAATTTGAGGAAAAATGGTTGATCCTGGAACAGATCATTCTCAGCGAACTTACCCAATCACAGAAAAAAAAATCGACACATAGTCTCACTCATCTGCAACACCTAACCTGAATTTGCCCAAGATGCCTTACATACCCAGCAAGTACCTCATGGACTAGACAATAAGATGGATGGGAGGGTGGGGAGGGAATCAAAGGGTGGAAAACAGTAATCCGGACCCAAACGGCAATGGTACCATAAAATTCTACTTCCTAAAAGACAGACCAAATGACTGAACCTTCACTAGTCCCTTACAGGAAACACCTGAACCACAAGACACTGGAGAGGGTAGGATCAAGACTGACCTAAATCTCCTACATCTTCCTTCCCTCCCTTTCCCCCTCTCCCCTCTATCTCTCTCCTCTCTAACTCTTGTATATTAGTTATCTTTTTCCTCAATTTCTTAGTGGACACTGACCTGTAACCCCCACTTCCAGCTTGGGCCTACAATCCACAATGAGCTTTTGATCAGAGAAACCTACAAGGTTTCCCAAAACAATGACAGACTTCTGTCAGAGTAATTGATGACCCACCAAAGGCCAGTGGTAAGACCCTATTGCTGAAGACTCCATACGCAGCTGACACGTAAAATGGAATGACATGGCCGGAAGCCAGGAGAGAGTCAGTCCCCAGACAGTCAGCGTGTCTAGTGCCAGAAGGTGCTACATAGGCGACTGGGGGAAGTGACCAAGATCTGTCCAAGCAACACATTGTTTAACCTAAGTAGCAACAATTAACCGGATGTGATACCCACACAAGTGCAATAGTGGTACACAGCCATGGTGAGGACTCAACTGCTCTTGATTTGGCTAACTGATCCACTGAGTGGTACTAGACCCTTAGCTGGAGCTGGGAAACACGTCAGAACCATACCCAAACACAAGCCCACTCTACAATATCAAGCTACCATCAATCACGGGGTATAAGAGGGCCTACACCTATCAAACTGTCTGTCAAAAAAGTAAGTGTTATCTCAATTTTCTGGGTGCTAACTTACTCTCTGTTGGAGAATCTGCTTCTCTTTTCCAGATAGATGCAGATCCTAAGAAGAGAGCTGCCCCAACATACCTCAGAAGGGGCCCAACTGAAACTAAGGACAACTGGCGAAATAAGCAAGGGTGATGTTTTCCTGTGAACTGGATACCAGCACAAAGGGGAAGGAGATCAATGCAGAGAAAAATCAACTCCTACCAAATCAGAGAGCCAGAGCCTCAGAGGCCCCCAACACCTCAGCACTGAAGCAGACCAAAAATGAACCCAACATGGCTCAGGGAAATCTTGCGGAAGAGGGGGCGGAAAGAATGTCAGAGTTACATGTTGGGTCATGATTTTCAGAGACATTTATCATACTAATAACTTGGGGCTAACTCCACAATGCATGACCCATTTTCAATAACAAGGAGGGTCTAATAGGAGGGGGTAGATCACAGATGAGCCTAAATAATGGTACCAAACTGCCTGTATTTACTGAAAAGAAAACTAATAAATTAAATTTAAAAAAAAAAAAAAAGAAAATTAGAGCCTCTGGCAGCAGTGTATTGATGGGAGTAGCCTTATGGATGTTATAGCCTGTTTTTCCTTGCCAGTGTTTGGCACACTGTCCTGTTGCTATTGTCCACCTTATGTTGGCCATGGGGGTGATGTCCATCCTCTGCTCATGCCATCATTTTCCCTGTCATCTTGGAGCTTCCCCCTTGAGCCTGTAAGCCAAAATAAACCTCTTTTTTTTCCATAAGCTGCTCTTAATTGGGTGATTTCTACCAGCAATATGAACCTGAGTGCAATAGCAGGCAAGCCTACTTATTTTTAGGAAAAGGGTGCTGTTTTCTGGTGGAAATCTCACACCTTGTCTCTTTCAGCACACTTCTCTCTGTCTCTGTCTTGAGAGGAACTGCTAATTTTCCCAGACTCTGGCCACGAAAGGCGTCAGAGGAAGAGTTGGAAGGCAGTGGCCCTCAGCTGTGCCAGAGACTACTACCCAGGAGGAGACAGTATGCTCATGTACCCCTACTAGTGCCGTTTGCAGGTACCACCAGTGGGTACCCTTTCAACTGCAATCTCTTACTTTCTCAAAGCCAGCAGTCAGTTTTAAATCAAACCAAAGATCTGCTTTCTTTTTAAGATCACAACTCAATATTTGGTGAAAATATTTAGATGTGGCACATGTCTCCTGACAGGACCCTCACTGATAAATAAGATAAAAGAAAGAACTTTGTAGCAATATATGGCTTTATATCTTGAGCTCAGTCTTCGTGGAAACTAGGTCAAGCATTGTAGAATTCACCACAGACCTATAAGTCCAAGGGCTCAGACAGAAGCAGGACCTGAGGAGATAAACTACCCTGCACACTTCACCAGGGACCCAGCTGAAACCACAGAAGACTTGGGGAAATGAGCAAGAGTGCTATTTTCTCTGTGAACCTGATATCTGCACATGGGTGAAGGAGACAGATACTGAAGACACTCAACACCTACAAAACCAGAGATGCAGAGGCTCTTAAGAGCCCATCACTGAAGTAGACTTAAAAGGCACCCAACATAGCTCAGAGAATTTCACAGAGGAGGGGGGCAGAAAGATTGTTAGAACCACAGTTGGGACATTATGCACAGAGATATTGCCTCTTCTCCATAACTGACAGCTGCCCCCACAAGGCATGACCCACAACCCACAATCCTCAAGGGGATACCTGGCATTCCCAACTAGGAGGTTCCCTTTGGAGGAGTAGCAGGGATGAGGGAAATGATAGTACCAACAAGTGTTTACATACTGAGTATGTCCATAACTAATAAACATATGTGTGAATTGGATTGCATCTCTCATTTCAGGAAAACATGTCAGAATTTCCATTGAACTTAAAAGAAAGTGCAGAGTTATGAGAATATCCTTCAAAGAAGGAGTGAGGAAAATTCGAAAGGGTAGAAAATGGTAAGTGTCTGAGTTATATTTATGGCCAAAGCATTCATCACTTTGCTCCTCTTGTCTCATCATCCTCACCCCACACAACTCTGCAAACTGAAAACATAGTAGTCATAGTGGTCTCCTTCCTGCTTTTGGACCACATCAGGGTTTTGCTGCCATCATCCATCCTGGGACACTCGTTATTTTGTCACATAATGATATACTCTGCCTTTGAGTTCAGAATACATTATTTTCATAGGAAGGTTTGATTTGGTCATTTTACTCAAATCAGCTCTAACCTTTACTACTTTTTTCTTCACATCACAACCTGCTTTTTTCTTGTAATTTTTATTATTGCATGTTTTTCTCTTCACTGGGCTGCAAATATCTAGAGGGTTTGCTGCTACTATACCAGGTGCAAAGCAAAATATGGCATGGGTTCAGAAAGTGGTTATTGAACAAATCAATTTTCTGCAGAACAAAAATATTACAAAAACCTTCTGTGTTTAAGGTAAGCCTTCAGCTTATTGAAGGGGAAATGTTAATTGCATATTTTAATCCTAACATATAGCTCCATGGATTTAGGCAATTTAGAGTGTACTTCAGAAGCCAAAATTGTTTACTAGAAAACAAATCTTAGAAGATTGTTTTAAATCTTTCTTCCTATTATAATGTTTTTCACTGAGGAACTTTTCAACCAAATTATTTATAAGTTTACATAAATGAGCAAAATAAAATACTGAGCCTAGTGTGTGAACTTGCTAGTATCTGACAGAAGCTTTAGGGAAGATTTGAAGAAAATTCAGGTTAGTTTAGAAGTAGAGGGGCTGTACTTCTAGAACCAGAGGAAAGTTCCTGAAGTGCAGGTAAGCACTGGGGCTTCTGGGACCAAACACCCAGATCACTCACTTTTGTGATCCATCATCAAGGTGTGAATCACTTCTTGATACCTAATTTAGTAGCTCACAAAATATTACTTCATCCAAATAATTTATCCTCCACTTTCATGCTTGTTAGCAAGTACGAGTATACAACATCTAGTTGTTGTTAAAAGCTTTGAGATGTTATTTATGATTGAGTGGTAACAGGGACTTCTATTTCAGAGTTAAATTAAATATAAATTAACTTACAACCACGAAACATAGGCTGTATTCATCTACCTGAACTCTCGGATGTGCCTCACTCAAAGCATAGTTAAAGAGTATTTGGTTATTTGAACATGGGGTAGGTAGAGTGTGCATTACCTGAATAATTTCTGATTGGGCCTAAATCACAAATAGAATTAATTATATTATGATGTTAGAATTCCAATAAAGCCATTCAGCTATAATATTATTGGAAAATAATATACCATTCCAAATATTCAAACTTGTAATTTATTCACAACATTCTAATTCTTCAAATGATAGAGGATATTTTAAAAGTTACTGATTTAGGGATTATTGCATTACATAGTGTTGTGTCATTAAGGAAAGCAGGAAAAGTAGACTTCAAATCACCATGTCTATTACCTTCTTCCTCCACATACACTGTTTCATACATGAGTAGATGTTCAAGATAATTTTGGCTTTAGAAAATACTCATATTGTTGAGTGTCATTTAAGGCCATTGCCAGCTACATAGTAAATTGAAAGCCAACATGGGCTATTTGAGACCCTGTCTAAAAAGTATACACTAATAATGTCTATATAAGATGCTGGCAAAAGTTATTATGTTAATATAGTATTTTAACTTAGTAATGTATCTGTTAAATCTCATCTTCCTACCATCCTTTCATCTCTCTATACTGTGCTACTTTGGAACTGGAAAAGTAAGTCTGTCAGTGAAGGAGTTAAACATGCAAGCATTCTACCTAGAAAGTGATTTCCCACTGTGTTCTCTTACAGTGAACTGAAGAGGGGAAAGCAGAGAGACAAAATGTGTTTTCCAGTTACCAAAAATAGCAGGTTGAATGTTTAGATTATATCATCCATGGCAACATCAGGATAAATTAAACATTTATTAGAAAACATAAAATCAACAAAATGAATATATAGTAACCTTAAATCAAATGTAAAAGTTGCCTTGTTCTTTCGAATCTAGCCTAGACTTCACCACCATCTCTCTCTCAAGTCCAGACATCATCACTTATTAATCATTCTTTGGCAAGAATCTCATAATTCATCTCTTTATATGTCTTACTCTCCTACCAAACGCATTTCTCAGAACCTCTAATATAATTTTTATGTAAGAAAATCTAATCCTATTTCTCCCATCATAAAAAGTTTCAAATGATACTCCCTACCTTCGGGAAGAAATCCAGGCTAAAATATCCTTAAAAGATATCTTTGCTTTGGCTAATATAGGTACCATCTATTCAAAAGTAAAAATGAATTGTCCAATAACACCTCCTGACAGCCCATTGGTATAGTGAAGAAATTCAAAAGTGATTTTCGAAAAGTGTCATTGTGAAATGTGAAATTGCATAAATATATTAGTTATGATAAAAAGATTAAAGCCAAGGTAGCAATCTAAAAATGTATCACTTCCTAAAGCTACCAGTGCTATTGAGGTTCTGTCCCTTGTATGATTCTATATAATGTGCTACCAAACAATCCTTCCCTTCCTAAACAGTGAAATCACGTGTAAAGCCTGAGGTACATCATTGCTGCAGGGTGAGGATATTTACAGTACAGGTATAAGTAGACACTAACTAGAACTTTCTCCTGTCCCTGGAAAATCAGTATCTCAGCATTTGCCCACACATTGCTAGATGCCATCTATAGCCACTCTGATGACTGAGCATTTTTAGTCACTGTTCTGAATGTCAGAAGTGAGGACCTGCTTTGCTCAAGGAGTGAATGAAGATCAAATATGGAAGTGTCTGTCATCAAAACTCAGAGCTTAGAAAATTTTGCAAAAGTAAAGTGATACTATTTCCATTTGCCAAATGGAAATACAGTGATGTAAAAGGAGAACAGCACTTATAAAATGATAAGATCAAAGCCAAACACTTTTAATGAAATTGGTGATAAAGATAATGTTTTGCCTTATTATTTAAATTTAGCATGTTGAAAGATTACTTCAAAAATGTGCTCAAATTTATTACTTACAACTGAAGATTTTGGTGTAAATTGTATACATTTATTTGAAAGAATGTAATGTATAAATTTAAAAGAAATTTATAAAATCTTGAATAATATATGGAATATTTATGAATCAACTGATGGAATTTGATGTGGCATGATATTTTTTAACAAAAGCTAAGTAATATGAAATATGAACATAGGAATGACTATAAATAAACTGAAATTATTTAGCGGTATATGGAATGTGAATAATTTTCTTCTAACTCTTTTAAGCTTCTATTACTTATAAATTTGAGACCACAGACAAAATAATAATGTTTAAACTAAAAATAACAAAATGAATTTTTCCATTAATGTTGATTTTAAAAGGTGTATATGTGTCTAGTTAGGGCATATCTAACTAAAATATAGCATAAAGGTGAAGCTAACATGTTTGTACTATATCCTCTGTCAGTTGTGTTAAAAAATCCAATACTGGTTTAATATAAAATAACTTTCCTCTAGTTAACTATTCATCACTATTTTTCTAAATTAATAATTTGTCTTTTATTCAGCATTAAATAGTATTTTCATATTCTCTCATTAAAAATTTTATTCAACATAATGAAATTTAACTGGGTAGCAAACCCAAACTAGAAATCACTGCCTAAAATACATACATCAAAATCACTAATACAGTGAGACATATAGTTGGTAGAAGAGAAATGGGCATGTTAAAACAAAAGCCAAGAGAAGTGAGGCACAGCAGTGCATGCCTTTAATCCCAGGATTTGAGAAGCTGAGGTAGGAGGATTGCCATTAGAATGAGGACTGTCTGAGGCTACAGAGTGAGTTGCAGGTCAGCCTGGGCTAGAAAGAGACCCTTACTTTGAAAAATAAAAAACAAATGTGGAGGCAAGATAGTCAAAAGAGAAATAATGTAATCCTTTTATTTTATTAATATATTAGCATGTGTGTATAAGAAAACAGAAATTTGAAGAGCACTTAAAGTTATTCAGTAGATTTCCTTTTAAAATAAAAAACTGAATATTATTAACTTATAGGCCAATCAGTATACATGTCACTTTCAATACCTTATTTTTTTTAAAATATTTAGTGAACAAATATATATGAAAGGCAAATAGCATAATTACACACACATGCACACACATATCACAATCAAAACAGCACATCTATTTTCCTGTATGTTATACACTAGAACTCAACATGACAATAGAAAAAGTTTAAGTTTTTGACAACTAGTTCATAATTCATAAATGTGTGCTATATAGCAATTTACTTTTATGACACATGGAATGACACAGAAGGTTTCAGGGTATCCTTGGTTCTTGAAATCTCCTCAGAAAACATGTTGATGCTGGTCTGAATATCAATTCTAACTTTACTCTTGGATAACTACCTGCCAGAAAAATGTACAATACTTTTTATATGTCTTAAGCAATGACTTACCTGAAATTTTGACTTGAGATACCACTCCATCTCCCCCATCACTGTGTGCTCGAACCTCAACAACATACTCTCCATCTCTGGGGATTGGGACTTCTATGGAGTGTTTATGGGTTGAATACAGTTTACCATCATGCTGTCCATCAGGTCTATAGAGAATCTATAAAGTTCAAAAGAATGAATAAAGTCACAACAATGTCCCAATACTAACATTAGTATAAAGTTATAATTTTATCTATAATAAAAATAACATGAAAACTTGGTGGGAAATATACTTTATTTTCAATCCACAGAAATTGATTTCTGCTATCTCAGGGGTGGGTTATATTACTTAATGTGCAATAATCTTATGCACTTTTTGATCTGGCTGAAAATGAATGCATCCAAAGTATGTATCTTTGTTAGAAAAAATAAAATAAAATGAAACCTTGCTTATACATGGATGTGATCTCAAAATATTCTCTGTCAATTTTAAGGTTTTTTTGCATTATTTATAAAGCTTAGGGTCTGAGGCATTACAGAGAGTACATACTTTTAATTTACTATATTCTAGGTAACACTGACTTTGCAAAACAAAAGTAAATTCATGAATTTTCCTACTTAAGCACTGAATATCCTGCCATTTTATTCTTTTTCTTTTCTTTTGCTTTGTTTTTTGAGGTAGGGTCTTGCTTTAGCTCAAGCTTACCTGGAATTCTCCATGTAGTCTCAGAGGGGCCTCAAATTCAAAGTAATTCTCCTACCTCTGCCTCTCAAGTGCTGGGATTAAAGGCATGTGCCACCATGCTCGGCCATTTTATTCTTAAAAGCCATCATTCTATTAATCTTACCTGAGTTGGAATTTTCCTAAAAATCAATAAAAATTTTCATTTCAAAATTTATTATAATGCTATCTATGCCTTCTGATTCTGCTGCACAAATGGAATTTAAAAAGCTAAATGGATTTAATTGAAACACATCAAAAAACATAGTTAATTTGTGTATTAATTAGCATAATTAATTTGTACATATTAATCAGTGTTTGTAGGAATGAGGCCTGTGTGGAGTGTAATCTGGTGATCTTGTATTTACCTTATATCCCGTCACTGTAGATTCATTTGATAGTGCAACAACATGGTCCCAGGTGATTATGTAACGTGAACCAGATCTTACTGAACTGATGATCCTTGGTGGTTGGCTAGGAGCTGTGGGAAGTAGTGATATATAATAAGCAGTCACTATATGTCATTACAGTGCTGTGAATTACATCTTTTCTCACCCTGCTCACCTGAGTGGAAGGTTTTTCAATGCCTTTAAATTTGGAGTTATCTCCCAGTGCTTCCTGTTCTTTTCTTTATGGTGTCTTATCTGTACTTTCCCTCTGATTCACTAGATTTCTTTCTGTTAATCATGGCTAGCCTATATCTTATGCTCTCCTTCAAAGTGCTGGAATGACTTAAAATTCCATTTTTTCTCTGTCAATCTTCCCTAAATATTTAAATCTATCTATCTATCTATCTATCTATCTATCTATCTATCTATCTATCTATCATCTATCTATCATCTATCTATCCATCCACCTATCTAGCACCTATCTTCAGTTTCTAGTCTCAGTCTGTCTCTTGACCTTTAAATGTGTCTATATTCCTATCTCTAGTGGATTGTGTTACTTTGCAAATGTAATATGATCAAGATGAAAATTGACTATGGGCTGGAAATGACTTAGTAGTTAAGGCACTTGCTTGCAAAGCCTAAGGACCCAGGTTTGATTCCCAAGTGCCCACATACACCAGATGCACAACATAGTGCACGAATCTGGAGTTTGCAGTGGCAAGTGGCCCATGCATGCCAATTCTCTCTATATATCTGCATTTCTCTCTCTTAAATAAATAAAATATTTTGAAAAATAAAATTGACTATATACTTCCAAATCTGACTCCCATTATTTTTTGAAAATGACACAGGTATGTTCCAAGTTTCTCAAGAAAAAATACAATATTTCACCTTCTATTCTTCTCATTGTCCATACTGTATGATAGATATTAATGGTTCTCTTCTGCAGTAAAAGCATATAAACTAATTAGACTTACATGGTTTTACTTTAGCCCATCATTGTCCATTTCTCACATAAAAGTAAAAAGAATGTTCTAGACACCATAATTTGATAATCACATAGAGAATCATGCTTATCCCTCACCACGTCCTTTCATCAAGGGTATCTTTTTTTAAAAAAATATTTTTTGTTCATTTTTTATTTATTTATTTGAGAGTGACAGACACAGAGAGAAAGACAGATAGAGGGAGAGAGAGAGAATGGGCGAGCCAGGGCTTCCAGCCTCTGCAAATGAACTCCAGACGTGTGTGCCCCTTTGTGCATCTGGCTAACGTGGGACCTGGGGAACCAAGCCTCGAACTGGGGTCCTTAGGCTTCACAGGCAAGCGCTTAACCGCTAAGCCATCTCTCCAGCCCAAGGGTATCTTCTTAAAGATCTCCCAACTACTCAATTTGGCTCCCACCCAATACTCTCAATTTCATAAAATTATTCTATTTCCCTGTTGATATGACCATATGTATTTAACAGAGTTTTTGATTGTTTAGCAGTCTGGCTTGTCTTCTCTGTTTCCTTACCATGTAAAACTGTTGTAGGCATATAACATTACTAATAAACGAATTACTGGAAAGAATAAGAGAAATAATGTTTCATCTCAAAATTGTGAAACTGAGGTTTAAAGAGGCAAAGTGATTTTTTTTACTGTCACACATTTTGTAAGTTGCAGAGTATGTCTCAAACCCAAAGTCTGGCTGTACCACTAGGTTCTAACACCTTATTAGGAGATTCACTAACCTCAAAAGAATATCATCCATTTACAAATCCTAATGCTAATCATGACCAAAGATGGTTATGAATATCTCTAGAGACCGGCATATAAATTCTCCTATGTATAAATACATGTAATTGATTAAAAGAGAGATGTCAAAGTGAAGCTTTATTATTAAAGCTTTATTAAATTAGAATTCCCACAAGATCTGTGCAGAATAAGCAGTCTTGTTATATAAACAAAGAGTTCAGTGATAATACTGTAAGACTAAACCTCGCAGAAAAAAATGAACAGAATTTTAATTTTCTTACGTTGCCAATATGCTCATATAAAATTGTTGCAATTAGTGAACAAAGAAGGTATACAAGTTAATTTTGTAATGGAGAACAAGTTGAAGGAGAACCCTCCCAAAGGGCTAGTAGCATAAGGAGGATTTAAATACATAAAGGCATCCTTCACAGTTTTCTTTATATACAATAACTAGCGTTGCTCAAAATTAATTTGCAATTGTAAAAGACACTATTGGAAAGAAAAAAAAAAAAAAAACAAATGTTCATAGGCAGTAAGGTAGAAAATTTTTCTCATATGTGCCAAGAATCATGATAAAACCAAAGTGGTGGTTTTTGTTACATCTAAAATCAAAATTTGACACTCACGAGCTTTTCTGGTGAAAGTCTCAATCACATCACTGGAAGGTCCACAGCCTGCACTGTTGCAGGCTCCGACTTCAACAAAGTACTGGGTGTCGGGCAGAAGGTTCTCCAGCCTGGCTGAGTACTCCTGGCTGGTGACTTGAACTCGATGTGCAGCTGCTTCTTTGTCATGTGCAGCCCAGTACCGAATCTGCACACATACAAGGTGATAAATATTTTGTCATGATTCAGAAAATTTCTCGGTCAGGGGAGTGCAATGGATGAGAGGAGGGATGGGAGTAGTGGAAATCAAAACTAAAGGTGTTATAAACATACCATATGAAAATTTATTTCTCTAGCTAATTATATACATATACATAAAATCTTTAAAAAATGTGAGAGTCTGTATAGAGGGGTGGGGTGAATAATGCTGTCCTCAGAAACCACACATTGTTACAGAAAATTTCTTTTGCCAGGTGTGAGATATCTCCCAGTCAATTGTTGATCAGAGGCTCTTGAGGCCCACAAAACAAGCAGGCTGTTGCCAAGGCTCTTGGTTGTCCACCAGAACTAGTCAGTATGCCTCTATTTCTGATGACACCATGAACTTAGGTGCATGGCATAGAGATCAAGCTACAGCCTCCTCCCTGATGCTAAGCTATACCAGTGTTGGGAAGTGCTATGTAACCAGCCTACTGGGGGAGAGAAGTCATAAATACCCTTAATATCAGTGGACCCTATAAGCAACACAGCTGGCCAACCAGGCAAGATGTGCCCATTAGTGCAAGAGTGGTGGGTCTGTTATGGGTAACAAACTGCTCTCTGATTAGATATGAGGTCCACTCCATGGGAGCAAATACATGCTTGATACTGAAAATGTAGTGGAAAACTTATGACTGGGAAGGTCCTCAGCCCTAGAGGTGAAGCTACTACTGTTTCTTGGCAAAATGGATATATTAGGGCTGGAGAGATGGCTTAGCGGTTAAGTGCTTGCCTGTGAAGCCTAAGGACCCCGGTTCGAGGCTCAGTTCCCCAGGTCCCACGTTAGCCAGATGCACACGGGGCGCACACGTCTGGAGTTCGTTTGCAGAGGCTGGAAGCCCTGGCGCGCCCATTCTCTCTCTCTCCCTCTATCTGTCTTTCTCTCTGTGTCTGTCGCTCTCAAATAAATAAATTTAAAAAAAAAATGGATATATTATACCCTCTAAACATTTATGTCAGTGGCCATATATTAATGCTGGCCTCACTTTTGGATAAAGAAACTTCTCTTTTCAGATGGCAGTAACTACTGGTAAGACTCCTCATCAAAGTGTTGAAAAGTGACAGTGGAGTGTTCAGTGCTGAGTGAAATGTCTCTATCTTGTAAGACTCAGATACCACTGTGAAAGAGGTGGCAAAAGAACATAAGATCCATAGGAAGTAAAGTTGGGCTTTAGAATGCTGTGTTCCACACATAAAGTGGAGGTTAAACTTATGAATTTTACAAGACCTGCATAATATGAGGGCAAAATATTACATAAATCAAAGCAGAAAGGCCAGGCATTTGCCTGCAAAGCTAAAGGATCCAGGTTCAACTATCCAGGACCCACATAAGCCAGATGCACAAGGGGGCTCATGCATCTACAGTTCGTTCGTTTGCAGTGGCTAGAGGCCCTGGCCATGCCCATTCTCTCTCTCTCAAATAAATAAACAAAATATATTAAAAGTAAATAAAAGAATAAATTAAAATGTTTATATTCACACAGAATTATTAATATCATTGGTAGAAATGTAAGCATTTAAATTTGCTTCAAGAACACATAATCTTCATAAAAGTATTAGAAGTCTAAAAGAAAGGCCTTAGAAAAAGCCTAGCTCTTATGTTTAATAAGGAATTATTAGACTTACAATAAATTTCTGGAATATAATGCTATGAATTCTGTAGAATGAACACAGTTACATTGCTTCTTAATAAATATTGAGAAAGCTGTAAGATGAGCGGTCCTTTAACCTTATTTTCTCCTAAGAAGATGAGACTATGGTAATAGGTGCTCACAGTGCTTATTATTTTTGGAAACTAGGTATGCATCATTTTACTATTAGCAAATTCTGTAAATTTTATATCAGATTTCTAAGTTATCTCCTAAATTATTAAGCTTACCTATGTTAAATGTAATCTATGTCAAATAGCCAGTCCTATAATACTCTTTACAAAAAAATAAATGTAGCATTTAAGTTAAAGCATGAGGCTAATACAAAAACTCAATTTATGAAAAATATAATTTTATGAAGATACTTATAGCTATATTATCTAGATTTCAGACTAACCCAATTGTTACTTCATTTTATGACAATTAGCAATATAAGTAATTAAAATTTGTGTCTTTTATATTGTCTGGAGTCCCTCGCAGTTCTGTGTATTTTAGACACTGGCACAGAAACCAGCCAATTCTCAGCTGGCTTCAGATGAAGGTAACAAGGTGGTATTTCACCTGTGCCATTATCAAAAACTTCTCATCTTCATGCAGGGTTGTCTTTCACTGAAGCTTGCTCAGTTAGCACTGGAAGATGGTAACTGTGGGTCAACTTTAACCAATGGAGAAAAGAGAGGAGGAATGCATCTGTTCTTCTCCTATGCAGAGCAGCTCTGAGACACATTTACCAAGTTCTTTAAATCTCAGGGAATGAACTCTCAGCTGCCCACAGGATATAGCACTTTCATATCTGAGTTCTCCTCCCTTTCTTATTCTCTTGAGCTTTTCCTCCCATCTGCTCCCTAGGGTCACATTTAAATTAAATTAACCATCAATAATAAAAAAGGTACCTTTTACCACACCTTTGTGTCAGTCTTTGCTTTGGGAAGATGCATATTAAGACAATGTCTTCTCCAAATTTAGCAAATTAAGTACCACTTTAATGTCAATTTATGTCTACCCTCATAAATTATACTGTAAAAATGTCTGAGTAGACTCCCTGGGACTGTTAACCTTTTATGAGAATGGTTCAATCAATCATCTGAATTAATCTACAATTTAACTCCTAAAAGTTTTTAAATTCATTATTTTTGATAACCTGTTCTTCATGTTTTGTTTAATTAAGTGAGTGTTTTACCTGTTGGGTAAACCAACTAAGTATTATGAATTCTAGAACATGAGCCCAAAGTTACTAAAATGCTTTCAAAAAGACTTTTGGAGTTCTTCTTGTTTACCTACAGTATAGAAAACCTCACTAGGTGTTAAGAATGGAAATAGGGAACTCTTTAATCAACAAGGTAAAATTGAGTGACCTTACTTTTTCTGAGATACATTTTAAAACCACAAAGGAAGAGACTAAATTGCTTGAAATGCTCATTTTAAATATTGGGAAATTAACCTTGAATTAGGGTGAACCATGAAGAATGCAAATTATGAAAGTTCCTTAATCAATAGATTTTATTTATATTTTAATCTGCTGCTCTTTACAAGTTAGATCTATCACATATTTTAGGGATGTGAAGAAGTGAGGTCATTGTCATTTTTTTAAAATCATTGGTATCTCACATATTTTAAAAATATTTTATATTATTTATTTGACAGAGGAAGAGAGAAGGGGTGGGTGTTCCAGGGCCTTCAGCCACTGCAAACTCCAGAAGTGTGCAGCCCCTTATGCATCTGGGGAATAGAACCTGGGTCCTTTGGCTTTGCAGGCAAGTGCCTTAACCACTAAGCCATCTCTCCAGCCCCAATGTCTCATCACATATTTTTAGGTTGAAACAATTTTCATACTATAGTTAATCAGAATTCACCTCCATATAAGATAGGCACATTTTCTTATAGTATAGATAAATGACAATGTTTTCTCTCTTAAGCTTTCATCTTGCTGCTCATTTATTCTAGGCACTGTGTGTGACTTAAAATTTTTAAAGAATGAATGGATAATAAGATTAATTCTATGATTTATGAGCAGAGTGTCATCATCTGGAAAGACAAGACATAGATTACAATCTACTTATGAAAAGTATCAGTCAGACAAATGCATGTAAGACAAGTCCCTCATCTTTAAATATGAGATAATACAATCTGTTGCTAAGGTTGTATAGTCTCAGCACAAGGAGCATAAGGGTTTAGTAGAGAAGGGACTTAAGAAATGTTTATATTTTAGTGTCATTAATATTACCATAATCTCTATGAAATGTTTAATTCAGAACAGGAAAAAGCTCAAGTGGGGATCATTTAATTCTTCCACAAAATCCTATGATGTAATGGTGACTCTCAGCTTCATAGATGAGGAAACTGAGAAAGAAAATTACACATTCTCTACCACTTACAAAGTAACAGGCCTGTGATAAAGAGTATGTCTGCTTAGTGACATACTTCATGGCTCTGCTAAAAGTGATATTGCAAAAATTAAAATGAAAAATGAAGGCAGCTTCCACTTAAACACATTCTTTACTTCCTTTTTTAATTTATTAATTTATTTATTTGCAAGGAGAGGAAAAGAGAGAATTGGTGCTCCAGGGACTCTAGCCACTGCAAAGGAACTCCAGAAGTATGCACCACCTTTTGCATCTGGTTTATATGGATCCTGTGGAGTTGAATCTGGGTCCTCCGGCTTTTGTAGCAAGTGCCTTAACCACTAAGCCATATCTCTAGGCCTTGAACACATTCTTTGAATTATCCTTTGAAAAAATCTTATTTGCCAAAATCACATTTTGCTTTTAGAAAATAATAAAGATCTATGTCTCAATTAGAAAAGCTTATATACTAATTATTGTCTAAATGATTGGTGTCACTACATAGCATTCCATCTCTTATTCCTTTTATATTCTTCTTGGAATATAGTTATAAATTAGAGTCAATATTATAATTTTTGCCATAGTTAAATGTAATATATTATCTCTATCACAGACTTAATAAAGTAAAAATATATTTAATGCTATGACACTATGATATGGTTTATATAGATGGTTTATATATTAAATTATATTTAAAAAAATTTGGAGATGAATGATACAAAAGAGGAAAAATTCTTTCAATGCAAACTTTGATTTTTCAAGCTTTAAATATTATTTTATAAATGTGTCTTACAGATTTTTATGTGAGCTAATTTTTACTTTTTTAAATTGTGCCCTTTGCTGTATGAACATATTTCATATTGGTCATTTTCCCATCTGGTTATCTTCCTATATTCCTTTTTTCATGTCCCCATTCCACTGAGGGCCCTCCTTAGTGAGGTAATTCACTGTGAGATCAGGAATACATCAGTTAGTCTCAGAGGAGGTGAAACCAATGCCTCAGAATTCTTCTTCCCAACACCTGTGGTTCTTGCAATCTTTCTACCTCTTTGGACATTTTTTGTTGTTGTTGTTTGTTTGTTTGTTTTTACTACAGTGGTTTATGACATCTGATGAAGCTCTTTCTTTGATATATTTTTTTAACTTGTGCCGGAGATGGCAAACATGCCATTTTAGGATCACGAGGAATCGAGTGCTGAAGAGCTGCTTGACACAGTTCCAGCCCAGCTGTCTTTTCCTTGAAGTCCGATGTGGCCCCTCCATAGAAAAATCTTTGGCTCTCTACGCTACAGAAATGTGTGGTTTTCTGTATAATGTTTGTCTTTCTCTGTCTTTCACTTGGTGTCCCAATCTCTAAGTTTACTTTTCCAGTAAAAATTGGTGTTGGTGAAGTGTTGGTCAATGTATCTGAAAGAGGCTCTGGCATAGAATAGGAAAAACAAGAAAATGGGTCAGAGATAATTGTTTTCCTTAAAGGCCTTAAAGAAAGTCAGGCATGGAGTACAAGTAGACTTAGGAGGAAACAATGAACCTCTTGGAACAATGTAAAATTCGTGATATGACTAATTTTTCTAAATGGTGGCTGTGGTGGTTTGATTCTGGTGTCCCCCATAAACTTAGGTGTTCTGAATGTTAGCTCCCCAGCTGATGGATATTTGGGAATTAACGCCTCCTTGAGGGAGTGTATTGTTGAGGGTGGGCTTATGGGCTTTATAGCCAGTTTCCCCATGCCAGTGTTTGGCACGCCCTTCTGTTGCTGTGGTCCATCTTACGTTGGCCAGGGGGTAATGTCCACCCTCTGCTCATGCCATCGTTTTCCCCTGCCATCGTGAAGCTTCCCCTCGAGCCTGTAAGCCAAAATAAACCTCTTTTTCCCAGAAGCTACTCTTGGTTGGGTGATTTCTACCAGCAATGCGAACCGGACTGCAACAGTGGCAATTGCAATTGACTCTTTACCAGGAATCCTACAGAAAAACAACCGAAGTCAGAAATAGTTCAATCTGGGGGACAAAAGTCTAAGTATTGGAGGGACGTGAAAAGGAAAATTCAAAATAAATAATTAAAGGATAAATGGATCTACTGGATCAGTGATTAATGATGGGAAGCCCCATTTGTGGTTGTTTCACCTCTCACCTTTAATAGAGTAATTGAAAGTAGAAGTCCAGGAAATCACAAGTGCTTGACCGCACATACATAGGGAAATTGTGAAAACAGTTAATCATTACAGGGGCCTTACGACTTTACTTGAGGTGAATAATTATAGGGTTGTTTGATGATAAGGAATAACAAAAATTTTCTATGAATTCTGTGAAATTGTAACTTTCTTGAAGTTTGTTCTTGCATGTCGTGATCAGAAAATAAAAGACTGAGACTAAGTGCTGTGGCAGCAGAGAAGCAGAGAAATATAGAAGCATGGAAGCATAGAAACAGGGAAAAATAGAAAACAGGAAAAAAAGGCAAAAAGATAGAAAAAGAAAAAAATAGAAAAATAAAAAGAGAAAAATAAAAAAAAATAGAAACAGAAAAGGAGGCAGAGAGAAAAAGATAGGAAAGCTCAGCTGCCTTCAGCATTAGCCTGTCAGCTTGCACCAGAACTTGACTTTGAGTCATTATTTCGCCACTCCCTTTCACACCTCTCTTCGGGGACCCTCCTTCAAGCCAGGGCTGGACCCCGGAAAACTTGCTGTAGTGAGTGTGGTTCTTAGGTTACTAAGTTGTGAGTACTGTATGTTCTCTCAACCTGATCCTGCCCATTCAATCTCCTATTAACCTCTTTCTTAGGTATAATTGAAAAAAATTTTAAAAGCCTTGTAAAGACATTTGGAGATTATCCAAATCATTACTTGAAATGCACAAATATCTTACTAGTCTATATTAGTGTTTGAATGTTTGTGTTGCTGTTGTAGTCAGATCTCAGAAACATGTGCTTGAGTGAACCCTTGTGTAATACTTGATTTGATGGCACTTCATGATTCCTGCTAGCACTTAGCAAATATCAGCTCAATGTCAAGCAAGTACTCAGAACAACTCTCCACTGTACTTGCTGTTCTTGCATCACCATGATGAAAAAAAAAACTGACAGAAAGAACTCAAGGATGAATTATTTATTTTGGCTCACAGTTCCAAATGGTTATTTGGCCCCAAACATTAAATGAGACATTCGGAAAGGTGGAGCTTGTGAAGTAGGAAAACTATTCATTTCCTGGCTAATGTCAGAGGGAAAGAGGAAAGGAGCAGGAGAAGGTAGAGAGAGAGAAAAAAAAAGGAAGACTATGACCTCAATGATCACCATAGGTGACCTATTTAATCCTCCATTCATTTAACTTTCTAACTTCCATGTATAGTACCACCAGCCAGGGATAATCATTTAAAACATGAACTTGTAGGGGCCATTTTATTTTAAATGCAAAAAATTTACACTGAGAATAAAATAGATAACAATCTTGTCCTTTTGGAATAGTCCATTGGCAGATGAAGGGGGAAGACAGGAACTGTGAGGCAAGTGGGCAGCTCCAGCCCTTCTCCATTCAATGACTAAAACAAGGAGTCTTGGCTGTGGTATCAAACCTATTACTTTGAATTAAAAAACAGGAGTTCTAGAACCTTCTTGGACAGTCTTTGTTGTTGTCAGCAGAGGCATTCAGTCAATTCATTTCTGTACCTTGTTTGCTCATCTGTGAATTTTCCCTTTCCCTATAGAATTTAATCTAAATTGTGTGAATACTGTGTTAACATCCCAGCCATCTTTCTAGTGTCAGTTTTCCACTTCCAACCCACTTTGATTAAGAGGAAACGTTCTCTTCTTTCTATCTGATTAACTTTTACTGGTTAAGACAGCTGGGGGAAAATGTTCTTTGGGTCAGGTTGATTGTTGCAGTTTTCTACTTAAATGAAAAACATATGACACATATTTGACCTATTTATAATAGTACCTCTCATTGCAATGTTTAAAAGGAGAAACAAGATGATCATTTGAAAGAGACTTATATAAATTACCAAACTAGGGCTGGAGAGATGGCTTAGCAGTTAAGGCACTTGCCTGCAAAGCCAAAGGACCCAGCTTCAATTCCCCAGGACCCACTTAAGCTAGACCCACAACATAGTGCATGTGTCTGGAGTTTGTTTGTAGTGGCTGGAGGCCCTGAACCACCAATTATCTCTCTTTCTCTCAAATAAATAAATAATAAATATATAATTATAAATTGCCAAAACAATTTCCAACTTCTTAAGGTTTACCTGTATTTTATGAGACTCTAACTTCAAAGATCATGCATAGTTTCTCAGTGTTGCTTAGTGGTACAGCATTTGTATAACATGCCTGAAGCTCTCAGCTTGATTCCCATCACAGAAAGGTGATTCTTGGCTAACCAAGAGTGTGACATACTACCTTAGTGTTTATTATTCCAACACACCGGTCTCATTATGTCCATTGTAGATAATCCAAATAGGAATCTCTGTTTTAATCAATATTTGTTTTACTCTTTTTTAAAAAAAAATTGTTCATTTTTATTTATTTATTTGAGAGAGTGAGAGAGAAAGAGGCAGATAGAGAGAGAATGGGCGCACCAAGGCCTCCAGCCAGTGCAAACGAACTCCAGACGCATGCGCCCCCTTGTGCATCTGGCTAATGTGGGTCCTGGGGAATCGAGCTTCGAACCAGGGTCCTTAGGCTTCACAGGCAAGCACTTAACCACTAAGCCATCTCTCCAGCCCTGTTTTACTCTTTTTATTGAGAAACATTATTTTCAATTTTTTATTGAGTATACCACATTAATGTAACACACGTACATGCTATATAATCATCAAATTAGAATAATTTCCATCTTACATTTCCAAGCCACTAAACACAGAAAATACAATGTTACTTGCCACATTAATCAAAGGCACACAGGACTTTAAATGATGCACATATTTAGGTTTGGGGAGATGACTCAGCGGTTGAGTGCTTACTACATTTAAACATGAGGTTTTCTTGGGCAAAAAACCACTAGTTCAAAGTCCAGGAGCCAAGAAACATAGCTGGTCATGGCTATGGATGTGTGTAACCCTGGTCTGTGAGGAGCAGAGACTGGGGGCTTACTGGTATGGGGAGACAATACATCTGGATTGAGGTAGAGACCCCTTCTAAAGGAAATAAGCATATGAGTAATGAGAAATGGACAACTGACGTTCTCTTCTGGCCTCTACAGGCATACACATATAGTGCACACATTTGCACATATAAGTTCATACGTCACACACAAAGCACATATACTATACAATATACACATAAAAAGATGCACATTTTAAAGACTTGTTCTTACATGTTTATGGGTAAATGCATTTAGTTTAGTAAAAATAATTGAACTTACCTGATAGTTTTCCACAATTTTTTCTAAAACATGCTTCCAATGAACAGATATCTCAGAAGATGATAAGACTTTGACACCAACTTCTGTCGGGGCTTCATTGGGAGCTGAAATTTAATGAGAACATCGTATTTTAGTAAAAGTTCAAATAAAGAAATTCAAATAAAATTTTCTTATATGAATAAATAAGTAGTTTTAAAATAAGTTATAATTCATTTATTTCATTTTAGAAATATTTGTTTATTTCATTGTCACTGGTGATAAGTATACACACACATATATTAATATGGACATAAATTCATAATGCATGCCCTTTTTCAAATATAGGAAGATCCATGAAGTTCAATTATGTCTGTGAGCAAAACTGTACTCATTCTTTATTACACCCTACTGATACAACTAAGAAAGCCTTTTGACGTAATTTAAAATTAATTATATTATCAGTTTTATCAAACAAAAAAATAAATTTGGTATTTTTCCAGAAAAGTGTTCCTTATAATTAATTTTATTTTACTGTTATTGGTATGAATTACCAATCCACAGCAATATTGCTAACAAAAGTTACCTTTTTTTAAAATATTTTTTGTTCATTTTTATTTATTTATTTATTTGAGAGTTAAGACACAGAACGACAGATAGAGGGAGAGAGAGAGAATGGGCACACCAGGGCTTCCAGCCACTGTAAACGAACTCCAGATGCATGCGCCCCCTTGTGCATCTGGCTAACGTGGGTCCTGGGGAACCGAGCCTCGAACCGGGGTCCTTAGGCTTCACAGGCAAGCGCTTAACCACTAAGCCATCTCTCCAGCCCAAAAGTTACCTTTTATGTTCAAACTAACACTTTAAAAACATATGACCTTCAAAACAAGTTGTGACAGCAACTATTTCTTGAGCTCAGGAAAGCTTTTACATACTTAATCTTCCAACTGGGCATAAAGTCAAATATGTATCAAAAAGGCTTCTGTTCAGAGAAGGAAAATTAATTTACATTCTTGTTATATTTACACAAAGAACAAGGAAAGTTTAAAGGGAGAGTGATCAATTTTGTTGCCTTTCATTCTAAAGTCATAATCCCATTTAATGTTAAAAAATGTTCTACATGTCATAAATGCTACCTTTCTAAATCAAAGTAAAGATGTGACAACATGATTGATTATTTTTACCTAGAGAAGAAATATTACCAACTTATACAAGTTTCAATACATGTAAGTTTAGTGATGCTCATGAAACACTTAGGAAAAAAATTTAATTAAATTCAAATGATCAGGCCTAAATAGATGAAAAGTGTAATTTTTTGCCTGTAAGCTTACTTTATCAACAAATAAAACAGCATAACAACTTACAGTGGAAGAAAAAATAATTTGTAAGTGCTTTTAACTCATTTTCTCTGTGAGATATAGTCATGTTTTTTTCAATTATAATTTAGTCATGGGATGGAGAGATTGCTTAGTGGTTAAAGCTCTTACCTGCAAAGCCAAAGGACCTAGGTTGGATTTCCCAGAATACACATAAATCTAATGCACATGGTGGCACATGCATCTGGAGTTCATTTGCAGTGGCTAGAGACCCTGGTGCATCCATTCTCTCCCTCTCTCTCTCTCTCTCTCTCTCTCTCTCTTTCTCTCTGTGTGTGGACTCTCTCATAAATAAATAAAAAATTAAATTAAAAAATAGAGTCACAGTTCACATTCCTACTAAATAAATATGGTATTACAGCATATAAGATTTGTCTTTGACTTCTCCATTGCATTATTATATAGCTAAAAATTACCTAGTATTCTCTTAAGGTACTGATTTGAGCTAAATTACTCAGATAATTACATTTTTTGTATATTTTTACATTTATTGTGTATTCTTATGATATGCCACATGATATACTATATGGCAAAATGTCACATTTGTAATGAATATTCAGATCATAAGAAATGAATACAAATTATACTTTAAGAAACATATGCATTTATTTTATAAATATATATAGTATTATACTAATATATGTTGTATATGGAGAGAGTGAGAGATAGAGAGAGAGAGAAAGGATGGCATACCAGGGGCTCTTGCCACTGTAAGTAAACTCCAGGTGCATGCCACTTTATGCATCTGGCCTTATGTGGGGACTGAAGAGTCAAACCCAGGCTTGACAGGCTTTCCTAACAAGCACGTTTAATGATTGAGCCATCTCTCTAGCCCACAAATTACATTTTCAACAAAAATTGAACTAGTTAATGTCATGACTGAAGAATACATGTCATACTTTCTATGGACTTCTAAGGGAGAGCTCTACTTTAATTTTGGAACAAAATATAGCCTGGCTTGGTGGTCCACACCTGTAACCCCAGCACTCAGAAGGCTCACACAGGACGAATGCTTTGAGTTTTAGAACATCCTGGGCTACAGAGACAGACCTGGTCTCCATAAAATAAAAACTGCAACCGGTACAGAGATAAATAGAATTTCTTTTCTTGGTAGGTTGAAAGCAGCCCACACAGGGCTTTAGTTCTTGAATGCTTCCATTTGAGCTTCTTCCTTATGTGTAAAGAGAAACCTAGCCAAAGGCAGACATGTTAGGACAAAAGGTAATGAAATCTCTATTTGTGTTTCTAGTTATTAATTACTAACATGGTATGCATGAGAGAGGAAGCCAGAAAGTGTTGCTTCATCTTTTTAAAATAGAATAAGGAGTCTATAAACCTTCCTAGCTTAAGGAGGAAATTATGGAAAATTATGTCATATATGTAATCTAAAGCCTGACACAGCTGTCATTTAGCATTTATATAGAGGCCTCCATGAACATACTCAACTTATTTAAATTGGCCAGATACATGAAGACCCATCATGTCAGTATTACTGTCTCCTCCACACAAATGCCCTACTGGACACTTTTTCTTTTCAAAGAAACACGTTACCTGGCTCTCTGTGTTTTCATATAATTATGTCTATGTTTCCTTTCCCAGCACTGCAGTGTAATAAAATGTTGCATAAATGCAGTTTCACAAGTTTTGAATTAAAATTGGATGCAGTTTTACAAATACTCTATATGGCATAGAATTTTAAATAGTAGACTTTATGAACACCCAGACTCCCTGAAGTTCAGTTGGTATGAGGAGCATAGACCACATTTTGGTCAAGAGGCCAGAACTAGGAGTCCACTGCCAATTCTTTTAATGAAGATTTTCTAACTACCATGGACAGGGTCTGAAGGATGAAAAAGACATTTTTAGCAATACTAATCATTTACATAGAGAGGCTAGTATTTTAAATTAGCTTAAAATAAAACTTGTTTACATAGCATAAAGACATCTTAGTAAATGACTTGTTTACAAAATGCCTACCAAGATAAAAATTTTAGTTAAAAAGATCTAAAAGGACAAATTATAAAAGATTCCTCCACCCAACCACCATTTACCTACCATCTTGTGCTGAGTTAATGACTGCTACAAGGCTGTATGGCCCATCTCCTTTGTTGTTGAAGGCCTTCACTTTTACTTGAAATGCAGTGGAAGGGCTCATAGTTTCATCTTTATGGACATACCGACCAGTATCTGGATTAGTAACTGTAACTTTTTTCCATTCTTCTCCATCAAATGGCTTAAATGCCACTATGTAACCAAAATTGTTGCCATAATGGTATTCTCTTGACAAAGGCTAGATAGAAATTGAAATAATAAAAGGATTTAGGGATTAAGTGAATGGAGAAGAATCCCATGAGAATTGATGTGTGTGTATGTTTGTGTGTGTGTATGTGTTTATATGTAAAACATACTTAGTTCATACATTAGATGGTTGAAATTGAGCAGACACAAACTCAACATGTGATAAGACCTTTGTTCAAGCATCAGCCTTGTTTTCTCAGTAAACGACAGAGGTTCCCATCCCAACTTTCCACTTTCGTGTTTCCTCAGTCCATGGAATCTTCTATTTCAAGACTTGATTCTAGTAAAGACCACCTCCCCATTTTGTCGATTCCCTTTAAAGCTCCATGATTTAACACTAGATAATTCTCAAAGTTATCTATGCCACTGTCTTCCTCTACTCCTGAAAAATAAGTTGCTTTTCTTCTTTATTCTCAGTACCTAGAGCAAGGCTGAACTGATTATATACATATCAGTAAACAATATACATATTGATTGATTGAGTACGTTTCAAAGCTGAGCTTCAACATAACCAAGGGAATAATCAGAGGAATGAACAGGTGCCAGAGAGGAAGGGTCTCGCTGTTGTCATGTGCAGTGCATTGTCTCTGGGACCTGCTAACTGCTGTGCTGCTGCAAGGGCTCAGGTCCCTGAGATTGTGGAATGGTTTCTTCTGACATAATATGCAAATTATAAGTAATGAAGTTGGTGTTAGTGCTAGTAATTTTGAGTTAAAGTTATTTCTAATGTTTGCTGTTTAGTCTTTGAAAGCAGTAAGGTAAGCTAAATTATATAGATACTTTTTGTCCAATCAAAGTTCAAAGTTAGGTACTTCAGGGCAAAAACCTCCACAAAAACATGAATTAAATATAACAGAGTTGCTTGAAAATACAGTTAAGAAGGAAGATATAGAGGTCAAAGGGTAAAGGCTGTGCCTGGATGCAATGTGCAGATATCCCAAAATGGGATGTCAGGGTTGTAGAGAACAGAGTCCAGATAATATGGCCCAACACCTTCTATAGTAGTTTAGACATTACTTTTATTTATTGTTCTCTACTTAGCATTAGAGTTTGGAATATAACACAATCATCAATGTACTTTCAAAGGTAATGATTTCCCTAGAAATTTTATTCTAAATGTTTGGAGAATTTTAAAATTTTGAATTACTTACAAGGCCTATTTTACTGGAAAATAGGTGCCCATAGGGTTGATGGAAATTTTGTCAAATGGAAGCATATGCCTTATTTTTTATAATATACACATTTAAGCTGTTACAGTGACAATAGAAATTGAAAATACATAGATGTTCAGATGAGCAAAAGGCATTTCCCTCTTGCTTATAGATCTGATTTAAAGATCTCACATAACATGGAATGACACAGTACAGACCCAAGTCTAGTGTTACTGAAATATCTCCCCACCAGATAAACCAATTGAATTCATGTGAAGAGTAACCTTGACATTTCTCCTGCACTCTGGGACATCCCCTGGAGCCTAAACTATACTTCTTGACTATATTTAAGATGTGGGAACATGCTGCCAAGATAGATGTGAGGTGTCAGTTTTGAGTCATTTATGTTGTACTGGCCTTCTCCATCTACCTGCCCCTTCAAAGATCCCCATCTGCCATGACTGACCAATCATAATAGATTATACTAGTCATTAAAGTAAAATTTAGTGAGTAACAGTCACCAATTTAAAAATAATTTTGATATAAAGTTTATGAACTGATCTTTAAAGTAGAAAATGTTCAGGGAAGAAGCTACAAATTATAATTGGGTTACTAGATGACAACCCCAGAATATCACTGAAATCAAATGGGTGAATTTTTTGTCTTTAGGCTAGCAGATCCCTGAGTACTCAGTGACAGCTTTGCATAAGGAAGGACTGCCCACTGAACTAGAATGCCAGATGAAATCTGACTTCTGTTTAAGAAATGCAATTAATTTTTATTTGAAGATTGAGTATTGCTTTTTATTTTTTTATGAAAGTGAGAGAGAGAGAGAGAGAGAGAATTGGCAGGACAGGTCCTATAGCCACTGTAATTGAACTTGAGATGCATGTGCCACCTTGTAGGCATGTGTGACCTTGCACTTGATCACATTGTGTAGCTGGCTTATGTGAGGTGTGGTGGTTTGATTCAGGTGTCCCCCATAAACTTAGGTTTTCTGAATGCTACATTCTCAACTGATAGAGATTTGGGAATTAACTCCTCCTGGAGGGAGTGTATTGTTGGGGTGGGCTTATGGGTGTTATAGCCAGTTTCCCCATGCCAGTGTTTGTCACACTCTCCTGTTGCTATGCTCCACCTGATGTTGGCCAGGGAGTGATGTCTACCCTCTGCTCATGTCATCATTTTCCCTGCCATTATGGAGCTTATCTTTAATCCTGTAAACCAAAATAAACCTCTTTTCCCTACAAGCTGCAACATGGGGTCTGTAGAGTTGAACATCGGTCCTTACTTAGGCTTTGCAGGCAAGTGCCTTAACCACGGAGCCATCTCTATGGCCCACTTTTTATTTTTAGTTTAATACAGGAAACAAAATGGATTGGAATTAAAAATATATAAAGCTTCTTATATGAACAATTTATTAATACTTACTGCCCATGTTATTGTCAGCTCTCTGTTGCTTCCACCCCCACCTCCTACATCTGAAGGAGCCACGTTTGGTGCTAAAAGAAACAGATACAGAAAACAATAAAGATAGAAGCTATAAAGGCTATGCAGCTTTTTGTGCACTATGTAACTCAAAACTATGAAGTTTTCTTTTAGTAAGAAATGCAGGCTGCAGACAGAGCCCCTGCAGTCACAATAAGAATGGTTCACAGTAACTGTGAGTGCGCTAGGACATGTAATAGTCTCCCTCCACAAAGAAGAGTAAAGCGAATTTGCCTCCACAAGGTTTTCGTCTTTTGGTGTCCTTCTATTTAATATGATAGACTGTTGTCTTATATGCTAGGCTGTTGGATCCAATAAAGTGACACAGTAGCATGTCACTTTACAATACAGACAAATTTTAAAATACAACACAACTGAATTAATGTTAGGTGTTTCCCCAAATACACAGAAACACAAGAAATCACATAAATAAATATCAAGCCTCCTAACTCCTATGTCTCCTCAGGAATTAAGTTCATCATTGACTGCAAATCGCCCCTCCCCCATCCTGAGGTCTCACGCTCTGCTGGAGAGAACACTCTGCAGTTTCATTTGCAAAGAATTTTATTGTCATGCTGCTTTCCTCTTAATCCCTAAGGCAGTAGTACACTCCTGTCAGGAAGGTGCTTAGAGGAGCTGATATATAGTTGCTTTTAGTACCTCACCTCATAATCAATTATAACATCTGCTTCTCTTTTTTCTTGTTTCAGAAAGCTTTTTTTTTTTTTTTTTTTGTTCTTAATCATAGAATTGCTTTTTAACTGCCAAGTTCAATGAACTGTTATTTTTGTTTTTGTCTCCCCTTCAAAGTCCTGAGCTTGTAACCAGAGATATGCAAATGCATGGGGCCTTGTATGCTTCCCCTGCCAGGGCAAAGTGGGCAGAGGGCTGAGTTAGTAGCAGAAGTTCATTTACCCACAGAGGCGCTGGCTCTGTGTTAGATATTGCTCTCAAGTCTCTTTACTCTTCATATAGCTGAAGTATCTGTTCTTGGAATCCCCAAACCAGCTTCCCAGCTGGACCCAGGCATACACACCTCAGAGTGCTCAGGCGAGGTGGCTTTTAACTAACTGCAGATCCTAACAAATACTGTGCCTCAGAGAAGCATGTTTCATGTCTTCATGCCAGCCATGTAAGTTCTTGGGTGAAATGCACACATGAACTGTACAGAAACAAATACATGCTTTCCCTGGTGTCTGTGGATTAACTAAATGATGATTTCCTTTCCCCATGAGGAGATTGATATGAAGTCCAAGAAATTTTCATTTACTATTTAACCGTAACTTGGATACACAAGGGTGTTACCAGAAAAATTATAGGTCTTTAGCTAGTATATATTAAAGATTGAGCTATTAAAATAACTAACTTCTTCAAACTCTGTAACTCATAATTTAAAGTTAGATCTCTACACATTGTAGAAAAATAGAAAGCATATTTTCTGAAAATTGATGAATAAATAAAATATTATTTAATTTAACCACAACTTACAGTGGTCACAGGCAAATAATTTCAAAATAACTCTAAAATAAATTATTATACTTCAATTTGTTGGATAAAGTACTACTTTCCTTAGTACAAGTATATTTGCCAAGGCATTTCTCTGCAGTAGTTTTCATTATAACCATTTTAACATTTATATTTACAGTAGAGCAAAAATGAAGTGTGTATTTGTTAGAATGAATATTTTCCCACTTTATACTATTTGTGTACTTTTTAACTTGTTTCAAATAAGGAATTTAAGATTGATTTGCTTTTTAAGATTTCTTATTCTGCCCATGTTTTTAAAAATGACAAAAGCCACAGAAATAAAAGTCATTATATCACATTGTATGTGTGTGTTTGTGTATGGGATGGGGGGAATACACATGCCAGAGGATAATTTTGTGTGTCATTCCTCAGGTGCCTCACTTTTTGTTAAGACAGGGTCTTTTGATGGCCTGGAACTCACCAAGTTGGTTAGGCTGGCTGGCCAGTGAGCCCTAGGAATCTTCCTTTCTCTATTTTCCTAACACATGCCACCATATCTGTTTTTTTTTTTTTTTTTTTTTTTTTACATGCATTCTAAGGATTGAACTCAGGTTCTCTTGTTTGCAAAGCAAACACTTTACCAACAGAACTATATACTTAGTGCATGTATTTCCTAATAGAGTGTTCTGATATCTTGGCTACATTACTGATTTAATTCTCCCCTTTTAGCTTTGAACACTTACTTGTCACCTCAGCAGATTAGAGGTTATACATATAAAATTCATATATAACTTATATGCCTAACTTGAATCCGAGAATAATGCAGTTACTCCATTTTATACTCTCAGCCCTGCAGGAGGACACCATCTGAGAGTAGTTTATTTCAGGGAAGTAAGTCAACAAGCAAGTTAAATTAACTTCAGGATCCAGGACAGTTAATAAATTATCAAAACAAATTTAAACTAATATTTTAAAAATAAACTAATTGTGAAAGAGTACTTATAATTTTAATATGCAAGATTAAAAATAGTTAGATGTGTATACTTTCTAATCTAGTAGCTTCTAAGGTTGCAAGGTTAACTGAAGATTATATTCTAAATATAAATGTCATTTAAATAATCTTTGGTAGAATATGCAATGGTTTCCCCCTACCTCCCCCCACATTAATTATAACAAATATGTATAAATTTCACATTTCCTTGTTTGCTTTTTGGATTGATTGGCATAGAATATGTGTCATTTATAACACATGTACACTAGTTAGGTGACTCATACCTCAGAGAATTATTTCTACCTAACTACATTTTAGTATGCATTAAATTGGCATTGTGTTTATCACCTTTAATTTTTTTAACGACAGCTTCTATTCATATATACAAAGTACCCTGATGATAATCCCAGGCTCAGGAGCCATTGCAGAAGAGGCAAAGGAGCCATTGAAAGAAGAGGTGGTTGGAAGGGTGTAAGAACCTTTTGAAATTTAAGAAGACTCTTCACATACCAGCACCATCTGTTTTGATTCTGTTTGAGGGTATGCTGGGCTCTCCCATACCCAATGTGTTGGTGGCCACAACTCGAAACTCATATTCCATCCATGGTATCAAATCCACTGCTTTTGCTGCTTCCATATTCCCTTCGATGATTGGGGGATCTAAATAAATTCAGTATAAAGTATAGGTTATTAGTTGAGTAATTTATTTTTCTTGCTCTTCATTTAATTCCCCCTTTTAGTTGAATATTTAGTTGTCATCTCAGCAGATCATAAGAAATTTTTCACACATAAAATCTGGAGAAAATAGAACATACACATTAAAGTGAAATTCAAACAATATTTAGGAATGACAAACTGTTAGGTTAAAGGGAGTAAGTAGAGAGGTCATTAATATAGAGTGATATACCCATGACTCACCTGCTTAGTAAGCCTGAGGTGGGTATGGAGCCCTGCAGCAGACAAGTTCCTTAGACCTCCTGCCTTTGCAGCAATTCTGTCTGTGGCTACATCTTAAGCAGAAAGGAGCCCTGTTCTAGAAGTAGACTTGAGAATGATTTCCTGAGTCAGGGTGCAAACATAGCAAATTTTTTATGAACTGCCACTAATATAGTCTATTGGTAGCAAATGATTTATTGCTTGAGTTATAATACTGTGAATAACCATTTTTAGTTGGTGTTATAGAGTTATAATTATATCATTTGGTGGTGGTTTGCATAAAAATGCTCCCTCCCCTCACCCACATGGCCTCAAATGTTTGTGTTTAAGCTTCCTACTTCTTTCCCAGCAGGGGACGCCATGCTGGAGCAGTGTGCCATTGAAAGTGGATCATGAATATAACCTGTGTGTTCAGAGTGTTGACTGTTCCCTCTCTGCTGAGAAGGTATGATGTGAGCTTGTTGCTTTTCTCCACCAGGATGACGCTTCCCCTGGAAAGTGTAAGCCTGAAATAAACCCTGTCCTTCCATGTGTTGTTTTTAGTTGGGTGCTTTGTTACAGGGATGAGTATATAATTGCTATATAGCAATACTAATATATGTCAAATTAAGTATTCCTTAGTATTCAGGCTACCACATACTAAGGTGTGATTATAAATTTTTGTTAGGTTATGATCCCCGTTTGCTCATTTAATTGAGATATAACATATACCACTAAGACAGGTCTTTGCATGCTTCATACATTTCAAATGTACATAGAGAATATTTTGTTTTCATAATTAATCTGTATATATAAATGCATGTAAACACCTGTACTTACTACTGGGAAAATTTGTTCCTTTGGGATTGCCTGTGACTTATGTTAACCTGTAGGGAATTTTCAACTATTCATATGGATCATGAATATGCAGTTTTTAAAGAGGTTGTAAACAGTGTCCAGGTTTTACATTTGGGTGGTCCTATGTGGCTTGGACTGGTTCTTCTCTCAGTCTTCCATGTGTTCTACTCTTGTAAACTAATTTTTCCAACCTATTGTATTATTTTAATACAGCTTTATTCTATAGAGTTGACATATATTTTTGAATTTCCAATTAAAATTTGGCTTCATCTTCTTCCTTGTTTTCAACTTGCTTTTTACCTCCGACCTCCCCCCAACCTCCCTCACATGAAATCAGCATCTGTGAATTAGCTCACATGCATGGAAACTGTCATTTTAGAAAATAGGAAGGGGAAAGTGAATGCTTGGGTTGTGAAGGAACCTTTATCAAAAGAGAAGTATAGCTGGTTGTTACAAATCTGAGTAAGGCAGTCCCTCTTTCCTACGGTATACATTACTGACTTTGTATTGGGCCTTTAGAGGCCTGGATGCAAGGCCTTGTGGAACTTCCTGAGCCTAGCTAAAGTTTGGCCACCTGTTTCTGGCCAGCTAGGACTCAGCAAGATGCCTAATGGCTTCTTGCCTGCTACTTCCAGGTAGGAGTTGGAATTATCATTTCAATAGTCACAGTGTAGTATTGGCCCTTACCTCTCCCCACATCCTAGAATCCCCACTCTCATTTTCAACACTATACAGGCAACCGCCTGTAACAATAAAGTGAGTTCCTGTTCCAACAAGACTCCCTGTTGGGAGCTGTGAACCAAACTTCGGCCATGTTAACAGAAACCGCCATATAGCAAGTTAAATTTCTACTTCCTCACCTAATATTCTACTACCAGAAACAAAGGGAATGTACGCTTGGCTGAATACTCCCCCATGCTGTCAGTAGCTGATGAAGAAACAAAGGCATTGCAGCTTAACCAGTAACTCTGTGATCTTTGGCCTGTTTATGTCTCCTTCCCCCTACAACCTTATATAAACCTACATGTAAAAATAAAATCTCACAGCCTTGACCAGAAACTCAGCTTGGTCTTCTTGTGTCTGTTTGCCTTTCCTCATTCAGGTTAACTTCCCCTCGGGTCCTTGTTCAACTCCCACTGGCAGGGGCAACTCCTGACTCAGTGTGGTTTTTCTCTGGTGACTAGGAGAGGGTCTGAGTTGTCTGACATTAACTCTCTTCCTCAATCCCTTGGGAGGAACCAGAGGGCCTGGTCCTTCCTCAGCACTACTTGCCGGGGGAGCCTGGCATCTGGCACCTAACATGGGGCTCTGGGAACCTGGGAGACTAGTGCCACATGTGAGGCATTCTCATTGAGGAGATCAATCAGTGTACATGTGCAGGTGAATGTACCCTCATAAATTATGAGGCAGTCTTCATATTTAATGTACTAAACTTTGCTTCTATAACCTGTGCTTCCTTGTCAACATCTCTTTGTTATCTTTCCTTTCACTTTTGGTTCACCAGAAAGCTGCATCTGTGGCTTTTGTATTTCTAAATGGGTCATATGTCCCTAGTGGACACAATGTGTGGCTTTTGACCTTTAGGCTTGTGCATCTCTCTCCCTCTCTCTCTTTCTCTCCCTCTCTCTCTCTCTCTCTCTCTCTCTCTCTCTCTCTCTCTCTCTCTCATCTTAGGCCTGTGAAGGCAGGCCAGGTTTTTCTGCCATTATGGAACTTCCCCTGGATCTGTAAGCTTCAATAAATATCTCTTCCTCCATAACTGTACCTGGTCTAGAAGTTTATCTCAGTGAACCTAAAGCCGTCTGATACACAACTTAGTATCAAGAAGTGGACTGAGATAAACCTGCCCATGTGGATGTTGAGCTTTTGGAACCTTTGTTTTGGAGGAATAGGTATGGACTTAGTGCTTACAACTGAAGGTGTCTTCTGGAGTGGTAAGCCAAATTTTATAGACTATTCTAATGAGAGTATAAAAATGCTAAGTGCAAACAGCACTGAACTTTGAGGCTTGGCTTATAAGCTTTCCAAGGGAAAGGAAAGACTGCAGAGGATTTGTTGGAAATGAGCTACTGGCATAAAGGCTGGATGCATCCTGCTGCCCAGGCCCAGAGAGTTTAAACAGGTTAAATTTATAATGGACTGATGTGCGTATATAGGAAAGAATTTTCAGGCTAAACCTAAATGCAATGACTAAAGTTACAGATTTTTCAACTGTTTACAAACTCTTAAGGATACCCTAAAAGTTTTATTTAGGGATATAATCTTAATCTAAATTCATCTTACTTTAGACACAGGTGATGCCTATGCTAGGTGGGTCACAAAGTCATAAGTACAGATGTAATTGGAGGTTTAATCAGGTTAAACATAGACAAGACACCTTGTGTTTTGCAAATGGGTAAATTTGCTATGTAAAAACAAACAACTTCAGAATAAGATTAAAAATGTCAGGATGCTTATCTCTCTGCTCTGTAATTTCATTTTGCTCTTGCTTTCCAACATGTGCTACTTAAATTCATGGAAAGCTGGACTCTAAAAAAATGGATAAAACCCTTTTTATCTCAGACCCCATACAAGTTTAAGCCATGTGTTCCCCAGACTCTGACTAGAGACAAAATGGCCAATTGTCCCTGACAAAGAGAAAAAAAAAGTACAACATATAACTGTGGTTCTCTTTAGTTCTTCTCTTTTAAAACCAAGTTTTTTTTTTTTTTAAAGAATTGTATTTATTTATTTATTTGAAAGTGACAGAGAGAGAAAGAGGCAGATAGAGAGTGAGAGAGAGAATGGGCACGCCAGGGCTTCCAGCCACTGCAAACGAACTCCAGACGCAAGCGCCCCCTTGGGCATCTGGCTAACGTGGGACCTGGGGAACCAAGCCTCGAACCGGGGTCCATAGGCTTCACAGGCAAGCACTTAACCGCTATGCCATCTCTCCAGCCCTAGTTCTTCTCTTTTAAACAGGCATGTGATCAGGTTGCAAACTCCTTACATAAGATAAGCATCAGACTTACCTAATGTGTATATCAGGGGAAGGGCCCCTTCACTAAAACATTTAATTGGATTAAATCTAATGTTTACCTGATGCCAAGGTTTTAATAAATGGAGAAACTGAGTCTTATGATAAGACCTCACTCATTAACAGGTTACTGATGCTAATTTGTTATGATTTAAGGGTTATAAAACTGGCCTTAAGACTCTCTCAGTAAAGTAAATTAGGTTCCTCTTTTCATCAAGGTTTTAACTATTCTTAAGATAAAGGCTCACATAGAAGTGGTTATTTTCCAAAGGTGAAGTACTCATACCTAAAGACATTGTAACTTTAAAAATAGCTTCTGTCTTATTTATGCTAATTCTATTGAATGGTCATAACTAGGTTTAATCACTTAGGTTTAAGTGGTTTAATTTCAGTAATGATAACTTTCATCTTCCTGGGATATGTTAGAATAGCTTACTTAAGCTTTATCAAATTTAACTCATGGGTAAAACATAAAATTGTTTTATGTTAATAAAAGTTTCTGTGGTACATAAAATCAATAACTATCAAGCTTAAGCCAAAATCATGGGTTGTCAAATACTGTTTTTTCTTTCAAAAAGATTTATCAAGGGTTATATTAAAATTTAGTTAGCTGTTTTGTTTTAAAAAATTATTAAACTCTATGGTTCTGTTTCCAATGTTCTCTGGGTAATTTGTACCAACACAGGTATCTAAACTAATCAGAGATGTTTTCAAACACAGGTGCTAAAAATTTCTAGGTTAAATGAGTTAATGTTTAAATCAATTGGTACTGTTTTCAAGATTGGTGACAGGTTCTGCCTGGGTTTATAAATGTTAAATAGTTAAAATGTGAGATATTTACAAGTATTGGATATTTAAAATATGAGATATGTCTACTTTCTATACCTCATATATAAGGCTTATACTACCATAGTACAACTAAAATTTTAAAGATAGGATAATCAGACTCTCAAGTCTCAATTACAAAACAAAAGGGGAATCCTTACCCCCAAATGACCAACTAAAAAAGGCATTATTTTTCCTAAATATTTTAAATTTTTCTAAAGAAGATAAACAATTATCCCCTTTCCAAAAACATTGGTCCTCATCCGTTACCTACAGTTCTATCTGGATAAGATGAAGGGACCCATTGACTGAGGCCTGGAGAGGTCCAGACCTGCTCCTCACAGCAGGGAGATTGTTTGGATGTGTCTTCCCTCAAGATGAAAAAAGACCCATTTGGGTACCAGCAAGAGACTAAAATATTTGTCCCAACAAGGGGACACTGACAATCACTTCTCCAGGGAGTGTCCCACCCCTGAGGACTGTTCCTAAAATGGTCTTCTCCCTGGTCTGGCTTTGCTTCCAAACTTGGCCTCCCCGGCTGCTTGCAGTACAGTCCATATGACCTTAAAAAATTGCTCAGCCACCTTCCCTATCCCCGTTCAGGTTTTCCCAATGTTTCCTCTGGAACTTGCATTTGGGACCTACCTTCCCCTAATAATTCCAGTATAGATGTGGGATTCATCCTTCCTTATGTACTTTTAACGCAACTGAGCCCAGTGTTCAACGCTGCCTGCCTTCTGGAATGGTTTATGTTTGTAAAGGCGGGATGGCCTATGACTTTCTGTCCACCAATTGGATGGGCCTTTGTGCCCCAGCCACCTTAATCCCAGATGTAGGTATCATTCTTGGAAGCTAGATTCCCTGACTGAGGTAGTCCTACAAAACAGGAGGGGACTAGCCCTACTAATGGCCAAAAAGGGAGGCATATGCTTATTTTTACAGGAAAAATGCTACTTTTATGCCAATAAATCGGGAATCATCCAGGACGAGATTAAGAGGCCCCAGGAAGACTTGGAAAGGAGGTGGCGGGACCACCAGGACAACCCACTACTGATGGGCTTACATGACTTCTTACCCTACCTTCTCCCTCTACTTGGGCCCCTCCTTCTCCTTCTCTTTCTCCTCACTGTCGGGTTTTGTGTAATTAATAAGATTACACAATTTATTCATCAACGGCTAGAGGCAATAAAACTTTATCAGGTCAAAATACATTATCAGAGACTTGCTACTCAGGAGTCAAGCTCCTCATGACTGGCTGTCCTCATATGAGTGTCCCTCCTCCGCCCTCCATCTGACCAATGACAGGTAAGATCTCAGAAAGGCTGGGACAACCTAACACAGGTCATGGAGTGGATTCTCAATGAGCTGGATACATGGTACCCAGTGACGGGTAAGATCCCCAGAGGGGGACAACCTAAGATAGGGGCCATGTTTTCCAATGTGTGTACAAAAACAAAAGGGGGGGGGGATGTTGGGCCTTGAGAGGCCTGGACACGAGGCCTCATGGAACTTCCTGAGCCTAGCTAAAGTTTGTTGACCTGTCTCTGGCCAGCTAGGACTCAGCAAGACGCCTAATGGCTTCTTGCCTGCTACTTCTGTGTAGGAGTTGGAATTATCATTTCAATAGTCACAGTTTACTATTGGCCCTTACCTCTCTCCCAATCCTAGAATCCACACCCTTGTTTTCAACACTATATAGTCAACCACCTGTAACAATAAAGTAAGTTCCTGCTTCGACAAGACTCCCGACTCAGTGTGGTTTTCCTCTGGTGACTAGGAGAGGGTATGAGTCATCTGATGTTCACCCTCTTCCTCAACCCCTTGGGAGGAACCAACAGGCCTGGTCCTTCCTCAGCAATATCTGCTAAGGGAGCCTGGCCACTTTGAGCCACTGAACTTATATCATGTTAAGTGATGTTCTGCCCAAACTTACATCCATTTATCATCCAGGACCTATGACTATTACCTAATTTGGAAAAGTAGATCTTGTCAGATGCTTTTAAATAATGGTTATATGTATGTATGTATGTATGTATGTATGTATGTATGTATGTATGTATGTGTGTATATATATATATATATATAATACACATGTGGGTTATGAGGGTGAGTGCAAAGTCCAATGACAACTCTTCTTAGACATGGAAGAAACACACTCATAATCATAAAGAGAAGGCAGCAATGTGCCCATGGAAACAGAAGCTGAAAGGATGTAGTCACAGGCAATGGATAATTAGGGCAACCAGATGCTGGAAGAGATAAAGGAGGCATGGTTTGCTAGAGGATAGAGCAGAGTACAGCCTTGAAATATCTCCGGAACAATGGAAAGGTAATCTTTTGTTGTTCTAAGCTGTAAATTTTATGGAATTTTATTTATTAGCCCTAGGAAACTCATGACTTGAGAGAAAGACAGTCTGACCCATTCTACAATTCTGTGTGCTAGAATTCCATAGCATTAGTTAAGTGCTTAAATAATCGTGACATTAAAAGTGTTCAGGATGGCCTCTCTTTGCAATAATATAGTATTATAATGGTGGTCAGTGCCCTATTAGGGCTCTTCTAAGCAGCTGAACAGTGAACATGTATAAGTTGGAACATATATAAGAAGGTATAACTTGGACCAGGATGGCAAAAGTCTGTTCAGTGGAGCCCACTGCAGAAAGCTACACTTCAAGCACATATGAAAATCCAGCATCAAAATACCCACAAATACATGGAGGTCAGAGCCACTTTTCTAATAGAAGAATCACAGTTGACCCCAGGGAATATTTGGATGCTGGGGAATAGGGGGACTTAGGGTAGGAAAAGTCAACTAAAGTCTCCTAATGGTAGAAGTTAGATTCAAAATAAGGTCTTTGGCCTTTGGTTTTAATAACTAAAATGAAAAATGTGGGAAAAATAAGCAAACAGCTCTGAAGTTACTACCTTGAGAATGTGGACTCCACTGGGAAGACTTTGGTTCAAAAATGCATATAACCTTCTCAAGGAGGAACTAGGGAATGGACATCAAAAATTACATCAAAGTTGGGTGTGGTAGAGTGTGCCTTTAATCCCAGCACTTGGGAGGCAGAGGTAGGAGGATCACCAGGACTTCAAGGCCACCCTGAGACTGCATAATAAATTCCAGGTCAGCCTGGGCTAGAATAAAACCCTACTTCAAAAGCCTAATAATAGGGCTGGAGAGATGGCTTAGCGGTTAAGCGCTTGCCTGTGAAGCCTAAGGACCCCGGTTCAAGGCTCGGTTCCCCAGGTCCCACGTTAGCCAGATGCACAAGGGGGCGCACGCGTCTGGAGTTCGTTTGCAGTGGCTGGAAGCCCTGGCGCACCCATTCTCTCTCTCTCTCCCTCTATCTGTCTTTCTCTCTATGTCTGTTGCTCTCAAATAAATAAATAAAAAATGAACAAAAAAAAGCCTAATAATAATAATAATAATAGATAAATAAATAAATGACATCTGGGATGTGCCTTCTGAATGACTAAAGGAGGCATTTGAAACATACAAGATAATTACATTTATCAAGTTTGCTAGTGACATAAAATCTTTTCTTTTTAGAACAAAATCAGTTGCGATTATCTTTGTCCAGTTAGATTACCTTCATGATTTATGAGAATACAAATATCTAAACAAGACATTTAAGTCATAGGAATAACTTAGTAAAATGACGTATGTCTAACATTTCTAAATAATACACCTATAATTAAGAGTGATTTCTGCTTCATCTTTTCAGTCCTTTCAACTTAGATAGTACTCTCAACCCATAACATACAACAAAGACTAGATTTATACAAAATTTCTCTTGCTGGCATTTCTATTCTTCTGCTTTTGATCTAAGCAACCCACATTATTAAGAGTCCATTGTGGGCTAATCCATATCAGGCCCACATTCAACAATATTTCTCCTGTTTCCCTCTTACTCATTTGTGATAATAATTTGTGGCCATATAAATAGTTCTCCTACTTTCCATTCATGTGTTGGATGCCCTCATGGCCCAAAATATATATATGTATCATATGATGTTTTACAAAGAGAATTGTTTAATAAGTTTTTGAAATGCATGTAAATAAAAATACAAAAGTCACATTTACCAAAAAGAGACAATGTCTCAGAGCTATGAGCATGTCCTTGTTTATCCCAGTTTCCTGCTGTTTTTGTTTTGTTTTTGAGGTAGGGTCTCTTGGTCCAGGCTGACCTGGAATTAACTATGTAGTCTCTGGGTGGTCTTCAAGTCACGGCGATCCTACTACCTCTGCCTCCCGAGTGCTGGGATTAAAGGCGTGTGCCACCACGCCTAGCAGTTTCCTGCTTTTTTTGATAGTGAAGGTTGGCGCTCATATCCATCCTCTAACACCCTCTCTCATTCTCTTCAAATGTACATCAATGCTTTCTAATTTCTTTCTTCTGTTAATTTGATATATATTTGGTTTTGCCTCTAATACATATTTTTATTTGCTTTTATCTGAGCATTAAATGTCCCCAGAGAAGTAGGGCCTCACTACCTCCCGGGTCTGTCCTGAAACTTATATACATGTATGTATAAATGCTTGTTCCAGGATATTTAATACTTTGTCCTCTGAAGGTAATAGAATCTAATCTTAATATCTGCTCTCCATACACTACAAAAGTACAAAAGAAGTATTATTTACAATATAACATTTAAAGACTGTATAGTATCTTCCTTCCTCTCATAATTTTAAATTTAATTTCTGATTCAGTGAGAGTTGATATATTTAGAATGAATATATTAATGTCTTAAATAATTACCTTCATAAAACTGACAGAGTAATAGTATCCCCATGTTAAGAGCCACAGCCAGAATCATAGCACAGAACACAGGAGTATAAGTTATTATGTTCCCATTCCTCATTTCACTTGCCCCTCAGTGCTGGACCATCAAGGATAGGGGTAAAGTGGACTAAGCAATAAACACAACTGAGAACCATTTTAGTGGGTTTTTAATCTCACTTCCCGATTGGATGGGTTCTCTATAAATTGACTCTTCCTTTTTTGCCTAATTTGTATGCAGACTGCTAATCTGAGCCCCCCTAAACCTAACCCTAGACTAGCTTCTTCTGGTAAGAAACATGCTTTTAGGTACCTACTCAGCTTGCAATCTGCTTCCAGCCATGAAGAACTTTCCTCTAACAAATCCTGTCTACTTCCCTCACTCTTCTGACCTGACAGAACAAGAAGTCTACAAAATTTTTGCAACAAACTTTTTAATCTTTTACCTTTATTTTTAGTTGACTGAGTACTACATAAGATGCGTAGGTTTTAAAAACATGTTTGTTTTCATTTTTTTTTTTGAAAGAAGCATTTTTCATTACCACTAAAAAAACATTCCATTTTCAAGGCAATTCCACCTGTACACTAACAAATGGAACACACAACCTATACCATTCTTCAAAGTTAATTGGAGCTGAGCTGTTGAAGAAATAGAATGGATATGCTAATGAGAAAATGATGATGTAGGACTGGAGAGATGGCTTTGTGGGTAAGGTGCTTGCCTATGAAGCCTATGGGCCAATATTCAACTCTCAAGATCCCACATAAGCTAGATGCACAAAGGTAAGGCAAGTGCAAGGATACACATGCTCACTCAGTGGTGTAGTGGCTGAGGCCCTGAAGCACCAACTCTCTCTCTCTAAAATAAAGATTTTAAAACTTAAAAAAAAAGGTTGATGTAGCCTTTGATGTTGGAACAACATTAATGTAACATATATGTAAAGAACAATCAAGAAAAGAGAGTGAACAGAGGAAAATTTAAAGAGGGTAATGACTGAAATTTTTCTGAAGGTGATGAAATATTTCACTGATACAAATATCTAAAAATCCCTTATCAGAATGCCTATATTCTTATCAAGCTGAAAAGCAAATATAGAAAGAAATCTTGAAAGCAGTCAAAAAATACCCCAGTAGGTATAAAGAATTGATGTAAAAAGAGTAGCTGATTTCTAAACAGAAACAGTGTACAAAAAGACAGAGCAACAATGTTGGTAGAATGGTCAAAAGAATACTAGGCAAATTAGATTTTGCATCTCATGAAATCTGCACTTAAAAATAGTACTTAAGTCTAAAGTTAAAGACCTTTTCTATCTGACAAAGCTGGAAGACTGTCTCTCCAGTTATCTAATTAATCAGAAGTGTTTTAAGAAGTTTATTACTTACATAAATCATATAAGTAACACATCTAATTATATAGAGAGTGATGGAAATCCCAGATATAAGTACTTGGTAAAGAAGAGGAGAGTTTGAAACAGCTTGCAGCTTTCTCAGTTCAATAAAAGAAGGCATATCCAAAACACTGAAAAAGGACTATATATGTGTGTGTGTGTGTGTGTGTGTGTGTGTGTGTGAGAGAGAGAGAGAGAGAGAGAGAGAGAGAGAGAGAGATACTATAAATTTATAATCTAAGACTAAAGATGACATGAAACTCTTAGTGATCATAACCTAAGAGCTAGTTTTCAGGTCTTCCTTTTATGAACTTCTGAAAGAAGTCCTTTAGACTAATGCACTTGAGCCCACACAGTAGCTGGAAATGACATGGAAGATATAAGAAACACTAGAAAAGGTAATTATTAAGTTCTGAAAGATACACTCATTCATCTCACTTCTCATAAAAGTCTGAAAAGAAATCTCAGAAAAAATATATTTCTCTACTTTCCCATATCCATGGGAAATTTCTATCACAGATTTAGTGAGCTGAACATTGAAAGTAGGAAAAACATACTTGCACCTGTTTAGAACATGCATAGACCCTTCAGTAACAGAAAATAAATAATCTGAAGAAAGCTTAAACTGTGGAAGGATGTACATAAATGATATGCAAAAACTACATCATTTAATACAAAAGGCTAGAGTTTCTATGGATTGCCAGAACCATGGGTACCCTATTAGCATTTCTACACAGATACTGTGTGTGTGTATGTGTATTCACATATGATATGTGTGTGAGTGTGTATGATGTATGTCATATATAATTTTGTTGTTGGATCAGTAACTTTGAACTGTAGTATATTATAGCTCTATAAGGGGACAAATGGGCAAAAAGTTGTAAGGAAGTGACACCAGAGGGTAGGTACCTTAAATCCATGTGAATAAATGAAGAGAAGCAACAATAGTAAAGAAAAAGCCTTATAAAACAAAATTTATGAATATATATTTGTCATTCCCTTGGTTTTAAAGCACATAAAATTATAGAAAGTAGTATTTGTGGGGCTGGAGAGATGGATTAGAAGTTAAGGTATTTTTCTGCAAAGCCAAAAGGATCCTGGTTTGATTCCCCAGGACCCACATAAGCCAGATGCACAAGGGGATGTATGCATCTGGAGCTTGCTGGTAGTGGCTGCAGGCCCTGGCGTGCCCATTCTCTCCCTCTCTTTCTCTCTCTCTTTCAAATAAACAAATAAAATATATTTAAAAAAGAAAGTAATATTTGTAACAAAAGATTATTGTTTGTTAGAAAATACATGTACACATATATAAACATAAATACATAATACATACATATAATAGTACAAAAATGAGGGATATAAAACAGATTAATCTAGGAGAATTATTTCCATAAATGACTAAAACCAAGCAAGTAAAAATTAGAAGTCTATTCTGGTAAGCCCTAGAGAAATGCTTAAGAAAATATACAAATGGGCCTACATTAAAGAAATCAAAATGGAACATTATCAAATGTATACTTCATCCAAAAATAAACATAGAAGAATAAAAAGTCAAACACTTAGAATGCAAAATGGCAATGCATCCATATAGCTAAATGTGTCGATATATAAAATTAAGCATTATTAGATAAAGGAATTCAGTCAAAAGAGCAGAGTTTATCAAACTGAATAAAAAGTAACAACCAGCTATGGATTGTCAATGGAAAACACTTCATGTTCAAAAAGAGAAATAAGCAGACAGAAAAAGAACTGGAGCCATCAGAAAGCCCATGTGCATGCGAGCAGTAGACATGTTCTATTTGAAATACAACTTTCCTTCCCAACACCCTTCCTTCAGCACTTCCCCACCCAACTAATGTCACTATTTAACTGACTGTTTATTGGCATCGCAAACTGGAATGCAGGCTTGTGAAGTCAGGTTTTCTTTTCCTACATATTGTTGGGTTGTATTTCCAGCACGAACATCATGCACTGGTACAGACTAGGAGCTGAGCAGACTTCTATCCCATGAATGAGCATGAGACTGAGCTGGATGCTGGGAACCAAAACACTGATTATGACGGTCTTTTACCCTCATGGAAATTCTCTGGTGGCTTTTCTTTAAATGACAATTTTTCTAGTTTTTGTTTATATTGAAGCACATGTAATTAATAGACTAGGCAGAAATCATATACAGATGTTATTTGCACAAACAAAAATTTCCTTATGACTTGTTGCCAGCAAATCTTAGTGGTACAAGTAAGTCAATGAGAAAGATGAGAGGCCTTTGCTTCATTTCCATCATACATACACACACACACACACACACACACACACACACACACGGAGAGACAGAGAGAAAGTCACAGGTGTAAAATATTTAAAAAGCCTATTGAGACATGTACGGATCAACAGCACATAAAACTCACCTGTTTTTGCATCTTTCCACTCATCTGAAAGAATTGTCTTGGTCTGGATGGTGTACTTAGAGATAGGGCTGTGATTGTCTGACCCGCGGCTCCATGTCAGAGCCACAGAAGTGGCCCTAATGTCTTCTATTCTCAGGCCACCTGGAGGGCCTGGGGGTCCTGTAATAAAATTTGGGTAGTGAATCAATGAGTCCCAGCTAGGGCATCAAACACACATTAGAATACAACAATGTCCTCCTTATAGTTTTCTGAACAGTATTAGTAAAATGCAATCTGTCTAACTGTACTTCCTTTAATACAAAATATAAGCAGCAATAGCATCATCTGTGGTTTATGTGGAATTATTTCACCTGACTCTTTTGAAGAAATAAAATGCTATCATAAAAAGCAGCATTATTACTAAGGAATATATGGATTTTTTTTGACAAAAAATGCAATTAACACCAGTGAGTCCTAGTCCAGATTATATATAACACAGTGAAATTTAATGAATGGTTGTTGAATGCAGAAATCAGATATGGTAGCATAATTCAATCCAAATATGAGATTACTTGATCTAATGTTTCATTCTGCTTCCCAAATTGGGAAAAAATAATTTCTTGTCACCTTACATGCTATAGCATTAACAGAAATGATAATGTAGGTAATATATTTTACTTAGAGCACAACTTTCTGTCAATCATTCTATGTATTGTCTTGGACAGTAAATTTTCATGTTAATTATAGCAATAAAATAGATAGCAGTTTCTACTTATATAAAATATTAACAATATTAACTAAGAAGGACAAGTAATGCTCAGAAAATATTACAAAATATGTTGAAGAGTTTTGGGAATTTGAGTTGTTATCACAGAACATAAAGCAATATTAAAAATAGTGTTCAGATAAAGTATTTTAAAGACATATAAACAAATACTTATGTGCTTTGCTATTGGCTAGTTAATCAAAAATATGCTACAGAAGATAAATTAAGACTACAAATGAAATGATATAAAAATGGATGTTCAAGAATGCTTCCTAACAGTAACTATGATATTTATTTATTTTCTAAACACTTCATGTGCTGAGCAGTAGAGGTGAAATGACAAGTGAGACATGACTTATGTATTTTCAGCAGCTCCTTGAATCGCGAAGGCAGTGGTAATTGCCTTGATAATGATAGTTAAAATTCTTAGATCTCATATCATAATTTCCTATTAAAATGAAGAAAAGCATTTTAAGTGATAATTCACATCTGACATGGTTTTGGTTAAGAAATATTCAGACATTTCAGAAAATGACATCTTTCCTTTTCTTAGAGGACTCCTTCTCTAACTGAATTAGACATCAAATATAACAAATTGACAACTTGTCGAAATAGCAGCTATCTTCAAAAAATAATAAATTAGTTGCCATCATCTTTGAGATGGAAACAAATGCTCTCCTATGCTGTCAAGGTAGCTGCTTGGCCAGTGTGACTTGTGCTACATATTGCCTTGCTCTTTGGAGATACACAAGTAACACACAATATATTTACTCATTTTCATATGACTGGACTCAAGGAAGAGAGTGTGTGTATGACAACAAGCATATTGCCACTACAATAAAGTTACACAAGAGGCATTCTATTGTTGGCAATAACTTTTATTATTTAGAAAAGATACATATGAGAATAATACAGGCAAATAACTCTTATAAATTTGTCTAAAATAGTACTACTTCTTGATGTCAAATAACTATGTAGACACACACAATGTAAACAATATTTGTTATTTTCAGAGAACATATTGTATTTTTATGTGTGAAATAACACCTTGAAATACAGCACACATTGTCTATCAGAATTGAAGAACTGAGTACTGTAAAGATAGGTTTATCCTGTCAGTAATTGAGTGGAATATTTTATATAGTTAAAATAGAAAATTTGAAGTAATTTTAAAGGAACATAAACTTCTATAATGCATGCATTTAGAATTTTTTTCAGAACATTACAGTGTAGCAGTGTTAAAGGGAAATTAAGACAAAAATGCTAAAGTTTATCTTGAACCACTTTACACTTTAGTGTAAATCATTTATTTCTTTTCTGTTATTTACTGAAATTCTTGGAGTTTCAAATGAATAATATTTCACTAAGATCAAAATAAAGTTGCATTCTTTAGAGTATTTGTTAGAACAAACATGCCTAATAATTTTATTAAGTTAATCATTCATTAAAAAGTAATGTTACTCAGCAAAATATTATACTGTCATTTGTCAGAATTTCTCTAGTGCATTCAAGCCTCTGTGAAAAACAGTTGATCTTCAGACCATTCTATACACTTCCCAGGCACACATAATTCATTCTTCATTCTCACACTAGCCTTGAAATATCATTTCTCATTTTAAAAAAAGCAGGGAAATAAGCAGGAAAGAAAGAGGGAATAAACAGAAAGGTTTGGTTGGTACCATCAAAACTCAGTATTACTTTGTAGGGCTTTACCTAATGTAAAATAGATTTTCCACCTAATAATTCCTAGCAGACATTTCCTATATAACAGTTTATCCCACAAGGGAAAATTCATAATATTTAAAGTATAATTTTATAGTTGAAAGATAGTTAAAACAGGCATGGCTTTAAATTCCACATCCTTGCTTATTTGGGTGAGGCTTTTAAAATTACTAAACTCTTGCTTTTTCATATGTAAAACTGAGTACTTTAGGTTCACAACATTGAATTTTGTTAGAATTGAAATTACATGTTAAAGAATATACAGCTAAGCCCACTCCTCAGAAGGTCCTTAGTAAACCTTAACTATCAACAATATTTTTGTAATTATTCCTGTAAGATTTTTTTAATTAAAGATCTATTTATTTATTAGAGACCAAGAGAGGGAGGGAGAGAGAAAGAGAAAGAGAGAGAGAGAGAGAGAGAATTGGGCATGCCAAGGCCTCTAGCTACTGCAAACAAACCCCAGACACAAGTGCCACCATGTGCATCTGGCTTACATGGGACCTAGAAAATTGAACCTGGGTCCTTAGGTTTCACAGGCATGCATTATAACCACTAAGCCCTCTCTCCAGCCTTCCTGTAAGATTTTTATAGGAATCTCAGCTACATAGAAGCAGTAAATAGTTTTACCTATTAATCGCTATTAGAAAATTGCTTATTTATCATCTGTCACTTCAAAAGAAAGTAGGGACCTAGAAAGTAGAGCATTTTCTGGGAAACTTGATGTAGATGAGGAAAAATCAAGATGGTGAAGATACTCTTAGTCTCAGTGTACACAAACATGGATGCCCCATACTGACTACAAATAAGCCTGCACTGTCTCCCAAAAGAAGGCTTGCAAAAAGTGGATGGTGATGTTTCTTGAGTGAAATTTTATTTAAAATGAAAAGTGCTGTGGTAGAAAATGAAAGACTTGCTTCTTAGCAAAAGGACTCTTGTATTTCTTCTATCAGTGGAAATGAGAAGAAAATGTAAGGCGAATTCCTAGTCTTCCTGCTTTTTTGCTTTCTTTTATCCTTTCCCTTTCTTTCTTTTATCTAATAATTGCATACTTCACATAAATCCTTAAGGAAATAATTGATTTCAGAGAACATATAAGCAAATGGATTCTTTCATGCACTCATGTCCATGTTACTTACAGAATCTTAGTTTCTTAGGTTGCTCTCATTCAGATGATTAATAATTTCTAAGAACATATTTTAACCTAAAGTTAAATTAGCATAAATTAAAAAAAACTTATCAGCTTGAAAAGACCTTTAAAATTTGACTGTATTTCAAATGTCTAGATATATTAGATGGCTAATTATTTTTTTCTTCAATTAAAGATTTAAGGTGTCAGAGTGGACAATTGAAATAATTTTGTGATATCATTTTAGCAATGTCGTTTCATCAGTTCTTACTGTCACAAAATACCTGGAAAGCTGCAAACAGAAGAAAATGAACTAAGAAATTAAAGGAGATGAGGGGGAATTAAAAAAAAAAGTATCCAAAATTGCAACATGTTTCATTTTGTGAGTACTTTTATCATCATCCTTCTCTTGTCTCCACAGTCTCCTACTGTTTGCTCTAGATTATTTCCATGCTAATATTTGGGCTCATGCCTTATATCCCTAGTGCAGGGCTGCTCCTTTTATTCCTGATTCTCCCCAATGCTGACAGGTTATCAACATGAATGAGTACTACTGTTTGTGTAGATATGCCCAGGTGACTGGATTTATCTCTGTTAAAAGTAACAGTTCAGAGTGCCACAGAAATTTTCTTGCATGTCTTTTCCCCATTCCAAGCCACAGTGTTCAATGGCTGCCATCCTTTGAACTTCTGTCTATACATCCCAGGTGGCAGCTGCCATTACAGACTGTTCTTCCTGTTCCATTACATTACTTGTTTTGCTATTATTGTTTCTCAGCCTATATTCCTTCTCTCTGGTTTTAAACATACTTTTCAGAGACTACTGTCTGAGGATGTGGCCACACAATGGATAGAAAATGGGTAAGGGAGTTCTTGTTTGCTTTACATTCAGGCATTGAGAGGCCTTCAGAGTATTAAAAGGAGTCCACAGATTATTATTTAAGCCTGTTTCTGTTATGTTTTTACCCAGTGAAAGATTTTGAAAATGTATGGTTCTCTATCATATGTGGTTTAATGAAGAGACTCATTTGCCATGTATGTATTTTGTTTCCATAAGTTGATCTTGTTTTTTGATGTTTTCTATTAGGTCATTGACTATCAGCAAATATCCATCCAATATTCAATGTCAATTTCATATACTTCAGTGCTTGATAGCTTGTTTAAACCAATGTTTGTGTATTTGTAAAATAATGTATTCTAGAAAGATTACTGTTAGCATCCCGTGATTATTAAATGGCATACTGCAGATTCAGAAGAGAACACAGGACTCCCTTGCATAATGTGACCCAAACTAGAGAATGTCTACTTGCAATTCCAGATCCATGAGCTCAAATGAAGAAGACTTTTCATCACTGTCTGCCATACACTTCTAAAGAGCCATTTGAACACAAGTTTTCCATTATTAATTTGGACTTGTTTATATAATTTCAAAAAGTCATGAAATTATTATACAAACATAAGCTTATCAGTAATCCAAAAAGGTAAGCCAGGCATAGTGGTGCACACCTATAGTTCCAGCCCTCAGGAGGCTGAGGCAGGTGGTTTGAGAGTACAAGGTTAGTCTGGACTACCAAGGGAGCTCTGTTGCAAAAGAATGGGAATATGGATTGCACCAGATTTGTTAATAAATGCATGTTTCTAACTACTTAATCTATCTTGGGCCATTGCCAAATCTTATAACTTTTCCCATTGACCTTAGGATATAGGTGCTATTATGTCTCCTAATGTAGGGCTAAGGAAACACAGACAAGGACAGATGAAACACAATTATCATGATCATTCAGCTGATGAAGGCAAAATATGTGATAAAAGTAACTTTTTCTCATTTTGGCACACCAGGACCACCACTGCAAATGAACTCCAGACATGTGTGCCACTTGTGCACCTGTTCCACCTGTGGGTATGTGTAACCTTGTGCATCTGGCTTATATAGGTTCTAAGGAGTCGAACCTAGGTCCTTGGGCTTTGCAGGAAAGTACCTTAACCACTAAGCAATCTCTCCAGCTCCCCAAAGTAACTTCTAACAACAATTCTAAGAGAGTAATTTAAAAGTAGCATTATCTACATTACATTAAATTAAAGCTTTTCATTGATGACCTTTATCACCAAGTTAATAGGAATTACATGAATGCAAATATATATTTTAGAATAATTAAATTATAAAACATATGTTGAAAGTTTTAAATCTTTATCTGACAACATAGATTGTGAAGATTATCACATAATCTATTTACACATTTATTCTCAATGCATCCTTATTCTTTTATCATCAAAATATTTGCTAACTCCTTTAAGTTTTATTTAGTATAAAGATTACATGTCTCAGTGAAATGCATTTGTGGTTCCTACTCAGTTTTCCTTAATAGGTAACATAATTAGGAAAATGGGCAGAAATGCAATTATCAATCATCTCTCTTACTCCGTCATTTTTCCTTTGGAAATGCTGGATAGTCACTGAATAGCTTTTTGGGAACTTGAAGAAAACAGTGGGAAAATACATTCCCAAAGGGTTATTCATACATTGTAATATAAGTTGCCTATATTTTCTCAATCAATATTGAGTCTGCTCTTTTATTCGATAGTATCTCATTAAGTAACTCAGGCTGCCCTTGTTTATTTTTACAAATGGCAAAATTTGATTTAAAATTTTGCAGATATTAAGACAACAATAAATCATAGAAATTATCTTTTTAAGATAAAATAATCTTAAAATGAAACTTGTTGAGAGAAGAACATCAGGTATACTAGGAAAGGAAGCTTCTCCTTTACCTAATAAGTCAATTACAATCCCTTCATTAAAGAAAAACTGCTCTTACCTTGAAAATGTGTCAGGGTAATGACATTATTACAATGCTGTGAAATGTAGATCAGTTTTGTATGATTTGTTGATATCTCAATTATGCTATCTCAAATATCAACTATCTCTACCATATGGTAGGTATTTATTATTTTTCTTAACCTCTGACATTGATGAAAATGAGGGCAGATCTCAGTTAGAAGTGGGAATTAGGCAAAAAAGAAGTCACTGAATATATGTGATTTTTCTTTAATACTGATGAGTTTCTTTAGCAGGAATGTTCTCCTTATCCAGGTACTAATCACATGATTATAAGTTTGCTTTCTGAATTTCTATTCTTTCTTTTCTAAAGTATTTTCCTAGCCAATATGGAGTATATAGGAAAATGCCCAGTCATGACTCACATGTTTCCTCAGTTATGTTTAGAGACACTTAAAAATCCTTCAAGTAATTTTAAATATCATATTAAAAAATGGAAATTGATATAGATCACTAGTATAAATCCTGATAGATCCTTCTTGAGGCTGGCTGAGACTAGAACATTTAAAGATACAAATAACTGCCATCCTGACCCAGAGAACTTCATCCTTTGGAAACCATTTTTAAAACAAAACCATGCTTATTAGAAGATTTCAGAATCTTACCCATGTCCCTCAAATCTTTTCTGTAAGTTCTTCTAACCACAGATGAAGTTGTAGAGTTACTAAACATGGATCTCAAACAACATTGTGTTACAACTAAGAAGGGCATAATTCTTTCTTGAGAAGAAACAAAAATTAGGTATGACATTTTGTTCATAGAAGGAAATTGAAGCAGACCCAGGAAGAACTCAGCTTTAATCACTATATCAGCCCCAGTCCCTTCACAAAAACAAAACAAAAACAAACAAACAAAACAGTAAAACCTCAACCTTGTTACTGAATTAAAGGCTAGGAAGGCTGCAGGGAGGACACAGTAACACTTGATGTAAGCCAAGTTAGCCATCTTCATGTAAACTGTTTCCCATATATAGTGTCCAAGTCTACAACCCTAGGCCTTTGGAGGTTATGACCATTTTTGGTTGATGAAGGATGCTTTAGAACATTTTCTGACAGAGCCTATGAATGACATTAGATGCAAAAGACCCCTGAACTGTGTACCCAGTTTATGTCCGAATTAAGATGACACTCTGATGAACTGGATAGAAGCACTACTCATTAACTTCATTACCTGCTTGAATAAATCAAACAGTCCTTCTAGCAGCAACAGTCCTGTGTTATACTTCAGCTCTTCATAATTTTTTCTGGAAATGCACTAATTCCTGAGATTCATAATTTCAAAGAAAAACAGGGCAGGAAAATGCAAAGCTTTCACTTGGCCAGCAGCTGATGTGCTGGGTGAGTTTGCGAGGAATTATTTTTAAGCATTAGTAAAGCTAAATAGTGATGCTTTAAAACATCTCTGTTCAAAGTATGTTAAGGTTCAAGCATCCTCTAATAATAACTACAATGCGAGGAAACATTGTATAAGGTACAAGATTGGGTTTATTAGTCAAATGTAGTATGGAATGTTAAAAAAATGTGTTTGGCTTTCACAGAAATGGTGAATGTCAACGATCACCAGGTTGGAGGCAGGCTGGCACAGACGGGGAGAAAGGGATCCACCATGTTTTTCTCTTCACTTTTTCTGTTTTTACCTGAAAGAGGAAAGACCAATGCTGAAGGGAGAGCTTGGATGCCTGTTCCTGGCAGGAAGCCATGAGCATTAAGAGCCACCATGTCTTCTTGATATGTTGAAATCACAAATAGGATTGCTGTCAAGATACTGAGGATGGGGTTCCAAAGGAGAAGGCTGCAGGGACCAGGTACTAGTCCCTTCTAAGCAGTGACTGGATTTCCAAAGAACAGGAGTTGAAACTTGAACACTTCAACAAAAACCAAAACAAGGCAGAAAGAAATTTCATTCTGCATAGTGTAAGTCTGTCTACTAACAGATATGTCTTAAGCACATTGAACTGAGAAAAATATATGTAAAGCTTTTTGTAAAGCTAATCAAAAGTTGGGGCTGGGTGTCATGGCATCTGGTACTTGAATCATATTTCATTCATCCTATGTCTAAATTAATCATAAAGAAGAAATAAATAAATAAATAAATAAATAAATAAATAAAACTGCACTTATTAGTATTCTCTTCCATCAGCTTGGCATCTGAGGCTTATACTGATGGACAGACTACTATGACCTCTCATTTTTAAATAGTTAGAGTGGATATCTACGTTTTCCTGATGCTGAAGGGCAGATCCTTTCCATAACATCATGCAGAAGTTTTAACAATTGTACATGTATGCTAATATGGCTATTTTAATACTGTCAATGAACTAATCAGCAGATGATCATCTACCTCTTTCTCCTATTCATAACTAGGAATAGTTTACCAGAAATGGGGCACTTAATAGCTATTATGTCCCTTAGTTATGGTGCATGTGTCTGGAGTTCATTTAAATAGAAGAACTATTATTGCACTAGGAAAACTTGCCTCTGTTGACACTGCGTTGCACATTTAGTCTTTGCCTTATTCCTGTGACACTTTAAGCATGACATTTTAAGCCCATCATATAACCAATGAAATGGTTATATTAAATTTTCTTCTCAACAAAGCTTTGGTAGTACTGTGGCATTATCTGAGTTCTCCCCTCTGTTTCATTTCTCTGTGATCTGAGGTACTAAGTCTGGAGAGAAGTGGCTGTGGCCAGGCACATGGGAAGCAGACATAGTCATCCAGATTGTTTAAATGCAAGGCAACAGAGGAACCTGACTATCCCCATCACTAGCAGTATTTGAACCCGGAGAAATTCTTCAGAATATGTGAAGTACAGGTGAAGCTCTGCTTATGGAAAGCCACAAGAATATGGCTGTTGCTCAGAGGTTACTTTTTGGTGCCTCAGAAAAGAAACTACTCAATGACATCCCACAGTGGAACCCTGTACTCTGTTATATCACTGATCATTTCTTATTAATAGCATTGAGAAACTAGAACGCATATGTTTTACTCATATATTGATATTTTACCCCAAGCAGAAACATTTTACATATTTATGAGGTCATATTATAGTATGTGGTATTCAAATCAGAAGAAGCATCTGCATCTCCTCAAACATTTACCATTTCCCTATGATGGAACACTCAAAGTCTTTATTCTAACTTGTGAAAACTGCACAGCACATTACTGATACCTGCAGTTCATGCTGCAAACAATGGGGATCAAACTCAGGTCCTCATGCTTGTGCAGCAAACATTTTTACCCACTGACCCGTACATACTTTCTTTTAAAACATTAGGTAGATTCAAAGTTATCCCAGTTATATTGTGGCTTTCACTAGAATTCTCAAGCACTCAAGAAATACATGTGCTGGTGCCCCAGGAGGATCCTGCTAGACCTCTCTCAGCTGGCTTCCACCAGTTTCCCCCAGGCCATAGCATGATAATTACTGGTGGCTAGCACTGGGTAGTTAGAAGTAAAAACTGGATTAATTTCTTGAGAAAAGAGTAGCTTTTAGATTCCTGTCATAATCTGTCATTATTTACAGAGCACAATGTGAAGTATAATGTTATAATGGAAGGTGCTATGTCATGAAAATGTCTGAGAGCCATTTTCTGTTATTCCTTCCCTATAATAGGATGCCCCAATTCAAAGGTAGATTTTGCATGCATGGGATCCTAGCTCACTTTTGAGAAGAAAGGGGGAAGAGAAATACCTATGATTAAAATGAATTTGTAAGACAGCAGGAGAGTCTATAGTTAGTTGCAGAACCTTTAAACATCCTCAAATTTCTTTGGAATATGATTTATTTAATCCAAGTAATAATTACTGGGCTTAGAGGAGCTGAGTAAATGAATTCAAAAGCACTTAAATCTACCCTCCGTAGCTTCCTAAATTATTATGAAGATAAAAGCTTTTTCTGAGTTTAGGTCACCCTGATTTGTTTATTCTAAGTAATTGGGGACCTAATTGTTTCTCCAGACTGGACAACAGCAGTGTATCTTGATGATGGCAGGGAGGTGATGGTGGAAGGAAGCCAGCTCACAAGAGGCACCAGCAGGGTAGAACTGTACCTTCCTGAAACATAGGGGGAAGACTCCAGAAACTAATGCAGAAGAAAATTGCTCTATGTGAAAGGGATTTTACATCACTGAATCTTTCCTTGGTTAATTTTTCAGTAATAAAACAAAGATTATTTTGACTTCCTTTACTTAATAATTTGAACTGGAAAAAAGATGATATTAATTAAATTTTTATCTCAAATAATCTCAAACTGTTCTGTTCAACTTAACTCAGAATTACTAATAACTCTGAGCACTGGAGATATCATCTCATTAATTTTATGCAGCAGGTGCCAACACTGATAGAGGTGTGCAGTACAAAAGCACACAGCGTATTTGTTGCATGTGGGGAGATTAAATGTGAAGAAGAAAAATGTACATTCAGATAGATGAGTTTGGGGCATTGGAATCTGTCACATTCTGGTTTTACAATGTGGTAGTTGAAGATTTTTAAAAAAAACTTTTCTTGTCAATGAAATTAATAGTCCCTGTACTACAAGGTCATAGTGATTTTGTTATGATGACATGGTGAATTAAATAGATATCTAAGCATCTGGTAAATATATACATTCTAATCTGAAAAATTAAAACACGTTTTTCTGTGTGTGGTGTGTATACATGCATGCATGCATGAATGCATGCAGGAGTAGATGTGCCAGGGTCTCTTGCCTGTTCAGCTTTTGTGGGTGGCCTGGGAGTTAAATATGGGCCAGAAGCCTTTGGAATCAATCACTTTCTACCACTGTATCATCTCCCCAGCTCCTTTAATGATTTTTAACCAGATGAATTATTTGTTGCTATAAAAAATTGGTAGGGAAACTATCTTTAGGCCAAAGAAGACATTATAAAATCAAGTTTAATTCCATTTCATAAAATTCATTTACTAGTTTTGCTATTGTAGATGTAACTTTTTCAAGTGACTTAGCTTAAAAAAAAGCATATTTTAAGTTCTCAGAGTTTTCTCTTGTTATTAGACCAGCATCACGGACAGAAGTAACATTTCAAAATCTGTTCAATGACTTTCTGCACAATAATCATTTCATGAGAAAATAGAAAAGGGCTTTCATTTGAATTTCCCATACTTATTGTTTTACCTCACTAAACATATCTGAGTTTATTATATTTTTCTACACATATCTGAATAACTATTGGTTATGTTGTGCTACAGTAGTCAATCTGTTCTGTTGAAAGCTATATCTGAGGTCACACTGTCTGTTCGATCTTCTTTACAAAGAGGCTTGTCTCCTAATCCTGTGTCTGCTAAACAGTGCCTCTAAAAGGGCTATGGATCCCATATGGTAAGTATCTGACGTATGGTACATAATATGTAGTTCCTGATAATATGTTGAATAATCATGAGATTTACTGGCATATAACAATTGTTATATCAATAAATGGTGTTGTGTATTTGGTTTTGTTTCATTATATATTATGTATCATAGCATAACAATTAGAGTTGTAATAGTACTTTTGTCAGTATAACTTAAAATCTTTTCATGATATAAGCTAATTGCTATTTAACTACTTACAAGGATTGTTATTATGCATTATATGAACCTGCTTTCAAAAACAGGTAATTTGGCACAATTATATTCAGTAGTCCACTAAATCCACACTGAAGAATTTGGAAATCTCTAAAGCCTATGCAGTGCTGTAATGCTCTCCTCCTCTGCTGGACTCAAAAGAAGAAGCAACAAGGTTGTTGATTCATTTTCTAAGGAAGCTATGCATAAGGATGTTCAGTGAAGAAATCAGAGTTCACCAAAAGCTTACCAGTTTGATTAAAAGGAAAAGAGAATGCTAGAGAGTGTACACTTTCTGTGCAAGCATGAGGATCTAAGACACAAAGTCCAGTGTTCAGAACCCACATAAGCAGATGGGTGTCATCACACAGGCCTCTAACCCCAGTCCAGCATGAAAGCTGAGACCAGACACCCACCAGAGCTCACCAAAAGGACAATAAGAGCTTCTGAATCAAAACAGGAATGGGCAGAAGAGCAATGGAGCAGGACACACTATGTTTTGTTTTGACCACCATGCATGACTGCACCCCACCACAGGTGAGCTTGTGGAGTGCCTCAAGGACACATATACATGCATGCATATATCCTCCCAACACACAAATGAAGAAATAAAGGAAAGAAGAGAGAAATTAAAGAAAGACAACAGAAAGATGGAAGGAAGGAAGGAAGGAAGGAAGGAAGGAAGGAAGGAAGGAAGGAAGGAAGGAAGGAAGGAAGGAAGGAAGGAAGGAAGGAAGGAAGGAAGGAAGCAAAGATAGGGAAAGAGGACCAGAAGCAATCTATATACATTCATACCAAATTAAGAAATACAACTTATATTATTGATGTATTTCAAATTCTAGTAGTAGTTGAAAAGTTTATATTTTTCCACAGTTTTAAACATAGAACCACTACGTTCTAACTTTGCAAATAGGAGCCATTTTCTGGGTTCTGTAATAACTACAACTATATTTGCAATCAGTTGAGTACTTCAGTTTTAGTTCATGACAATTGTGGATAAATGGCCTTAATAGCTTTTCTTTGACTTCAATTTGTTGATTCTCAGAAGAAAGGGAAATGATTAATTTCTGGGATGTGTTGCTATTAATAGTCTTATAGCTGTGGTTTAGTGTAGGGTGGGTCAGAATGGCTCAGAATGGTGCCCAAACCGTCCTGGTTCCAACCCTTGTGGACAATAAGGACCATTCTCCTGTCTTGGTCTAGTGGACTGAGGAGACAAAATCTATAATCTGTCTCTGTGGCAAGACTTTCTTGGCTAAAGCAAGTGGAAAACTCAGGCAATTATCCAAGTATTTGAGTGAATGTGTTTTTCTACCCTAAATACTTACAAAACTACCTCTTTAATTTCACTCTGATGATCTGTACACTGATCTCACTGTCTTTTTAAGTGTATCTGCTTGCTAGGTCTGGTCTCATGCTCATAAATGTGTGTATATGTGTATGTGTCTAGGTGTGTGTATACTTGTATTCCTAAACTGTTGTGTATGTACATGCAATCTTTATACCTATTCTTCCTAACGTCATGGTGATTTGATGGATGGATTTAGACGTTCTTTAAATTACATTTGGGTTGTCATTCTTTAATAACAATTTTGAGTCCCTAATTGCTTATTTATCAACAATTCAAATGTACAGATTCCTTAACCCAATGTGAATCTGTATGCTAGAAGCCACAAAAAGAGAATTTTTGTTGTTGTTGTTGTTTTTCAAGGTAGGGTCTCACTCTGGCTCAAACTGACCTGGAATTAACTATGTAATCTCAGGGTTGTCTTGAACTCACAGTGATCCTCCTACCTCTGCCTCCCAAGTACTGGGATTAAAGGCATGCACCACCATGCCTGGCTAGAAACACAAATTTTGATTTAGCACAAACTTAAAAGGTTCTTAGTCCAATGGCCTTCACTAAGCTTCAAAGTCCTTGAGGTTTCATTTAGAATCCTAAATAACCCGACTTGGTAATTTAATCTTTTTAAATGTCTGTCTTTAGCTTTATTTTCCTCCACAATGCTTTAAATATAAATTACTTTTTATTCATATGTACAAGACAGTGGTGATGGAAAGAGAAAGAAACACAAATTAGGAACTTTTTCATTTAGCAGCAGCAATTATAGAGAAAATTTGGCAATATTTATGATATGGGAAGTTGTGAAAATTATACATCTTTTTGTTAATGCTAGTTAGAAGCCTCAGACAATTAGATGATGGGATAAAGAGCCTGAGAGGATTTTGTGTCACTAAGTGGATGGGGCCTATTGCAAATGTACTTTCAGAGGCAAAGTTGGTAAAATGAAGACATGGCGACTGCCTACATGCACTCCAGGAATAATTCCAGAGTGAATGTCGTATCTTCAATTATCAACACAAAGATCTGACATTGTTGCTGTGAAGAAGTAGGAAAAATTTTATGCAATGAATCATGGGAATGCCTAATTTGATAAAAATAGGATTACCAGAACAGTCTATAGAAAAACATCTCCAAGTATAGGCAACACAGATTTTTTTTTTTTTCTGAACAATAAAGACTGATATGCCCTGTATATAAACTCTGTTAATCAGAACTACTGGTAGTCATGAGCATTCAAGCATTTTTCTACAGGAAATACTTTCATCAAGTCATTTCTAATTTTTAAAAATTATTTATTTGCAAATAGAAAGAGAGAAAGAATGGGCACACCAGAGCTTTCTGTCACTCCACAGGCAGGTGTCACTTTGTGTATCTGGCTTTATATGGAATGTAGGTATTGGACAATTGACCCCGGGGTGGAACTCTTTGAAAGCAAGAACTTTTAACAACTAAGCCATCTCCCAGCCTCTCTAATAGTTTAAAACAGAAATACTATGCATGCTGGCAGGATGTTGACAGCTTACATTATGTTATCATAGTCAGTTATTTCAAATTAATGTAGCTAACAAAGTGCATAAAAGTAATTTAGTCAACAATGATAATGAGTCCTGGAAAGAATCTGGTAACCTAGTCATGTAATGATAACTTCAGCAGATTAAAGTAACAAAGGATGACACTTTATATTTCCTCTCATTTGGGAACTGTATTTCTTGCCTTGGGGGGAAAAAGTGAGAAGCATCACACACACACACACACACACACACACACATACACACACACACACCCCACAGACTGTTCTCTATAAATTGCAATCCACATAAGAAAAAACAAACAGAAGCTTCTAATGTGACATAATAAACCACAATAACTGACATAAACCTATTTCAGGAGGAAAATTATTTGCATAGTTTTCATATTATCTGCTTTTAGCTTTAACTCCTCTTCATCAAAACATTTTTAGTTCCATTGAACTGAGGTAAGGAATCAAATAAAGGGCTGAAGAGATGGTGAAAGAGCTTGCCCACAAAGCCTAAGGACCCAGGTTTGATTCTCCACTACCCATGTAAGCCAGATACATAAGGCACATATGTCTGAATTTTATTTGCAGTGGCTATAGGCCTTGGAATGTCTATTCTCTCTCTCTTCCTCTTTCCTCTTTCTCTCAAATGAATAAACAAAATATTTTAACAAAAAATACAAGGAAGGGTTCCCAGTGCAGACAGTGTCCAGGCAGTATGGCAGTGTAAAGCGAGTAGGCCAGACCCCTGTTTCCTGTCTCCATCTCCTCGCAGATCCCTGGTCTGAGTTCCCTGCACTGGTGTATGTGCTGGCAAGTGCAGTGGTGTGGAGTGAGTAAGCCAGGTCCAAGTTTCACAGGTCCATCCAATTCCCTGGTCTTGATTCTCTGAGCAGACAGTATACAGGCATGGCAGTGTGGAATGAGTAGGCCAGACTACTGTTTTTCTTGCTCCTCCCAGTTTTGTGGTCCAGGTTCACTGGGCCAGACTGTGTACAGGCAGTCCAGTGCCCAGTGAGTAGACCAGATCCCTGTTCCTTGGCTCTTCCCAGTCCCCTAGTACTGATAGTTCCCATTGTGCCTTGCATGGGGAGGCCTAGTCCCTGTGTGAACTGTGGAATCAGGCATTTTGCTCTGGTATCCTGACTGTCCACTGGGTACCAACATCCCTATTCACCTGAGTCAGAGGGTGAATAGGCCAAAGGACAAAAATTTACTTCCTCTTCAATAAAATAAAGAGTCTCTCCCAAATGGGTAGACAACAATCCAAAAGAAAAAAAAAAAACAAAAAAAAAAAAAATGAAAGTCAGAAAACTGAGAGATCTCTACCAAGGATGCCAAGTCCTACAATGGAAGCTTCCAGTGAAATCACAGAGAAATCAACAGATATTAATTCTCAAAATGAAAACACAACCAGTGAAACACTGATCAAAAAAATTGCTGAACTGGAATCAAACCATAAAAGAACCAACAATCATATCAATGAAATTGAACAGAATAATCTCCTAGAGCATTCAGCTTTTGACATTAGGCTTAACTTGATTGAAAAAAAAAAAAAAAACACATTGTAACACTCCAAAGAGATATGAATACATTGAAGGTGAGTCAAGAACTGGAAGAGCTCAGTACCAGTTGATTAAGCTTAATGAAGATTTGATTGAATGCAAGAATGAATTCCAGAAGGCATCAAGAAAATCAGAGCTCAATTGGCAAACGTATCTTATTGAAGAAAAAGATGGACATGGTGCAAAATAACACAACAGAAAACAAAATCCAAATAGAAACCATTACAAAAATCCTCTCTAGAACCACTCACCAACAAAGTTACACAGGCGGAAGACAGAACCTCTGACCTGGAAGACATGACAGAAAAAATTGATTGGGGTACCAAAAATGTGGCCAAGTTCAAAAATATCAAGTGAACAGAATATGAAGGAACTGTGGGATACACTAAAATGACCAAACTGGATCATGAGTATACCAGAAGGAGAGGAAATCCAGGCCACAGGCATAGAGAACATATTCAACAAAATTATTTGAGAAAATTTTTCTGAATCTCTCAAAAGACAGGCCCATCCAGATACAAAAAGCCCACAGAACACCAAATAGACAGGACCAAAGAAGAAACTCTCCAAGGCATATCATAGTTAACACTCTTAACAACAAAAACAAAGAAAGAGTGTTAAAAGCAGGAATAGAGAAACAACTCACAACCAGCAATGGCAATCCCAACAGAAATACATCAGACTTTTCAGTGGAAACCCTGAAAGCCAGAAGGGCCTAGAATGGAATACTTCAAAGTCTAAAAAGCTATAGCTTCTGACCCAAGCTACTCTACCCAGCAACAGTATCCCTCATAATAGATGCTGAAAGAACAACTTTCCATGAAAAAGTCAACTCTGACTATATGAACACAAAGACAAATCTACAGAGAATACTTGAGGGAATATTCCACACAGGACAGTCAAATAGCCAATCGCAAGAGCCAACAAGAAGATCACAATAACCAAAATAGACCAGACTCAAAATAGTACAAAATCCATGAAAGCACCAATCTCCATAAACACCTCATCATGGCAGGGATTAATTCAAACCTCACAGTAATGGTCTTATCTCACCTATCAAAAGTCACAGGCTATCAGGGTAGATAAAAAGACTGGACCCTTCTATCTACTATCTTCAAGAAACCCACCTCACCACTAAAGACAGACACCTCCTCAGGGTAAAAGGTTGGAAAATGATATTGCAAACAAATGAAAATTTTAAAAAGCAGGTGTTGCTATACTAATACCTGAAAAACTAGACTTCAAACTAAAAGTAATCAAAGAAGGCCACTTCTTATTCATCAAGGGAATGATCCAACATGCGCACATCACAATCATAAATTTATATGTGCCAAATACAGGTGCACAACAGTTTATAGAACAAAATTTACTCTATAGTAAAACAGAAATAAACACCAACACCATCATAGTTGGAGATGTCAATATTCTACTATCATCAATAGACAGACCATCCAAGCAGAAAATCAACAGGGAAATAATAGAGTTCAACAACATCATAGATCAACCAGACCTAACAAATATCAACAGAACTTTTCACCCCAACTCTACAGAACACACATACTTCTCAGCAGCCCACAGAACCTTCTCCAAAGTTGAACGCATATTAAGCCATAAAGTTTGTCTTCATAAAGTCAGGAAAATTGAAGTTACTTTCTGCATGATGTCAGATCACAGTACTTTAAAGCTAGAAATTTACAAGAGATACATCAAGAACTCTGCCAGTTCCTGGAGACTAAACAACACACATTTAAACAATGAATAGGACATGGAAAAAATCAAAAAAGAAATTATAAAATTCCTAGAATTGAAGGATAATGAAAACACAACCTACCAAAACTTATGGGACCCAATGAAGGCAGTCCTAAGGGGAAAATTCGTATGTGATAAATGTCTTCATTACAAAGAAAGAGAGATCCCAAATTAATAATCTGACTGTCCACCTAAAGGCACTGGAAAACCAAGAAGAATCCAACCCAAAGAGCTCTATATGGAAAGAAATAATCAAGATTAAAGCAGAAAGTAATGAATTGGAAACTAAGAAAACAACTTTAAAAATTGATGAAACAAAGAGCTGGTTCTTCAAGAAAATAAATAAGATTGACAAACTCCTGGCCAACTTGATCAAGCAAAAAAAAATAACAAAATCAGAAATGAAAAAGGTAAGATCACAGCAGACATCAATGAAATTGGAAGAATTATTAGGACTTACTTCCAAAACCTCTACTCCACACAGTTGAATAATCTGGAAGTAATGGATGATTTCCTAGGCATATAACACCTACCAAAACTAAAGTCAGAACAGATTAGTCTTCTAAACAAACCTATCACATCCATGGAGATTGAAAAGGTAATCAAAAACAAAAGAAAAGTCCATGACTGGATGGCTTCTCAGCTGAATTCTGTCAAACCCTCATTGAAGACCTAAAATGAGTTTTTCTCAAATGCTTTTACACAATTAAAGAACAGGGAATCCTTCCTGACTCCTCGAATAAAGCTAGCATCACCCTAATACCAAAATCATACAGAAATAAAACAAATAATGAAAATTATAGGCCTATATCCCTAATGAACTTAGATGCAAAGGCCTGGACAAAATCCTTGCAAACACATAAATTTAACCATAAGAACCACATGATCATTTTAATTGATATAGAGAAGGCCTTTGATAAAATACAACATCACTTTGTGATCAAAACATTGGAAAGAATAGGCATAGAGGATTTATATATATCAACACAATAAAGGCTATGTATAAAGCTCCTAAAGGCCAAATAATACTTAATTTAGAAAAACTCAAGGAGTTCCCACTGAGATCAGGAAAAAGATGGGTGTCCACTCTCACCACTGCTCCTCAACATAATACTGGAAGTCCTAGACCAATCAATAAGACAGGAGAAAGAAATAAAAGGGATTCAAATTGGAAAGGAAGAAGTCATGTTAGCCTTTTGTAGATGATATGATCCTATATATAAGTGACCTGAATGTCTCCATCTCAAAACTTCTAAAGGTGATAAATTCCTTCAGGAATGTGGCAAGATACAAATTCAATGCACAAAAGTAAGTAGCATTTCTATATGCAAAGGAAAAATATACAGAGAAAGAAATCAGTGAGGCTGCCCCATTTTCAATAGCAAAAAAAAAAAAAAAAAAAAAAATTTAAATACCTTGGAATAACACTAACCAAAGATGTGAAAGACATTTATAATGAAAACATTAAAAAAAATTGAGAAAGAAATTGAGGAGAACTTGAGAAGATGGAAAGACCTTCCATGCTTCTGGATAGGTAAAATTAGTATTGTGAAAATAGCAATTCTACCAAAAGCAATATATAGGTTTAACAAATTGCCAATAGAAATACAAGCATCATTATTCATAGAGATTGAGAAATGATCTTAAAATTAATATGGAATGGCAGAAGGCCTCAGATGTTCAAACATATCCTCAGTTAATAAAAAAAAAAAAAAAAACAGCTCTGGCAGTATCATCATAGCCAATCTAAAGCTATATTACAAAGCTATAGTGGCAAAAACGCATGGTTCTGGATAAAAACAGAAACATAGACCAATGGAACAGAATTGAAGACCCATACTTTAGGTCAAGTAACTGCAGCTGCTTGATCTTTGGCAAAGTTGCCAATAATGTAGACTAGGTAAAAGATAGTATTTTCAACAAATGGTGTTGAACAAATTGGATGATCATATGTAGAAAAATGAAATTAGACCCATTCATTTCACCATATACAAAAATCAAGTGCAAATGGACTAAAGATCTCAATATAAGACCTGAATCTCTTCAAGTACTGGAAGAAAAAAATAGGAGGAACACTCCACAATACAGGACTGGGAAAAGACTTCCTGAACAAAACTCCAGTAGTCCAGGAAATTAAATAAGCATTCAACCAATGGGTTCTCACAAAGCTAAAAAGCTTTTGCACAGACAAACATACCAGAAGCACAGCCAATAGGTTAATCACTGAATGGGAGAAAATCATCACCAGTTATTGTCCAAGACTTGAAGATGCTGTTCAGGTATGTCAGCAACCTGGACTGATTCAGGTTAGGAATCACAGATGAGTGAGACCATGGAGGGTATGGGGTCTTTCTGTGATTGTGTGAGTTCACTTATAATGATCTGTTCCAAGTTTGACCACTTTTCTAAAAATTTCAGTGTGTCAGTTTTTTTCTTATTGATGAGTAGAATTCAATCATGTAGATATACCACATCTTGGTTATCCATTCAATGATAGGCACCTGGGTTCATTCCAGGTTTTAGCTGTTATGAATTGAACAGCTATAAACATGGTTGAGCAAATATATCTGAACTGAGATGGGGAACTTTTAGGGTAAGTGTTCAGTAAGGAAATAACAGGATCTGTTTTTAACTCTATATTCTTTCTTTTCAGGAGTTTCCCTATTGATTTCCATAGTGATAAAACCAGCTTACATTCCCGCCAACAGTCAATGATTATTCCTGTTTCTCCATATCCATGCCAACATTTTTGTTCATTTTATTTTATTTTTTTAAATTTACTTATTTATTTATTTATTTGAGAGTGACAGACACAGACAGAAAGACAGATAGAGGGAGAGAGAGAGAATGGGTGTGCCAGGGCTTCCAGCCTCTGCAAAGGAACTCCAGACGCGTGCGCCCCCTTGTGCATCTGGCTAACGTGGGACCTGGGGAACTGAGCCTCGAACCAGGGTCCTTAGGCTTCACAGGCAAGTGCTTAACTGCTAAGCCCTCTCTCCAGCCCAGATTTTTTAATGTTTTCTATTTTTACTGGGGTAAGGTGGAATCTCCTGGTTGTTTGAATTTGCATTTCCCTAATGGTTTGTGATGTTAAACATGTTCTTAAGTGTGTGTTAGCTATTTGTAATTCTTCCTCTGAGAATTCCCTATTGAGTTCTCTGCCCCACTTTTACAGTGGGATGCTTGACATTTCATTGTTTGGTTTTTTGAGTTTTTTGTAGGTTTTAGATAGTAGGCTTCTGGCGAAAATTTTCTCACATTCAGTGGGTAATCTATTGGCTCTGCTTCTGGTATGTTTATCAGAGCACTTGATTACCCACCAGAGGTTAATGGTAAGATTCTACTTCAGAAGACACCAATCGCTGTTAGCATGCACCATGGAGAAACCTGGTTGGAATATAGAAGAGAGCCAGTCACCAGACAATTAGCCCATCTGGTGCTGGAAGGTGCTACATGAGTTACCAGGGGAAAGGGGCCAACATCTGTCTAAGCAACTCAAAATCTAAGTAACTCAGAAGCAAACAACCTGATGTGATGCTCACACAAGGGCAATAGTGGCACATAGCCATGGTGGGTAACCAACTGCTCTTGGATTGGCTAACAAATCCAGTGAGTGGAAAGGAAATCATATCTGGAACTGGAAAATAAGTCAGAATCACATCCAGATAATAATTTTGCTTTCCAATGTCAAGCTCCCACTAATCTTGGCATATAAGAGGGTCTACACCTTTTCAATTCTCTGTAAATTAATAATGGTTATTCTATTTAATTGGTGCTGACTTCACTCTCCATTGGAGATTCTGGGATCTGAGGAGATAAATTACCCAGCACACTTCACCTAGGCCCCAGGTGAAAATATGGAGGAATTGGGGAAATTAGCAAGAGTGCTGTTTTCTACTGAACCTGATATCAGCACAAGGGTGAAGGAGATAGACACTGAGGATGCACAATGCCTACCAAACCAGAGATCCAGAAGCTCCGAAGAGCCCATTACTGAAGGACACTCAAAAGGCACCCAACATGGCTCAGGGAATTTTGTGGAAGAGGGGTCAGAAATATTGTTAGAGCCATAAGTTGGGACATTATGCACATAGACATTGCCTCTCCCCCATACCTGACTGCTGCCCCCATAATGCATGACCCACAATGCCCATGGGGTTGATCTTCATCCCCAACAAGGAAGGCCTCTTCAGAAAAGGGGCAGGGAGGAGGGAAAGGATGGTACCAACAAATGAGGTTTATATACTAAATATGTCCACACCTAATAAAAATAAATTTAAAAAATGCAAAGGAAAAGAATCAAATAATTATATATCTATAATGTATTTTGATCATATGTAAGTATGAAATTTCTCAATTAAAAAGGTTTCAAACTATACTTTTTCAAATACCAGATCCAAAATTTAGGGGATTTCCTCCATTGCATTAGCATCAGCTGTCCTATTTTTTAATACTTGATGTTTCTCTATCACTGTTGCTATAATTAAAATGATTAGTAGTATGGGATTGTTTGTTTATTAAAAGAAGTTCTAGCAAAAATAAATAAAATAAAAATAAAAGTTGTACAATAAACTTTGTTTTCCTTTGTTTTTGGAAATCTGAGGCTTGAGTAAAGGAACATAGTTTAATATAATAAACTAAAGGAGACCTGAAAAGTGTAATCTTGCTTTCATTTCCCCCTTTTTTGCAATTTTAGTCAGAAAATGTTTTTCTCAGTCATGTGAAGGGGGTGGTCTCTTGATAGCTGGTCTGGTTGCCAAGAGTATTCGCAATACTACAGGGGCAGAAGAGAACACCAGTGACAGACTTAAAACCCTTACAGCTAAAACCCAACTTGTTACTTTTATAGCTTCATTTTATAGTCCATTTTTTTTTCAAAAAAATTTTTTTGTTTACTCTTATTTATTTGAGAGCGAAAGACAGAGAGAGAAACAGGTAGAGAGAAAGAGAATGGACTCGCCAGGGCTTCCAGCCACTGCAAATGAACTCCAGATGCATGCGCCCCCTTGTGCATCTGGCTAATGTGGGTCCTGGGGAACCGAGCCTCGAACCAGGGTCCTTAGGCTTCACAGGCAAGCGCTTAACTGCTAAGCCATCTCTCCAGCCCTTATAGTCCATTTTTGAATAGTTTCCAAAGGTGCATTCCTGAATGAGAACTTAGACTTGTCAAGCTGCCCATGTTTCCACCAAAACTACAAATTTAATGTGGTAGAACTTTGGACTTTAAATGACACTCTTTGGACTGCAGAGGTGTAAGTTCTCCAGAGACATCTTTTGCTAAAGATATTTTGTAAGGGTGCCTCACAAACCTCAACCGGCATTTGACGAAGCAATCAGAAATACTCTTGTACTGCTAGTGGTTCCTAGCTTAGTGTCAAATGCTAAATGGCTGGGTTAACAGGCACTTTAGCTTTTGGAGAATAGTAACCTCCAGGAGAAGGAGCACTTTAGAAGGAAGTTAAGTCATCGGAGGAGTGCTTTGGAGACCTTAGAGTCAGATTTCAAGAAAGCTGCTTCTTTTTCCTCCCTTCCTTCCTCTCTCCCTCCCTCTCTTCCTTCCTTCCTTCCTTCCCACTGGGGTGCCCAGAACCAGGTAATCACTATGTACTCTTAAGGAAATTGACTGTCCTAACTGCCCCTGTGCTTGTATGATGAAAGAGACCTCCTCCTAGCCGCACCAACCATGGCCCTGGGTAGGGACCTGGCAATCCAAATCTCACCTCCTTCAAGGATTTTCTATTGGCAGTCCAGAGAATCTTAGTAAACAGCCAGCCATAAAATCCAGAGCCAGTAAAGTAATGTTCCCCTACCCCCATCACATACATGTGACTCATATTCCTTCATTTTTGAGGCCCCCACAGTGCAATTTCCCCCTGCCCTTCCTGAAAGTCCTTAAACTTTCACTCCTTCCCTTAGGTTCCACAGCATCTTTCTCTTCGCTTCAGATTCTTCCAGTCTCTCCTCAGAAAAATTACAGTAAAATCTTGTGCCTAAGAAACTGCCTATCTATGTCAGTGTGCTGCTGAGAACCCCACACCTGACACCCAGCCTTTCTGTGTCCTGCTTTGCCTCCCAGTTGCCAGGCTGGAGAAGCTCTGTTTGGACACATACTCTCTCCCATGCGCTGCTTCACCACAGGCCCGGAACAGTGCAACTGATGATGGACTGAAATTTTAGTACAAAGACAGCAAGTTGTGTCAGCCCTTTCAACGTATGGAGTTTTATATTATAAGTCTAAGAATACCGGAAGTATATATTTTTTTCTTTTTTTAGTAAATTAGCACAAAGTGCTTTGAACAATGAATACATTCCATTTTTTTATTAACAACTTCCATACCTACAGACAATAAACCATGATAATTCCCTCCCCTCCCTGACTTTCCCCTTCACAACTCCACTCTCCATCATATCCCCTCCCTCTCTCCATTTGACTCTGTTTTATTTTGACGTCATCCTCTTTTTCTCCTATTATGAGGGTCTTGTGCAGGCATTGCTATGCACTTCATAGTACTTTAACTGTTTCATAGTTACAGGTCAATCAACGTTCTTATTGGTGCTAAATTGTTTTCAATTTGTGTTAATACATGTTTTTCATTTAAAAATCAGCTTATTGTAAAATAAGTCAAATGTATTAAGAATTATGTTATAATCTGCTTTAAAATTATTTCATTTTGTTCTATCTGGAAGCTTTTCACTTTTTGTTTGTGCTTTGCTTGTTGGCACACCTAGTTGAGTATCCTGTGATCTCAGAGCTGTGTAAGCTAGCCCAGTCTTGTTCCTTGTGATAATGCTTAGTTAACTCAGTGCTAGGGAAACCAATCAACCTATTTCTGCACCTAAGCTACCTCTGCATTCCCCCATTCCTGGCCTTCACTCTAATATCAATAATCCTCATGGTTTTCACCAAGCAAACCATTAATTTTTCAGTGGTCTGCTGATAGATTTTGTTTGGTCTGATTCAAGAAACTAAAGGCAAAGACATCATTATTTGTTGAAATATGTTTTGGAATTCATTTATCCAACAAATTCACTTTATAAACAAAATAGTAAGACATGGGAAGTTTTTATAGAGTCTCTAGATTCTCAAATGCTGCAAAATAACTATGTTATTACACTTATCTTGTTACCTTCTTAATTGTACAAATTTGCCAAGCCAGTAAGGTTTGTACCTTTGATTACCATAGAATACTATTAATTTAGTGTCTTCCATGATGATATTCTCTAAAAATGAAATCTACATTTATTTAAATGAGAGACTGAGAGATGCAAGATGCAAAATAGAAGAGGGTTTTAGGGAAGGGTAGAAAAAATTCAGTGTTTCCAATCTGGTCCTAAGGTTGCAAGCTCTGTTACCTTTCTAGTATGTGAAGTTAGCTGGGGTTCACTTCTTCAGAAGGCTGTGAGGTTAGCTGCATGCACCTCCTCAGAAGACTTTGATATTAATAGGGTGCACCTTTCTCAGAAGACTGTGAGGTTTTCTGGGTATAACTCCTCTGAAGGCTGTGAGTTTAGCTGGGCGCACCCTCTGGAAAAGCTGAGTTTAGGGCAGCTCTTCAGAAGTCAGCACCATGGTTGTCATTCATTCAAACATTACCTAAAAGTGTGCTATAATCCACTATACTTCCTAATACTATTTTACTATTCTTAAAATAAGTATCCATAAAAACATTCTTTAAGTTCATGTGAGGATATCTTATGTCTGGTGATTTTTTTAATTTTTGTTGCAACATAATTATAGATGCACATGTGAAAAACAATATAGAGAGATTCTGCACATCCTTCACTCATCCCTCACCAGGACAACAGTTGGCAAAGCTAAAGTATAATATTATAACTAGAGGGGCTTGGGAGATTGCTCATTGGTTAAAGGTGCTTGTTTGTCAAACCCTGCCAACCTGGGTTTAATTCCCCAACATCCATATAAAGCCTGGCACAAAGTAGTACATGCATCTGGGATCCTATGATTCCAAAGACAATGAGTGATGGAGCCAGGCTAATCGAAGGTTCACAGGCCAGCCAGTCTGACATTCATTTGCAGTTTCACAATTTGTTTACAGTGTCAAGAGACCCTTTCTCAATGAAGGTGGATTACAGACAACTCAAAGTTGTCCTCTGACTTCCTCCACCACTGGTGGGTCATGGCACACATGGCCAACATGTACATATAAAAATAAATACTAACATTTATATAATTGATCAGCCTCATTTATATTTCCTAATTTTACATGTATTTGTGTATCTATCAGTGCATATTTACTTGCCTCTCCCCCATACCTGACTGCTGGCCCCAAAATGTATGACCCACAAGCCCCATGGGGTTGTCCTGTATCCCCAATGAGGAAGGCCTCTTCAGAAAATGGGCAGGGATGAGGGAAAGAATGGTACCAACATGTGATGTTTACATATAAAATATGTCCATATCTAATAATAAAAATAAATTAATTAATTAAAAAAATTAGAAACAAAGAATATGTCTTCTATGTAGTTTTAATACATTCATTTTAAAATTAAAAAAAAGAATTCTTGAATTACTCTGTTTTATGGTTCTTGATCAGTTTTACTCATGAAAGCTACAATTATGATGTAGCCATAGCCACAAGGCAGCTGAATCTTAAATGCCTTACTTTGATGACTGAGAAGTAATTGAAGAAAGCTCATATGATATGTTCATGTAGACTTTTCCAAGAGACTGCTGGGACATCCCCAATACAGGGCAGCTGTCTTTCTCCATGAGGATTCCAAACATCAAAGAAGAATCAGTGGGGTGTTTTATCAGTGGCCATAGAAATCACTCGGTCACTTCTCCTGACACATAGAGTAACCCTCAATGCTACAGGGTTTCACTAGTGGTGCTACTCAAAGAAGCTAGGGTCGCTGCAGGCCATTCTGGAGGCTAGCCTCCCCATTAATCTTCTGTTATCAGAGCCACTGAATAGCCCATGGCCAGTGTATTGCTCTGTTTATGTAAAAGAAAAATCACTTTTTGCTAGTATTGCTCTTATAATACTGTATTTGCCTTCAGTTTTCTGCCATTTTATGTTTACTTAATTTGTTGTGACTCTTGAATATGAGAAATCATGCTTGTCTCTTATTTCTCCAAATCTGCAACCATTATATTGTTCAACAGTGTTTCTTACATTTTCTATTTTTTATTAATTAATTTTCAAAAGAAATAATTACTCATATCTTAAGGGTTTTTTTTCCTACTTTTTTTTGAATTTTGGTCTAGCTGTATTAAACAGGCTGATCTCAAACTTCTGGGTTCAAGGGAACCTCCTGCCTTAGACTTCCAAGTAGTATGGATGATAAATGCATGTACCTGGGCCTAGATATAACCTCATTGTGTTAATCTCTTTTCCACTATTATTTTCACAAATCAAACTTTTGGTTTTCTAATTCACACCTAATCTGTCATAAATGTGCTATTAACATATCTATAGAAGTATTATCTCAACAATTATGTTTATCATACACAGATATTTGATTTGATCTTTTCCCATGCTAGTACATTTTTGAAAAGTAAAATATTTTAATGGTAAATTTTAAAATTTGACCATTTTTATACAGGTATATAATATATTTTGATGATATTCCTCTCCCATTAGCTTATATCCCTTCCTAGTTCCCCTTCCATTGGCTCATTTTAACCATCTTTCTCTAATTTCATTAATGATGTCAAATTAAGCTTACTATAGTTCTTCTATGACAACTTTCAGAAACACAGTGTACTTGGTTATGTGTTGTTTTTCTTCCTTTATGACTGTCTCATTATGGCCATATTCCTTATTTGAATGGGTTTCATTAATTTTTTGCTTGATTTCATTTTTCTTCATTTTTTTATTAGAGATAAAAATTGAGGAGGAAAGAGAAATAATTGGTATTGCAGGGCCTGTAGTCACTGCAATCAACACCTGACCCATGTGCCACCTTGTATGATGTATGACTTTGTGCACCTGGCTTACATGAGTTCTGGGGAATCAAAGTTCTTGGGTCCTTAGGATTTGCAGGCAAGAACCTTAACTGCTAAGCCATCTCTCCAGCCCTGATTTCATATTTGATTTGTTAGAGTCTTAAGGGAGGTGGGTTGAAGGCTCTTTATTAATAGAGTGTAATTATTTTGTCAGAGTTGAGAAGATGAAAGTTTATTTATAAATTGGATTTCTGTAATAGGACTCCAAAAAAAGATTACTTTTGCAAAAATAATCTCTAGACTATAGAATGCTTAGCAGACACATTTACAAATTAAACAGATAGAATTTACAGAAAAGACAGTTTTGAGAAAAAGCTAATACATATGGATTCATATGAATCCCAGATTTCAAGTTCTTACAGAGCTAGAAGAACAGGAAATGTACCATTTACTCTGGTTTCTTTTCTTTGAGCATCTTTGGACTCAGCTAGTGATGAAATAAATGAAAATGCTCTACTCTTTATAAAACCTATAGAATTCATAGAGACAGTATCTTACATCTAATTACTAGGGCCATTTTTAATAATTATTGCAGTTTACAATGTTTGCTACTATTCTCCTTATTTCAATCCCAACTAACACCCATGGCAGAGAGAGAAAAAAATGTGGTTAAGAGTTTGTTCTCAGTAAAATGTTCCATGAGATCAGAGTCCATATTACATTTGCCTCTAACAAGCCTTTCCTTGATTTAATTTCAGTTTTGTTTAGAGGCAGCTATGGTTTTGGATTTGATTAGTGTGTGTCCTCAGGATTTGTGTGTGGGAAGCTTGGTTCTTCATTGCAGCAATGCTGGGAGGTGGTGGAGCCTGTGGGACTGCAAGTGTCTATGGTAATAGTGCAAATTATCAGATTTCTGAGGGTGCTGCATTCCGCATGGGCTGATACATGTCTTATGGAGCAAGTTACCTCTTCAAAGGAAAATAAATCATTATTGACAATGAGCCTAATCCCTGACTCCTCTGCTTCCTGTTTTGCCTTGTGGTACTGCTACTCACTTGTACTCTTACCATTGTGCCATGAGCTTGAACCTCTAAACCTAGAAGCTATAAAAATCTTTTCTTTTTACATTACCTCATCTTGACGTTTTGTTATAGTAATGGAAAAATTGTCTAATACTCAGATTTAAGAATTGCCTGTATTCAAAATCAAGTAAAATAATATATATAAGCTGAAACATATCTTTTCTAATACATTGTACTTTTTTGTTTGTTTTTTATTTATTTGAAAGTGACAGATGGAGAGAGACAGAGAAAGAGAGAGAGAGAGAGACAGAGAGGGCAAGCCAGGGCCTCCAACCACTGCAAATGAACTCCAGACATGTGCGCCCCCTTGCGCATCTGGCTAACGTGGGTCCTGGGGAAATGAGCCTCGAACCGGGGTCCTTAGGCTTCACAGGCAAATGCTTAACCACTAAACAATCTCTCCAGCCCTAATACCTAATACTTTTATCAAATTTCACGTATATGCATACTCATTTACAGTTACAAATGCACACAAACACATAACACACACTAGCTGTGGAGATCAGCAACATTATTTTTGCTATGCATTCATTTCCTAATGCAGACTAAATTAAATCCATAGTCTTAATTAATTATGTCTGAATATTTAGACTTTTGTTTCAATCTTCCAATAAAGTACAGTTTATACTACATGATAAGATACTTGTATAATCAAAAATATCTCACAGTGCCCTTAGAGAAAATATCTTTCTTCTCTATAATGTTCACTGTCCCTTTAATAACACTAATCTCAGTATGTGTCTTTCAGATTACTAGTGTCTGAATATGAATTAGAATTGACCTCTCTCATCCCTGTCAGGACCTGATTTATGTCTGATGTCCACCATGTGTAATAGTATACCTCCCACTTATCAAGAAAAAGATACATTGTAAGACCCTGAGAGAATGCCTGCAACTTCAGATAGTATTAAGCTGCAATATGCACATTGTATATGCATCCATACTTATGAAAAATTTAATACATGAATGAAGATCACTAAGAGATTAATAATAACTACATAATAAGTATAACAATATACTGTGATAAAATTTAGTGTGTGCTGGAGAGATTACTCAGTGGTTAAGGCATTTGCCTGCAAACCGTAATGATCCAGGTTCAATTCCCCAGTACCCATGTAAAGCCAGATGCACAAAGTGGCAAATGCCTTTGTTTGCAGTGGCTGGAAGCTCTGGTGTACCCATTCTGTCTGTCTGTTTCTCTTTTCTCTATCTCTGCTTGCAAATAAGTAAAAATAATTTTAAAAATCCCTTTGTGCTTCAGAGCCATTTCTCAGAACATAGGTGTCACGTGAACATAACAATAATAAACAGGAACTAATGTGTGTGTAGCATATATTCTGTTATACATCAACAAAGGAACTAATCATATCCTAACCAACATAAAGTGGGATGCTGTGAGATGTGAGTGTGCTATACAGAAGGTATTAAGAATTAAAAAAAAAAAGAATATAAAAGCCAGGAATCATTTATTTTCCATTTAATATTTTCAAACCACAGTTGACCTGGACCAACTGAAACCATAGAAAAAATGACACTGCAGATAATGGTAACCTACTGTAAACTGCTCACTTTATTTTGAGAAGCAGGCTTTTATTCTGGAAGTATTTAGTGCAAGGCAAACATGCTTCTAAGCCTCACTAAAATATCTTAATATTTTTATGCTTTGGGATACAATGCTTAATCAACCCCTTCTTCTCTTAGTTAAGATGGATAAAAATAAGGATTCCACTAAACTTTTAACATGTTTGTGCTATTGCTTAATTGGGATTATGGTAAAGATTTTTAATTCTATTCTCAGGAAATGCACACATGGAACTTTTCACCTAAATTTAGTCTATGGACCCCACAAAGCATGCCTACAGACTCCAGGTTATGGCTTCTGGAATTACATCTCAAAGTACAATTACATGAGTAAATGAACAAATTAACAACATCTCCATTATTATAAGAAATATGAAAACCATTGAGTTGTACATCCTGTGCTGCAAATGTATCAAATATTTCATTTATATATTATATACATTTTGATGTACTTATTTTATATGAGTTATACAGAGCTTAAATATTAATTTTTATTGTAAAATTCTCTTTATGTGTGGTGATTTGATTCAGGTGTTCCCCGTAAACTTAGGTGTAATAGATGCTAGGTACCAAACTGATGGAGATTTGAGACTTAACACCTCCTGGAGGCGGAGTATTGTTGGGAGCAGGCTTATGGGTATTAAAGCCAGTTTCCCCATACCAGTGTTTGGCACACTCTCCTCTTCCTTTGGCCCACCTGATGTTGGCCAGGGAGTGATGTCCATCCTCTGCTCATGCCATCATTTTTTCTGCCACCCTGGAGCATTCCCCTCGAGTCTGTAAACCAAAATAAGCCCCTTTCCCCTAAAAGCTGATCTTTTTCAGGTGATTTCTGCTGGTATGCAGACCTGACTGCAACAGTAAAGTGGTACTGAGGAGTGGGATTGGTGCTAGACACCTGATTGTGTGGTTTGGACCTTTTGGAGCTGATATTCAAGAAGAATGTGGAAGGATTTGAAACCTTGGCCTACGAGAAACCCTGCAGTGTTGTAAGTACAGCTTGATGGACTATTCTGGTCAGAGTTGAAAGATCTGAATGCAGTAAAAACTAAGATCTGTGAGGTCTGGCTTGTGAGAAAGAGTTTTGCCGGGACTGAGCTAAAAGCAATTTGTGTGAGAGGCTTGCTGTTATGTTCGTGTCCTGAGAATTTTTTGCAGAGTTGCATTGCATAGAAATAGACTGGTGTGAGCAGAGGGATAGGGCACAGAAATGAAAGCTTTGGGCTGAAACTTCTGCTCAGCTGCAATTATATGAGAGATTACAATCTTTGAGGTTGGGCCAGCTGACCTGCACTGGGGCAAAAAGAAGAATGTAGACTCTTTTCAAGGAGCCTGAGTGCTCAAGGAGTGATTGCTTCTTCAAAATCTGCTGTATTCCCCCTGGATTAACAAATTGGCACCCTGCCTGGTGTTTTGGAGTATAAGAAGTGCAGAAAAGAAAGGGTCATTGAATTTGCAACATGGTCTTGTGTTTTGGAAATGGCCATGGGCAGTGTGAAACAGGTTTGCTGGATACCTGTGTCAAGGCTCCTGATGGAGGCTTGAAGATGAATTGTGTGTTGCAGTGGAGACTCAATGGAGATGCCAGGACCACAAGATGGCAGCTAAGAAAAGCTGCTTGCCTCAAATGAAGTTTCCCAGGACTGTAAGTAGCCTAACTGGAGGGGTGAAATTGCAACTCCAGAGACTTGTTGCTGTTTAGAATTGTTAGATTTAGAGAATTGTCATTGACTACAGTTGTTGGACTTGGAGCTACAGAGTTTGATGTTTTCCCTGTTTAAATCTTATATTGGTTGAATATTTCTTTGCTATGCCCAGTGCCAATTTTTGCAGTGTGAGTGTTTATTCTGTGCCATTATGGGTTTGTTGGGGATTTTTGGGTATTATGGTTCATTTAAAAGTTCTTGGACTATGGGAATGTATGAACATCATTAGGATTGATAAAAAATATGGGGATTTTTAAAGATGGATTGAATGCATGGCATTTTACATCATGGATGGTTATCAGTTTATGGGTGCCAGGAGTAGAATGTAGTAGTTAGATTCAGGTGTACCCCATAAACAGGTGTTCTGAATGCTATGTTCCCAGCTGATGGAGACTTGGGACTTAATGCCTCCTGGAGGTGGACTATTGTTGGGGGTAGGCTTATGGGTATTACAGCCAGTTTCCCCTTGCCAGTTTTTGGCACACTCTCCTGTTCCTGTTGTCCATCTGATATTGGCCAGGAAATGATGTCCACCCTCTGCTCATGCCATCATTTTCCCTGCCATCCTGGAACAAACATCCTCTCAAGTCTGTAAACCAAAATAAACCATTTTCTCCCAAAAGCTGCTCTTGGTTGGGTGATTTCTGCCAGTGATACAAACCAAACTGCAATAATGTACAAGCATCTGTCCTGTTATTATAAATAAAGTCCAGAGAAGGACTGTGGCAATCTATGTTTGACTGAGCTAAGCAACAATTTCCTTCAGCGAGCAGCATCTTCTTCCTTGCAGGGGCTAAACATGCCATACCTGATTGTACGGAGCTCACTAGTGTGACTTCTAGGACTAAAAATGGACTTGGAAGACAAGTTTCCTGCTTAAAAAAAAAAAAAACAAAAACCTCCCCCTATTATCAATGCTACAACCTAAGGGTATGTGAATACAAACATTACTCTTGCATTATATCTGTAAAGTATCTTTCATTTTCTACAGTATTACTACTATAATGCAATCATATGAAGACAATTGTGTCCATGCATTCTAATATTAGCTTACAGCATTAGTGCCTAAGCAACTTCAATTACAACTACAGTTAGGTTATTGCTGAAAATGGTCAAACAGCTAGTGTACTGGCTAGACAGAAGGGTTTCTCTGTCCTGATAACCCTTGACAATAATGTTCCAAATAACAAAACACTCTGAAAGGAAATGTTGAACCTGAGTAAAGTTTCTTTCACTTCAGATTTTATACTCTTGGGTTTTATTTATTACTTTTCAGTTGATGGCCACTGTAATGAATGTGTGAGTTCAATTGACTGAAGAATTCAGCTAGGTTCTTATGACCCTATTAGAAGACATATTAAAGGGAACTCAACTCCATTTACCTGGTGTTGCATAGGGACTGTGTATGAACTTTTTCTAGAGGGAATTCCAGGAGGTAGTGAGAAGAATGCACTCATTCTATTCTATACATAGAAGGGGCTGTCAGATGAATCAACCCATAAGTCATATTTACTAATAATTTTTCTGATTGTGCAAGAATAGATAGAAAAAAAATACATCCTTAAGTAATGCTCAATTTTTTTTGGAGAGAAAATGTGTAACAACAGCAATGTTAAAAGGACATTGAGAGCTGGGGAGATTTCCCAGTGGTTAAAGGTGCTTGCTTGAAAAGCCTGGCAGCCAAGGTTTGATTCCCCAGTATCTACATAATCTTGACTCATATACTGCCACATGCCTCTAGAGTTTGTTTGCAGTGATAGGAGGCCCTGTTATACCTATACTTTTTTTTTCTCTCTTCTTATAAATAAAAAAATTCAAATCCAAAGAGATAATTATAAAGCTTTTCAAAGTCATGGGTAGCTCACCAAGTTTTAATGAAAATGCATACATGAATTTTATGATATATATAAAAGAGAAGGTTCTGCAAGTTCAGGAGAGATGAGCCCATATCTGGGCCATCAGAAAAAAATTCTAAACCTTGAAATACTGAACAGGCCTTGAAGGATAGATAAGATATGGGCAACAAATAGTGAAAAAAAGTACAATAAAGTCATGCTATGAATCAAGGAACAGATATAGAAATACTGGAGCATTTTGTGAGCTATTTGGGCATTTAAATTTGGTTACAGGATGTGAGAAGATATTCAGGTAAACAGTCTGAGGTCAATACATAGAACATCTTTACTACTAAGCTAATAGGAGTTTCTTAGATGCACAGTAGAGAGTCAGTTAATAAGGATTTTCAAGAAGAAATGCCAGGTTTCCAAGGCATTGTGGAAATTGGCATTTTCAAGCAGAAGGGAGTAACAGTCTTTGTGTTTCAAATGCACATGTACTCTACAACAATATTGACTATATTATTTATAAGATCAAAGCACAAACTGAAAATAATAACATGATAATGTATAAATTATCTCCTTTTATTCTAAGAGAATAATGAGAAATATATTACATTTTAAAATTATAGTACATAATAGCAATCGACTTTTTTCCATAGGAAAACTTAAAAAATAATAAAACTATATTCCACACACTAGCTCCCTTAAAACACTAAAAATAGATCATCCATACAACACAGCTAAACCACATCTGATTATTTTCCCAAAAGACTCTCAGTCAGCATATTACAGAGATACTTGCACATCAGTGTTTGTTGCAGCACTATTTACAATACCTGCTATAGAACTAACCAAGTGCACAACCACAGAGCAATCAATAATCTATCTATATGTCTCACTCTTCATGCATACATACATGCATACAAGTGAGTGTGTGTGTGAGAGAGAGAATGTATGACTTTTTTCAGACATAAAGAACAAAGCTATGGTACTTGTAGGAAAATGTATATGACTGGAGATAACTCATCCCCAAAAGACAGATATCAGGCTAGAGAGATGGCCTAGCAGTTAAGGAACTTGCTAGCAAAGCCAGCTTGATTCCCCAGATGCACAAAGAGGAGAATACTTGCATCTGGAGTTTGTCTGCAGTGTCTGGAGGTACTGGTATACCTATCATCTCTGTCTCTCTTCTCTCTTTCTGCTAGTTAATACATAAAAATATTTTTTTAAAAAACAAATGTATATTTTCTCTCATGTGTGGTTCCAAGATTTTTTATAGATACATAAAATCATGGATGTATATATGACCTGGAAATAAAAGCAAGTCTGTCTAGGTGAGCAAAAGGGACTAATTGAAGGAGGGATTTAGAATAAACTGGAGAGTAGTGGCTATGGAGGGAATATGATCAATGTGCAATGTGGAATTATCTAAAAATGCCTATATATAACACTACTGGCCTAGTTTATTTTTTCAATGTGCATATCTGCTTCTTCTCTATCTCCCATCACTTAGCATCCTTGTTCTGCTCCAACAAGTCAGTTATCCACCCTCTATCTATCCTAATGAGGTCTTTATGTACAAGGAAATTGAAACAAATATGCCATTCAAAAAATTGTATTCCACACACTGAGTAGTATTTTCAGGAGATGAGAACTTCACTGGGTCCTTTGCTTAAAAGCATAGTCAGTCAGAGGCATCTTCTGAGAAGACATGTAGTAGTGACACAGGTAAAATCGGTATTTTAACTTGCCAGTGGTAAGTCACTCCCGATTGTGAGCAAGAAGCCTAAGATACATACTGATACCATATATATATATATATATATATATATATATATGAATTTGAATACATAGAATTCAGAAGGTTATACAATTTTACACAAGGCAAATCTCTATTTATTGTAATTATCAAATGTTGCCAGCTCTTACCTCGTACAACAAGGTCAGCAGAAGCTGAGGAGTTGTCCACGATGGTCTGGGCCGTGCACGTGTATCTCCCTGCATGCTTCAGCTGGGCATTCCGGATGAGCAGCTCCCCATTGGCGTCCAGCTATCAGCAGAAACAGCAATTGGTCTAATCAATATATTTTTATCAATTATGTGGCATTTATGATACAGAAGGTACACCATTTTCTCCTACTGAAAAGCATCTGTTTTTAAAATACCAACTGCATGCCCCTGCTCTGTTTACACTCTAGGCTTCAGATTCCCCAGTGAAAAATAAGGCGACTGAACTGGAGGCCACTGAGCATGAGGACCTTTGACATTCAATCAGAGGGCAATGCTGAGACAAAATCACAGGGAGAAACTAGCTGACAAGTACCTTTTAAGAAGATTATTAATGTCTAATCATCTTAGTGCTACATGTAAATGTCAGCAAATAAATACTTTGTGGCTGGAACCTATGAATTTGGTTTTGTAAAGCTGTTGTAATTGACTATATTCACTTTATAAAGATACTAAACATTTGAATAGGCTCTCAAAAAGTTAATATGTACCTTTTCAATAAAATATAAATGACCTGAGGATCTTTGTCTTACTGTCACTCTATTTGCACTGTTCAGAACAATGTCCAATATATAGATTTTTGAAAGCACTATGAGGGAATTTTGTTTGTGATGATCAGATATGATATCAATTTCTAAGAATAGACAACTTATTTAATGCTATTCTGCAGAACTGTGTAAGTTTTGTGATTATATAGACAGACACAGGCTAATACTATCATCTAGCTGCCTTCTGATAGCAACCTTCTGAGGAAGGTCTTACCTTGTCCATGTTCATAATAAAAGAATACCTCATTTTATTAACAAGGAGATGCGGAGAAGTGAAATAATACCACAGAGGTCACTCAGTTTTAATCGTCACAAGAACTTGCCAAAGTTCTTGCTTATTCCAAAGTATTTTCTTAGAAAATTTTGGAAAATTCAATCTTTATATGGACTTTTGGTTTTCCTATTAGCCACAAGTAATTTGATTTCCTATTATAAACAACAATCTTTAGCTTTGCTAACAATATCTCATGGATAAGACTACTTAAGAATGTTAATTATGCAAAGTGTTAGGCTTATAGATTTTTAAAGCTTGAATCTTTAATAATTACCCTTGGAGTGGATATTCTACCTGCCATAGGTGCTTCCTATATACTGCATTCACCTCTGCTCTCATTTTCAAAAGCATTTGTATTTGCAATATTTGTTTGATGAGTTTAAGAGTAATCATTCATTATAATCAGAGTAGACTGATTTGTTTGTTTGAAATAGAATCCTGATATGTCTATATCAGGAACCTCCTAGTTGGCAACACATTTTGTTTCTGGCTATGAGCAGTCTCGGTAAACACATAGAGGTTAGATAACTTAATTGCTGTGGATGCCTTCCTGTTCCTTGAAGATCAAATTGAAAAAAATATCCAGTCTTTCCCATCACTACTGCCTCAGCCCTTGTTCAAACTCCATCTCCCACCATAGCATCCTTATTGGTGACTATCTATACTTTTTTTTGGCTCCCTTGCTCTTCCTCATTTGTTTCCTTTCTCAAAAATTTGTAAGTGCTCAACTCTTCTTTCTCCATGAAATCAAGTGCACTGAAACCTTAAAAGCCTTCACCTGAAAGCCCAATCAGCCCCCAATATCCCATTTTTGCCAGTGAGTCTAGCTTACCTAGTACTGTTGCCTCAGTTCCCCTCTGCTCTCCAGGGGAAAAAAAAAAGTTCCTTATTCAGGCCACAAAACTCAGCTTATTCTTTCTCTCCCTGGCTTCCATAGTACTTCCTCTTCTGGAATTGTGATTCTACCCTTTACCACCTTTTCCTAAAGAGTATACTTTCATGTCCCACCTGGCCAACACCAGCTAGAACCATTTCCTTAAGCAAGACATTCCAATTTCTCTCAGACAACCTTGCTAAATTTCATCACAGAACCTTGTACTTTATATCCTAACACATCTCTCCCTTGGGATTAAACACTCAGATATGTTTGTGTGATTACAGTTGGAATCCCTGGTAGAGGGTTGGCTTTATGAAAGAAACATGTCTATATCACTGTGTTGCACATGTCTATACTACTGTATCATATCACCAAACCAGTGCAGCCCAAAACTCATAATTGCCCTAAGCATATACTGTTTGAGTGACTCAGTCACTTGGCTTAATTAAGAATCTACTTATTGGGGCTGGTAGGATGATTCAGTGGTTCAGGCATTTGCCTGCAAAGCTAGAGGACCCAGGTTTGATTCTGCAGGACTCACGATAGCCAGATGCACAAGGGGGTGCATGCATCTGGAGTTCGTTTGCAATGGCTGAAGGTCCTGGCATGCCCATTCTCTCCCTCTCTCTCCTTTCTCTGCCAAATAAATTGGGTGCCAGAACTAATGTGTTCCTGAGAAAGCTCTTAGCCCTAACCAACCAGCTGGTTCACCTGGGCCAGAAGACAGCCCACCATCCTAGTGTTATATATACCTTTGCAAGGGGAAAGCATGCTCTCTGACCTCTTGGAAACTTCCAGCTATGGGTGAGTTTTTCCTTCTGCTGAGCCTGGGCTGGCTTGGCCCGAGCCCAGACCCAGCCAGGAGGGGCCCTAGCCCTTACTCTCTGCATGGGTTCTTTATTCCCTCCAGCTCCCCACATGGCAGGAACTCCTTGAACTTTCTTTTCCCTTTGCCTTCCACACTTTTTCCCCAAGGCCTTCCACGTGGGATCTCTAGCCATGTGGGTGCCTTTTCTTGGCTCTACTTTCCTCAATAAATATAATAACTTAATAACAAAAGAATCTGCTCTTAACATGTGTGCTTTTTGTTGTATTCTCAGTTAGTTTAGCTAGTACATGAAAATGACAGCATTTCCTACACATATCATCAAGCTGATTTTAATGTGAGAATAAATAAAATATTCATTCTTTCTACCTGATCAGATTTCCCCCATATCCATCACCTGTGCTCTGAACAGTGGGTACCACTTGCAGACCTCATAGTGTTTCTGCACTACCTTGCCTTCCCCTTCATTCCTTGGCTGCAAACCTAAAGCCTGGGTCTGATGTTGCTCTTTGTACATTTTTATTATAACTATTCCTTCTCACTATAATTATCTAACTGTTCATTTCTTACAGCTGACTATCAGCCTCTGAGGGAATAACCAGGTCTTATTTTTTACCTTATGCAATGCACTGAACTTCGTCACTACCATATCAAATGTTAACAAATAAACTTTGAATTAATAAATACATATTATCTAATGTTTTCTTAAATGTTCTTTTAGTAATGTCATATTATTTTTATGCCATATAATGATGTGTAAAGATAAAATAGCTAGAGTGAAAGTGACTATTATTACCCCTAATCAGGAGATCAACTATCAATGTACAATAAATTTAAATGTTTATATACTATTTTAATGAAAATACACAAAATTTTTAGAAATATGTGCCTAATTATGTATAAAAGAGCATACTTAACATGTAAGAAAGTAAAAATCTCAAGTATTTCAACCCATTTTTGTATGGAATTTGGCTTTAACCAAAGACACATGTGGTCTCAGCTCCTGGAAAGTAATCCCTAAAACATCTTTCTTTGCCCCAGGATATTGTATCATGCTGGACAGTCTAATATTGTGGTTTGGGTAAAGGCTATCCATATTTGCATGGTCTTACAGTAGAAGTTGGCCATATGACCAGTAGTATCACATCGTTATTCAGGTGGAAGCTAGCAACATCTATAGAGTCTTAGAGCAAGATCCTTGGGGAATGTAATGTGAGCGATATGGGAAGCTAAGCTTAATCATGAGGGCAAACAGCCCTTCAGTCATGCTTACATGAGGGAGCCTAATTAAGATGCTGAACAAATCTGAGTGAGCTTCCCTGGTGATTGGACAAAGCTTGGATTAGCACACTTGGTGATTCTGGACAAGGTTTCTGTTAGCTTCCCTGTGTGGCAATGATAGGCTTCTGAGAGAATGCTATAGCCAACTTCAACCTTTAATGTCATTTGGTGAACATGTGCTGCTGAGACTGCTCAGAAAAAAAAACAGAGGAAACAGATACATTTCTAGTTTAGTTGTATATACATAAAACCTTTTCTGATGTTTTTATAAAGGTTACTAACGCTTTCCATACCTCAGGAAAAGCTGAGTCTCAGTGGTCAACAGAACGCTTACAAAGCAAGTGGAGACCATGGGCCTCAGCACATTCTAGCCACAAATTAGATATGAACACACTCTCTACTTTCACTAAAAGCCACAGCTTGGCTGAATTACAGAATTCTTCTCTTCTTATGAGGAGAGCTGAATCACATCCTGGAAATTGTGATAGCAAAGTATAGGGGTATTCCAGAGCATATGTGCGGTTGACCACTTAGAAGTCTCACAAATTTAAGTCAAAAGACTTCTAGCATATAAGTAGCCACTCCTTACTTTGCTTCTTTCAAACACTAATTGACAAGTTATTATTACAATGTAAATGAAAATAAAATTATTATTAGGCTGCATTGACAAACTGAATAACTATAATAACCAAAATAAGCTACATAGTAAAACAAAACAAAACAAAACATTATTTCCTTTGAGTTAGGAGTCGGCTATAAAATGGTGCAAGGAGACATTTTAAAGCATATACTTTATAAATATAAACAAAATTATTACACGTATGTAATAAATGTGACATATATGAAGCAAGACTCATACTTTTCTGTGGGCTTGCTAGAGTAGAGAAATAACTATGTCTAACCCTCATGCACCTCTACAAATGCCGGTAGCACGATGCCAGCTCTACTAAAGCAAGCACATAGTAAGGTCTTCTGATATCTGGAGCTGATTTAAGTCCTTTCTACGTACAAATACACTTCCTCTATTTTCATCCTCTGAAACAGGTACAATTATTCACTGAATTTTGTGGATGAAGGTATCATTTACTAGAACTCAACTTACTCCTACTGCTTCTCCTACTTATGCACTGATCCTTTTGCAGCCATCACCTCACAGTTATTGTCACGGACCACTTCTGTACAACAACCATTGCACGTATGGCCTAAATGCTTAAATGATTTCAAATGTTTACCCACATGCAAGCTACTTCATATGGGTGTTCTAATTTAATGTTGTAATACACAGAGATTTACTATTAATGGTTCCCTATAGAAACCAAGCATTAAAAGATTTCAAGGTAAATCTAGCTGTGAATGCCTCTATAGATCATATAGAGGCATTCACAGCTAGATTGATTCAGTCACATCTGCTCAATCTGATTCCAAAGCATTGCTTTATGTATCAAGGAAAAAATCTGGGTTCCTAGTTTCATAAGTAAAGGCAGAACTTCTCAACTACATATAATTTTAATAACTTAAATTATTTTCCTAATTAAAGTTTCAAACATGAACTAGAAAATATCGAACCATCACCACGCACACACCAACTGACTAGACTAGCCTCTTTTACACTTTCACTGTTCACCATAGTTGCAGTCATTAGAGCCATTTTTGCTTCTCTCCTCTCAGTGCTAAACACTGGAAAATAAATAACTAGTATGACATTACCACTACTCAGCTCACTAGCAGTTTCTTAATATAGTTTCTTGAATCAAAAAAAGCTAACTTCTTTCATAATCATACACTATTTTCAAATGCAAAAGTAACACCAGTTTGCAAATATTGAAGTTAGTGTTAAGTAAAAATCATTAAGATTACTTGATATGAACTTATTAGATATTTTGAAATTCTACTAGGATATGTCATCTGACATATGAAATCTCAAGTATGTAAGGGAAGATGTTCAGAGTGATTATATGAATATTATTTAATATTTGTAAAAGAACTGGAAATGTGATAATTTTGATATAAAATAAACTGATGACTGATGATTTCATTTTTAACCAACTGGTCTGTTTTGTAAGAAAACACAACATTGAAGGAATTTTGTTTGAAGTCTCTGCTAAACATTTTGAATCATGGACAAAACCATCAATGTTTTTGAATTTAGAACATGGTCCAGACTGAAGGAAACTTGGATATTATTTAAATTATATGGTTTTTCAACTGGCTCCCATTAGTCCCAGAGTTCTCAAATATCCATGATCACTTGGTAGAAGGAAGGGATGTGAATGGAAGTTTTGAGCCTAGAAAGGAATGAAACCCCACAGGAACTGCTTTTAGCTGTCGTAATCTACATACCTCCACATCTGCACACATACACTCAATTTTCAATCAGAGCAATTTCACCATGTTTAGTTATCGACTGGAGTTCTTAATTAATTTTTTTCAAAATTGCTTCTGCTGCTACAATGTTTTTTAAATTGTTTTTCATAACTTCTTATAAGACATATGAGAAGCTGCAGAGTCACTATTATAAAAGTACAAGTCACACATGTTCACAGCAAGACTAGAGCAAAAATCCTAGATACTGAGATTACATCCTCTCTTTAAAACACAAGGTAGAAAGGTTAGATACCTTTTAGGAACATGACAACTCATGGTAAAAACTGTCCCTATTATGATATAAGTTAATACCTCAAAGTCTAATAACAAAAAACATAACATTTCCATGATAACAAAAGTCTACATTTATTTCCCCTCTTTTTATTATCTTTATATTGCAAGACAAAAGTCAGCATGGTGACTGTAGAGCAGCTCAATTTAGGGTATGGAGCGTGCTTATGTTCAGAACCTTGGATGAACTTTGGAAGAGTCCTCAAATTCAACTGCACCTCTCAGAAGAACAAATGTTTGGTCCTGTCTGTGCTTAAGTTTACTCAGTTAGCACTGTCACCCACACTGAGCAGTGGTGGCGTCTGCTGGCACCGTCTCTGTATAGGAGGTGTGATGCTCTTAAGTGAGCCTCGCTACAAGCACATGGGAGTCTTCCTGCGAGTTTACTTTATGGGCTACTTGCAAACCAGACTGGGGAATAGAAACTGGGTTCTTTGGCTTTACATGCAAGCCCCTGAGTGGGAATATAACACGTAATCATGAACTTACATAAAACATTTTAAGTTTTTTTAATCACAACACATTTTGTAATTTGATTGCACAAATCTCAAGGAAGAACTTTGTGAATGGCAATGATGTGTCTTGGTGTCATGCAAAATACACATAGGCATGCTCTCACTATTTGCATGCATGAATGGCTTTAGTTTCATTGTGGGGAGTGGCTTCCAACATGCCATCTTCCAAGTGAAGACAGCTGAGTCAAGCAGCAATAGGTGTTGCATGTGCTCTTGGTGAGTGAAACACGGTGGTTGCAAAGAGTAGGCATTTAATGTTATTTAGGAGACAGGTCTTATTTGATCATAAAAGGCACTTCGGAGATAGAGAGATGGCTTAGTGGTTAAGATGCTTTCCTGCAAAGCCAAATGACCCAGGTTCAGTTCCCTAGGACCATGCCAGATGCATAAGATATCACATGTGTCTGCAGTTTGTTTGCAGTGGCTACAGGCCCTGGGGTGCCCATTCTTTCTTTCCCTATCTGCCTCATTCTCTCCCTCTCTCTTTCTCACTCTCTCTCTCAAATAAGTAAAATATTTTAAAAGGCACTTCAGCTGGGCTACACCCCACATATCACCCTCTGTGCTTTACACCTGAGATGTAAGGGCCTAATCCTTGCTCTCTATTTTTCTTTTCAATTACTTTAAAAATACCTTACTTTTTAAGAGATAGAGACAGAGGGAGACAGACAGAGAGAGAGAGAAAGAGAGAGAGAGAGAGAGAGAGAGAGAGAGAGGGAGAGAGAGGGAGAGAATGGGTGTGCCAGAGTCATCAGCCATTGTAAAAGAACTCCAGATGCATGTGCCACCTTGTGCAACTAGCTCATGTGGGGACTGGGGAATAGAACCTGGGTTCTTTGGCTTTGCATGCAAGCACCTTAACCACTAAGCCATCTCTCCAGCCCTGTTTCAATTCGTTTTGATGATAAATATAATATAATCCCTTATATGTTGTTATTGCTTTAATCCAAGCATGAAGTTATCAAATGACTCAAAAGAAAATAAAATTCTAAAGAGAAATATTACCAATCAATGAAGGTTGCTCATTGAAAAGTGTCAAGGCAAATATTAAGGCACTTTGCTTAACTTGTAGGAAATTTATGCCAGTTTCCAAACACCACAATTTGAAAAGCCATCATGTTCAAAATACATGATGCCATAATCAATGTGTATCAAGGATTATGTTATAAGAACAAAATAGCAGAGCTGAAAATGTCTGTCTTTTAAACAAAGTCTTTAAAATCATTATTTTGATAGATACTTTTATAAAAGCTTCTTAAGTTGTAGCATAGTTAACAAAAAAAATCAAAATAATTCATTGATGCAGAGTTCTTTAAGCAATGTATAGTGTGTGGCAGGTACAGCGTACCCTGAAAAGAGTTAGTTCAAAAGTCAGTTTGACTCATCAAACAGGAAAACTGAAGAAATTGGTAAATCTGTGGGGAGAAAAAAAAACTTTGTGGAAAAGAGCCACTAAGTTTAAATGTCATTCTTTGGTGATAGTGAACAGCACTGGTGCTAAAAATACAGCTCAATTTATGCTTTTTGTTTGTTTGTTTGTTTTGGTTTTTGGAGGTATGGTCTTGCTTTAGCCCAGGATGACCTGAAAGTCACTATGTAGTCTCTGGGTAGCCTCAAATTTATAGCGACTCTCCTACCTCTGACTCTCAAGTGCTGGGATGAAAGGTGTATATCACCATGTCTGGCAATTTTTCATTTTTATTAGAGGAATTGATGATGCCGATAATGCCACTGAAGAAAATACACAATGAAATCAAGAAATTTGTGCAAGACATGAAAAATTATGTTAAGGCAATTTTCTTTGTTCATTGGCAACATATGTGGTATCATGACTGATGCCATGATGGAAGTGAAAAGAGACAGATTTGTAAAATTAATGGAAGGAAATATAATTGTGACCCCAAACTCATATTTAATGAAGTATCATTGCATAGCACACCAAGAAAATTTATGTCTGAAAATATTCAAATGAATAATACCATATAAATTATCATTAAGGCCAAATTATGGGCTAGAGAGATACCTCACTGTGTGAAGAGCTTGCCTTTGTTTCTCAATACCAATGTAAAAATACCAAGTGTGGCTGTATACACCTGTAATCACATCATTAGGAAGTCAGAGTGAGGCAGATCTCTGAACCTCACTGATAGCCATTCTTGCCAAAACAAATGCATGTGCTAATGCCTGAAAGCATACATGCACTTGTGATCTAAAGGAGATAATTAAGAAAGACTTCATAACTGGGCCACCAGTTTCTATGTGTCCTTGACTTGCCTCACATTGCAAAGACTGATAACAGTGCAGGAAGACAAAAGTAATCTGTCTGAAAAGTCTATGTGTGAGTATAAAAGTATCAATAAACAAGATTGCAGAGTAAACTATGAGCAAATCAGTACTATCTGCGCATCCAACAACTGAAGAGGAATTATTTCAATGAGCTCTGATACAAATATTAGATTCAAAGCAGAGGTGAACATATGGTCAATAGTAAGATACTCAATCCCACTAGCCAGTAATGAACTGTCTCATTTCTCTTTGCCAATACTTAATCTGTCCAATTCTCAGTTTTCCCACCTAGAGAACAGAGATATTCACAATAATTTAAACTCCACTAAGAACTGTTATGAAGAAAAAAATGACAGTTACATGGAAATATTTAAACCATATATTATGTAGCATTCAGTAAATGTTGGCTACTAGCTCTCCATTGGTCTCAGCAGTGAAATACCTAGAATGTGTAAATCTCTAGCTGGGAAATAAGTAAAGCAAGCAGTAAAGAGTAAAATTGTCAAAATAAGATCTGTTATCAGAAAAAAAAAAGTCTAGCAAAAGTTTCTGGAATTTTCAGTGGGAAATGATTGCCCTATTATAAAGTTTGTCAATATTAACCACTTACAGTGTACTAGGCTCTCTGTTAAGCATTTAAGCATTCTCTTATTTAGTCCTTGAAGAAGTACTATAAAAAAAGAGTTTTAAAAACTGAATGAAGTAACTCGATGAACTATGTGAATGGTTAATAGCAGTTTACAGGAAGCAAATTTGAGGCTTAGAGAATTTTAATAATTGACCTAGGGTAACAGAACAAATATGTAAAATGGATCGTAGATCCAGGACAGGCTAGGCAAAACCTTTCTGTCATTAGTATGGGATTTCTGAGTTCATATCAAACCAGCAGGAACTTCTTACTGGACTGCAGTTTTAACATTATAATAAAGAAAAAAATATAGTGGCAATCAACAGAACTGGAAACTTTATGAAACTGGTGTGGTTAACCAAGATAGTTCCTCTGACAAGGAAATTACTGTCAAGCATTTGAAAGAAAATTATATAAAATAGTTGTAAAAAATAGATAGCTACTAAAAAAAATTGCATGGATCATTTTTTAACATATGAGGAGAATAATTTTGTATGTATGCTTGCCATACTACTGTAATGTATGTTTATAATCTTGATATGACAGGTGATTGTAAAAACTTTTTTTTTTTAAATAATTTTTAATTATTTATTTGAGAGCGACAGACACAGAGATAAAGACAGATAGAGGTTAGAGAGAGAGAATGGGCGTGCCAGGGCTTCCAGCCTCTGCAAACGAACTCCAGACGCGCGCCCCCTTGTACATCTGGCTAACGTGGGACCTGGGGAACCGAGCCTCGAACCGGGGTCCTTAGGCTTCACAGGCAAGCGCTTAACCGCTAAGCCATCTCTCCAGCCCGTAAAAACTTTTTATAACAAGAGGGAGGATCTATAAATGAAATTAATAACTAAAAGTAAGTTTAGTTTGTGTTAACTTTAAAGAAGTAAATATATTTGGGCATGGTGGCACACACCTTTAATCCCAGAACTTGGGAAGCAAAGGTAGGCAGATTGCTCTGAGTTGAGGCTAGCTTGAGACTCCATATTATATTCCAGGTCAACCAGGGCCAGAGCAAGTCCCTACCTCTTAGACAAGAAATATGCACTTATATCCCACAAAACGTCAGCAGAATAAAATAAAGTAAATAAACTGCTTTACTAGCTTGTTCCTCAGACTGCTAATTCATCATTTTTACATATACATACATTTTATTCAAACACAAATCAAACATATAATAGTCAGGATCACATAATAAAATAATAGTGAATTTTTATTAAATAAGGAATAAATAACATGACAGGTAATGGGTAAGTATTTAACTTCCAAATTTTTATAAATCAATGTTCCATATGAAATTACAGCATTAAAATTAAATGCATGATACAAAGGTAATCTAAATCAAAAATATTTTATATGAAGTGGGGTCACTAAATGTAATAACAATTTTATTTGTACTCTTTCTTGGTACATGTTAAAAAATGTTATACTTACTTTAGTCCTGATAATTATGTGTCTCTAATTGAAATGAAACTCTTTGTCTCTAAATAAAGTGATAAAAAGTTAACATCACCTATAATCTCACAATTAATTCATAAATATAAAAAATGTATTTGCTAAATGTCAGAAGTAAAGCTTTATGTTTCAAATTAGTTCAGGCTGTGGAACTTCATACAAGACTGCCATTTACTGGCCAAAGCTGAGAATAGCATGTAGAAATCAAAGCATACTGTTTTCTAATATAATTTATTTTTAATACTAAGTTGGAAATGAAATTTCATGAAATACAAAAATAAATTTGATGTCTATATGTAGTTTGTGTTATTATAACTTCTGGTATTCATTTTTAACTATTCAAATTATTAAAATATGATGATAACCTCCAGGTGTGGGTAATAGTGGTAGCTTCCAAATCATTTACAACTGATTTTGAATCTTGGAATTTCTTTCATTACTTTTGAATTAAATATGAATATTTTTGGTTTTCAGTGTATTTTATGGTCCCTATTTAAGAAACATATGCAGAAAAGTTTTTGTCTATGCAATTTTAGTCAAGGGATAGATGTCCCTGTGTTTCTCCCTTCCCACGTGTGGTCCATACTGCCCTTCGCTTTCCCTTAGCAAGCTTCTGTAGAAGTCAGTCCAATCCCAGATGTCATAGCTACTCCTAGGGACTGTCTTCTAAAAGGTGTCTTAAACACTTCTGATAGTTTTACTTTAATGTGGTACAGTTACTGAAATCTGACCTTGATGTTGCCTTAGAAAAGAAGAGGGCTGGAGAGATGGCTTAGAAGTTAAGGCACTTGCCTGCAAAGCCTAAAGACCCATGTTTGACTCCTAGATCCCATGTAAACTAGACTCTGTACAAAGTGACACATGTATAAGGTCACACATGGACATGAGGTAGCACACACGTCTGGAGTTCGATTGCATTAGCTAGAGGCCCTGACACACCAATTTTTTACCTCTCCTCATTAATATAAAAGATAGGCAAAGAAAAGAAGGAAGATACCAGGCAAACCTTCTAAGTTCAAAAGACAGAATTGATTTCATAAGTTATTTTTAATATTTTATTTTTATTTATTTATTTGAGAGGGAGGGATGTAGAGAGAAAGAGAGAGAGAATGGGCATGCCAGGGCCACAAGCTGATGCAGACGAACTCCAGATGCATGAGTCACCTTGTGCATCTGGCCTGCGTGGATCCTGACCTGCGGCCATGATTCCTGTATAAGTAAGGGTGGTAAGGGATGACTCTCACCCAGGCCTGCAGCCCACTATTATTTACCTCTCGATAAATAGTCATTCATTTCTTCATTTCCCTCTCTTGAAGGTGCTGAGTTCTTTTCTTCTTTCGCTTCTACTTTTTTCTGCATCTGTTATTTTTTCCTAACTTTCTTTTTGCAAAGACTGTTATTGTCAACCAATATAGTGTAACCAATATTTTAATGAAAGTACACAGGTTCTAAATGTAAAGTTTCAGATTAATAAGTACAATTTATATCCCAAATTTATCTACACAGGATTCTCTGTAGGTAGTAAATAACTAATTTAGAAACTCTGCATTCCATATTTCTAGATTGTAGTTTTGAAATTATTCAAGTACTAACACCAAAATAAAGCATATTCACAAAGTTAATTCTGCTCTTAATCAAGACTTGTCCAGCTTTACTCTTTTCCTTAGAATGAGTAAAACTGTTTGGGATCACTTGTGTTTCAAAAAAACCCATAGTTTGAAGAATTATTAAATTGACAAAGATCTTGGCACCAATTTTATTAATGTTGGGCTTGTTTATGTAAATATGATCAAAAGGGTTTCAGATGTGCATGGTCAACATATACAATTTATAGTTATCTGTCAATTCTGCTATTTTTTAAAGTGTAGTTTGGTTTCCTAATCAAATTTGTTACTTCACTGTGGATTATAGACAGTAAATCAAACAGAGCTGGAATTTCAAGAAACATGTAGGGACATACTAATCCTGCACTGAGGTGTTAAGTACACCTGTCCAATGATGTAAAAGTAAATACCTGTATCTACTTAAAGTAAATCTTACTCAATTTGGCTGAAGGCTGCTTTGAAAGTTCTAGAAAAGTAATTTTAAAAGAGCAACTAGTTTATTTCAAAGTATAATATTATAATAATATTAAATGTTATGCAGGTATTACATGATTTTAAAAATCTCAAATATCCTACTGAGTCACTTAAAGTTTAAGAGTATATTAATTTCTAAAATTAATGGTTTACTTTTCTTGAATCAGGGTCTCACTATGTAGCCCAAACCTGAATCTTAGGATTCTCTTGGCTCAACCTTCTGAGTACAGAGTTTGCAGTTATACACTACCATCTCAGTACCTTTTCTTTGATTATTGTTTTGTTTTAACCATTTTTAAACTATATTTTCATGTACAAAATTTCTTTATGACATTTTCCTTATGCCATATTTCCTTGTGGCATTTTCATCCATATACATCACTGTCTTGTGCTCATAGCCACCCCTCTACTGATCCCTCTGTCCTTTATCGTCTCTTTCACTAGTGCCCCTTATCCTCTCAAGTGGACTAGCATATTTTCTTAATTAAGGAGGTATTCCAAGTGTCACCTTTCCAGATGAAAAGATGGCAGAACTAAGTGATAAATTTGTTTTTAAAGTGCACTGCAACCTTGCCCCCTGCAAGTGCAGGGACATTCCCAAGCCCATTGCTTGTCCTGCCTTGGCTCTAACTCTCTCTAACTGCTCATTTGAGTATGTTGGCTCACTAATGTTCATGCTTAATTTAAAGACTTGTAGTATGTATACTCTCTAATTCTTAAAATATAACCCTTCTCTCTCATAAAAATACAAGAAAAGATAAAAATAACATTTAAAAAATACAAAAAGGAACATCAAAACTAATATGTTTTTTATAGGTTTACTTTTTTAAAATTTTATTTTATGGAGAGAGACAAGGAGCGAGCAAGAGAGAGAGAATTGGCTCTCAGGGCCTCAACCACTGAAATTGAGATCCAGACATTTGCGCCACCAAGTGGGCATGTGTGACTTTGCACTTGCCTCATCTTTGTGCTTATGGCTTATGTGGGATCTGGAAAGTCCAATGTGGGTCCTTAGGGTTTAAAGGCAAGCACCTCAACTACTAAGCCATCTCTCCAGCACATTGATGGATTTTAATCTCATAAAAAAATAAAATGTGGTCATATTAGCTGCGGTTTTAATGCAAACATGCAAAAATTATTAGGATCTCAAAAGGTGAAACTTAAAACACCTACCATATAATTTCTCTGGTAATGAATATTTTCTTTGTTGAAATCAATAACATATCCATTGAAAGACCAAACAAATGTGAGATCCAAGGCAGGATCGAAGGAAGCAGCACATTGCATTGTAGCATTCTCTCCAACAGTTATGTCCGCATTAATTGGAGCCAATATGATTCGTGTGGGATCTGCAAGTTTTTAAGGAAAGCACATTTCAAGATAATGTGACTCATATTTTCTGGTACATTAAAAGAATAAAATCAAATATATTTTGTTTCTCTGTGCAAAGGACTAAGATGTTTTTACATTCAGTTTCCAGAAACGGTTTCATTAAGGAAGTAAGTCATATGTAGAAGGGCCGACATGAACATTTGTCTACACATTAACTGTCTTCAATTACATGTATTTTAGTACACTCCAATTTAAGCACCATCATTTAAAGAAAAACAACATGATTCAAATGCCACATGTTTTGTTTTTACCTGTGATAACAAGAGTCCCAGTGCTATTAGCTTTGCCTCTGTTATTTTCTGCAAAACATGTGTAGATGCCTCCATCATTCCTTGTAATGTTGTTGATTTCCAAGCTGCCATCTTCCCATATAAGAATTCTATTGCCATGAAAGAATATGCAGTTCACAAAACTAACTTAATAAGATATATTATTATTATATACCTTACATTGCACACATTAATGTTATTTTATACCAGTCTTCTGTCAGTAGGGTATTTTAAGCAGAAACATTATAGCATTTATTTCTAATATTCTTTCTTAGCATGGCAATGTGAGAGAAATTTATCCTCATAACTTTCTTAACCTATCTCAGTGATCTAATTGACCCTGTTGTACTCTTGCTTCTCCCTTGTCTGCGTAGGTGGACATAAGTAGCAGTAGTCATATCAAGCCAGTCTACTGCTCAGTGATGTTATTCTATAGCTTAAACTCTTCCACGAACTTCTATCTCAGTGTGAAGCCATAGAAAATTCAAGAGACTCTAGACAATCTCATAACTTGTTTCTGGAACCCTTCTGACTTTGCTCAGTATCACCTTCAATAAAGCTGTTTTGGCCGTGGCTAGTGAGTATGCTTATGTGGGCACATACACACACGTATGTGCACACACAAACACACACACACACACATACACACACACACGCCCATACCTCCCACATCCATATGGATCTGATATCTTTTTTTTAATTTTTTTTTTTTTATTTGAGAGTGACAGACACAGAGAGAAAGACAGATAGAGGGAGAGAGAGAGAATGGGCGTGCCAGGGCTTCCAGCCTCTGCAAATGAACTCCAGACGCGTGAGCCCCCTTGTGCATCTGGCTAACGTGGGACCTGGGGAACCGAGCCTCGAACCGGGGCCCTTAGGCTTCACAGGCAAGCGCTTAACCGCTAAGCCATCTCTCCAGCCCTGGATCTGATATCTTGACATTCTTCTTTCCAGATTTTTTTTCTAGTACATATTTCACCAAAAATTCTGCAGCTGTTCTAGAAAGAAGGTTTGGCAGTAAGAGCACATGCCAGATAAGCCAAAGGACCTAGGTTCAATTCCCAGGAACCCATGTAAAACCAGATATACAAGGTAGCTCAAGCATCTGGAGTTTGTTTGCAGTGGCTGAAGGCCCTGGTGTACCCATTCTCTCTATTTGCCTCTGCCTTTCTCTATCTCTCTCTCTCCCCTCCCTCTTTCAAATAAATACATAAAACATAAAAACAATCTTCAGCTTAATTTATGAACTGTGTCCCTAGAAATTTATGTCTGTTTTGTTTATGGTCATGTCCCCAGGACATAAGCATCCCATAAAATACCATTGGCAATGACTATTCTTTGTTAAATCATTCTTTGCTGGCCATTGAAGAACCAAATAAAGGTGAGGGTCAAGGTAGGATCAAAGGGCTGACATATTGCTTGGTGCAGTACTACAATAATTGGTTAGATATGCATAGTACAGTGAGATACCACTCTTGAGTGGGCAGTCAATAAGTGTTTCTTTTAAATGACTGGACTATTAGTTTAATGAAGAACACAGTTTTCCTCTTCTCATCATAAACTGAGAGTTAAACCTGCTATGGACAGGTCCACACAGTAGCCCAAGTCTTCCAGACATGGGAAGTCAGGATTTCAGTTCACTTTTCCAGGTTAGAACAGAATGTCATTTCCACAACTCCAGAAAAATACAGGCATTGTTTTTTAATTTTTAGAAAATTTTATATAAATGTTTCAGAACTTCTCTTAATAATATCTGTAACAAACTAGTATGTAGGACATCTTTTGAACAGAGCATTGACCCTCCCACGAGCGTCTTACCTAGGACTAGAGAGAAAATTCTCTATTTCGTAGCCTTTTGTTCTTATATTCTCACTGAATTGTCATTATATTTTTACTCTCTTTAGATACTTTATTACCAAACTTTAAATTATAATTGAAGGTTTTCACAAAACACAGAAATATGTTTTATTTTAATGGCAGGTATTCCTGACCCCTGTCACCATATACACAGTCATAGTTCTGACGATCTTCATAGAAAGCTAACTTTGTATCATAGGGTTTCACTCCAGCCCAGGCCAACCTGCAGTTCACTGTGTAGTTATAGGATGGCCTCGAATTCATGGTGATCCTTCTACCACTACCACCATGTGCTGGGATGTACCACCACACCCGGCTGAACAAGCAGGAAACATTTTTGTGTCTAAAGAATCTGGTTTATCCTTGTCTGAATTTTCCTTAATGGAGTCTTCACAGTATCCACATTGCTAGAGGGCAGAAATGCCAACAGGGTCTAGTCTTTTCCTATCTCATTTTCCCTGAAGGAGTTCCCTTCCCTCACAACCACAGGTAAAAATGTGACTAAGATAGCAACTAGACACTAGGCATAGGAGCTGGAAGGAACAGCTCATCTCCTCAACCAGTAAAGTCTTATAAGAAAATTCCAATCAGAATCTCCATCTGATGACCTATTTAGGACCCTTCCCAACTTGGGAGCTTTTTTTCTGTGCTTTATATAGGAACTTGCCTTCTTTCCTTCTTTTGAGCTCTATAATAAAACCTGACAGGGGGAGGGCAGCTACCTACTTTTGTGGTAACTGGGATTTCAAAGAGAGTTGTCCAGTTAAATAAGCCTTTCTATACCAGAGCTGAGAAGACAAACAAACATCCTTCCAGCCATCACCTGTTCACTCCTACTCTCATTTTTCCAGCAGAGTTCCACAGGGTCCAGCCAGCCTGGCGACGGCAGGGGCCAGTCAGTGCTCCTCTCCTGCCCCAGACACCCGAGGTAGGATCTCCCATTCATTTCTCTCCCAGAGAAAGTTTTATAATGGCTCTTTTCTTTTACTAGGTGGGTCAGAGTTCCTTTCTCTTTCTCTTAATCCTGTTACTCTTTCCTGGAGTTGAAACAAATCTTTGGGACCAAGAAACTGTGTCAGAGTCCTGTATTTCCAAATCCAAACTGAGAGAATTTGTTTCTTTTCCCATTGTTTATTCACTGTGTTACCTTGTATAATTTTCAGACAACTCTGAGTTTCTATTTTCTAAGTTCCTTATAAATTATAAATTCAGATGGACAAATATTTCTTGAGAGGTATGTTATCTTAATGAAGAAAAGCTGAAAGACAATACACTTATCATAATAATATGAAAACAAATCTACAGAATTATCCTTCATGGTTCAGTTCAATTTCTAGTTTGTTGACCAGACCTGCTACTGTTGACAAGCCACTCTGTTCCTTTACTCCATGAAAACTTGGGCTTGGGTGCAGCCTTGGGTTTGCACTCAATGATAACCCTTCCTCCTTTAGCAGCCAGCAGCTTTTTCTTCATAGGATTCATTTCAAAAGTTGGAGCCAATGCTGAAAGTAAAACAGATCATCATTTTTTCTTTTCATTACAAATTTAAATATTCCCTCTGCATTGTACCTTCTTTTTTTAAATCTGTTTTGATCAATGATTAACAGAAAGGTTTCAATTCAGTAAATTTGATCAGTTACAATAAATAGGCATTACATACTTTTTAATGGGGTAATGTCATGACATCTGCCCAATTCAAATGTACAATTATTGATAACTTTATTAATTATTATAAATTTTGCTTGCAGCAAAATTTTGTTCAATCAATCTAAAAGGCATCTAATATGATAGTTTTGATTTAATTTCACTAGGAAAGTTACATGAAAACTTGGAGAGAACTAAGCCGCACTGTAAATCCTCACTGGAGTTCACATTCAGCCCTGTCAGCCACAAATGAACTGTCCAGGTTACAAATGAGAGAACTGATATCTGTTAGACAGATACCATACTACACAGGTGCCACATGTAGTAATGAAGGAGGAAAAGGAGAAAATTAGCTTTTTACAGGCAGTCAGCCAAAGACAAAGGCCCAAAAAGAACATGGATGCCAATCTGCCTGACTTGGCAGGACAAGAATCCAGCAGTCTCCTCCAAGATCACCACAAGCAACAACTCAGCAGTGCTTCCTGCTTCTTGTTCAGCCTGACACAGGTGGGCAGGCTGGCTCCTCCTGATTCAGCCTCTTGAGTCGACCTACCAATCAGGTCTCTCTCCTTTACACACGCAAGCCTAATGACAAGGCTCATTCTAACCAGTGTTTAATCCATAAATGGGCCTTGCATGTATGTGTAACTCTCCTGACCTGCTTTTGTTCTCCTAGCTCCTAAATGTCCTAGTCTTTTAAAGGTGTTCAAAATGATTTGATATATATTTGTACCAAGGATATGCACCTGTAATGCTGGATTCATATACAGAGCACTTAGTACACCTAATCTCAAAAGACATAAAATTCATGGAAGTAGAAGTATCATGTGCTTTCCAGCATTGCAGTAAGTAGCAAGGTAAAAAATTCAAAAGGCCTTAACTCTTTTTGAGAGCACTTTCTTTAGCACTTTTGAAAATTCTCTCATTTTCTGTATTGTCACTCAGCTTTTAGTGATAATAAAATTTTGAAAATTTTTCTTTCAGTCCAAGACTAAAATTTAAACTATGGCTTTGTATTTTTAGTACCCAGTCCTAGAAGAAGAAACCAGAATTCTTCACATATGACTAAAGCTGGTGAAAGCTTCAAGTAATATGAAAAGGGCATGATACAGTAAGACTGTTGTTAAAATAGTTGCAATGAAAATGAGGAGAATGGGATATATTGACGGAGTGAACTGGAAGAGTGCCATGGAGATTCCTGATGAGGTAAAGGCTCTGGTAGACTAAACCATGGTTTAGAACAGATGATCACTGAGGAGAAGATGTGGATGTTGGGATTTAAGGAATTCATATTAAATTTGCCTATTTGTGGGGTCACTTGAGTGAATATTTCTTCTGGAAAGTATTTTTATTGAGTCTGAAGCTGAGAATAAATATCTGGGACAGAGAAAGAATTATCACTGATAAATAGGGAAAACAGCTAATTGAGAATTTTTTTTAAATAATCATGACAATAAGCTAGGAATAATAGTATAGATTGGGTAAAAGCCTATAGGAGGAAAATGGAACCAGAGGGATAGAACTCAATAAGAAAGACTGATTCTGAGTGTAGTGGAGGAGAGAGCAAAGAGTGTAGATTAGGAGATGGGAAAGAGGTCTGGAAAGCAGGAAGAGTTTGGCATCACAGATAACAGAGATAAGCACTCATGGACAAAATGTGATTAAAAGAGAGGCAGCTTGTGGGGACATGCACACACACACACACACACACACACATGCACATACACAAACACACAATGCATGCACCTACACACAAGCCAGAGATATAATTTGTCAAGGAGGAGAAAAGTAATGAGTACAGAGCAGACAGGAAGTCTACACAGTGTTCACCAAAAGCTTTTAATTTTCATGGGCAGTAGGACGACACTGAAGAAGCAGCCAGCAGTGTGGGGAAGGGACTTGAGAAAGGTCTGCAGGGTTTAAATAGCAACTATAGGGACTAGGGGCTGCAAAGCACCAAATAGCCAACTCCAGTGGGAGCTGGTTACACACAGCCTCACTTTTTATTGGTCTTCATGCTTGTAATTTTGCAGCAGAATTTAGCTGCTAAGACAGAGAAAGTACAGAACTTGCACAGGGGCTGAAGGTGTGGCTCAGTGATAAAACACTTGCCCAGCTACACACACACACACACACAAACACACACATACATGCACACACACACACACATGTACACACAAAGTGCCCATGTACATTTTACTTTATCATTTAAAATGCTTCATTATGTTGCATGTGACCTGAAAATTAATACAAAATCCAGCTTCTTTGTTAAAAATAACATGATAGGTGCTGGAGAAATGGCTTAGTGGTTAAGGCACTTATCTGCAAAACCAAAGGACCCAGGTTCGACTCCCCAGGACCCATGTAGGCCACATGCACAGGAGGTGCATGAATCTGCGTTCATTTGCAGTGGCTAGAGGTCCTAGTCCACCCATCCTCTCTCTCTCTCTCACTCTCTCTCTTCCTATTTTTGTACTCTTTCTCAAATACATAAATAAAAATAATTTTTTTTCAAAAATAACATGATAGAATTTAATGAAATAAGAACTTATATATACTTAAGATTTTTAGTCAATATAAGAGAATTTCGGAGTTACATTTGCTATACCTAAATGATCTTGAAGTCGAAACCATATTACAAAAACTTTCAGTGTTATCTATTAAAGAATATAAAGTGAAATTAAGTGTAACCATCTTTTCTATGTTGCTTATTTGGTGAACATTTAACAGAAGTTGGAAATAATACTGACCCAGGATCTTCAGCTCAGCATTTGCATAAATAGATCCATATGTGTTTTCTGCTATGCACTGATACATCCCAGCATTTTCAAAAGTGACATCATATAGTCTCAGTTCCCCTTTATGGTACTGAAAAGAATCAAAGTATAATATATCATCCTGATGAACATTAAGTTAACAGAATTGTTGCATTTAGCATTGGGTTCGACTATCTTTTCACTTGTGTGTTATGTTCATCTGTCCCTGCTGTTCCCTGAGATGCTTAGAGTGGGATTTCCATGGCATGGGAAAGAAAAACCCACTTACCATGCCTGGTGGCTCTTGTTCTAGTCATCTTACAGAGCCGAGAGTCCACCTTTTTCCCCTCCTGGACCAGCTGAGAGATTACAGTAGAAAGGCAGAGAAGGACCCCCTGTTGCTACTTGTCCCCAGGGCTAAGGTTGGACTTAGAGCATCTCTCTTACCTCTGTCTCTGTGGGATGCAGGGAAACAGTGGCAAGAGAAAGGGAACAATATTAGGAGGTGGAAATGGATGAGTAGGAAGGGAAAAGTCAAACAAAGGAAAAAAATAAGGGAAAAGAGAGAAAGGTAAAGATACAATTACAGAAAGTTGTTTAAACAGAGAGAAGGTACTTAATGTTCAGTTTCTTGCTTGCTTTTATTAATAAAACTTGTGTGTTGTAGGGTCCAAGTACCCATATTTTCTCTATCATCCTAGGACTTCCTAAACAAGGACTCAGGAACACAAAGGCCCTTGAACATACATACCGCATATCCATTTTTCAGCCACCGGATTGTAGGGATGGGCTTCCCTGTGGCCACACAAGGCCAGTAGAGGTCACTGCCAATATCTACCTCAGTATCATTGATATGTTCCACCCATTCAGGAAATGCTGAAAATAAAGAATATTATAAATGTCCAGCTAAAATTTCCCCCTGTAATTTCAAGAGTAGAATTTTTGCATTTCATGAAATGTTCTCTAGAGAACACATCAGATATTATGTGTCCTTCAGCTCTTGATCTCATATTTATACAATCCTATGCAAATACTATACTATCCACTATGAGGTTAACTATAACTTAATTGGTAATTATTTGTAGATGTGGAAATATTGCTTTGTTGGAAAGCTAATTCACAATGAATACTAAAGTAATTCATTTCCCCTAGCATCTTTCAAGTATGTCAAAATGATAATTGAGGTTTAAAAAATTATGTCTAAATTGATTATGATATCTTTTCTATTCCCAAAGTCACACATTATCTTCTTTTTGATGGTTATTTCATTTTTGGCTACTGTGTGGACTTACTGTAGAAGTAGAAAAAAACAAGTGTGGTCACCTTGATACCTGTTTTATATTAGCAACTACATCAGGGCTGGTGAAATCCATGCTTAAAGGAAATGGATCTCAGTCTTACATTCTGATCTGGTCTACTTACATTCCCATGATAAATCACCTTGATACACTTATATATAGTTTAATTATGTAACTTTCTAAGCTTGTTTGCTTAGATGTAGCATGTCCTGTTAGTAAAGTAGAAATAACAATTCTCTTGAATTATTTCTGACAAGTGCCTGCTCTGTTACTTAATCCTTCTAAAGTACTAGACACTGAGAAGTTTAAAATTCTACCTTGATAACCTAGAGTGAAGTTTCTCTAATGTGTTGAATAAAATATGTGTATATAAGCACCAGAAAGTGGTGCCATTACCTAACAAAATTAGGGATCCCACTATGATTCTCTTCTGCTTAGGAGGTTGCTCCATATACAATTGACACATGTCAAGTTAATAATGTATGACTACTGGATGTTCAAGTCTTGGGTTCAAGGAAATGTTTAATTGGAGCTGTGAAAGTATAAAAGATAATTAAAATTATGCTCATGGATCAAGTCATATGTGGGGTGCATGAAATAGAGAAAAGGTTCAAAGACTGATTTCTTCAGTTTCAGAAAAGGATTGAATTACAAGTACAGACAAAAAGAATGAGTGGTTTATACAGAGGTTAATTGTGGGGTCCAGAGGCCATGGCCAGAAAGTGCAGTGTGGAGAAGAGAGGGATCAAGTGTGGCCACTGATTCTGTCAGATAAGAGAAGATACGTTAGCTCATCTGATCATTCTCTTCATCAACAGGTCCATGTGGGTGTTTCTGAAAGGAAAGTCTTCAGCTACGAGGTGCAGGTGCCAAATACTCTGGAGTGAATTAAGTGAAAGTTAGATATAGAGAAAAAGGTCAGACTATGGATAAATCTTTCATTGGGAAAAATTGGAAGAAGAGAAATACAGAAATCACCAGAGATTAAAAGTTAATGATTTTGTTGAGGCCTTAGATATTTATTTGGCATTATGGAAAACTCCAGGGATTATTTAACCCTCAAAAATTTCAAGTGTGTCCTAAAAAAAAGAAAAAAACTCTGTCTAGTTATGTTTATTCTAATGTGTGAAGATAAAAAAAAAAAATACTTATAGCAAGTGGTCCTGAAAGTGCTATCCCAGGACCAGTAACATCAGTATCTCTTCTGGGAACTTGTTAGAAACACAGAATCTCAAGACAACAATAGACTTTTTGAAGCATAAATTTGGAGGGAACATCCATCAATCTGTTTTAACAAGCCTTTTAGTCTTTCAGGTGATATTGATGCATATTAAGTATGGCAATCACCAACTCTATGTAATAAATAGACAACTACTTCTACAGATAAAAAGATACTGAAAAAAAGAGAATGATAAAAGTAAGTAATACTAATTGTGCATTTTGGAAATTGCCAACAACATTATGTACCTATTTCTTTTATTCATTATACTAAAGTTTAAAGTTCATACTTTCTATAACTCATAACTGCAACTTAATTTGACCTAAGATACACATTTTACTTTTCTACATACTATACTATACTGCTTTGAAACTCTCCTTCAGTAAGGAAACAGTAGATTTTCAAGCATGGAAATGGCTCTGAACATGGCATTAATCGTATTTGTAGAAAATTAGAATACCCACCTTGAACATAAATTCTTGCTTGGTGTTTATCTTTTCCTCTAATGTTCTCAGCTTCACATTCATATAAGCCTTCATCTTCTAGCTGGATATTGAAGATCTTGAGGACAGCCCCTGAGGTGCTTATCTCAGCAGTGCTAGGCATTGGTTCTAGAACTTTCCGCCATCGGATATCAGGAACAGGACTATAAGCAGAGAATAAGAAAATTCAATGTCTACAATGCTTAAAAAATAATTATTCTATAGTTATAGCTAAATATTTATATCATTTTCCTTACAAGGTTATAAAACATGTTACATTTTTAATGTATATTAAAGAAAAAGTATGTCTACTTACTTTCCAAGTGCAAAGCACTCCAAAGTTACATTTTGGCCCATCAATGTATATATGTCCTTGAACTGTACTACAATATCAGCAGGATATGGCTTTGTTGTTCCTAGTATTAAAAACAAGACAAATATTCTTAAATAATTATGTACAATAGTTTTAAAATATTTTATTTATTTATTTATTTATTATTATTTATTTGAGAGATAGATAGAGAAACAGGCAGATAGAGAGAGAGAGAGAATGAGCACGCCAGGGCCTCTAGCCACTGCAAACAAACTACAGCCACATGCACCACCCTGTGCATCTGGCTTTAGGTGGGTACTGGAGAATTGAGCCTGGGTCCTTTGGCCTTGCAGGAAAGCACCTTAACCACTAAACTATCTCTCCAGTCCTGTCGTTTTCTTTTTTTAATACTGTGAATTTTTTTTAAAAATTAGAACTGCCTTTATATGGAAGGTTTTCTCTATGTAAGTACTGGTCATATCCCAATATATAGACTTTGTTGCTTATGTATAGTATGTACAGCCATCACCACATATTTTCAATGATATTGGCACATGCTGACATGTATAGCCAATCAGACTAAATTCACTACAGTACTCAGGGGGTCACTGCAGAGAATCAAGTATGTGTATAACATTATAATCAGTCCTATAAAAGGTTGGGGAAGGTAGAAAAAGAAGAGCAAGCCGGGTGTGGTGGCGCACGCCTTTAATCCCAGCACTCGGGAGGCAGAGGTAGGAGGATCACCATGAGTTCAAGGCCACCCTGAGACTACATAGTGAATTCCAGGTCAGCCTGAGCCAGAGTGAGACCCTACCTCGAAAAACCAAAAAAAAAAAAGAGCAAAAATGGGGGTAAGGGAAGAAAAGGAGAAAAAGAGCAAGTTGAAAAAAGAATGAACAAATGTCCACAGAAATGAAGAGAGTAGCATCTTAGAGAGTGAGAGGAAATGGAAAGAAAACATTTCTTTTCATAACCCTGTCCCACTTACATAGGTATTTTATATCACTGCTTAGCAAATCAAGCATGAAGAATATTGTTTCCCACATAGCAGAAGGAAAAAAAGTTCAGAAAGGTTAGATACATTATTTAGGATCATGAGCATATACTTACTTCATAGTTCAAAATGCTGAAGAGATAAACAAATACACAATGTCCAATATCAGATAGGCCAAATCAAATGAGAAGTTGAAAGAGTGACCACCAAATAGGAAGTTGGATCATGAAGGTTATGGAATTTCAGGCAAAATGACAACTTAACTAAACCAGATCATATAAAGCCCAGGAGAGTTCAAGGAATTAAAACAAGATAGATTTAGGAAAAGATTAGTTTGAACCCACAACATAGAAGGCCTGAAAACATGGTGTTAGACGTTCTGAGAACTCAAGTAACTACCAATGCTTTGATATGAGAAGTAACACAAGCTTTGCCTTTGGTTTAAGGTGAGACTTTGTTGGAAGTTTTAAGAAATAGTACATGGAAGAAGAGAAATATTAAGGACGTCCAAAAATCTAAGAAGTTTACTTCATTAATTCAGGAAAAAACAGGCGAGGGCTAAAATTAGGGTAGAATAACAATGAGAACAGAAAAGAAAGAATGGATGTAAATTGTAATAAAAAATTCTCTTTTAGATCATGGCCTCTGAAGATGAAAACAGAAGACCCAATCATCAGCATCCCCCCATGTCACATTCCCTCAGGGCTTCCCTGTCCTTAAGTACTAAGACCTCAGGGTTAGCTCTTGTTGGCATCAGAGGGCAAAGTGTTTGATGAATAAAAATGCTACCTGTCACAGAGGGAATGCTTATTGCTAAAGGAGTTTATGAACACAAGTAGAAGAGGCCAGTTGTGTGAAGGAGATGATGGGGTTTGTTCTGAACTTAGTTAATATTCTTGAGAGTTTTTGGTGGGACAAGTCCAGGGTAGAGAGAAAATTAAGATCCAAACCCAAGGAAGATTTGGAGAAGTAAATATGCAGTTATTTGTAGAAGACTAGTATTGAAAATGTCTGGGCTGGTGAGAATTTCTAGGAAACTACTGCAGAGAAATGTAAGAAAGAAGAGCAGCTAGTGGTAAGTCTATAAAACATTTCAGAGAAGCAAGAGGGAGACAAGAAGTTCAGAAAATTAGTCATTCATAAGTGCAAGGTAAGATGGTGTTAAAGATCACTCAGAATAAGGACTGAAAATAATCCTTCTGGTTAATTGAATAGAAATTTGTTATGATTGTTCAAGACTGTTTGCATTGAATAGGAGAGAATATGTTAAGTAACAGACAGACGTAAATGAGAGCAGTGGAGAATTAGCTGTAGTACAAGAAAACTTTCTTCCTCTGAAACAGGAAGTAATAAAATGGGTGGAAATGGCATGGTACAAGTATGTTCCTGGGGTAGGCTAGGAAAGCCATTCAAAGGAAACTTTTTCCCATTGTACCATTTGACTTTGTGAAGGAGGAAATGAGACTAAGACCAAGGAGAGAAAAATGATCTAGAAAGTCCAACAGTATTTACTAGATATCACATATGTTAGAATCGTCTCCCAAAGAGAAGTAAAGAGGGAATCTCAGTAGCCTTAAGACATTTTCCATGTTTGCATACTGTATTTGGGGATAGAGACTGGAACCAAATCATCAGTACAGAAATTGCTGTTTCCTCTAAAGCTTGAACTCACATTTATTAACACAGAAGCTAGACTGGGTACAGATAAGGAAAAATAAACACACATACTATAGAATGTACATCAGGCAAAAGTGCATTTGTAAGTGACAGTAGTTCCCTTGGATCCCGAGGGACAGGCGACTCAGTAGGTCAGTAGGTCACCACTAGGGACCAGCAAACAGGCCACAGCAATATGCACAGCGTGTAATACTAATAACTAAAAGCAGAAAAAAGTACTTATTTCTTCCATGTGTATAGTTCCTTAAAATGCCAAAATAAGAAAATTTATTTTTTGTCTAATTCTGTAATTACTATTATCTTAATATAATCTTTTTGTGCCATTATGAAGTTATTAAGAAATAGGACAGCAACGAAACAAGATGCAGGTGTCAGCGACTGCATATTCCAACTAATGTTCTGGCCCAGGATTGATGACTCAACCCCACAGGCATTTCTAAGCTGGAGGCAACAAATCTGAAGCCAACCATCTTACATCATCAGATCAATGATAGCTTCTTAATTAGGAAAGCTAAGGACATGGCCTTTCAGCTCCATAGTTCAGGCTCTGGGCTACCCAACTGGTCTCCCCACTGGATACTTTCCTGGCTGTGAAAGGAAGACCAAGGCAAACAATCTTGCAAAGTGTAACAAGTAAAACACTTACGTTCAGGTATCGGGATGAGGGGGATAAATTTGCTGAACACACTCTTTGTGATGGAAGGACTGGACACAAAGCAGGAGTAGTTGCCTCTGTCAGAAGACTCCACATTGGCAATGTAGAGATTGCCATTCGTCTGAGACACAAACCTTCGCTTATCCATGGTTATAAACACAGGAAACTCATTTAGGAGCCAGCGGTAGCTAAGATCATCTAGAAGAAAATATTGCCTACTAAATGCTAAGCTCTTCTTCAAAAAAGAAAGCTCTGTTTGAATGACAAGTTGCCGCCCAGTCTAACAGAGGCTGTAGAAAAGCCAATACTGGGAAAACAAAGTAGACAAATTTTCAAACCGTTTCAGATTTTTCATAAATATGGGCATACTAACAGATACATCTATTAATCTGTCTGTCTTTGTTACTTTGTGTACTCGTCACTTTCTTGCACGTCACTGATGGGCTGGAACCCAGATTATCACCTACTTTAAGCATTCATGACTACTAAGTAGAGGGGGGTTTGGAATCCAGGCCTATCACTGCAAAGGTCATGAGCTACCTGCCCAAGTCTACCTTTTAAGTAAGTTCAAGATGACTTAACTTAGTGGCTTTATCTCCTTTGCTGTCTGTACTTCTATTTAAATTATAGATATAAAAATAAAGTTTACATAATGTGTAATACTAAAAAGTATCAGCTACAGAAATGGAAATTCATGTTGCCAGTTTTCTTAAATATTAGGAATGATATCATGTAGCTTTTCTTTTAAGAATTTATTTCTTTGCATGTGCATATGTATGTTTGTGTGTGAGAAAAGGGGGGGGGGAAGAGAGGGAGGGAGAGAGAGAGAGTATGGGTTTGACAGATGCATGCACCACTTTTTGGGTCTGGTTTTATGTGGGTGGTGGATTAATTGAACTCAGATGAGCAGGCTTTGTAAGAAAATACCTTTAATAGACTACATATACCTAGCCCACATATAGTTATGCTTAACCATGGAAATTCCTTTGGCTAAACACACTAGATAGGTGAGTTAAACACTGATTTTTTTGTTTGCCTGCTAGTTTGTTTAGAGGTAGGATCTTACTCTAGCCCAGACTGACCTGGAATTTGCTATATAATCTCAGGCTGGCCTCAAACTCACAGGGATCTTCTTAGCTTGCCTCCCAAGGGCTGGGATTAAAGGCATGTGCCACCATGTCCTTTCATGTTTTTTAATATAATTATTTTGATTTGCCTAAATTTTTCTATTTTTGTTTTGAAGAATATCTCCCCAGTAGTCATTTAACAAACATTAAAGAAGAAACTACAGACAACAAATACTTATAGATCATAAAAACAATTTAAGATATCCTGACCCTGTGAATACAATTTCTACAAAACTGAGTATATTTGGAAATCTCTCTAGGTCAGATTAAACAAATTTTGATGGAAATTCAAGATCTCATTCCATTCATGTTTTCTCTTGCAGAAGAACCTCATTTCACATTTGGGAAATGAGGAGGGTAGGTAAAGAGAGTGTGATACTACAATTGGCTGTGAAACTGAAATGCAAGGCACATTGCATGAAGCTGTATGACAGGGAACAGTATGCCAGGCAATATGTTTAGATTAGCTATGCAATATTCACCAACATTATACAATCTCAGGAAAATCAGTGAGGTGATTGTATTGGTTTGGCTTAATATTTATATTAGAATTCATCTATTTTCAATGTTGAAGTGAAAAGAATACAGACAAAGTCAAAAATGGAAAGAAAAACCACTATCAGCAGATTCCAGCTCAGTCACTGTTAACCTGTACCTTTCTAAACATTTATATTTATGAATGATAGAATTATTTTACTTTATTACTATTTTTGACATGTGTGTGTGTGTTTGTGTGTTTGTGAGTCTGTGTGTGTTAGGTAGTGTATGTTGTGTTCATGTATATACACACATGTGCTTCCTGTTTACATGCATGGAGGACAGGGAGGATGCTGGGTGTCCTTCTCTATCACTCTTCTACCTTACATCCTTGAGTGTCTTTCTGAACCTGGTCCTCTTTTGGTTAGATTGACTGCTCAGTAAGCCCAGTGATTCTCCTGTTTCTGCCCATCTTCAGCACTATGGTTACAGGTATTGTATGTAGCCATATGTGGCTTTTTCCATAGGTGTTGGGAATGGACTCACACAGCAGGTGATTTTACTCATGGAGTCATATGCCCACCCATCTCTGTAGACCTATTTTAATAGACGTTCATCACTATATAACCTTGCTAAATAACATATTTTCGCCTAAAAATGAAAAGAATCAATTTAGTGTGTCTGAGTGGCATAACTTGCCAACTTTATAGGTTTTTGTGTCTTGTTAAAAATTAGCCTTAACAGGACAGCATTTGCCTTATTAAAATTCTACAGCTACTGGTCAATGCTTTGATACAGAAAATGACATTAAACATAGTTGCAGAGAAGTTCACTGCTACCCACCTTGTGAGATAGTGTGTTCCCTATCCTTCATTTTCCCTCTTAGTGATTTTTGCATTGACCTGTTTAGTCTGCTGAGACTTACTCATGACCATATTCAATATACCAAGAGCTGTTCAAATTGAGCATTTGCTCTTTTTTATTCAACTTGCAGTTCATAAATGTGTCTATTATTAGGTATTTAATATGTTGTCAATAGTACCCATTTTTCTAATGGTAGGCATTTTATTTACCTTTTTTCTTAGTAAAGATGTGTTTCATATTTTGTGTAATGTAGCAAGTCAATTCTATAGTTATATTGACAGAATTAGCTAAAACTTAAGCAATACTTTCTCATTTTCAGGAGTATATGACTTTTTAAAAAACATCATATGCACATATGAATTACTTGTTGCAATATAATAAAACTCCAAAAGCTTATCATTCATGTAGTAAATCTTATATATCAATTTAATATTTCATTTGCTTAGCACTTTAATTCCTCATATATTTATTGAGTACTGACTCAGGTACATGTCAAGCATTATTGCAAAATTGAACAAATATTTGCACTGAAATGCATCTTTGTGATTGCTCTTAAATTAGTAGCCTAGTCAGATTAGAGTTTTCTCTTAAGAAAACTGAAGGGCATACAAATCCATAGGAAATGGATTATGAAAATAGAAATATTTTCTAATGGGATCACTTCCCCATAGGTAAATATTAGAGAAATGAAAGAAAAAGAGAGACACTGACTTCATAATTGTAAACAATAAACCTTTATTTTATGCCGGGCATGGTGGTGCACCCCTTTAATCCCAGCACCTGGGAGGCAGAGACAGGAGGATCGCCATGAGCTTGAGGCCATTCTGAGACTCCATAGTGAATTCCAGGTCAGCCTGAACTAGAGTGAAACCCTACCTAGAAAACCCAAAAACTAAATAAATAAATAAACCTTCATTGTAGTAAGATGTACCAAATACTAATAATGGGTATAATATGCATGGTATGTGTATGTGTGCATTGTGGAACATGTACTGACATTTCTGGCCTGGCATGTGTGGAAATAAGAGAACAATCTCAGGGTTTGTCCTTTCCTTCCACCTTCTTTTTGAGACAATGTTTTTGTTTTTTTTTTCCACTCTAGGCATGTATGCCAGTCTTTTTGGCCCATGAGCTTCCAGATTCTCCTGCCTCCACCTCTTGTTGATATAGGTGTATTGGGATCATAGACATGTGCTCCCATTGTGTCTGGCATGATGTAGGAGCTGGGGAATTGAATTTAGGTCAGCTGGCTTGCACAAAACACCTTAGCCACTGACTGGGCCTTGTCCCTGGAACCCAGGTCCAATATATTAAATATATTTATAGGCAGTTATTGGTTGCTAATAGAGAGACACATTTGCTTCACTGGCATAACTACTGGAAAGTTACTTACATTTCTATAAGTAAACCCTCATGCATGTAAGTATCCCTAATTAAAACTATTTGGATCACCTTGCTAATCCTGGGTAGAATTGTTTCTTTGGTCTGTTTTTACTGGGTGAACATAGGTTTGTTCAGCTTCCTTGGGAAAGTTTGCAAATAAATGAAAATACTGAGTCTCATTGAATAACCTATGATTATTAAGCTCATTAGGTAATTATTAATATACAATCATTACAAGAAATGGAAACTTTACCATTTCATTTCGCATTTTGTCTCGGTCAAAGACAAGAAACCCAGCTTACCTGGAAAGTGGTACGGTGGGTCGCAGAGAAGCACCATCCCTTTCCCCTCCTTCACTCTCACCTCAGGACGCTCCTCGGGTGGGAAGGGATCAAGATCTAGTGACAGAAGAAAAAAAGGATTGCATTCAATCTGTGGTTAATAGCAAGAGAGATTTTTACATTGTACTTTTCAGTAACTTATTTTTGAGACATAGTGCCTCTCTACTTCTTAGAAGACACCTGTGAAAGTCAATCTATTTTTGTATGCTGGGACTTAAAAACAGCACCTGCAGCACCAATAGTTCTGCCATGGGCTCAAAGCCTACAAAAATTGGTAGCAGCTTATAGAGTAATTCTGACTATCCAGGAGATTTCAAACAACATATAAGCATTCCTTTCAGATTTAAGGAGAACCTCAGTAAGGAAATATACCTGCATCAGACAAAAAATGGGATGACCAAAGAAGGTAACTGGAGAGACTTATACCTATTTCCCCACCTAGGAAAGACTCAGATTCTTTGAAGGTGTGAGAGTAGAAGCAGAAACCCAGCTAGATGAATTATTTGATCCTTCTTAAGTTCTATGTTTGTCTCAGTTCTTAGTTCCTTTAACCTTTTCTGAATCTAGAACTCGAATTTTGCTTGACTCCTTGGTGCTGGACTGCTTTGGCTCTTGAGTTGTTTCATGGACACTCATTCTCATTCATTTCTGACTTCTCTCTTTTTCTGTGATTCACTTTAAAATTTTAATATTTATTTTTAATGACCTACCTCAGTGAATTTTCATTATTTTCTTTTGCAGAGGAGACTTCAAATTCAGACCTTTACTCTGGGAGGACTGATACTATGTGAATGCCCTCCTTGTTCTTAACTGCTCACTTGACATGTAATTAGTGATTAAGATGACGTCTGTGTGTGAAACAACTATCTAAATGCTTACTATCATCTTTTAAAATTTTTCTTTCTTTTTTTTATTTTTTTGGTTTTTTGAGGTAGGGGCTCAAGCTAACCCAAGCTGACCTAGAATTCACTATGGAGTCTCAGGGTGGCCTTGAACTCACAACAATCCTCCTACCTCTGCCTTCTGAGTGCTGGGATTAAAGGCATGTACCACCACACCCAGCTAAAGTTGTTTTTCTTGATCCTATTTCAGTATTAATGCTAGTAGAATGTTTGGCTCTTGGATTAGACTTTCCTTCAAAAATATTTAGGGTCTTCTCTTCTTTAGTGGGATGTGATTACATGTTAATTCTTCCTTCAAGATTGAAATGTTTAATTTATAACTAAGCTTTGTCACACTAATTTAAACTCAACATCATTCACCCTATCTCATTCTGTCCTGGAGACAACTGGAGTATTTCTTAAAATGTCATTTTTGGGCTGGACAGATGGCTTAGTGGTTATGCGCTTGCCTGTGAAGCCTAAGGACCCTGGTTCAAGGCTCGATTCCCCAGGACCCACGTTAGTCAGATGCACAAGGGGGTGCACGCATCTGGAGTTCCTTTGCAGTGGCTGGAGGCCCTAGCACGCCCATTCTCTCTCTCTCTCTCTCTCCCTCCCTCTCTCTGCCTCTTCCTCTCTCTCTGTCTGTCGCTCTCAAATAAATAAAAATGATAAAAAAATTTTAAATGTCATTTTTAACCCATGATCTATTTTGCTAAGATAGAAATTGTGACTTCCAAAATCACAAACTGGAGCTCAGTCATCTCATCCAACTCATCTCCAAATTTCAAGTTTTCTTTTAATATGTTATTAACTTTTGCATGGACATATGTTTGTGTGGTGTGCATGCATGTGCTTGTGTGTATTTACATGTGTGTGGGTACATGTGTGTGTACATTTGTAACTGCATGCAGAGTGCTGAGTTTCACATCAATTGTTTCTCTCACTTGAATTTACTGAGCGATTACAACTGAAACCAGGGCTCACCACTTCTACTAATTTAACTAATGAGTTTGCCCGGAGGATCTCTGTCTATACCTCCTGTGTGCTGGATTATAGGCAGGCTGTCCTGCTCACGTGGCATTTAAATGAATGCTGGGGACCTGAACTCAGGTCTTAAGACTTGGGTAACAAGCACTTTATCCACTGAGCCATCTCCCCAGACACATTACATTTCTCATATAAAACCTCAAACTTTTAGCTTAGCATAATATTTCTTAAAATGCTTTTCATTATAGAGTTGAACTATGGAAAGCCACACAACACTCCAATGCATATTTTCTTCCTCTCTTACAAATTTTCACCCCTAAGATCCCTCACTGACATTGTATGGCTTATCACTTTATCTGCTGGTTTTAAAAGAATCATTCAAGATTCTTAAGAACATAGTTTTGATTCAATTCATGATATCACGCTGCACTATTCTAAGTGTATTCACAATACTCAACATGACACTTTGCCTGTCACATAAAGACCACTTGTCTTATAAGAGGCACTTCGTATAATGGGCCTTTCTCTCATCTTTTTGTTAAACTATCTTGTTAAACTTTCACAGTTGTACTTTTGATATCTATCCTGAAGATCACAGCAGAATTCTTGTATTTTAATTCTGTGTCTCACAAGCAACCTCCAATTTGTGTATGGGTAAGGGACATGCCACATTTAACAACTAACACAGTAAGTGTTCAGTATTTTGTTGGAATAATAAGTCAGGAAAGTCCATTGTCATCAGGAGAAGTATTTTTTATGTTTTATTTATTTATTTGCATGAAGAAAAAGAGTATAGAGAGAGATAGATGGAAGAATGGGTTCTCTAGGGCCTCCAGTCACTGCAAAGACTCCAGATGCATGTACCACCTTGTGCATCTGGCTTTACATGGGTACTGGGAATCAAACTGGGGACATTGGGATTTGCAGGTAAGTGCCTTCACCACTGAGCCATCTATACAGCTCCCAGGAGAAGTAATTTTAATGGAAGATAAAAGCCAAGATAGTTGACCATCACACAATGAGCATTCTGGTTTATGTAGATTTTTTTCAATAATTAAAGTACATGTAGTTTTCACCTTGATTAAATAATCCTAGTATCTTAAAAATGTTGGCTACTTACATCCAAAGCTCAGGGTTGCCTCGGTGCTTCTGACCATCCCATATCTGTTTGATGCCAAGCAGTAGTATATCCCAGCATCCTTCTGCTTGTCAGGGCTGTTGATAACCAGGTTTCCTCCTACCATACTGTACCGATCGCTGGTCAGGTCAACATCCCCGTTGTTCATTCTCCATCTATCATAACAAATATTAGTGTTACGTCAAAGGTTACGCAGCCTGGAAAACTTACCAGGCTACTATCATTCTGAAATAATTTGGGGACAGTGTCATGTGAAATGATGACTCAGGGTGGTATTTCTAAGTAACCTAAAATTCTGAGTATTTGCAATCATGATTGATAATTTAGCTAAGGTACAGAAACCTAAAAATTAGGGTGCCTGAAATATTTCTGCTTTTTTAAATGAAGCATCTTGTGACAAATATTTTGTTATATTTTTATTTCATAATATACTCCATAAATGTATCAGTGGATAAACAGGTATATCGACAGTCATCTACTGCTGTACAGATCCACATATATCTAAATATGTTGTATAAATTATTTAAAAGCATAACTCTAGCAGAAATAAATATAAAGTGTCAATATTTTATTGTAAATACAAAGTAATTGTTCAATAAAACCAGTCAAATCCAGTTTTCTGTTCATTGATTTGGCATATTCTGACCACTAAGGGAGAGCACATATACAAAAATGACTCCATTGGGTCTTAACTCCAATCCACAAATTAGTAAAACCAGATATTTTTGAGCCTATTGTTAGTGTTAATTAGTGCATTTTCACAATACTTATGTACTATTCTGGGAGCAGCTCTCCCCCACTCTATGTAACATTGTTGGTGAGAACGGCTGTGGATTATGGGACCACTAACTGCTGAGATTATTGTGTTATTTGTGTTATAAATAAATAGATGGCAAACAGGCTCTCTTGGTGAGTATGTAAGAGGAATCTACGTAAAAACAAATATATATATATGTATGTATATATATATATATCCTTTCCATTCTGTATCCAGGCTCATCCCTTAAGGCCCATGTCTTCAGAAATGTTATAAGAGTTGTCTTTATATACTTTGTATGTAATCATTCTTAGCTAAGTAGTTCAAGCGGGTAATGTTAAAAATGTCTAATAACATTAGGATATCTTTATAAAGCAAGGATACTAAAACATTTTTATTTATAACCTTAACCAGGAGTTAATTTTAAAAGCAAACACAAGAACTGTTTTCTTTCTCTTTCCCTAGCAGAAGTAATACTGTCCCTGCCTAAATCACTAGTTGCACTTGGTCTAAATTAGCTAGGCCATGGGTTTTCTAGTTAGACAACTCACTGGAGTTGAAGAACTGTCTTGGGATTTGTCCCTAATTCATTGACTCCAAATGTTTATTTATTGCTCTAACTTCCTCCTTATGGATATGATTTTATTCATGCTATATCATATGACAATTAGATTCTGTCTGTTTGGGGAAATTTACTCTCTTTAGAAAAGTGTGCTATTACTGAACTTCATTTTGCATAGTTTTAAATAGGTCTTGTAGTGTAGTAAGTAGGGCTTATTGTTGATGGGGGAAGAAGGATGTTATTTTGTAAGGGTCAAGACTGGTAAGTAGCAGGTAAAAGTCTTTGTTTTTCCTTATACCTCTCAGTATGTTGCCACAAACAGCACATGATCACAAAATACACTACAAATAGAAGACTACTAAATTAATGACCAACTGCACAATTATCAAAGATAGTGCCACTGGCTCTGAAATTGAGTAAATTTTTAAAATTTAAGTATTCTTTTCCATCAGGCCAGTTTCTCTAATTTAAAACGTTGCTCATTTAATAAGGTTATTATTATTTTTTTTTCTGTTAAAAGCAAGCTACCTTCATATCAAGATTGAAAGTGACAGAGATCCTGCAGCTCTCTCTACATTAATGTTTGGAGAGTCAGACCAAGTCAACCTAGGCATTTCAATTGGGGTACAACTGCGGGAGGCAGTTGGTGACATATCTGCCAGGCAAGAGTTTCCTCATACTGTCTCTGGGGGTGGGGAGAAGGGTACAGCAGGAAGGACAGCCTTGTTAGTATTGTGTTTCTAGAACGTCCTAGTCTGGGGGTGGATGTGTAAAGGCCCATGAAGGAAGATCCATGCTGTTCTGTTGTCTCCATCCCAGTCTGAAGGGGGTTACGCTCAGATTCTTGTAAAAATGTCAAGATGAGTGCCCCAGTGCGAAAACAGAAAACAACCTCTGACATTCCAGTGCTCTATCAGATACAGAAAATACTGCAAGCATCTTTGGAGAGCACCTAACCTATACATGAGTCCCACAGCTGCAGTTTACTAACACAGTGAAGCTCTTCTAAAGCAGGATTTAGCATCTTTTCCTATAGTTTCTGTAGTTACATCTCCACAATCCCTGTTAGTGATGCTAGTCCACAACTATGGACAGTGGCCCCCAGGGCAGTAAACAGAACTATTGAATATATTTAGCACAACTATGTTATTTATAACTTATTTTGTTTCCATGCATGAAATCGAAACAAAATATGATTTCAAAGGGTTTGTATCTAAATTCATGTTTAATTTTAAGAATAATACTTATGCCTAGGAGCAAAACAAAATGAATGCAATTAGAATTAAATGGTTAAAGGGGATATTTTCCCCAGTAATAATATTTTATAGCAATAGAAAGTTATTTTTTATACATAAAAATTCCACTATTGAAATCAATGTTGTCCAGTGGCAATCTTCAATGAAATCAGGTGATATTTACTCACTAAATCCCCCAATTTCCCATCCATCACTTTTCTCACTTTTAAGAAACCATTTTATAAGGAAAATTTAATATAGGGGCATAATCATCATTAGTGTTTATCTTATTGTTTGCATTAGATTAGGCTTGATGTAACTTTCTGAATCATCTGAAGTAGGAAAACCCATTTAATCTTTTATGAAGCTATTTTCCTAGCATAATATGTAACCAAGAAGAATCAAAAGTGTATGTTTTTAAATATTGTTCTGTAAGTGGAGATGCTTAAGAAAACTGCTATATTGTCTGGGATATATCCTTAAGATAATTTTGAAGAAGGCAATACTTTCTAGGTTTAGTTATACAACTTTGTAAATGTAGCCAATAGAAATTTGAAGGAATTAATTTTTCAGGAGAATACATGCAAAAACTAACTCTGTCCTCACATGTATATGTTGTCACCAGACATGCTGTTAATACAACCTTTTGGCTATTTAAGCATCATCTCCATTAGATATTTCCTAAGTGGGTGATAGACAATCACACCTGCATTATCTGTGCCAGAAGCAGCAAGTGAATGATTGGTACATGTTTAAGAAATATTACTGTGTACTAGGGTATCATGCAGAGTCTTGCAATAGTGTATATGCCAGTATTGGGGTTGGTGTCCATAGATCATAGAAATTTGTCCTGCAGACTTCTCTAAGGTATAGGCACAGGTGCTTGCTCTGCATTCAGCCTACTGTCCATTCTCAATAGAGCCATGGACACATTACTTGTAAACTGGAAATGGGCTGGCCCGGGCCCTGCAATTGAGTGACACTTTTCCTTCCAGTGATTCTTCTGGATAAATGGTATTGATTGGTTGTTCTTCAAAAATGGGTCCAAATCCTTTGTCCTCCTCAGAAACTGAAATAGAAATAAGATTATTTTATATTATATTCCTTTATAAGTTAAAGAAAATTTGGATGCACAAATTTAAAGTCAGAAGCACACAGTCTCCATTTCAATTTGAAGCAAAGATACACTGCCTGCATGATCCTTTAGGAAACACTGCTTTTTACTCAGAACAGCCCATCGCTCATTATTTCTCTCAATGAGCCCTGTTTGCCATATTTAACTATTTAAAGTTCCTCTAATAAGCCATTTATCCATGTCTCTATGTCTTTGCAAATGCTTTTGCTTTTTCTAAAACCATCATCTTCCTTTTTTTAATGAATGTTTGCATAGCACTTTGTGCAACAGACTTCCTAAAGTTAACTCCTTCCTCAAGCCTTCTCCTCCCTCCTGGGTCTAGCTGATTCTTTGATATGGTTCCATAGCTCCACACACAGGCTTTGACTCTTAGCTCAATTGCTGTGATGTTCTATGAAACATTCTGCCTAGATTGCCAGTGATCAGGGACAAGTGGCCAGCTTTCATTCTTCTATACAATCTCCTGGTCCACTGCCTAGCTGGAATATCTAAGTGCTTAAAAATTGTGACAAGAAAATGAATAAATGAATTCCTAAAGCTCTGAAGTAGCATTCATTACATTATTATTATTATTTAAACATGTGACTAACACTTGAACTGAGAATTATCTAGAACAACATATAAACAAATTGCATGGGCGTGTGATTGGATAGACGCAATTGAAACTCATCACCAACACTCATGTTCAGAAACAATTTTCCTCCTACAAGATCAGGTCTGAAATGAAGGATGACACCATTTAGGAAAATGAGGAGACAAACTGCTCACATGTCACCAGTGTGGTGTCATACTCTTCTAATGAATTAGTAATGATTCATGTGGCTAGAAAGAAAAAAAAAAAACGCTCTTACATGAGGTTACTGAAGAATCTCTGAGGATCAATGTCATGATTCATTTATTCAGTTCAGTTTTCCTATACTTGGGCGGGGACAATTGTGTTTGTTATTTTATGGGAAAAGGACTCATAGCCGAGGCTGACCTTGAACTCCGGTCTTCACCTCCCAAGAGACGGAATGACAGTCATGCCACAACTGTGCCTTGATTCCCCAGTTTGCTTTTAAAAAATTATTTATTTACTAGAGAAAGAGAGAAACAAAAAGGAGACAGATGGAGGGAGAGAGAAAGGGATGGAGAAAATGGGCATGCCAGGTCTCTAGCCACTTCAAATGAACTTCAGACACATGCACTACCTTGTGCATCTGTTTTATGTGGGTACTGGAGAATTGAACCTGGGTCATTAGGCTTCACAGGCAAGTGCCTTAACTACTGAGTCATCTCTCCAGCCCAAATGTCTTATTTATTTATTTTTATTTATTCATTTAAGAGAGAAAGAGGTAGAGAGAGAGAGAGAGAGAGAAAGTAAGAATACATGTGCCAAAACCTTTAACCACTGCAAACAAACTCCAGACACATGCACCACCTTGCACATCTGGATTTATGTTGGTACTAGGATATAGAATCCAGATCCTTATGCTTTACAGGCAAAGCACCTCAATCACTGAGCCATCCCTCCAGCCCTTGCTTTTAAAAAAGGAAACTTCTCTCACATCAACTTTAGAGATGGTGTCTCTGTTTTACACTCCCTGAATAATCAGTATCATCATGTCATGTGACTCTGGTGTCAAGACCACTTATGGAAAAATTATTATTTGTATTAGCAGTGCTTACTTATAGTTAATAATAAACTATTACATCTTAGTGTGCAGGTTTTTCTGAGATTTTTTGATAATAAAGTCATTTCTAGTACAATTTCTGCTAATACCCTACAGAACAGATGAATTTTTGCAATACTCTCTACTTCCATTCAGAAGTTGTCCAACTTCTAAAAGTTAACATACTGCCAGGGTCTCTTTTCTACTACCTCACTCACTGAACATACCTTGAAGTTTCAAATAATGCTTACAAAACATATTCAAAGTGTTTTTAAAGGTTTATCATGATACATTTCCAGTTATATGATAAGGTTAAGTTAGTATAAGTATCTTACTGGTATTTCTAGAACTTACATGTCACTACATGATAATTTACAAAGTGGGAAGAGAAGTGGCTTCAATGGAATTTGTATTAAAAATATTATGTTCTTTGTCTATACATGGAAGTTCTTTTCACTCTGTGTTAGCATGGGTTATTCTTAATTTTTCTGTTTTCCTATCATCATGCAGCAGCTTTTAGAAGTCAACAATTTTACCACGCTCATATTACATCATATTCCATGAGTCACTATTGCAAAAGCTATCACTGTATTTTGTGTTAGATCCTCACAGCAATCCTGTGATTCTGACATATGGGAAAACTGAAACTCAAGAGTGTGTAATTTATACAGAAATACAAGCTTAGCTACTTAGTTCTGGCTGAAGATGCATACAGAAGTTTCTTTTCTAGATTCTACTATACTCTGCTATGCTATGCTGTTTGCTCTTCAGCAATAACGCCTCCCTAGACAAAGGAGAATAAACTATTAGGATGGTTCATTGTATGCAATCTATCTCATACAAAAAATTCTGCAGTCTTAGAGTTCCAAGTCCACTAGCTTTTTCTTTTTTCAGGAAGCAAGATTTCAAAAAGAAGTAAGGTAGTTACAGTCAGGTACTGCTTCAGATTCTCACAGAACAACATTGTTACAAAGCATGCAGGCAAAAATGGAGACCACAATGAATATCTTCCATCTGTCACAATCCCATTTTGTTCTATAATTCATTTACTTTAGCAAACAATTTATCTTATGATCCTAGAAAACCTATACATAAAATTTCTAAAAGATCTAACAAAAATCATTTGCTTCCAAGTTTAAAGAGGCTTATGGCAGAAATAAAATAGCTTTAAGTGTGGAAAAGCTATTTAAATGTTTAACTGTTTCATCAACTCACCTCCATGACCATATCTTCTGTGCCATGTAAACTCTAAAAAAGAAGAGAAAAATATTTTTACCCCAAAAGACATGTTTTTTTATTTTTGTTTATTTATTTGAGATTGACAGACAACAGAGAGAGAAAGAGGCAGAGAGAGAAAGAGAGAGAGAGAGAGAATGGGTCACCAGGGCCTCCAGCTATTGCAAACGAACTCCAGATGCATGGTCCAACTTGTGCATCTGGCTTATGTGGCTCCTGGGGAATGGAGTCTTGAACCAGGTTCCTTAGGCTCCACAGGCAAGCACTTAATCACTAAGCCATCTCTCCAGCCCTAAAAGACATGTTTTATTCTTTCAGTTGTGTTTTTAAGCTTCTCAAATAAATGAGCCAAGGAAATGGTATAACTGGACTATGGTAGTTTGAATAGATGCCCCCCCCCAATAATTCATTTTTTAAATTTTTTTATTTATTTATTTGAGAGTGACAGACAGACAGAGAGAGAAAGAGGCAGAGAGAGAGAGAAAGAGAAGAGAGAGAGAATGGGTCACCAGGGACTCCAGCCACTGCAAACGGACTCCAGATGCATGCATCACCTTATGCATCTGGCTTACGTGGGCCCTGGAGAATCGAGCCTTGAACCAGGGTCCTTAGGCTTCACAGGCAAGTGCTTAACCACTAAGCAATTTCTCCAGCTCACCCCCACCAATAATTCTGTGTTTATTAGTTTGTAGTTTGCATCTGCAGCCACCTGGCTGGAGGCAGTGTCATTGGGAAGATCTTAGGGTCCAGCCCTAAGGTGTGGTGGTGTGTTTGAGATTCCAATCTAAAGACATGCCAAGTGTGACTAGCTGGAGTTCCTGAGGTATTCTGTGCTGTGCTGTGCTGTGTGGCTTTTGGCTTGTGGCTTTTTCTCCCTCTTTGCCTGGTCCTTTAAGAGAGGGCCAACTTCTACCATTATGGAACTTCCCCTGGATCTGTAAGCTTCAATAAATCCCTTCCTACCATAACTGTGCCTGGTCTGGAAGTTCATCTCAATGAACCTAATGCTGTCTGCTACACTGGCTCTTCATTCCTGAGTATCTTCACTTGCTGCATTTTGTTTGCAATGGATAGATAGGAATGTTTGGCATTAATAAAATAACTTTTGTTTTATTTCATTTATAATAAAGTTTCACCATTTCATAATTATAGCAAAACTCATTTGCATATGTTATGTTATATATACATGCATAGGTTATGTATGTATATATAAATATTATTGTATTATATTATATTATAGTATAGTATTATATATATGTATAATTATTATATTTCTATATATTTATCAATGTCATTTAAATTTTTAAGTCCTAGTGAAATTATCTTTTTCTCAGTCTGGAAACAGCACAGTTATAATCATTTTCCCCTCAAAAATACTATTTTCACCAGGCATGGTGGCACACACATCTAATCCCAGCACTCTGGAGGCAGAGGTAGGAGTGTCATGAGTTTGAGGCCAGCCTGAGACTACATAGTGAATTCTAGGTCAGCCTGGGCTAGAGTGAGTCCCTACCTTGAAAAAACAAAAACAAACAAACAAACAAAACTATTTTCATTCCTTTAAAATTAAATAAGAAATGCAGTAGAATGTACTTCAGGTTCATCATTAAACTGATCATCAATGATTGATGCACAAAATATTAGATCCATGCATATCTTATACTGAATAAGTCAAGAAGTACTAAACTAAGGTCATTGAGATAAAGGTACTAGAAAAATTTACTATAGAAAAAATACTAATCTCAGATAGTAATATACATAAATTTCTGTGTAAAATATCTTTCAATATTTCATTTTTGCTATGAAAGAGGGAAATATATTTTTGCTAAAAGTAGAGCAAGACAAGACTATTTCATTGCTCTCCATGTGCCTGCACATATCATATACTATGTTCAACATTGGCTATATTAGTGAAAGATTCATAAGATTTAATAGTGTGCTGGTTTTACTCATAATAACTCTGAAGAAGGAATTATTAATTTTCTGAAATATTGTGAATCATTTTCAAAACAGAGCTAAAAAGTCATGCTAGTATTAATTTACAAATGAATAAATTATCTTCAATAAGGGAGATATATCTAAAAAGTTGCTTTTTATAACATTTACCACATTTACTATTAGTTAAACTATTGGAGCTGTATAAATCTTGTATCTGGATGGTGGGAATACCATGTAGTAAAGAGCTGTGGTATACTTCTTCCACATTAAATGATAAGTTGAAATTAACCTCCTACTAAACCAAAGGTTCCCCCTCACAATATACACAAGTTTGACTAAAACCATGAATTGTTAATTCAAAATATTTTTTAAATAGGGCCAAACTTAACATATAAAATTTATTTGGCATATGTAACCCATATGCTAAAAGAAAACATTACTTCTTGCTTTATACAAAAGCCTTAATGAATACAAACACACTAATATTTCACATAATTTATGGAGAATATACAAAGGATACTTCTTACCTGCTACACAAGTAGTAAAATATATTATCATGAGATGATGAGCCAGCAACCACATTTTCATCTTGTATTTAGTATATGTTTGGTTCAATTTTCAAAAGATACAGAAAACTTAATGGCAGTTTGGTAATATTAAACACCTGCATCAAGAAAATACAGGGAAAGAAAATAAAGGAAGAAAAAAAAGAAAGGGAAATGAGAAGAAAATGTATCAGGATGAAGAAGATTAAAAAAAGGAGAAAAAGAGAGAGGAGAGAAAAATCTTTATCATTTGGAGCAAATAGCACTATTAATTCCATTTTATTTTACATTCCTTACTTGTAAGCAGGTTTTAGCTTATTTTACAACACTTGTAAACACCATGCTCTAATATAAGATTAGACTGGGTATTATAGGCCTTTAGCTTATAGCCCAGCATCCTTGGTTCACTTAGCTATTGTGTATCCAGACATTGATTTCTTTTTTTTTTTTTTAACAATTTTTAACATATTTTATTTATTTATTTAAGAGATAAAGAGGCAGATATACACACACACAGATAGATAGATACACATATGCATCACATACACACACACACACACACACACACACACACACACACACACACACACACACATATATATGGAGAGAGAGAGAGAGAGAATGGGTACACCAGGGCCTCCAGCCACTACAAATGAAGTCCAGATGCATGCCCCGTCATGCATATGGCTGACATGGTTCCTAGGGAACTGAACCAGTGTCCTTTGGCTTTGCAGAAAAACACCTTAACTCTAAGCCATCTCTCCAGCCCCATCTATTTCTTTGTAACCACAGAATACACTACTCCTTTTTATCTATATTTCAATCCAATGATTTTAATTGAATTACTGGTAGAAAAAGTTATTTAATTATTTTATCTTTATGCATTAGGTCCTGGGTTCAATTCCTAGTACTACACATACAAACACAACAAATAAATAAATAAATAAATACATGCTTGGAAAAACATTTGCACAGGACATGTGTGGTAGTTTAAATGGATATACCCAATAGATTTAGCTGAATTAAAACTTCTTAGATTTCTAGCTACCTGGGTAGAAGAGGTGTCACTGGGTTGATCTTAGGGTCAGCTCTAGGGTGTGGGGGTAGATTTGAAAGTCCAATCTGAAGATATACAAAGTGGCTAGTTCCTCCTGGAGTTCCTTCTTCTGTCATTATGGAACTTTTCTTGGATCTGTAATCTTCAAATAAATATTCCTTCGTCCATGACTGTGCCTGGTCTGGAGGTTCATCTCAGCGACCTAAAGCTGTCTACTACAACATGCTTTTCTTTTCTTTTCTTTTCTTTTCTTTTCTTTTCTTTTCTTTTCTTTTCTTTTCTTTTCTTTTCTTTTCTTTTTTCTTTTCCTCTTTCTTTCTTTCTTTTTTTTTGAGATTGCTGTACAGCTTAGTCTAGGTCTAAATATAATATACTCTTTCTTTTTTTTTTTGGTTTTTTGAGGTAGAGTCTCACTCTAGCCCAGGCTGACCTGGAATTCACTATGGAGTCTCAGAGTGGCCTCGAACTCACAGCAATCCTCCTACCTCTGCCTCCCAAGTGCTGGGATTAAAGGCGTGCGCCACCACGCCTGGCTAATACACTCTTTCTGAACTTGATTTGATATAAAAACAGGAGGAATGACTATCCCTTTATTGAACCATATATATATATATATATATATATATATATGGCACTTCAAAGACCCTTCCTTTACACAGTTGCCTATAATATGCTCAGTATGTTCTTTGTGAGATCTCTAGTGCAGAAATCATCACCTTCTCCCTATTCACCTCCCTTTTACCATCTCTCTGAGGCATCCGAGGACCATAATTTGACTCCTATACCTCTGTTGCTGAGCCTTGCTTATCTGACTTCTAACTCAAAAAGCTCATCTTTTTGTTCCCCGCATTTTCTTCCCCCTTTTTAGTTTGCCTGCCCTCATATTTTCTCTATAATTCCAATAAAGTCCTACACGTGTTGTAGAATCCAGAATTTGAAAATGTTAGTTTTATGATGACACAAATATGATAATATAATTTCCTTATGTCATTCCCAAGAGTATGGAAATGAAATGCAGTACTATGTATTTTATGTCATCAAGAGATATTCAGGGGATAACTGAGATGCACAAACCTAAAATAAATGAAGATGCTGGTGGTAATTTTGCTTATGCTGCTGATAACTTATTCCCAACTGCAAACTACAGTATTTATGTTGAGGTTCTAATTCTGGGGACAATAATAAAATCTCCATTAAAATGTACCCTCCTCTAACCTTAACAGAAATCAGAAATGGTTAGAAATGTTTTATTGTCATGCATTATTTATACTTAGCATCATACTTTATTAGGACATTGTCGTACATGTATGTAATTTTTTTGATGACATTCACCCTCATTACCATCACTTGGCCATTTCCCAATCATTTAATCTGCTTTTATTCCACTAGTCAGCCTTGTAATTTCATGTCTTAAATTTTTATTTTATTATTATTTTAAAATATTTTATATATTATTTACTTATTTATGAGAGAAGAGAAAGAAACAAAGAAAGAGAGAAGGAGAAACCGAGAGAGAAAGAGAATGAGCATGCCAGGGCCTCTAACCACTGTGAACGAACTCCAGACACATGTGCCACCTTGTTCATCTGGCTTACATGGGTATTGGGGAATCAAACCTAGGTCCTTAGGCTTTGCAGGCAAGTGCCTTAACTGCTAAGCCATCTTTCTAGCCCTATTTTATTATTTTTTGAGACCCAATGAATTAAGCTAGACCCAATGAATTGCTTACAGAAACATGGGCCCGGCATTATTTATAGGAGTATGGGCAATTTAGCAGTGGCTGCATTGAAGAGTCTGATTCTCCAGCCACAAGCAACCTTTAACTGCCTACAAATCCTTAGGGAGGGTTGAGACCTCATCATTTCCTTCCCTTGAGTATGGATCAAGTTTGAAAATTCATATTTTTACTTTGTTGCAAAAGCTATTGAAAGAAAAGTATCTGAAGTTCATGGTATGCTAATTGTACTTCTCCAATAAAGGCACATTTAATAGATAAAAGTCTCAGGGCTAGAGAAATGACTTAGAGATTAAGGCATTTGCCTGCAAAGCCAAGTATCCTTGTTTGATTCTCCAGGATCCATGTAAGACAGGTGCGCAAGGGGGCACATGCATCTGGCACACCCATTCTCTCCCTCTCTCTCTCTGTGACTCTGCCTCTGCCTCTTTCTCTCTCCTAAATAAATAAATAAAGTAAAAAATAAAATATTTTTTTAAAAAAGAAAAAAGGCTAAAATTCCCTCCTGGGTCTGTTTTAAAACACTATTAATCAATGAGACTAAAAACCTATAAAAGGACCCTATATTCCTTGTGACAACAACATAGCAGAAGTCTCATGCCACAATGTTGAGTGTAAAATATAAACTAAATTAGCACAAGAAAGCCATTCTGAAAGAAATATACTCATGTTGTAATACTCAACAAAAAATATACTTGAACCTTGTCTAAATTCCTGATGATCTACAGTGTAACAACTTGTGAAAGAAAAACATGAGATCTTCATTTTAATGATGATGGATTTTAAGGACATATTTACTGTCTTAATTCTCATGACTTCTAACACTTTGTGGGGGGCTGGCAAGAAGCTTATTGATAATAAATAAGCCAGGATATATATATATTCTTTTCAATACATAATTATTGTGCAATGAAAAGGTGCTTTATTTCTAGAAAAATGTAAATTGAATTCTTAGAAAAATCATAGTGAAAATGGGTCATGTAAAAGACAGGCAATATTTAGGATGTTGGGGCTGAAGAGATGACTCAGTAGTTAAGGCACCTACCTGCAAAGCCTAAGGAACCTAGTTTGACTTCTCAGTATCCATGTAAAGCCAGATGCACAAGGTGGTGCATGTGTCAGGAGTTTGTTTGCAGTGGCTGGAGGCCCTGGGTCACCCATATATACACCTCCCTGCCTCTCTCTCTCTCTCTCTCCCTCCCTCTCATAAATAAAAAATAAGTATCTAGGAGCTTAAGAGATTGCTTAGTGGTCAGGCTTTTGCCTGCAAAGCCTCAGGACCCAAGTTAGATTCCCCTGTACCCATGTAAAGCTAGATGCCCACGAAATAAATAAAAAACTATTTTAAAAATAAAATATTTAGGATGTCATTGTAAAACATCCAACAGATAATTTTCAGTGGTAAAATTTAACTAGGGGCTTAGGAGAAGGCTCAGTAAAGTGTATGGCATGCAAACATGAGGACCTGAGATTGGAGCCCCAACACACACATAAAAGCTGGTCATGTGCAGCTAGACATGTAATCCCAGTGCTGCAGAGGTGGAGAAAGGAGGACCTAACCAAGTCAGTGAGCTCCAAGGTCAATAAGAGACCAAAAACTATGGTGGAGAGAATTGAGGAAGAAACCCACTGTCAACTTTTGGCCTTCACATAAATGTGCACACATACAATTATATTTAAAAAAGCTTACAACAATCCTTTTCTCAGAGTTCTGGGAAGGCAAGAACTATATACCTACGAAAGCTACATTAACTTTGATATTTTCACTTTTGAGTTTTACTTCTTTTACTAAACAGGACTAACTAGTAAAAAAAAAAACAGTATAAAAATGTTTCTCCTTTCAGTATCTGAAACAACAAAAATGAAGACTAATTACTTCAGAAGTCATGGAAATCAAGTAAATGATCTTTGGACAGATCTTGAGATTTTTATTTCAATGTTGTAGCGTGTCAACTGCAGATCTAAAGGAAAGAAAGATACTGATGAGTGAGAAATGGTTAGGCATTCTAAGTTTTGGAACACAAAATATTTCGTGACCCATTTCTTGGTATTTTGGTTTTTTATTCCTCCCATGATGCTCTGCACCATATGCAGGATGATTTCCTTTAGTGGGGAGGAATAGAAAATGTAAGCATAGTAAAACTGCTGTTTCTATCAAACAGTTACTTTTAAAAGATTAACAGGTAATATATTTGAAAAATTTGTCAACTATAAATGTATAATTTCATTTTGCAGCTTGCATCTTTGGCAAATTGCTCAAGCTTTAACTGTGATTTTACTCGCATAATAAATAAATGCAAAATCAAACAGCTGCATGAGGCTTCCCTATGACATGTTTACTAGGAAATTATCTGGTAAGATGTATTATTCTGCTAGTGTTAGGAAGCTCAATATTGCCAGGCTTGGGGAACACTGGTGATGGACTTCCCCTCGTAACCAACAGCCTATAAAACCAAGGACTGGAACTATGGGTCTCTGGTGACTAGTAAGCGGGGTGGACTTGAATGCTGTCTCTGGACATGTGGCATTCTGAGCTGCCTCAATGGGCTCCCTTCAATAAAGGTCAAACTATTATTATAGCTACTGGGAACACAGTCTAGTCATGGAAGCCCTAATAAGCTAGGATCTGCCAATTAGATGAATGAGAAACAGAGAAAGCATAGCTACCTCATGATGTCACACTGAGCCTCTGTAATAGTTACCTTTCTCACTGCTGGGAGAAATACCCAAGAAAATCAGCCTGAGGGAGGAAGGGTTTATTTTAGTTTTGGTTTGAGGTTATAGTCTATCAGGCTGAGAAGGCAAGGCAGAAGGAGCTGGAGGCAACTAGTCGCATTCAGACTGTGGTCAGGACGCAGACAGCAATGAATGCACCTATTAAGCTCTCTTTCCCCTGTTCATTCAGGGCAGGACTCCAGCCCAGGGAATGGTGTCACCTAAGGTCAAGGTGTGTCTTCCCACCTCAATAAACCTAATCAAGTAATCCTGCACAAGCACGCTTCTTGCCTCATTGACCTTAGGTCCTGTCAAGTTTACAATTAATATTAAGCCACCACCTCTCCCAAAGTCCATCTTAGAAGTCTGACATGACTATTAGGTTTAAACAGAAGACAAGAGATATAAATAAATAAGCAGTCCTGGTCAGGTATGGTTCTACCCATCACTGTCTCCTCATTATCTCAGTTACATTTTCTCCCATAAGACAGTCTAACAAGTGTTTAGAACTGTGTGAAATTTCATTCTCAGAATCAATCTTCCCCTCTGTATGATACTAGGGCTCTAGCTATTTCCTTCTCAAAGCCTGTAACTCCTAGGGAAAATTTTTATTTCTTGGGGTCTACTGTCTCAATAGTCTGATAGCCAAAGGGAGGGCATGCATCTGTTTAGAATGTCTTCAGTCCTGTTACAAAATCACATAAGCTTATCAAACACTTGGACAGGAAAATAGACCCTCAGCTCTATGCCAGAAACCTGAGAAATTGAAAAGAACTTCCTAAAATGTAGACTGGTCCCTCAACCATTTTCTACTTTCACCCTTGACAGTGCTCCACTGTGTAATAAACTTTGCCTAATGTCTACACTACAGTCTGTGAGTATCAACTAAACTATTTTCACAGACAATACAGCCTTGGAGCTAGATTATGGGGACAATAGTAAAAGAGAATTGGGAATAAGATAGATTTCTAAAAGCAGTCAGGCAGGGACAGAAGCCCATAGAGATCAAGGAAATTCCACTTGGTCTTATCTGGCAGACTAGGACATGTGTGTGATCAAGTCTCATCCAAGATGGCTGCAAGCAGCCCTCCATGGCAGAAACATTCCTTCCACCTCCTCAGTTCAGCATCCCTACAGAGGCTGGCCCCTTCTAAACCATATATGTAGTAGATTTGATGTATATTATATATATGGTATATGTGATATATATATACTATATACATGTGTTTAGGTTTGTGTGAATACAGACATGGAAGGCAAACTAGACCATGTCAACAACTAGATTCTAAAGCATCAGTTATTAATAAACTAAAAGTTAACTTTAACACCCTTAAATAAAGAAAAGGTAGTGACAATAAAAATGCTACTTATTCAAGCTGTAGCCTTATAACTGTATACAGCAAGAGGCTGCCCACTTCAATAGGAATAGTTATCCCTTGGTCAGTAAGTACTTAATTTCAATGAGGTTTTTTTGCTGGTTGGGTATGAAAGCATCACACATTATTTTCTGCTGGTGATTTCCTCTATTGTGCCGTATTATCCTTTGATTTGTGACTTCTTGATCACATCGCTTAGCTGCCCAGTGGAGAAGCCCATTCGGTGAAGCACAGTAAACTACACAGCAAGATATGGCCAGATCTCCAGCCTCTGTGGGCTTCAAGGATGTAAATAAATGAAGAGACAAAGAAAGATAAGAGCATTTCTGGCAGAGATGTGTAGTTACAGGCAGCCTCATGTCTTCCTGACAACTCAGGAAATGGGGGTGCTTCCTGTCTCAGAGGCCACATGCTGCTGGTCAGCTCTGGGAATTCTCTGGCTTGCATGACAAGACCCTGCAGCTTCTCACACTCACAGACCAGGCCTGATGGGTGTGGGTAGCAGAGTGCAGCTGAGCTCCACGAGCCTCTAGCTTTTACCAGTACTTATCCACAAAACCCATCACCATAGTTCTCCTGTATGTTAAGAGAAATTAGGAAACAGAAATTGGTACATGAAAATGGATTCATCCACAGTTTGGCCTAAAGGGCTTGGAATATAATTTCCTGCCCACAATGCCTGTTGCCCTCCTACAGTGAATAGAAAACCAGGAAGTAAAGGTTAGAATACATGTGAGTTTAACCATAAGGTAGTCTAATTTGTCATTTCCTAGAGGACAGAGAACATGGACCCTAAGTTGACTCTACTCTTTTATAGAGAGGCTTTTTATTCAAGTCCCAGAAGAGGAGAATTGGGTCTTCAGCAGCCCTCATTCTTAAGGAGAAAAGATTCTCCACCCATTCTGATTCTGATTAGCTTCTCTGTCCTTAATTCTATTCCTCTGGTAAGTATATTTTCCTTGAATATCAGCTTCAAGCTCCCAACACCTGTATTTATTTTAAGCACATTAATTTTAAAAGTGAAAAAGTGGTGGTAGACTGACAGTGGTAGGAGGGATGTGTCTCTCTCGCAGACTTCCTCTCCCCAAGGGCCGCAATGTAGGGTCACAGTGACAGGGAATCCCTTCTTCCTTCACCTTTGTTCTTCACCTGCTTGTTCTCCTCTCTCCCTTTTCCTTATTCCTTTTTTTAAATTTTATTTTATTCATGAGAGAGAGAGAGAGAAATAGGGAGATAGAGGAGAGAGGGAAAGCTTCTGCAAACTAACTCCAGACACACGTGCCACCTGGTTCATCTGGCTTATGTGAGTCCTAGGGAAAGGAACCTGGGTGCTTAGGCTTTTCAGACTATGTCTCCAGCCCCCTTGTTCCTCAAGACCACAATTTCCAGAACTGTGAGTTAAGACCCTGTATAGTGTTGCACAACTGAATGCAAGGAGCATGACTGGCAACAGTCAATGGTGTGTGAATCAGCTGCGGCAGAAGAGCAGGGGGAAAAGGGGCACTATGATTAGCACTTGAAAGAAACCAAGGGCAGAGACAAAGTCTGTAAACTCCAGCCAAGACCCTCATGTTGGGGACAAAACATGCCCGATGTACAAAGGGAGAAGGTGGGTGCTTTGTAAATGACCCATAAAGGGTCACTACTCTTGGGACTCAGCACCATCGAGCATCTCACCTTCTTTCCCACCTGTGTGGCCCACTTCCTTGGCTAGTGCTCTCTTTCATAATGAAGTTTTTCTGTTTATACCACTATTCTCATTTCCTTGGCCTAATTTCTTTTCATTTATTTATTTACTTAGAGAGAGAAAGAGAGAGAATGGGCATGCCAGGGCTTTCAGCTGCTGCAAACAAATCCGAGATGCCTGTGCCCTTTGTGTGCATGTTCAACATTGCACACTTGTGTCACTGTGTATCTGGCTACGTGGGACTTGCACATGAGTTCTTTGCCTTCACAGGCATAAGCCTTAACTGCTAAGCCATCTATTCATCCCTAATTTCTTTGTTTCTGGGGCTGAAGAACCTAAAAATCATTGTGTGTCCTCACCAGATCCTGATCCCCACTTAAAACACAATGCCTTAAATTAATTTAAGACCAGACATAATAAATCCAGGTGTTTCTGGAAGCACTCTCTTGAGTAGTGTGGTGTGCCTGCATGGCACCCTCGGAGCTGACCACAACTGGCACACTGCACTGCGAGCTGTCTGACCCAGCAACGCAAAAGAACATGGCCTGAAACACTTCGGTTCAGTTCCAGACTATTGTATGTTATGACATGTTGTACTTTCAATGTACACAAAAAGTTCTGTGCTATCATGAAAACACAAAAAGATTAATTATTGAAAATATAGTATTAATATTTTCCTGCCATCATTCTGTAACAGTTCTCAAATGCATTGTGTTAGAATGTTTGATTTTAAAAATTGCTATTTGAGTTGCTGACTTCAGTTTCATAAGAAAATTGTTGAATTAATTTGGATTGGGGATTAAAACAGAACTTTGAACAATTTCTGAAATGGCTTTAAACATGGGTCTTTTAGCTTTGTAGGCAAGTGCCTTAACTGCTAAGACATCTCTCCAGCCCCTCTTCTTCCATTTTGAAATTCATATGTATGCAAACTAGAGTTTTCAATATTGATCATTATAAAATCAAAACACTATAAAATCAAAAACTGCTATGAATATATTTATGATTTATTAATAGTAAAATCTGTTTTATATATCTATTTTGTATACCTATATTTCTGAAGTTGTGAAAAATTTCTCAGTTGAAAAGCAGTAGGAAGTGGTACCTATGTTAATCTCCATTGTCAACCTGATCAGACCAGGAATCATAAGAGACACACCTCTTGGGGAGGTTTGTGAGGGCATTTCTAGGCTGGACTAACTGAGAAAGCAAGACCTTCCACCAGAGTGGGCAGCCCTTTTATTTGCAGCGGATATCTAAAGAACTTCCTAGAGAAGTCCCGTTTGCCTGGCTACTCCTGCTACTTGCTGGTGTGTACAGCTACCATGCTGCTTCTCTCCTGCACTGATATTGGGAAGTAGCTTCTGTACCCTTCCAATGTGGACTGAAGACCAGCAGCTCTTTAGAAATCCTTCAGGCCTTCAATGCCTTTTGAATGTGTCTGTGTATAGTTAGATGTGTGAGCAACTCCTAAGAATAATTAGTAGCCTAAGTATTTTTATTTTATATGAGGTCCTACAGAATATATAGCCATTCCAATGTTGGATAATTACTATAGTATGCTAATTAAATTAATTAATTAATTACTATCGTATGCTAATTAAAGTTTGGATTATTTTCACTTCTCACAATCTATAGATAAAATAATGCATGCAGGCTAGAGAGATGGCTTAGTGGTTAAGGTTCTTGCCTGCAAAGCCAAAGGACCTCGGTTTGATTCCCCAGTACCCACACAAAGCCAGATGTACAAGGTGGATGTGAGTCTGATATCTTTTGCAGTGGCTAGAGACCTGGTGCACCCATTCTCATATTCCTTCTGTCTCTCTCTCTCAAATAAATAAAATATTTAAAAAAACATGAATTCAAGTGTGTTGTGAGGTCACATCTTAACAAACACACTCTTAAAATCAACAGGCATGCATCATACAGTAGTCTAACTTTTGAAGTTATATCTGGACTGTACTTTGTGTGGCATTTAATCTGAATGAAAAGTGAACATCCTCTATATCTATATCTGATTGGCTTTGTCATCCTGTAAGTAAAAAGCCATTTTTATGTACTGCCTTGACTGACACAGGAACAGTTACTAACATCTATACTAGACTCTCTCCTTAGATGATAATGAACGGACTCAATGTGTTTTCACTTCCCTTGCTCCCCAACTGTAATTCAAATTGGTCTAAGATATCTGGAGAACTACAAACACTGTGTGCAGGAATACCTTCCCAGTGAATTATATCTAATAACCCAAAGTAGAATTTAATAAGAAGCCTTTGACAGTTAAAAAATAGATTCCTATGCTAGCAAGACAGAATATTAAAACATTTTTCTCTTTTTCCCTCACAGACACATTCAAAAGGGCCAGACCTGTGAGAAACAAGCCAGATGGCAGAGTTCATGCAACTTCCACAGGTAGATAAAAAGACTTCCTGAGTTATGCTAGCTTCTCTTTGTGGCATTATTCCTCTCTGGAAGTATGGTGTCTACTGAAACACCTTAATTGCTGCTGTTTTATATTCTGTCTTCACAGGTTTCACTCTAAGTCATTACCTGCACATGCTCAGAATGGTAGTATGTCCTGAACACAAAATAGCAGGCAGTGAGTCTACTTCATCCAGAAAAAGGTGCATACAGCTTCCAAACACCTCCTAACAAGGGACCTGCCCAGGATGAGATGATGTTGATGATCTTATAACTGCTATGAACTGCTGGTAAGGATGAGAAATACTCCATAGGTGAGTAATATTTCTCCTGAGAGGGCATTTTGTGACCAGTGACAATTTATTTTTAATAAAAGGAAAAAATCCCTGACTATAAGTAATTATATGTCTATATAAACCAAGAAGGCATTCATATGTATTTTATTTCTTTAATTCCTAGTAACAACACAAGAGAATTTTGTTTTAAAATAAGTTTGATTCAGTTTTGAAAATTCAACAAGAATTTATTTTGGGAATACACATTTGTGCAATAGCCGTTGACTTCAATATTCCATTCTCACCAACCGACATTCTATCCAGACAAATAGCTGAATTGAATGGCACCATAGATAAGATGACTTAACAGAAATCTACCAAACATTTCACTCAAATATTGCAGAATACACATTCTTCTCAGCAGCCCACATAATTTTCTGTAAAATAGATCAGATATTTTGATTCAAAATGACAGTAAATATCAAAAAATGGAAATAAGTTCCAATATGTTATCTGATTGTAATGCAATCAAATTATAAATCCACACCAAGGAAAAATAGAATATATCCAAAATCATAGATTAAACAATACACTATTGGATGTTAAATGTCATTGATGAAAACAGAAAGAAAATCAAGAATTTTCAGAAATTAATGAAAATGAAAACTCAGCATATTAAAAACTTAAAAGAGAGACTTCCGGTTAAGATGGCAGCATAGGCACCACGCCAAAGCAGCCTAGGGGGGAAAAAGACCAAAAAAACTCAGCAAAATATACACTTTTACTAAAAAGCAAGATGTTTAGGAAATTGGAACAGCAGCAGAGAAGTAGAAGAGATCCAGGGCATCCAGAGCCCGCATAGGCTGGCAAAAGCAGCCCCGCAGATCCACCAATCATGGCAGTGGCAGTGCACCAGAAAGCCACCAGGATCGGCTTGAGCCACAGGAAAAAGCCAGGTGAGGGGAGCTTCCACTTACACTGAGCTCTCCACAAACTCTAGGAACGTGAAGGGAGAGCAGCAGTGAACAACGGAACAACAGAGGAGCAGATCACAAGGTAGAAGAGCACATGGAACAGCAAGGGAACTAGAGCAGCATCGGCTCCCTCCCCTCCCCCCACCACCTGTGCCCAGCTCCAGAGAACAGAGCTCCTGGGACCCGGCCACGCCAACTTGAGCCGACAATGGGACCCAAGAAGGAGCAGAGTCCAGCAGCAACACCAGCGGCTCCAGCCCAGCAACAGGGGCCCCAGCAACAGTGGATGCAGCAAGCAGCTTCAGCAGCAGCAGCGGCAGTTACAAGGGAAGCTTCAGAGGCAGCAGCAGGGGATCCAGCAGTGGCAGCTACAGCAGAAGCAGTGGCGGATCCAGCAATGGCAGCTTTAGAAGCAGCAGCAATGGATCCAGCAGTGGCATCTTCAGCAGCAGCAGTAGCGGTACCAGCAGCAGGGGTGCTGATCTGCAGGGCCACAGTTGCCAGGCTTGGTTTGACCCACAGGGAAAGACAGTGGCCAGCTCCAGAAATCAGAACAGCAGCCCAACGACCCAGCCAGCAACTTGACTAAGACCAAATTCATCCAAAAAGGTAACTGGGATTGCACAAGGGAAGGGTCTCACTTGGTCACAAACTGACTTAGATCCCTCAACAGACCATAAATCTTAACCTCTTTGATGACAGAGGATCTGGTTGTTATAATACCTAGTCTTACATAAATACTCAGTGATGTTTCTGAGTGAATGTATACAGTGTTTAGTTAAATTTTAGTATCTACCTGTATTTCATTCCACTCAGCCTCCTTGAATACTCCCTTAGCAGTCAAACTCAACCCCTAGGCACACTTTTGTAGATACTCTGAGAGTCTTAAGAGCCACACCTAACACCTTAAGCTCCTACCCTGAAGATATATAACATCAAATCAATTGATACAGCTAAGAATACCCAGCTAGCTAGAAAATCCAAGCATTAACTTAATCCAAGATGCAAAAATATATACATTATAACACAAGAAACACTAAAAAGCAAGACAATATAAATCCACCTAAAAGTATTAATGCATCAGAAATGGCCTTCAGTGAGAACAAGTTAGAGGAAATGCCTGAGAAAGATTTCAAAAGAATGATTGTAAATATGTTCAAAGAAGTCAAAGAACAAATCCAAGGAGTCAAAGAGGAAATCAAAGGAATCAAAGAAGACACAGGACACCAATTTAATGAAATAAAGAAGGCAATACAAGACATAAATAAGGAAATAGAAATAATAAAGAAAAACCAGTCAGAATTACTATCAATGAAGAACACAGTTAAATGAAATTAAAAAAAAAAAAAAAAAAAAAAAAAAAACTCTGTAGAAAATCTCACCAGTAGAATGGATGAAGGAGAGAACAGAAGATCTAAACTAGAATACCAGGTGGCAGATCTAATACAGTCCAACAAAGAGAAAGACAAACTGATAGAAAAGTATGAATGGGAATTTCAAGATATTTGGGACACTATGAAAAGATCAAATGTAAGAATTCAGGGCATAATAGAAGGAGAAGAATTTCATTCCAAAGGCATAGTAGGAGTCTTCAACAAAATCATAGAAGAAAACTTCCCCCACATTGGGAAAGAGGTACCAATGCAGATACAGGAAGCCTTTTGAACCCCAGCCAGACAAAACCTGGAAAGAACCTCTCCTTGCCATATTATAATCAAACTACAGAACACACAAACCAAAGAAAAAATATTGAAAGCAGTTAAAGAGAAAAATCAAGTTACCTACAAAGGCAAGCCCATCAGGATTACAGTAGATTATTCAACACAAACTTTAAAAGCCATAAGGGCTTGGAGTGATGTATTCAAAGTTCTGAAAGATAACAACTTCCAACCAAGGTTTCTTTATCCTGCAAAGCTATCCATTCAAATAGATGGAGAAATAAGGATAATCCATGACAAAAGCAGGTTAAAGGAGTATTTGAAGACAATACCAGCTCTACAGAAAATACTTGAAAGAATCCGCCATGCCAAATAGAAGGAAAAGTACACATATAATAAACCTAGAAAAAACAAGCAGTACTCCAATACTAGTTAACACAAGAGAGCAAAGGTAGAACCAGAACCACAAAAAAAAAAATGGCAAACATAAATACACACCTTTCAATAATATCTCTTAATATCAACAGCTTCAATGCCCCAACAAAAAGACATAGGTTTGCAGACTGGGTTAAAAACCAGGAACCTACAATTTGTTGTCTTCAAGAAACTCACCTTTCAACAAAGGATAGGCATTATCTTAGGGTAAAAGGTTGGAAAATAGTGTTTCAAGGAAATGGGCCTAGAAAACAAGCAGGGGTTGCTATCCTAATATCTGACAAGGTAGACATCAGACCAACACTAGTCAAGAAACATAAGGAAGGTCACTTTATATAGATTAAGGGCACACTCCAACAGGAGGACATTACAATCCTAAACATATATGCACCAAACATGGGGGCTCCCAAATTCATCAAACAAACACTATTAGAACTAAGGTCGCAGATAACACCAAACACAGTGGTGGTGGGTGACTTTAACACCCCACACCCATCGATTGACAGGTCATTCCGAGGAAAAATAAACAGAGAGGCATCTGGATTAATGAGGTCATAGAAGGAATGGACCTAACAAATATATAGAGGACATTTCATCCAAATAATGCAGAATATTCATTCTTTTCAGCAGCACATGAAACATTCTCTAAAATAGACCGTATATTAGGACACAAAGCAAATCTTAAAAAAATCAGGAAAACTGAATTGCATTCTATCTGACCACAATGGAATTAAACTACAAATCAATAGCAAGAAACGCTATAGACCATACACAGAATCATGGAAACTAAACAATACACTACTAAATGATGAATGGGTCAATGAAGATATCAAGAAGGAAATCAAAAACTTTATTGAGTCAAATGATAATGGGAACACAACATACCAAAATCTCTGGGACACAATGAAGGCATTTGTAAGAGGTAAATTTATAGCTTTAAGTGCCTATATTAAGAAATTAGAAAGGTTGCAAGTAGATGACCTAATGCTCCAACTTAAAGCCTTGGAAAAAGAAGAACAAGGCAACCAAAAATCAGTAGGTGGGAAGAAATAATAAAGATTAGGGCAGAAATTAATGAAATAGAAACAAAAAAAAAATCCAAAAAAAAATGAAACAAAGAGTTGGGTCTTTGAAAGGATGAACAAGATTGATAAACCCTTAGCAAATCTGACCAAAAGAAAGAGAGATGAGAAATAAATTAATAAAATTAGAGATGAAAAAGGTAACATCACAACAGATTTCAGAGAAATTCAAAAAATCATAGGGACATGCTATAAAAGCATATCCTCCACAAAGTACAAAACTCTGAAAGAAATGGATGTTTCCTAGATTTATATGACCTACCTAAATTAAATCAAGATGAGATTAATCACTTAAATAGACCTATAACTCGCATGGAGATCCGAACAGTTATCAATAATCTCCCAACTAAAAAAAGCCCAGGCCCAGATGGATTCACTGCTGAATTTTACCAGACCTTCAAGGAAGAGCTAACACCAATGTTTCTTAAGCTTTTCCAGGAAATAGAAAAAGAAGGAATTCTACCAAATTCCTTCTATGAAGCCAGCATCACCCTTATCCCAAAACCATGCAAAGATAGAACAAAAAAAAGAAAATTACAGACCAATCTCCCTCATGAACATAGATGCAAAAATTCTCAACAAAATATTGGCAAACAGAATACAAGAACATATCACAAAGATCATTCATCCTGACCAAGTAGGCTTTATCCCAGAGATGCAGGGATGGTTCAATATATGCAAATATATAAATATAATACATTATATAAATGGATTGCAGGACAAAAACCACATGATCATCTCATTAGACACAGAGAAAGTATTTGACAAAATCCAACATCCCTTCATGATAAAAGTCCTACAGAGACTGGGAATAGAAGGAACATATCTCAATATAATAAGAGCTATTTATGACACGCATACAGCCAAAATATTACTAAATGTGGAAGCTTTTCCACTAAAATCAGGAACAAGACAAGGGTGTCCACTGTCCTCACTTTTATTTAATATAGTTCTGGAAGTCTCAGCCATAACAATAAGGCAAGAGACACACATAAAAGGGATACAATTTGGAAAGGAAGAGATCAAGTTATCATTATTTGCAGATGACATGATTCTAATCATAAAGGACCCTGAAGACTCTACTAGCAAACTGAGAGAGCTGATTAAAACCTACAGCCATGTAGCAGGATACAAAATAAATACACAGAAATCAGTAGCCTTCATATATGCTAACAACAAACACAGAGGGGATGAAATCAGAGAATCACTTCCATTCAAAATTGCATAAAAAAATAAAGTACCTTGGAATAAACCTAACCAAGGAAGAAAAGAATCTCTACAATGAGAACTTTAAAACTTTTAAAAAGACAGCCTCTTCAGCAAATGATGTTGGGAAAACTGGATATATATCTGTAGAAGGATGAAAATAGATTTTTCTCTTTCTCCATGCACAAGAATTAAGTCCAAATGGATAAAAGACCTTAACATCAGACCTGAAATACTGAAACTGCTAAAGGAAAAAGTAGGAGAAACCCTTCACCATATTGGTCTTGGCAAAGAGTTTCTTAATACAACTCCAATTGCTCAGGCAATAAAACCACAGATTGATCACTGGGACCTCATGAAATTACAAAGATTTTGCACTGCAAAGGACACAGTGAAAAAAGAGGCAACCTACAGAACAGGAAAAATTCTTCGCCAGCTATATATCTGAGAAAGGATTAATATCTAGGATATATTAAGAACTCAAAAAGTTAAATAATAAGGAATCAAACAAGCCAATCAAAAAATGGGCTATGGAGCTAAGTAGAGCATTCTCAAAGGAAGAAATACAAATGGCAATATAAGCATCTAAAAAAATGTTCTACGTCACTAGTCATCAGGGAAATGCAGATTAAAACTACATTGAGATTCCATCTCACTCCTGTCAGATTGGCCACCATCTTGAAAACAAATGATCATAAATGTTGGCGGGGATGTGGAAAAAGAGGAACCCTTCTACACTGCTGGTGGGAATGCAATATGGTGCAGCCATTGTGGAAATCAGTGTGGAGGTTCCTAAAACAGCTAAAGATTGATCTACCATATGACCCAGCTATAGCACTCCTAGGCATATATCCTAAAGACTCATCTTATTTCCTTAGAAGTACGTGCTCAACCATGTTTATTGCTGCTCAATTTATAATAGCTGGGAAATGGAACCAGCCTTGATGTCCCTCAATTGATGAGTGGATAATGAAGATGTGGCACATTTATACAATGGAGTTCTACTTAGCGGTAAAGAAAAATGAAGTTATGAAATTTGCAGAAACATGGATGGACCTGGAAAGGATTATACTCCGTGAGGTAACCCAGACCCAGAAAGCCAAGCGCCACATGTTCTCCCTCATATGTGGATCCTAGCTACAGATGATTGGTCTTCTGCGTGAGAAGGAAAATACTTGGTAGCAGAGGCCAGTAAGTTTAAAAGGAGACATAAAAGGAAGAGAAGGGAAGGGAAGAGGGTACTTAATAGGTTGATATTGTATATATGTAAGTACAATGATTGAGATGGGAGGTAATATGATGGAGAATGGAATTTCAAAGGGGAATGTTCGGGGAGTGGAGGGTATTACCATGGGAAATTTTTTATAGTCATGGAAAATGTTAATAAAAATTGTGAAAAGAAAAAAAAAACTTAAAAGATATACTGAAAGCAGTCATAAGAGGACGATTCATAGCTCAATGTTCCTATATTAAAAAAATCTGAGAGACCTTGGGCTGCAAAAACTTAGTAGTTAAGGCACTTGTTTGTGAATCCTAAGGACCCAGGTTTGATTCCCCAGTACCTACATAAGCCAGATGTACAAGGAGACCCATATGTCTGGAGTTCATTTGCCGTGGCTTAATGCTTAAGACCCTGTTGTGCCCATCTCTCTGTGTCTGTCTTTCTTGTTTTTTAAAATGTTTTTGTTCATTTTTACTTATATATTTGAGAGAAACAGTCACAGAGAGAGAAAGAGGCAGAGAGAGAGAGAGAGAGAGAGAGAGAGAGAAACAGAGGGAGAATGGGCATGCCAGGGCCTCCAGCCACTGCAAACAAACTGCAGATGTGTGTGCCCCATTGTGCACCTGGCTAACATGGGTCCTGGGGAATCAAACCTTGAACAGGGAAATTTAGGCTTCACAGTTTAACCACCAGTCTTTTTCTCTTTCTCTTTCTCTTTCTCTTTCTCTTTCTCTTTCTCTTTCTCTTTCTCTTTCTCTTTCTCTCTTCTTCTTCTTCTCCTTCTTCTTCTTCTTCTCCTTCTCCTTCTCCTTCTCCTTCTCCTTCTTCTTCTTCTCTCTCTCTCTCCCCCACATTTTCTTTCTCTTTCAAATATATAAATAAAATATAAAAAAATAGTCTTAAAGATCTGAGAAATCTGAGTGGAATAACAATGATTTTTCTAAGGTCTTGGATGAATAAGATCAAGTCAAACCCACTATCAGTACATCAAACAGGGTAGAAAATTAATAAATAGAAATAAAAATATGTAAAATCAATAAAACATAGCTGTCACAGGACTAGAAAATGCTGTGCTGCCTCCTGGGGAAGAAAAGTCATCAGTCTTTCGTAGCAGTGAACCTTCTAAGCTATACAACTAGCCAGCCACAAGATGACATGTGCATTATGGGGGAAACCAACTGCTCTATGACTGGATTTGAGGCTCACTCCACAGGAAGGAATTCATGCCTGGTATTAAAAACCTAGTCAAAAGACTATGAATTGGAAGGTCTGAAGCCCTAGAGGTGAAGCTAGTACTGTCATTTGGCTAAATGGATACATTATGTACATCAACTTAACCTCTAAATATTAATGTCTATGCCCATATATTAGTGCTGCTCTCATTTTTGCTTAGAGAAGTCTCTTTTTGATGGTCTTGACTACTGGGATGAGTCAAATCTTGTCAAAGTATAGTGAAGGAGTGACAGTGGAGTATTTTAGTACTAAATAAGACATCTATGCCACACTTGGATGCTAAGGGGACATTCAGGAAGAGATAACAGAAAGAATGTAAGACCCAAAGGAAGGGGAGAAGTGCTTTGGAATGCTGTCTACCAGACACAAAGTACTCATTATATTCATGACCTTTCAGAGGCTATGTTACCTGCCAAGACCTGTATAATCCTAGGCCCTTCAATATGTCATGGATGATGGGGGAGAGGAAATACATATCAAAATAGAAGAAGAGAGCTGGAGAGATGGCTTAGCAGTTAAGTGCTTGCCTGTGAAGCCTAAGGACCCCGGTTCGAGTCTCAATTCCCCAGGATCCACGTTAGCCAGATGCACAGGGGGGTGCACATGTCTGGAGTTCATCTGCAGTGGCTGGAGGCTTTGTCATGCTCATTCTCTCTCTCTATCTGCCTCTTTCTCTCTCTCTGTCACTCTTAAATAAATAAAAATAAACTTAAAACAATTTAAAATAAAAAATAGAAGAAGAAATAGTTGTAAAGATAAGGGTGTTCAGTGAAAGTGAACAGAGGAGGCTGGGCTAAGGAGGGTGGCAGGAAGGAATTATATAAAGGTTTTTTATTTTAATTTTAAAAAGAATCAGGGCTAAAGAGACAGCTCAGCAGTTTAAGGTACTTGCTTGCAAAGCCTGACAGCTTGGGTTTGATTCCTTAATCCCCATATAAAGCCAGATACACAAAGTGTTGCATGTGTCTCTCTATCTATCCCCCACTCTATCTTCCATATGTATGTGTGCATATATAATGAATTAACAAAACAATGGTTGCTTTTTAGAAAGGACTAAAAAGATTAACAAACCCTTTGTCAAACTAACCAACAGGAAGAGGGAGAAGGCCCAAACTAATAAAAATCAAGATGAAAACAGATACATTAGGACAGACACTAATAGAATTCAGAAAATCATTAGGACATACCTTAAAAGTATACTCCATAAATTGGGAAATCTGAAAGAAGTGGATCTATTTATAAAGGCATATGTTGTCCCCTAATAAAATAATGAAGAGGGCTGGGGAGATGGCTTAGCAGTTAGAAGCTCTTGCTTACAAAACATGCTGCTTGAGTTACAAAGTTACATATTTAAACTATATCAAAATATATCAAGACAATTTAACTATGTATTTGCACCATTATATCATGTGATATCACAAGTCCACGCTTCCTTGTGAGACAAAAGAGCAAAGATGTTATTTTAAATATGGCAATGCCCATACATTAGTGCTGCTCTTTTGTTATAAAGTCTCCCTGCCTGGGTTTGATTTCTCACTACTCATGCAAAGTCAGATGCACAAAGTGGCACATATGTTTGGAGTCTGTTTGCAGTGACAAGAGGCCCCTGGCATGCCTATACTCTCTCTTTTTTGCTCTGTCTCTCTCAAAAATAAAAACATAGTAAATAAATATATTTTAAAAATAAAGAGATTAATAATTTAAACAGACCTTTCACAATCAGTGAGATTGCAGCAGCACTATAAGAGCTACTAGTAAAAAACAACAAAAAAAGGCCAAGGCCTAAATGAATCCTATAAAATTTCTAAACAAAATTTACCACCTGTGCTGCTCAAAGCAGTTCATAAAATGGGGAAGAAAAGAGCACTACCAAACTCCTTGTACAAAGTCAGCATTATCCTAATAGCAGCACCAGATAAAGACACACACACACACACACACACACACACACACACACACACACGGGGGGGGGGGGAGGGAAAATTACAGACCAATCTTGGTGCAATACCTGCAAACAGAATACAACAATACATTTAAAAATACCATCCATCATCTAGTTGGCTTCTTTCCAGATAGGCAGGGATTATGCAAAGCAATGAATATAATAATACATTACAGACATATACTTAAGGAAAGAAATCACATGATAAACTCAATTGATGTAGACTTTTACAGAACAACAACATACTTTTCATAGTAAAGATTTGAAATAAACTGGTAATAGAAAGAACATATTTCAGCATCGTAAAGACTACCAACATTATACTAAATAGGGAAAACTCATAGCATTTCCACTGGAAGCAGAACAAGACAACGGTGTTCACTTTCTCCATTATTATTTAACAGAGAGCTGGAAGTCTGAGCTATAACATTAAGACATGAGAAGCAAATAAAAGGATACAAATAGGAAAGGAAGAAGTCACAGTAGCCTTATTTATAGATGATGTGATTTTACATATAAAATAGTTTAAATACTCCTTCAGAAGTTTCTTTGAACACTATCAGCAAAGGTTACAAAATTAGCATACAAAACCCTGAACCTTACTTCATACTAGTGACAAAGGGAAGAAATCAGGGAATAAACTCTATTCACAGTAGCCTCATATAAACAAATGTCAAACTAACAAAAACAATTAAGAACCTCTAGGGATGCAGTCAACAAAGGTAGTTGTGATGGCTTATGTTGATTGTCAACATGGCAGGGCATAGAAACATTTGTGAAGGATTATGTTAGCCTCTGACCATGCCTGTAAGTGATTATCTTGATTGTTAATTGAAGAGGGAAGACCAATCTTACCTGTGGGGAGTACTGTTCCAAGGGCTGGGGTCTTGGATAAGTACTCACTGTGTACTGTACATTTAATATGACCAGCTACCTCAAGTTCCTGCTAACAAGGCTTCCCTACCATGGTGGACTAGAACCTGGAACTGCAAGCTAAAATAAGCCTTATGTAGTGTAGTTACCTTCTAAACCACTCATTGGAGAAGGTTTTATATTTTGGCTTACATTCTCAAGGGGAAGGTTTATGATGTCAGGGGAAACCATGGCATGAGCAGAGGCTGGATATCACCTCTTCCATAGCAGGTAATAAACAGTAGCAGGAGAACAAGACAAACTCTGGCCAAAAGGAGCTGGATATAACACCCTTACACCCATCCCTAGAAACAGAATTCCTCCAGGAATGCTCCACCTCCCAAGTTGCCTTTAGCAGGGAACCAATCATTCACATCATGAGTGTATGGGGACTTCTGAGTCAAACAACCACAAACCCTTCCTCCCTTAAACTGATTTTCTTCAGGTCTTTTTTTCTCAGCAATGAGAAGGAAACTGATACAGAAGTGAGGGAGCTTGGTACTGAAAACTTAAAAACATTTAAGAAAGAGATTGAAGAAGACATTAGAAAATGGTAAAATCTCCAGTGTTCATGAATTACAGAAATTCATATGGTGAAAAAGGCTATTTTACCTAAAGCAGTGTACATATTCAATGCCATCCCCATCACAATTCCAGTGCTATTTACTGGCCTATCATGTACACTGAGTGAGGGCCCTGGGTTTCACCAGGTCTAAGATACATGGTCGTTGGCTCATTCAAAGAGGATATGGGCCAGAGAGAGATGCCCACTGACTGTACAGTGCCTGCAGAAGAGACACCGCAGCAGAAGTGAAGAGAAGGGAGGATTCCAGAGAATCTTTTGGCCTGACCTCTGGAGCTGAAGATGCTGTTTGGCAAAGCAGAGGTAGAATTTTGGTGTGAAAGTGAATTGGCCCAGAATTAAGTTCTGCCTATGTTAGATTTCAGTTACTCAATAGACAGACATTTAAGCAGAAACACCAAAAAAAAAAAAAAAAAACCATTAGAAATAAATGATAGTAAAATTTGGAAGCAAGATAGAAATTTGAAATAGCTATTTGGAAGTAACCTGCTCAACAATATTTGAATAATAGATATTTGCTTTATGCAGTGAATAAATGAAAGGAAGAAATATAAAGTCCCAGAAATATAATCTGCAGTGATTTTTTCCCCTCATCATAGCTCTCATCAGTGAAGCAAAATAAAGGGAGAAGCAAGAACAGCTGTGACTATTGGCAGGAATCTTGCAGCTCTTCACTGTCTTGTCAGACTCTTTACTTCCTCCATAAGGTTAGAAGCATTGCTTTTGGCTTTTATTCTAATTTTCCCACTTAAAGAAAAATACATTTAAAAACATACTTCCTATGTATTTCAAAGATTTAAGAAATCTCACTCCCAGAATTTCAGTTTCTTAGAATAATGATACAGATACTCATAGGTTTGAGGACATAGAAATTTTCACTTTGGGTTTTGTGGATGTTAGGTAGGACAAGAGTCCCAGGATGGAGTCAAAATGAAGGAAGAGGATGGCAGAAGCCAGACTGATGCAACCTTAGATGTTTACATTGCCCAAGCCCCACTCCCCTGACTTCACAATGCCCTCAGCCATAGTTTCCTGCTAATCTTATCTTAGAGAGACAACCTGGCTCTTCTCTTGATGGCACCTCCTGCTCTTCCATTTGATCTCTGTCCCTCTGACTTGCTAACTTCTCCATTTGGTCCCTGTTGTCCCCTGAATTCCCCAATCCTTTATCTTCTGTACCCTCCATACATCTGCCTAAACGTAGATCCTCCAAAGTGCCTAAGTGTCCTGTGTTTAAAACTAATTTTATATTAAGATATAGTTCAACATGGCATAGGTGCATTTGAACAGACCATTTTAACTTTTAACAGAACAGTAATTAAATATGCAAAGCAAGTGCAAAGAAAGCAAATGCTCCTAACTTGAATTAAATTTAAATGTTAAACTAGCTATAATGGTTGGCAAGTGCTGTTGAAGGGATAAGAGTATCATGTTGTAGAGTTAAGAGCTCACAAAACAGGAAAACATATGCTTAGAAATATTTTGGGGAAATTCAATTATTTGTAAAACTCAAACACGTTATGATTTGTACCACCTTCTTAAGGTTGTGCTGAAGCCCTCAGTTTTCCTCAGCTTGTGCTCTGCTTATGATGACCAAGCAGAGGCCCAAACCCACCTTAATATTCAATATGGTCACAATCAGACACATGCTGCAGTACTGTCGTTTGATGACTCCATCCAAAAGATGTAGAATAATATTAAAGGACTATTTGCCCCCTCCTGGATCATTTCATATGCTATTATGGGTGGAGTTATTTTGTTTCTAATTGTTCTCCTTAAGTGTTTCCTACAGCATGTGTGTCATGCCAGCTCTCCATTCATAAGTCTACACTCCAGGTACTTATGGCTCTCGAACATCCTAATTGTGGTAAGCCTCATGATGTCGTTCAGGCCAGGCTCATGGAAATCCATGAAGCCTGTATATAAATTTCCCTCCCAAACACCCCAGCATGTCTTCCAGAGTGGTCTTCCTTCCAGGGCCTGCAGTCAAAGACCAGCAATGTCCTCTTGGGGTGGGTCAACCTAAGACAGGACATGGATTAAAAATTCATGTGCCAATGATGAGTAAGGCTTAACCTTGAAGAATTCAACCTAAGACAGACACGGTCCATTATGCTGGGTGCCCTCTGAAGCGGGAGTAATAAAACCAGAGCATTGGGCTCAAACTCCCTCTAGAATGTCAAAAGGAATAAAAAAGGGTGAATATGTAGGAGAAGCATAGCAGGGGTTCCTGGGATGAGGCCCTGAGATTACAGCACATGCACGACTACTGCGTCCTATGTGAACCTACCTAAACACTGCCTAAACATTTGGACACTGCTGACACAGAAAACAAGCCAATGAAAAAGGGACAACACATGCTAAAAACAAAAGGACCAATGGGAAGTGGGGAAGGGGTATAAGAAAGGACCAATGGGAAGCAGAGAACGGGTATATAGAGGTGCCTGTTTTCCTCAATAAAGGAGTCTGCTTTCAGCTTCTCATCTGACTCCCAGTGTCTGTGTCCTTGACTCTGTGACTTCTTACTCCCACCCCCAAGGGCTGTTTTGGGGTATCCAGCCACAGTACTGAAAAGAGGGGAGAGTTAACTCTGGACCACATGCAAAATACTCAGCAATGAAACACAAAGAATATGAGAGACCAACCCACCTCTACCCATTCTCACATTCCTAATTCTCATATAAAAGACATTATATCCATAAAGATAGAGAATACATTAGAAAAAGAATTCAGAATCCTGGCTGGAGAGATGACTTAGTGGTTTAGGTCCTTACTTGCAAAGCCTAAGGACCCAGGTTCGATGTTCCCAGTACCCATGTAAGCCAATGCACAATGTAGCACATGCATCTGGATTTTGTTTACAGTGGCTGAGGGCCCTGACACAGCCATTCTCTATATTGCCTTTCATTCTCTTTTTCTCTCTCAAATAACTAACTAAATAAAAATATTTAAAAAAAAAATTCTGAGTCCTACTTCTAAAAAGGATCAAGCAGATGACTAAGGAAATCCATTCAAGATCTTGACAAGAGCCTCCAAACTGAATAAACTGTAAGAAAATTGGAGAAGAAAGTCCAAAACATGGTGGATAAATTCACCAAGAAAACTGAAACACTGAAAAGAACCAAACATGTATTCTAGAAATGAGATAGTCACTCAAATAAAAATCACAATAAAGAGCATTACCAACATGCAGGACCATGCACAGGATCAAAACTCAGAGACAGAAGACTAAGTAGAGATAATAATTCATATAGACACATATATTAAAAAAAAGAAATGAAAGAATATGAACAATATTTCCAAAAAAGTCTAGGAGGTATTTAAGAGATCAAACTTTAGAATTCACAGGGTAAAAAAAGGAGCTGAGGTAACACTGTAGGAATTGAAGTTTTAGTCAATGAAATCAATAACATAAAACTTTGCAAACCTAGAGACATAAATCAACATACAAGCACAAGAGGCTTTTAGACCCCTTCTCAACACACACAACCACATGAAAATCTCTACACAACACATCATGGTGAAAATGTCAAGAATATAAAGTAGGACTGAAGAAATAGCTTAGCACTCTAAGATGCTTGCCTGCAAAACCTAAGGGCCCAGGTTCCATGTCCCAGAACCCATGTAAGCCAGATTCATAAGGTGGCACATGATTCTGGAGTTATTTTGCTGTGGCTGGAGGCCTTGGAACACTCATTCTCTCCCCCCCCCCCTTTCTCTCTCTCTCCCTCTCTCCTATTTTTTTTTCTCTCTATATCTCTGCCTTGCTTTCTCTCTCAGATGAAAACACATATAGAGGAAAGGAACAAAATTAAAGTCTAGTAGGGAAAACTTCCAACTCATAGAAAAAACAAGAACTGAAGAATAACTTAGATCTTTCCTCAGCAGCCTAAGGCCAGGAAAACGTGATAAATTACATTTTTTTTTGTTTTATTTATTTATTTGAGAGTGACAGACAAAGAGAGAAAGAGAAAGAGGCAGAGAGAGAGCAAGAGAGAGACAGCGAGAGAATGGGAGCACCAGGGCTTCCAGCCACTGCAAACAAAATCAACGTGCATCTGGCTAACATGGGTCCTGGCAAATTATAAGTCATCACCTCAGAGGGAATTTTGTTGTTTTCATTAATCCTCTATATAAGTTGAAGTTGACCTAGAATATAAATTCAGTAATTATATATATATTAGAGCATGTATCAAAATATGGCTTTGTCTACAAAAAATTTTAGTTTGTCATAGGCTTTAGTAAAATTAACTTTTAAAGACAAAATCCTTGAAATAAATCAAATGTTAACAAAAACTTTAGGAAATACCTGTTGGTCTATTTGGATTAATTTAAAAAAGTTGTCTGTAAACAAGGTCTTATTTTTTGAAGTCCAAACAAAAGAGGAAATATCAGGCACAGTTCAAATTAAAATTATGTACTTATCTTTATCAAGAAATTTAAGTCACCCAGTTTAAAATGTGGAGTCAGGCTATGACATTGAAACCCTGAATTGGAGATCCTCCTGTCTCAGCTTCCCAAGTACCTAGGATAATAGGCCTAGCTCATTTTATTATCTATTTTTTTTCCTGAAAATCTTTAAAGTACTTTTTAACTGGTTTTAAAGTAGATTTTTCAAGAGTGATTTGACCCATATCTTCAAAGACAAGAACAAGACAAATGAACACAACACCAAACACAAACATGCTAGCAATAACAGTTCTCCTGACACTGCCGCATGACTGCCAAACAAAAACTGAACCAGAAACAGACTTCAGTTTGAAATCTCCAAATGGGGCTAGAGAGGGTCAAGGGTAGCCCCTTGATCCCTCGGCCAGGGGAATTAATGTTGCATCCACCTTCCCTCTTGGACCCAGGAAAATGTGCAAAACCAGAAAACCAGAAGAAAAAGAAAATAACAGAAAAAAAGGAAAAACAAAAACAGTGGAAAAAGCACCCCCGGAGGTTTCTTACCCAATACGGGGGGGGGGGGTGCTGGCAGCCCTAGACAAAAGTTCCCCATTAATGGCTTGCTACCAACTCCAAAACCAGGAACATGCAGATGGGTGGAGATCTGGATCTCAGGCTGAGATTAGGGGTCCTTCCCCAGTTTGGTTGTTCCAGAGTCAGGGAGGGAGGTCTTGAAAGATCCCAACAAGCCTCCCAGATGTTATGGGGCTTTGGTGTCACACAAGTAAGACTGTTGACTCATGGAATGAGAGGCAAAGTTTTATTTGGTAAAAATGAAAGAAAAGGGAAAGAAGAAAGTCTGGTACACCAAGTCTGTACCCCAGATAAAGATGTTCATATGGTTTCAGTTTATGTCCCTTGGTTTATTTACATGGTAAATTACAATTACTTCCTAGAATGAAATCTACTTGGTCATGAGGTATAATCTCCTTATATTGTGTTTTTGAATTCCTTTGATAAGGAACAGAAAGCTAACTTTCAGGCTAAAGCTAAACAGCATGCCTGAAGTTAAAGATTTTTCAACTGTTTACAGACTTGAAAGGATGTTCTAAAAGTTTTATATAGAGACATAGACTTACTATAAATTCAGCTTATATTAGATACAGGTGATGTCCTATGCTAGATGGGTCACAGGGTCTTAAACACAAATGTAATTCATATTATTTGGAGGTCTAACCATCTTAGACATAGACAAGACCCTATCACCTTATGTATTACAAATGGGTAAAATAATTTCATAGGCTATTAAAAAAAAAAAAAAAACCTTCAGAGTAAGACAAGGAATGTCAGAATGTTTGGCTCCCTGCTCAGTCATTTCCTTTTGCTCTTTCTTACTGTTATAGGCTATTTAAAGTCATGGTAACCTAGACTCTGGAAAAAGGGGTGATCCTCCCTTTATCTCAGACCCCATGCAAATTTAAGCCATGTGTCTTCTGACCCTGTCCAGAGACAAAATGGCCAACTGTCTCTGACAAGGAAAGGGGAGTGATAAATGGCATATAACTTTGTTTCTCTTCATAGTTCTTCTCTTTTGAACACATAAAGTCACACCTGTTAGATGAAATTTCTCAGTAGAAAAAAAGTTAAATAGGTAAACTGAGTCAAGGTACTTTATCAAGTTACAAACTCTTTACATAAGACATCAAGTTAATTATGGCTTAATGGTTAAGGTGCTTATCTGGAAAACCTAAAGACCTAGGTTTAATTTCCCAGCACCCTCATTCTTATTGCTAAACCTAAATCTGATTTAAAGAAGGTTCTCTAATATCTCTTCTCAAGACAGTAATCTATACCCATCAGTACACATGGAAGGACTATCAGCAACTCTTGCAGACTCTCTTCAGCACAGACAAACATGAAAGATTCAGAAGGGCAGCCAAGAAATTAGTGTTGGGAGCTGACAGCCACCTCACAGAGAACCCTAAAATTATGGACAAGGTCTTCCCTTCCACAAGACGAGATAGGGATCCCAACACCACAGAAGGTAGGGCATCACTTAACCTCAACTGGCAAATAGGCTGCCCAAAGCCCTAAGGCACAGACTTGTTAAACAACTAAAGAACTCACTTAGAAAGCAACAAGATAACCAAGCTAATAAGGAAAGAGTTTTTCTTCCCAGGTGTGGACTGAATCATCAAAGACATAATCACCCGCTGTCTGCCAACAGACAAATGCCTCCTCTGCTAAGGTACCACCAATGGTAGTGAAAGAGAAGTAAACAGAGTCAGGTAGATATTGGGAAGTTGATTTTACAGAGGTAAAGCCAGATTAATATAGATATGGACATAGATATTTACTTGTTTATGTTGATACCTTTTCAGAATAGGTAGAAGCTTTCCCAACCAAGTTTGAGATAGCCCAAATAGTGACTAAAAAATTATTAGAGGAGATAATTTCCTGCTATGAGTTATGCCTCAGGATAAGATCAGATAATGAGTTTGTCTGTGTCAAAAATCACTAGGGAATTGACTAAGACCCTGGGGATTGATTGGAAATTACATTGCACCTATCATCTCCAAAGTTCAGTAAAAAGGATGAATTGGGACTTTGAAGGAGACTTCAACTAAATTAACCCTATAGATCAGCAAAGGATGGGTGGGACTCCTTACATTCATCCTGTTAAGGGCCAGGTGTACCCCTTATATAAAAGGAATTACTCCATTTAAAATTATGTATGAAAACCTCACCGATCCTGCCCTGGATGGACTTTAAGCAGAAAACTGATTTTACTAATGAAAGGCTTCTTTCTATAAAGTCTTACAAAGAGTCCAGGAGTCCATTGTTCTAGAAGTCAAGGCTATTTTTTCAGACACAGTCTGTTTTTCCCCATCCGTTTCAGCCCAGCAAGAGTTTGGATCAAGAGACACTGTATTGGGACATTGGAAGTGCCACCACCATCCTAAATACTCCAAGGGCCATGAAAGTGGAGAGAACAAAATAGAAAAAAATTAGACTTACTTTCTATGAAACTAGGGGGCCTATGTATGGCTTTAGATAAAACTTGTTGCTTTTATGCCAATTAGTCAGGAATAATCCGAAATATACTGGCTTTAGTTAGGGGGAAATCTCAGAGAAAGAGAACTTCAGAGACAAGGCACTAATAGTAGGTTTCAATCTATGTGTAATTGGTTGTCAGGGTTAACTACTCTTATTTCTGTGGTTGCTGGCCCACTTTTGTTAGTATTGTTAGGCCTCACCATAGGACCCTACATTATTAATACTTTGGCCAGATATGTTAAAAATAAAAATACTATTGTTAAGCATATGGTATTATGGACATAATATTCCCCTTATCTGAAACTGAACAAACCCTAGACATTATCCTTTATGAGTCAAAGATTTAACTTAGTGCCATATCAGAAGGGGAAATGTGAATAGAGCAAAATGTTGTATTTCTCTGCATTTCTTTACATCTATTTTAGAGAAAAATAGAAGTCACTTCCTGGTAGGAGCTCATAAAAGAATGGAATAAAACACTTGCTTAAACAAATGGGAATGGTAGACAAATAGGAGGCTCTACTGTTAGTAGATAAACAGGAGGATCTGCTGGTCTGAATAGCCCTGCATTGTTGAGCAAAATCCTTAAGGACAGATAAGCCAGAGACTCCTGGGAGACTCCTGGTCACAGATCTACCTCATAGCCCCCAGGTGTTTCCTGTAACTGACCAACAGATCTGTTTACAAGTTCTTTTTATCTTCTCTATCATCTTCTAAGACACACTGAATTCCTCACTATGTTTAAAATTACTTTCATGGGGGTAATTATAACATGTGAATTGTGATTTATGGTTTAACTCCCATCTTTTTTTTTCTTCTATAAACATCATGTGGTTATTTTCAATAAAAGCTGACACTCAAAAGAGTTTGGGGCTGAATCCTGAGATCCCAACCTGTGGGGTGCAGACCTGATATACCAGACTGTCTTCTTTTTCTTTTCTTTTCTTTATTACCAAATAAAACTTTGCCTCACAATCTGTTAGTCTATAGTCTTACTTGTATGACAATGGACCCCATAACAGAAGTGAACCTTAGATTTAACACAGTCAACAAAGTATCAAAATACATCATCATCAAAAAATCAATATCATAATATATTCCAATAATAAACTAGCTCAAAAGAAATTATAAAACATATTCCACTTACAATAATTTCCTCCAAAATAAGGTACCTAGGAATAAGCCCAAGGATTTGAAAAACTTTTACAACGAAATTTTAAAGATAGTAAACAAATAAATTAAAAAGATACCTTCCATTTTCTGTGATGGGTAGAATTAATATTATGAAATAGGCTATGAGGCGAAAGTACTCTACAGATTGTTGATGTAATTTCATCCATATTACAGAAACATTCTTCTCAGAATTAGAAAAATATCCAATAATTCACATGGAAACACAAAATATCATGCATACATACCCTCCCTAAAAAACCCTAAGCAGAAAGAAAATTGCTAAAGCTATCACAAATTCATTATCTAAAATTATACTATTGCACCATAGTGAGAAAAACAGTATGGTAGAGGCTCTAAAACAATACATTAATGGCCTTAATTCACCCCTCAAGAGATCCAAGTAAACAGAGTGTATCAGAAAAATGGACCCCTCAATGTTCTGTCTTCCAGAAACCTACTTCACCACTAAAGATATCTTCACAAGGTGAAAGGGTAGAAAAAGATATTCCATATAAACAGAAATAAGCAACAAGCAGGCATTGCTATACTAATATTGGATAAAAGAGATTTCAAAGCAAAACTTAACAAAAAGATAAAGAAGGCCACCTTTTACTCATCAAGGGAATGATCCAGCAAGATGATATCACAATCATCAAATTTTTACACCAAACACTTGTGCACGAAAATTCATAAAACAAAACCTACTTGATAACAAAACAAATAAATTCCAACATAGTTGAGGATTTCACTACTCCACTATCAGCAATAGGTATATCATCCAAACAGAAAATCGAAAGGGAAATAAGAGAGCTCAACAACACCACAGATCAATTAGATCTAATGACTATCTACAGAACATTATACACAAAGCCTACCGAATACACATTCTCCTCAGCAGCCCATGGAACCTTTTCCAAAATAGTCATATACTGGGCCATAAAGCCTGCCTCTATATATTTAGGAAATTGACATAATTTCCTGCATGATATCAGACTACAATGATATAAATATAAAAATCCATAACAAGAAATGCACCAGGAACTCCATCAGCTCCTAGAGACTGAACAACACACTTTTAAACAATAAATGCATAGTGGATAAAATGAAAAAGTAAATTGGAAATTTTCTAGAATTAAATAATAATGAGAACACATCATACCAAAATTTATGGGACACAATGAAGGCAGTCCTTGGGGAAAAAATTCATAGCATTAAATGTCTTGATAACCAAGACAGAGAGATCACAAGTCAATAACCTAACTAACCATCTAAAGGCATTAGGAAAACAAGAAGAATCCAACCCTAAAAGCTCCGGATGGAAAGAAATAATCAAGATCATAGCAGAAGTTAATGAATTGAAAATTAACAAAATTGATACAACAAAGAGCTGGTTCTTTGAAAAAAACAAACAAACAAACAAACAAACAAGATTGATGAATCCATGGCCAATTTCATCAAACAAGATTAAAGAGATGTTTCAAATGAACAAAATTAGAAATGAAAAGAGAGAGATCATAACAGACCTAAGTGAAACTGGAAGAATCATCAGGACTTACTTCCAAAACCTCTACTTCACAAAACTGGATAACCTAGAAGAAATGGATAAATTTCTGGATACATAGGACCTACCAAAACTAAACTCAGAGCAGATTAATCTCCCAAATAAACCTATAGCACCCATTGAAAATAAAAGGGTAATCAAAAACCTCCTCCAAAAGAAGAATACAGGGCCAGATGGCTTCTCAGCCAAATTCCATCAAAACTTCATGGAAGAAATGAAATAATTTTTTTTTCAAAAAGTTCCATATAATTGGAGAACATGAAAAGCTTCCCAACTCCTTTTATGAAGCTAGTATGACCCTAATACCAAAACTAGACAGATATAAAACAGGAAAGAAAAACTATAGGGTTATATCCCTGAAACTTAGACATGATGATCCTGAACAAAATCTTTGCAAACTGAATTCAACAATACATCAAAAGCATTATCCACCTTGATCAATAGGTTTTATCCCAGGAACATAGGCTTGGTTCAACATATAGAAATCTGTTAATGTAATACACCACATAAATAAGCTTAATCACAAAAACCACATGATAATTTCAATAGATGCAGAAAAGGTCTTGAGAAAGTTAAAAAAAAAATCACTTCATTATCAAAATGTTGGAAAGAATATGCATGGATAGTTAATATCTCAACATAATAATGGCTATATAAAGCTCCTAAAAGCCCAAATAATACTTAATGGGGAAAGACTCAAGTAATTCCCATTGAGATCAGTTATAATACAGAAATGCCCACACTCACCTCTGCTCTTCAACATAGTACTAGAAGTCTAAGCCCAAGCAATAGGACAGGAGAAAAAAAAATAATAAAAGGGGTACAAATTGGAAAGGAAGAAGTGAAGTTCGCTTTATTTGCAGATGACATGATCCTATATATAACTGACCTTACAGCCTTTATCTCAAAACTCTTAAAGATGATTAATTCCTTCAGCAAAGTAGCAAGCTACAAAATCCATGCACAAAAATTGGTAGCCTTTTTTATATGCAAAGAACAAAGATACAGAGAAAAATATTAGTGACACTGTTCCATTTTCAATAGCAACAACAACGAAAAATACTTTTGAAATAACACTAAGGATGTGAAAGACATATGTAATGAAAACCTAAAAATACTCAATAAAGAAACTGAGGAGGACTTGACAAAATGGAAAGACCTCCTACGCTTCTGGATAGGGAGAATTAACATTGTATAAATGGCAATCTTACCAAAAGCAATAGACAGAGTTAATGCAATGCCATTAAAAAATCCCAGCATTATTCTTCATACAGATATAAAAAATGATCTCAAAATTCCTATGGAATGGCAGCAGGCCTCAGATATCCAAGCATATCCTCAGCAAAAGAAACACCTCTGGAGGCATCACCATCCCTGATCTAAAGCTATATTAAAAAGCCATAGTAACAAAAACAGCATGGTACTGGCATCAAACAGGAATATAGACCAATGGCTCAGAATTTAGAATCTGGACTTTAGGTCAAGTAACTATAGCTACTTGATTTTCAACAAAGGGCCTAATAATGTAGACTTGAGAAAAGATAGCATCTTCAACAAATGGTGCTGGAAAAACTGGATAGCCACACACAGAAAAATGAAACTAGATCCGCACACATTGCTATGTACAAAAACCAAGTCAAAATGGATCAAAGACATCAATATAAGACTAGAAACTGTGCTACAGGTGGAAGAAAACGATAGGAGGAACTCTCCATGATAGAGTAGTGGGGAAAGACTTCCTGAACAAAACCAGTATCCCAGGAAATTAAACAAGTACTAAACCAATGGGAACTCATAAAGCTGAAAAGGTTTTTCACATACAAATACACTATAAGCAATGCCAATAGATTTTCCTCAGAATGGGAGAAAATTTTTGCTGGCTATACAACTGACATAGGTCTAATTTCTAGAATCTATAAAGAACTCAAAAACCTAAACAATAAAAAATCAAACAACCCACTCACAAAAGGGGGCAGAGAACTGTAGAGGGAGTTCTCAGAGGAAGATATGCAAATAGCAAAGACATGCTTAAGAAAATGTTCAATATCACTAACTATCATGGAAATGTAAATTAAAACAACTATGAGATTCCACCTAACCCCAGTAAGGATAGCAAATATTAAAATATCAAATGAAAACAAATTTTGGCTACAATATGGAGAAATGTGAGCTCTCATTCACTGTTGGTAGGAGTGTAAACTGGCACAACCACTATGGAAAGCAATATGGAGACTCCTGAAAAGTTTGATTGTAGAGCTACCAACAACCAGTTTTTCCCTTACTGGGCATTTACCCTAAAAGTTCCATGCCTCAGTTCAGTGACATTTGCTCAACCATATTTATAGCTGCTCAGTTCATAATTGTTAAGAAGTGGAATCAACCCAGCTCCCAGCTGACCATATTTGGATGAATTGGATAACCAAGATGTGGTATATCTACACAATGGAATTCCAGTCAGTACTTAGAAAAAAAAATGACACAATGAAATTTGCAGAAAAATGGTCAAACTTGAAACAGACCATACTCAGTAAACTCACACAATCACAAAAAGGTAATTGTAGCATAGTCTCACTCATTTGTGGATTTTAACCTGGATCAGCCTGAGATGTTGACTTATCTAATAGACGTCTCGAGGCCTGGACAATAGGGAGGGAAAGGCTTGAGGCAAGGGTAACTGTGGTGTTATGGAAACACAAAACTGAATTCAAATGAAACTGGTACCATAGAATCCTATATCCTGGAAGACAGACTAAAAAAAGTTGTACACTAAACAGGACCTCATGGGGAGCACCTGAATCAAAGGGCCCTGGAGAGGGTGAGATGAAGCCGAACCTTAATTTTCTCCTCTTTCTTTTTTCTATTTTCATTCTTCTTCTTTCGTTTTCCTTGGTGCTGGCCTGTAACTCCCAGCACCAATATGCAATTAATACTCACAATGAGCTGTTGATCAGAGAGACCCAAAATATTTTCCCAAATAAAACAGATTTCTGACACAGCTGTTCATTACCCACCAGAGGTTAATGGTAAGATGCTACTGCTGAAGACACCATTTGCTATCAGCACACACCATGGAGAGACTTGGCTGGAATCTGGAAGAGAGCCTGTCCCCAGAGAGTTAGCTGATTTTGGTGCTAGAAGGTGCTACATGAGCTACTTGTGGAAAGTGGCCAACATCGGTCTGAACAACTTAAGGTCTAAGCTGCTCAGAAGCAAACAACCTGATGTGATACTCACACAAGTGCAATAGTGGTACACAGCAATGGTGGGTAACCAACTGCTCTTGGATTGGCTAACAAATCTGCTCAATGGAAAGGGACCCACATCTGGAATTAGGAAACAAATCAGAATCATATTCAAATCATGAGTTTGCTTTCCAATATAAACCTCCCACTAATTTTGGGCTACAAGTGGGTCTACACCCATTAAATTTTCTATAAACTTATAATGGTTATGCCATTTAACTTGTGCTGACTTCACTCTCCATTGCATAATCTGTTCATTTTTTCAGATGGAAGCAGGACCTCAGGAGAGAAACAACCCATCACACTTCACCAGGGTCCCAACTGAAACCATAGAGGAATTGGGGAAATGATCAAGTGTGTTGCTTTCTCTGTGAACCTGATATCAGCATAGTGGTGAAGGTGATAAGACATTAAAGATAATAAACTCCTACCAAACCAGAGAGCCAGAGACACAGAGGTTTCTAAAAGCCCATCACTGAAATAGATTTAAAACACATCCAACATGGTTTAGAGTATTTTATAAAGGAGGGGGCAGAAAGACTGTTAGAGCCACAAGTTGGGACATTATGCACAGAGAATTTGCCTCTTCCCCATAAATGATGGTTGCCCTCACAATGCATGACCCATGAACCCCATGGGGATGACCTGCATCCACAATGAGGAGGTTCCCTTTGGAGGGGTGCAAGATTGAGGGAAAGCATGGTATCAACATGTGGTGTTTACATACTGAGTATGTCCACTACTAAAAAAAAAAAAAAAAAAAAAAAAAAAAAAAAATAGCCAGGTGTGGTTGTGCATGCCTTTTATCACAGCACTTGAGAGGCAGAGGTAGAAGGATCTCCATGAATTCAAGGCCATACTGAGACTACATAGAAAATTCCAGGTCAGCCTGACCTAGAGTGAAACCCTACCTTGAAAAATAAAAATAAATAAATAAATGTAAAACCAAAAAATACAAAACAAACAAACAAAAACACCATACAGTGGATAAAATGCAGTCTATTCAATAGATAGTGATGGTAAAATTGCAGAAGAAGTATGTTAGATCCACATCTCTTACCCTGAACAAAGATTAAGTCCAAATGGATCAAAGACCATTATCAAAAACCCAAAATGCCAAAAATACTAGAGGAAAGCCTAGGTTAGACACTGCAAGATATAGGCATAGTTAAGAACTTTATGAATAGGACTCTATAGCACAGGATATATTTCCAAAACTCAGAAAATTGTATTCTCTGAAATTAAAGCATTTCTTCACAACAAAGTGAACTATCAGCAGAGTTCATATAAAATATACTGAATTGGAGAGGATATTACCAGCTAGTTCTCTGGTTGGGGATTAATATCTAGAATATATAAAAACTGCAAAAACTAAATACAAACAAAACCATCATTCAATAAATGGGTTAATGAAAGTAACTGACAGGTATCAAAAGAAGAAATACAAATGGCCAACAGATATTTGAAAAATGTTCAACATCCTTAGCCATCAAGTAAATTAAAATTAAACCCACTTTTGAGATTTTCTTTCATCCTGCCAGGATGACTATCATTAAGAAAGCTAATGACTGGCTGGAGAGATGTCTTAGCAGCTAAGGCACTTTTCTATGAAGACTAAGGACCTAGTTTCAACTCCCCAGAACCTACATAATCCAGGTGCACATGGTGGCACATGTATCTGGAGTTCATTTGTAGTGGCTAGAGGTCTTGGTGTGCTATTCTCTTTCTCTCTCTCCCTGTAGTTGGGATATAAATAAATAAAAATTAAAAGAAATAATGAAAACAAATCCTGGCAATGTGGTAGGGAAGGGAGAACTCTTATTCACTGTTGATGGGAACTTAAACTGGTGTAGCCAGTATAGAAATCAGTGTGGAGGTATCTCAAAAAGCTAAAAGTTGGACTACCACATGAGTTAGCTATACCACTCCTGTGTATAAACCCAAAAGACTAGATATCATACACAGATATATTTTACATCTATGTTCATTACTGATCCATTCACAAGAGCTAGGAAATGGAATCAACCAAGGTGTCTGTCAACTGCTGACTGGATAACGAAAAAGTAGTATACATACACAGTTTTATTCAGCTCTAGAGAAAAATGAAGTGAATAAATCTGTAGGAAAATTAAAGGAATTGGAAAGGATCATCCTAGATGAGATAATGTACTCTCTCTCATAATTATATCATAACTGTTATTTGTATGTATATATATGGGCTATGATTGGAGATAGGAGACCATGAGAAGGGAACAAGAGAAGGAGGGAAAGAGAAAATTTTGAAACATGTAGTATGAAGGCAAAAAGGTTTAGTTGGATTTGGGAAGGAACAAATGGAGGAAGGAGGAAGGAGGAAAGAGAAGACAGGGGAAGGGAAGCAAAAAATTGTTTGAAAATACCATAAGGAAACCTAACTTTCTGTGTGTTATATGTGTTATGTATTAATGAATAGAAAATATTACTTCCTTAATAAATGACTGAAACCCATTAAATGTTATGGTTATAAAGCTTTTCTTTCAAATATTCATTAAAAGACCAAAATAATATTTGTCTCAGATATATACAATTATGCTTTTGAGTGAGGAAGCAAAGAAAACCCCTTAGCAGATGGGAAAAAGAAAATCTAATAATTAAAAAATAAATTGCACCTTTATTTAAAAGATTGCTATAGAAGGAGGCACTGAATATTTTATAATATTAATGGAATTTTAATTTCTGTAAGAATTGAATTTTGTTCTCCTCACTAATACATTAAACCTGTGTTTTTGTTGGTTATGTTATACTGAGAATAATGGTGGCCACACTGATGCCTTAGATTCTAGTAAATGTGATGTGGAACGTGGGCTGTGAATATCACACAATGCTAGACAATTATTTTATAAAGTTCTTTGAAGGTTAAAGGTTACCTGTATACTTTGTTTTTGTCATTGGGTTGTTTTTCTTCAAAATGTTCATCTTTGTTTGCAATTCAGTGAATAGATCATTAGTAAAACTTGCTCTTTTACTTTGGTTCAGAGTGGTACTAAACCCCTCAAACATGTGCAATAGTTCCTATCTCATATGCTTCATTTAGAAAACAAAGATGGTGGCATGCAATGGAGTGGAAAAATATATGTAATTGAAGTTCCATAAAAGAGTCACATCTATTCATAGTCCAGTTCTTAGGATCAGAATCTAGGCCTTGGTAGCCCTGACAAACCAGACTGGACCACCTACCCTCAGTAAGACAACTGAAAATAAAATTAATAGTGAAGAACAGGAAAAAAATATTCAATGTGGCCACATTGGTAAGTGGAAGAAAGAGGTCCAGCAATCCTTCTATCCCTACCTTCAAAGTCCTAATGTGCACAAAAACACATGCTATGAAAATGAGCCCAAAAACCCACACTAAGGTAACATAAAAATCCTGACATTTTATTCTAGGTACTATTGAGGTACCTTTCCTCCCTGCTCCAGCCTGATTCCTTCTTTAGAAGTGTGTATTTTCTTAATAAATTCTTTCACTTTGTTTGCTAACATCCCTGTGTCTCTGTCCAGTTCTTCATTCTGTGATGTAAGAACCTAGAACTCCTTTGGGGTTGCCCATTAATCCCCCAAATTAGCCAATATTAGTTCTATATATAAACTAGATGCAGTTAAAATATTTCTAAATTTATTACATGTTTATGGGGAGAAATCACATATGTGGCATAAAATTATAGAGAAAATTTCAACATTTTCTGAAAAGTCTGGAAAAGTTAATTTAAAAATGACATAGTTGGTGATACAAAAACACAGCTCTCCCCTCCAAGAAAATAAGACCAAATCTATTCTGTAGCCAAATATGAATGAACAGGATCCAGGAATTCAAGCTACACCAAACACAATGATGCACTGTAGTAACAGTTTCATACAATTTTATAGACACAGAACAAAGAAGTTATAAATCTAAGTTTCTCCCAAAATATATTGGTGGAAACATCAGACAGGCAAGTTATAGCTTATCTTTATTTTTTTGTTTGTTTGTTTTTTTTTAATTTTAATTTTTATTTTTTTTAATTTTTATTAACATTTTCCATGATTATAAAATATATCCCATGGTAATTCCCTCCCTCCCCACCCCCACACTTTCCCGTTTGAAATTCCATTCTCAATCATATTACCTCCCCATTACAAACATTGTAATTACATATATACAATATCAACCTATTAAGTATCCTCCTCCCTTCCTTTCTCCACCCTTTATGTCTCCTTTTCAACTTACTGGCCTCTGCTACTAAGTATTTTCATTCTCACACAGAAGCCCAGTCATCTGTAGCTAGGATCCCCATATGAGAGAGAACATGTGGCGCTTGGCTTTCTGGGCCTGGGTTACCTGACTTAGTATAATACTTTCCAGGTCCATCCATTTTTCTGCAAATTTCATAACTTCATTTTTCTTTACCGCTGAGTAGAACTCCATTGTATAAATGTACCACATCTTCATTATCCACTCATCTGTTGAGGGACATCTAGGCTGGTTCCATTTCCCAGCTATTATAAATTGAGCAGCAATAAACATGGTTGAGCATGTACTTCTAAGGAAATGAGATGAGTCCTTTGGATATATGCCTAGGAGTGCTATAGCTGGGTCATATGGTAGATCAATCTCTAGCTGCTTTAGGAACCTCCACACTGTTTTCCACAATGGCTGGACCAGATTGCATTCCCACCAGCAGTGCAGAAGGGTTCCTTTTTTTCCACATCCCCGCCAACATTTATGATCATTTGTTTTCATTATGGTGGCCAATCTGACATGAGTGAGATGGAATCTCAAAGTAGTTTTAATCTGCATTTCCCTGATGACTAGTGACGTAGAACATTTTTTTAGGTGCTTATATGCCATTCGTATTTCTTCCTTTGAGAACTCTCTATTTAGCTCCTTAGCCCATTTTTTGATTGGCTTGTTTGATTCCTTATTAGTGAACTTTTTGAGTTCTTTGTATATCCTAGATATTAATCCTCTATCAGATATATAGCTGGTGAAGAATTTTTTCCCATTCTGTAGGTTGCCTCTGCTTTTTTCACTGTGTCCTTTGCAGTGCAAAATCTTTGTAATTTTATTAGGTCCCAGTGGTTAATCTGTGGTTTTATTGCTTGAGCAATGGGGTTGTATTCAGAAAGTCTTTGCTAAGACCAATATGTTGAAGGGTTTCCCCTACTTTTTCCTCTAGCAGTTTCAAAGTTTCCGGTCTGATGTTAAGGTCTTTAATCCATTTGGACTTAATTCTTGTGCATGGCGAGAGAGAAGAATCTATTTTCATCCTTCTGCAGATATTTATCCAGTTTTCAAAACACCATTTGCTGAAGAGGCTGTCTCTTCTCCAATGAGTATTTTTGGCATTTTTATCGAATATCAGGTGGCTATAGCTACTTGGGCTTACATCTGGGTCCTCTATTCTGTTCTACTGATCTACATGTCTGTTTTTGTGCCAGTACCATGCTGTTTTTGTTACTATGGCTCTGTAGTATAGGTTAAAATCAGGTATGGTGATACCACCAGCCTCTTTTTTGTTGCTCAGTATTATTTTAGATATTCGAGGTTTTTTGTGATTCCAAATGAATTTTTGGATTGTTTTTTCTATTTCCATGAAGAAAGACTTTGGAATTTTGATAGGGATTGCATTAAATGTGTAGATTGCTTTTGGTAAGATTGCCATTTTCACGATATTGATTCTTCCAAGCCAGGAACAAGGGATGTTTCTCCACTTTCTAGTGTCTTCTGCAATTTCTCGCTTGAGTGTTTTAAAGTTCTCATTGTATAGATTCTTTAATTCCTTGGTTAGGTTTATTCCAAGGTATTTTATTTTTTTGATGCAATTGTGAATGGGAGTGATTCTCTGATTTCATCCTCTGTGTGTTTGTTGTTAGCATATACGAAGGCTACTGATTTCTGTGTATTTATTTTGTATCCTGCTACATTGCTGTAGGTTTTGATCAGCTCTAACAGCTTGCTAGTAGAGTCTTTAGGGTCCTTTATGTATAGAATCATGTCATCTGCAAATAATGATAACTTGATTTCTTCCTTTCCAATTTGTATCCCTTTTATGTGTGTCTCTTGCCTTATTGCTATGGCTAAGACTTCCAAAACTATATTAAATAGAAGTGGAGACAGTGGACACCCTTGTCTTGTTCCTGATTTTAGTGGAAAAGCTTCCAGTTTTTCCCCATTTAGTAATATGTTGGCTGTAGGCTTGTCATAAATAGCCTTTATTATATTGAGATATGTTCCTTCTATTCCCAGTCTCTGTAGGACTTTTATCATGAAGGGATGTTGGTTTTTGTCAAATGCTTTCTCTGCATCTAATGAGATGATCATGTGATTTTTGTCCTTCAATCCATTTATGTAATGTATTACATTTATAGATTTGCGTATGTTGAACCATCCCTGCATCTCTGGGATAAAGCCTACTTGGTCCGGGTGAATGATCTTTTTGATATACTCTTGTATTCTGTTTGCCAATATTTTGTTGAGAATTTTTGCATCTATGTTCATGAGGGAGATTGGTCTGTAATTTTCTTTTTTTGTTCTATCTTTGCCTGGTTTTGGTATCAGGGTGATGCTGGCCTCATAGAAGGAGTTTGGTAGAATTCCTTCTTTTTCTATTTCCTGGAAAAGCTTGAGAAGCAATGGTGTTAGCTCTTCCTTAAAAGTCTGGTAAAATTCAGCAGTGAATCCATCTGGGCCTGGGCTTTTTTTAGTTGGGAGATTATTGATAACTGCTCGGATCTCCATGTTTGTTATAGGTCTATTTAAGTGATTAATCTCATTTTGATTTAATTTAGGTAGGTCATATAGATCAAGGAAATCATCCATTTCTTTCAGATTTTCATACTTTGTGGAGTATATGCTTTTATTGTATGTCCCTATAATTTTTTGAATTTCTCTGGAATCTGTTGTGATGTTACCTTGTTCATCTCTGATTTTATTAATTTGTGTCTCTTCTCTCTTTCTTTTGGTCAGATTTGCTAAGGGTTTATCAGTCTTGTTTATCCTTTCAAAGAACCAACTCTTTGTTTCATTAATTCTTTGGATTGTTCTTTTTGTTTCTATTTCATTAATTTCTGCCCTAATCTTTATTATTTCTTCCCGTCTACTGATTTTTGGTTTGCCTTGTTCTTCTTTTTCCAAGGCTTTAAGGCGAAGCATTAGGTCGTTTACTTGCGACCTTTCTAATTTCTTAATATAGGCACTTAAGGCTATAAATTTACCTCTTAAAACTGCCTTCATTGTGTCCCAGAGATTTTGGTATGTTGTGTTCTCATTATCATTTGACTCTATAAATTTTTTGATTTCCTTTTTGATTTCTTCATTGACCCACTCATCATTTAGTAGTGTATTGTTTAGTTTCCATGATTTTGTGTATGCTCTATAGCCTTTCTTGCTACTGATTTGTAGTTTAATTCCATTGTGGTCAGATAGAATGCATGCAAGGAATTATTTCAATTTTACTGAATTTGTTAAGATTTGCTTTGTGTCCTAATATATGGTCTATTTTAGAGAATGTTCCATGTGCTGCTGAAAAGAATGTATATTCTGCAGCCTTTGGATGAAATGTCCTGTATATATCTGTTAGGTCCATTCCTTCTATGACCTCATTTAGTCCAGATGCCTCTCTGTTTATTCTTTCCCTGGATGACCTGTCAATTGATGAGAGTGGGGTGTTAAAGTCACCCACCACCACTGTGTTTGGTGTTATCTGTGACCTTAGTTCTAATAGTGTTTGTTTGATGAATTTGGGAGCCCCCATGTTAGGTGCATATATGTTTAGGATTGTAATGTCCTCCTGTTGGAGTGTGCCCTTAATCAATATAAAGTGACCTTCCTTATCTTTCTTGACTAACGTCCGACTGAAGTCTACCCTGTCTGATATTAGGATAGCAACCCCTGCTTGTTTTCTAGGCCCATTTGCTTGAAACACCGTCTTCCAACCTTTCACCCTAAGATAATGTCTATCCTTTGTAGAAAGGTGAGTTTCTTGGAGACAACAAATTGTAGGATCCTGCTTTTTAACCCAGTCTGCAAATCTATGTCTTTTTGTTGGGGCATTGAGACCGTTGATATTAAGAGATATTATTGAAAGGTGTGTATTTATGTTTGCCATTTGTGTGTGTGTGTGTGTGTGTGTTACTTGTTCTACCTGTGCTCTCTTCTGTTAACTGGTATTTGAGTATAGCTGGTTTTTTCTAGGTTCCTTATATGTGTGCTTTTCCTTTTGTTCAGCATGGAGGATTCTATCAAGTATTTTCTGTAGAGCTGGTTTTGTCTTCAAATACTCCTTTAACCTGCTTTTGTCATGGAATGTCTTTATTTCTCCGTCTATTTGAATGGATAACTTTGCAGGATAAAGTAACCTTGGTTGACAGTTGTTATCTTTCAGAACTTGGAATATATCACTCCAAGCCCTTCTGGCTTTAAAAGTTTGTGTTGAATAATCTGCTGTAATCCTGATGGGCTTGCTTTTGTAGGTAACTTGATTTTTCTAACTGCTTTCAATATTTTTCTTTGTTTTGTGTGTTTGGAAGTTTGAGTATAATGTGGCGAGGAGAGGTTCTTTCTGGGTTTTGTCTGGCTGGGGTTCTAAAGGCATCCTGTATCTGTATTGGCACCTCTTTCCCAATTTGGGGGAAATTTTCCTCTATGATTTTGTTGAAGATGCCTACTATGCCTCTGGAGTGGAGTTCTTCTCCTTCTACTATGCCCTGAATTCTTATATTGGATCTTTTCATAGTGTCCCGAATATCTTGAAATTCCCACTCATACTTTTCTATAAGTTTGTCTTTCTCTTTGTTGGACTGCATTAGGTCTGCCACCTGATCTTCTAGCTTAGATATTCTGTCCTCTCCCTCATCCATCCTACTGGTGAGATTTTCTACAGAGTTTTTTATTTCATTAACTGTGTTCTTCATTGCTAGTAATTCTGACTGGTTTTTCTTTATTATTTCTATTTCCCTATTTATGTCTTGTATTGCCTTCTTTATTTCATTAAATTGGTGTCCTGCCTCTTCTTTGATTCCTTTGATTTCCTCTTTGATTTCTTCTTTGATTGTTTTCATGTGTTCTTTGACCTCTTTGAACATATTTATAATTATTCTTTTGAACTCTTTCTCAGGCATTTCCTCTAACTCTTTCTCACTGGAGGACATTTCTGATGCATTAATACTTTTAGGTGGATTTATATCGTCTTGCTTTTTAGTGTTTCTTGTGTTATAATGTATATATTTTTGCATCTTGGATTAAGTTAATGCTTGGATTTTCTAGCTAGCTGTGTATTCTTAGCTGTATCAATTGATTTGATGTAATATATTTTCAGGGTAGGACCTTAAGGTATTAGGTGTGGCTCTTAAGACTCTCAGAGTATCTACAAAGATGTTCTTAGGGGTTGAGTTTCCCTGCTATAGGAGTATTCAAGCAGGCTGAGTGGAATAAAATACTGGTAGATTCTAAAATTTAACTAAACACTGTACACATTCAATCAAAAACAGCCCCGAGTATGTATGCAAGAGTAGTTATTATAATGACCAGATCCTCTATCAACAAAGAGGTTTAGATTTCTGGTCTGTTGAGGTATCCAAGTCAGTTTGTGACCAAGTGAGTCCCTTCCCTGGTGCAATCCCAGTTACCTTGGGTGATTGTGTTCTCATTCAAATTGCTGCCTGGGTCGTCTGGCTGCTGTTCTGATTTCTGGAGCTGGGCACTTGCTTTTCCTACGGGGCAAACTGAGCCGCTGCTGCTGCCTCTGCTGCTGTTGTAGCTGCCACCACCGGAGCCACCACCGCTGCTGAAGCTGCCGCTACCGTGTCCACCGCCGCTGCTCACCCCGAAGCCGCTGCTGCGGGATCTGCCGCCGGTGCCGCTCCTGGGTCCGCTGCTGCTGGGGCCGCTGGTACCGGTGCTGGAGCCGCTGAAGTTGCTGCCGAACTCTGCTCCTGCTTGGTTCCTTCTGTCAGCCCAAGTTGGCATGGCCGGTCCCGGGCCGCTGCTGTGTTCGCTGGAGCTGGGTTCAGGCAGTGGGGCAGGGGAGGGAGCCGCGGCTGCTCTGGTTGTATCGCTCTTCCATGTGTGCTTCTACCTCGCGGTCTGCTCCTCCCTCCGTTGCTCGCTGCCGCTCTCCCCTCACGTTTCCCGAGTTGCGGAGAGCGCGGTGTGAGGGGAAAATCCCGCACCTGGCTTGTCCTGCGGCTCGAGCCGAGAATCCGGCGGCTTTCTGCCGCGCCGCGGCTGCGGTGGTTGGCCGAGCTGCCCCGGAGCTGCTGCTCCCACCTGTGCAGGCTCTGGATGCTCTATAACTCTTCTACTTCTCCGCTGCCGCCTCAATTTCCTATACACCTCACTTTTTAGTAAAAGTGTGTATTTTGCTGAGTTTTTTTGGTCTTTTTCCCCCCTAAGCTGCTTTGGCGTGGTACCTACGCCGCCATCTTTATAGCTTATCTTTTGATCTGCTTTGATATGCAATGTGCACAGATGTGAAACTCCTGTTACTTTACCTTCTTTCTCTGATACTTCCCCTAATCTGGTAATGGATGTGGTATTTTGAATCCTAAAGAGGCATTGGTCACTCCTCCTCACCACAGCTTTCTTGAATGGACTTGCCAAAAAGTAACATGTTTGTCTCAGAAGAAAATATAAATACCAGCCTCAGGGAAGTCCAAGTCAATTCTAACTTTCAAAGAGAAAGAGACTTCACCCCAGGGAGAAGTGCACTTTCCCACTCATCGAGATTTGAAACATGAATATCTCCATTTTCATCAAGGCTGGCCTGGAATAAATCTACTCCCTTCTACCAACTTCCTATCTCAGCTTTTTTGCAGCACATTGGCCAAGGAAACTTAGGTTCTGGTAACACCATGACTTATTGCAATGTTATAATAATTGAGATAATAATAATAAGTATGAAATAATAAAACAGAAGAACCAAACCAAAGTTCAGAAACACATCAACTACACGAAATCTGACAAAAATAGAGGTAATCCTGCAAACTGGGAGTGGGGAGGGGAGAAGAGAGATTATTAAATGGTTTGGGCTGGGACAGCCAATGATCTGTTAATGATGATACTGACCTCACATGGATTCCAAGTTTAATACAGAAAACATTTTCAGGCACAACAATTCAAAACTTCTAGGACAAAAACAGAAATCTTACTGGAAACTGACTGACATGATATTTGACTGTTGTCTGGATTTCCTTCTGTAATGATGACTCCTTGGCTTCTCCTGCCTAGAATAGGCAGTTCCATCCATTCAGTCATATTTCTAAGGTTAGGCTACTGCACAGTTAGGAACTTCCCTTTCTCATGAGAAGAGTGTGGGGATGTGGGTAGTTACCTGGTTATTCCTTGCTACAGAGTTCTCTTGTGGCAGGCTGAGCTATATCTGTGGATTCATGGCATCTGCAGTGTCTAGGAGTGGTCATGTCTCCTCAGGACTGCATGGGGAGGGGGGTTGTATGCTATGGAAGTCTCTTATTTTTAAAGTTTGAAACCAATCATCCAGTGCTTGTCTGCATCTTTGGGCGACCATTCACCTTCAGATTTATATTTCCATTTACATAGGCAATGGAGTACCTCTGCATCTTCCTGTGTGTCTGAAGGCTGGGAGACATTCCCAGGGTGCGATGGAGCTGCCTCCAGGGTTCTATCAGAATTTCAAGACCCTCTGGGGTCTTGGAATATGTACATGTTCCATAGATATGGGAGAACTTATTTAAAGTGAACACCTGGAAACAAACTAGATGTTTTTTACCAAATGATAAACTGAGATACATTGCATTGAAAATAAAGACAGGGAGGTTTGAAAGGATTCATTTATATATGAGGTTTTTATATAACTCAAGTTTAAAAATGAATTTAAATGGTCTATCACATTCTTTTGAAGTTATTATTCATTTTTAAGAGAGAGAGAAGAAATGGGCACACCAGGGTTTCTTTCCACTAGACATAAACTCCAGATGCAAGTGGCACTTTGTGCATCTGGCTTTTCAAGGTTGTTGGGGAATCAAAGCCAGGCCACTAGATTTTGAAAGTAAGTGCCTTGAACTACTGAGCCATCTCTCCAGCCTCTATATTACATTTGTAAAGCAAGATTTTTGTACAAATATGAATAACACAAAGATAATTAAAGCTATCATAGAATTTAAGATATTTTAACCTAAAACACCAAAGTTTAAACATGAGTATTTGAAAGAAATAAATAGATTGCTATATTTTGTTTTAGTATAAAAATACTCTCACAAAACCAATACTTTGTGTCATACTTTATAATAAATCTATTTTAATTATAAGCATAACCCAGAAATGTTCTTTTAAAGTAGTTCAGCATGATGAATCAAATTCATGTTTGGGCAATAAATCAACTTTATATTTTACACATTTCATAATGCATCTATATTACATTATACTCAATATATAATTCAACAGTCACTAAAACTATCAGGAACATAATGAAAATAATCCTTTAAAATTGTATTCAAATGATTGTTTTTTATGTTTCATGGTTCTTTTGGAATGAATTTTTAACTATTTTCTAACTTTCTTTGTCATAATTATGTAATAGCTCAGTTTTACATTCTGGAGGAATTCAGCCATATGATTATGATGTGTATATTGGATTACTAGCTCAAAAAGTAGCAGAGGGCTACCGAAATGGCTCAGCAGTTAGAAGTGCTTGCTTGCAAAACCTGCCCGCCTTGGTTGAGTTTTCCAGTACCTAAGTAAAGCCAGGTGTACAACATGGCACATAAATCTGGGTTTATAGTGGGAAGAGGCCATGCTTCTTCTATACTTTCTCTTCACAAATAAATGAATAAGTAAAAAAATGCTTTTTAAAAGTGTTAGAGCTGAGTGGAGAACAGCTTTGCTACCCAGAGGTAGGGGCAGAGCCTGTGCTGTGGCAGCTCTAAACAGCCATACTCACATGCTCATCCTAAATAACCCAAGTAGAAGAGCCAAATTGATAGTAAAAAGCAGACGAAGGATATTTATTCAAAATGGACACTTTGGAAAGGACAAAGGCAGCCAGTGAGCTCCCTCCTCCCCAAGTCCATCTTTGTCATCCTGACATGAGATTTAAATTTAAGCACAAGGTAATAGGTACATCTGTCTAAGCAGTCCTAGTCAAAGAGATGGTCTTACCCATCATTGCCCATGCTGGTCTCTCCTGAAAGGTAGTCTGAGAAGTTGCCAGTCCTGTGTGAAACCATTTTCTGAGGAGACAAGTGACCCTTATGATTGACAGGTCTTTATCACAGTATGAGATTCCAAAATTCCCAGGAATGATTGTTTCAAAAGTCAGATTGGCAAAGGGAAGGACGTAAGTTTCCAACTTGGTTGGTTTAAGGGTTGCACTGGCTGCCTATAATTTTATGGTTAAGGTAATTAATTCTTTTTGCCTCTAAACCTAAGCTTATGTATTTATTAGAAAGGCATGATAATAACACCAGACTCAATGTCAGTTGCTATGAGGATGCTATAATCCTTAGTGCACATAAAAAATTCTATTCTAATCAATTCCATCATTATTTCCCAAAGACCATTTGAATATTAAATCAATTCTACTGAGACCTCTCAAGATATTGGCAAAACTAAGCATTCTCAAACAGGATGGAAGCAATATCTCAGGTATTTCTGTGCATGAGTCCCACTGAGGCAGGTTAAGGTTAATCCCCCTGCCAAAAAAAAAAAAAAAAAAAATGGACATGAAGAATGTCTTTAAGCCTATAGGGGGACAATCTGTATCATTTTAATTGCATGAGGTCAGAAATGTCATAAGGTTCTGGTATTTATTTCTATCTTCATTCTGAGGAATTCCTCTTTCCTAAGAGATAACTATGCCCTTCCAAGATTACACTCCTCCAGCAGGAGGAAGATTCTTGGGAAGTTTACCTGTTTCCCAGAAAACCTGACCCCAGACACCTCATGTCAGAACTAAACTAACAGTACCCTTATCAAGGCATCTCCCTTAAAACAACAAAACCTAGGCCCCTAAGTGGGTTTTCTCACTTTCTGGCAACCCACTCCTCATTTGGGCATGAGCTCTGCATTTCCTTTTCTCAGCCCTCCTAAGCTCTCAGTATAATAAAATTTCTATAAATTTTAGCCTCTGATTTGTGGGTTTTGTTCTTCAAAATTCTCAAGACAAGCATCCTGAAGGCTACTGATTACAAGATCTTTATGTAACTGTTGAGTGTCTGTGACCCTAATTCCTAAATTGCTGGCCACTCAAGAGCCCAGATTAGGCTCAGACATTCTCAAAGACACCCCAAATACCCATATCATATCTTGGTGCCCTTAATGCACTTAATGGCTCTTGTATTTGATATTCAATTGTTGTCAAAAGCAGGACAGAAAGATAGGGAAAAGTATGATGACATGAGGAGAAGAACATGGAAGAGAAGATAGACTCTGTTTCTTATCTACTTATCTACATCTTATCTACTTTTCCACTGAAAAAAGATAGAAAACATCACGTTATTGATAAGCCCAAATGGCTACAGACACATTGTATGTTTTCCTAAATGCATCTTGTTGATGACAACAAATAAATTGTGCTTACTTATGGTCAAAATGACCTATAACCTTAAAATCTTAGCACTCCCTCTCCTGGACCTAAATCCTCATAAATCCACTTTACAATGTTGTTTACTGAGAGAAAGTCCTTAACTTTTACCTTGTTACAAATTATACTTCATAGACAGTGTTAGAGATAACAAGCTTTAAAAATGTAACTTGAGGGCTGGAGAGATGGCTTAGCGGTTAAGTGCTTGCCTGTGAAGCCTAAGGACCCCGGTTCGAGGCTCGGTTCCCCAGGACCCACGTTAGCCAGATGCACAAGGGGGCGCACGTGTCTGGAGTTCGTTTGCAGTGGCTGGAAGCCCTGGCGCGCCCATTCTCTCTCTCTCCCTCTACCTGTCTTTCTCTCTGTGTCTGTCGCTCTCAAATAAATAAATTAAAAAAACAAAACAAAACCTTCTCTTCTGTAGTTACTCTCTCCTTTAAAAAAAAAAATGTAACTTGAAAGCCACTAATCTGGCATAAATGGTTAATGTTAAAGTACTTCATTACAGCCCTCCCTACAGGAGCTCATGATGACACTTGGGTATGTCTTTCCTTAGCAGCTATGACACTGGAGAAGCCCACATCAATTCTATCAGGTGTGTTTTTCTCTCTTTTTTCTTTCCGAAAGCAACTTTTTCTACTGCTTTATAGAGTCTATAACTTTGTCCTACCAACTGGCTCTTCCTGAAATTCACTGTTGCTGGGCATGGTGGCATAAACCTTTAATCCCACCACCCAGCAGGCAGAGTTAGGAGGATTTGCATGAGTTTGAGGCCACCCTGAGACTACATAGTGAATCCCAGGTCAACCTGGGCTGGAGTAAGACCCTACCTTGAGAAGAAAAAAAAAAAAAAAGCAGAAATTCACTGTTGAGTTGAAACCTCTTCTCTGGGATTTCACCTGGCTGGAGATTTCTGAAAAGAGGTGACCTGAAGCTGGCAGTGGAACTGTGCCTCCATCCCATTCACCCTGAGAACACACCACAGATACCCACTATAATATCTTTGACATTTAGTACATAATTATGATTTTACTATAAGCATATTATCTCCCATATGATCAGGTTCTAGTTCTTATTGATAAAGTACATGATTAAGTTAAAATTTATTTGGCTTTTAATGATCCGTTTTTTTCTTACTATAAAATTTAGAATCTCAGAAGATAATTTGCTAAAATAGCTCCAAATGCTGGAGAGATGGCTTAGCTGTAAGGCGGGTGCCTGCAAAGTCAAAGTATAAGGGTCTAAGAATCACTGAAGAAAGACCTCGAGCTCAAAAAGTATGTAAAAGCAGAGTGTTTATTTTGCAGAAACAACCAGCATGTGGGGGTCAGCCATTCACACAAAAGGGAAACCCTGAGAGGAGCATGCAGCCCCCTTTTAAGCACAGCTAGGGGAATTTTAGGAGGGTTAGGTCACCTTCTAATGCTATTAGCTAAGCAAAGACCAGTTACATTTGTATATCTTTGAGTGGCTGAGGCCCAGATTTTACCATCCTTGGACATGTTTAGACATGTTTTAGAGACTTTGCAGGAACTGACTCAGCCCTGGAGCCCACTACCTTGGGCAAGTCCTTTTTTGGTTATAGTCTAGAGGTATTGCAGGAACTGACTCAGGCCCCTGGGTGGCTATCTTCCCCGGCCACATGTCAGGGTCACTGTTGATTAACAGCCCTTTGTGCTTGGTTTTTCCCAGAAGTCTTGTCTGCCTCTCTTGGCAACTGAAACTTAGGCCTTAATGTAAACTGGAGCAAATTTTATCCTTCCAAAGGACCCAGGTTTGATTCTCCAATAACCATGTGAAGCCAGATGCACAAAGTGCAGCATGTGTCTGGAGTTTGTTTGCAGCAGCTAGAGGCCCTGGTGTACTCATTCTTTCTCTCTCTAGCTATCTTAAATAAATAAACAAAATATTTTTAAAAAGAAAATTAAATAGCTTCAAGATAAGAGATCAAACAAAGAAAGTATAGTTTTTCATTTTATCTGAGATATATCTAATCGCATGTGGTGGTAGACAAAGATATAATTTCACATTGTAAAAAGATAAAAATATATTTATTCTACATAAAATCACTCATTAAATCATAAACTTGTGTATCTACTTTTCACTTCTCCTAGTTGGTTGAAATTTCTCTGCTAAGCAAATAAAAGTAACAATATCCAGGAAGGAATAATAGCAGATGAGATTTGTCATTTTATAATGATGTAAATTGATCTGCTTTATACCATAAACTCAATCGTTTTGAGCTAAATTTTAACCTCCTCCTCTCCCTTATTGGAAAAGACATAGGAAATGCAATTATCATTTACTGAATTGATCAGACACAAAACAGATTCATATTGATTACCTTTTTGCTATTTATTCTCAATATATTTGAAGTTGTTTAGATCATAGCTTCAAAATCCAACCCAAGGGCTGGAGAGATGGCTTAGCAGTTAAGTGCTTGCCTGTGAAGCCTAAGGACCCTGGTTAGAGGCTCAATTCCCCAGGGCCCATGTAAGCCAGATGCACAAGGGATAAATGCATCTGGAGTTCATTTGCAGTGGCTAGAGGCCCGGGCAAGCCCATTCTCTTTCTCTCTCTGCCTCATTCTCTCTTTCTGTCACTCTCAAATAAATATGTAAAAATAAAAAATAAAATAAAAACTTAAAAAAAAATGTAACCCCAAGCCAACTCATACCCTCTGCTAATTTTCACCTAGGTTCTAAGATCATCTAGGATCTAAGTGGTCTCACTGTAAAACCTCTCTAAATCATCTTCTATGGTCTTCCATATTTCTCCTGTCTCTAGAGTCATACAGCAAGTGATCACTGCCACCCAAGACTTTATCTGTCTCAGTACTAACCCATCCCTTTTTAAATTTTGTGACATGGTACCCTGTTGCTCTCTAGTTTCTTTTTTTTCCTCTGACATACCCAATTCCTTCTTTAGGGAATTAAGAAGTAATTTTTATGATAACATTAGGTAGGTGGAAGGGTAGGTTGAAGGTCAATGAGGATAGCCTCTACCTCCTGTCTCTCTATTACATAAAAAGGGAGATATACATAACATTTGAAATGTTTTGTAAAAGAGGGTAGAAGTATAAACTTTTATTGTGGCCTATTAAGGAACAAAGCTACTTTCTTCTGGTCAGAGGAACAAAGTCTGTATTTTGCCACTGGGCTGAATGTACATATAATATTCTAAGTTAGCCCTTCAAATACTAAAAAGATGTATTATTGTCTTTTCCCTTAAGAGTTGTTCCAAATGGAACTGTCAATGATTTAGTCAAGAGACCAACCTTCACCTAAAGACATGCTAAAGAGGTATGCAGAATAGCTATCCCTTAATGATACCCCTAAGGAAATCTTCCCTTCATTTGTCCATTTTTTCTTACACTGTGGGCTTTGTCAGTGTTTTTTCAATAAAATCTCCTTGGCCTTATTTACTCCTTGCTTGTGTGCTTATTTTTTTTTTATTTATTTTTTATTTTTTTTGGTCATGAGAAAAGGACTCAACAAGAAGATAATCTACAACAATATTATGTTGAGATATTATTATGAGAAGGGTTGGCAGCAAGTATCAAGTAGTTAAGACATTGCTATATGTTTTACTGGCCTGGTAGAATCTTCTCAAAACTACCTCCGTCACAGGAATGAGCACAGATCTTAAGTTTGCCTCAGTATGGAAATTGCATCTATACTCACTTGTATCCTCAGCTTCTTATTTCTGTAATTCAAAATGAAAATATTTGTAAACACAGAGTATCATAGTTATGAGGTTTTTACCTCAGACCAAGCCTTAATGATCATGCCCAGCTCAACCATACTTGGAGTTTCCCTTATCTGCATATGAGACACACACACACACACACACACACACACACACACACACACACACACACAGAGAGAGAGAGAGAGAGAGAGAGAGAGAGAGAGATCTATAACTACAAAATAAGCTACTTTAGATTAGCAATTGTATCTCATAAAGTTCTGTCATTCCTTTACCCCCAGCATCCTCACCATATCATGTATCACAATAGGCACTCAGGAAACATAGATTGAAGTTGGATGTACTGGTTACCCTCCAAAAATAATTTCTAGAAGATTCAGAAATGTTAACTTTATAAATTAATATTTATGATGAGTTTCGTTAACTGCAGACCAATGAGTGCCTCAGATTAAGAAAAAGAGACATTTTGACTAGAATTATAAGTCTCAAACTTCAAATTAACCTAATATAATCTCCTTTTATGCTCCAATAATTAACAGAGATATACAGTACAATGGTATTGTCTCCAAAGCATAGTGCCTTTTGTTATAAAAATGATGTCATGCCATGAAAAATAGTTTGTTCTTTCCACAACTCAATTATGTTATGATTTTTTTGCGTTATTTTCTGAATAATTCCAGATAATATGTACATTTTATTTGACAAAATGATCTTTGTCTTCAAAGTATATTATTTCATTTGCAATTCAAAATAATTTCCATTCACACAATTTCACAAGGGACAAAATAATTACTAGTTGTTATAGTTAATTTGTGTTTAGTTTGTAAACCATGACAGTGGAATAAAATGAAAATCTACCATTGAGTTTTCAATAATTTGGCATAAAATACCTCTTGTTATGAAGCTACATGCATAGTATTTTCCGGCGGGCTTTAGTTAATGTTGAGGAATGGATTGTAATAGAATATGCAGTGTGCAAAATGCCATTACTTAGTATCTTGTCATCCTGATTTTATCAACATTTTCATGTATTTTGGAGTGTCAGATCATTTATTCTAGAATTCTTATTTTTAAAATTTTTATTTATGTGTTTATCTATGTGTGCATGCAGGTGTGTATGGTGAAATACTGAGTGTTCACATGTGGAAATCAGAGGAATTGTTTGTGCTTTACCATTTTTAAAAGACAGGATTAGCCCCTCAGCCATCTCCTCAACACATAGATCAAATCTTACAATCACAATCACTTAAAGTATTATATTATTTTGTGTTTAATATAACATAAAACATTCATCCATGTAGCATTTTGTTCCCAATTGTATAAATCAGAATGTTTACCAAACTTTCATTAAAAAGTTGACCCAAATATTTTTAAAGAAGTCTTAAATGAATGATATTAATGTAGAAAAGAAAATTCTCTAAGTAGGAAGCTACTTATATTATGTTCCACAGCTTTAATATAAATATATTGATGCTATTTTATTCAGATAACTTTTTTAAAGCATCTAGTGCTTCTAAACACTAATAGCTTTTAAAGGAAACACAGACAGTTGGTATTCTTTTCAATCTGAGATATGTGGAGATTTAAAAAAAAAATGGCACTGGTCTGGTACAGTTTAGCAATTAAGGCATTTGCCTGCGATGCCAAAGGATCCAGGTTTGATTGCCCAGAACCCATGTTGGCCAGATGCACAAGGGGCACATGCGTCTGGAGTTCATTTGCAGTGGCTGAAGGCCCTGGCATGCCCATTCTTTCTCCCTCTTTTTCTTTCTTTCTCAAATAAATAAATAAAAATAAAAACATTTTTAAAGAATTAAGAACTGGCGCTGAAGGATTATGAGGTTAGATGTGGAAAATCAACAGCAGATATACGGGACAACAAATGAGAACAGAGAGAAATTGTATAACAATATCATGCAATGCAGCCAATCCTAGAAGTGGAAGCAGAGTATGTAGAAACACATATCTGTGGAAGAAAAGAAAAGAGAAAGATGTTCCTGCAGGGAAAATGTTTGCTTTGAATGTCCTCATACTACCACTTCTGTGGATTTTATGAAATTGTTACATTGGTCATGCCTCATGTATTCTAAAGTCTTATTCAGCCATACAGGAGCTGACTGAACACAGATCTGTATTCTCACTTCCTATAGTATTGTGTAATGGTACAGAGGTCTTCAGCCTATAGTATGTGGTCCACAAAGATGTCAAAGTTACCTATAATCATTTTATAATTGGAGATAAATATTAAACTTCTCTATAAAATAAGTAACGAAGGCCAAACTTACATGAATTGGAAAACCTTCAATTTCTCTTCCAAGTGCCAAAGACTTTTCTGTCACTATTTTCCTCTCTTAAGTGAAGTCATTGTTAATTAAAATGTGATGACTAATGTTATATTCTGCAGAACTCATATCTGTCTATAAGAATTTATGAATTCCAAAGAATGTAATTACAAACAGGGATAATTATGCTCTATTTGGTTTTCTGGTATTTCAGATATGTGTGGCAAACTATGATCAACAATATTCTTTAGAAAATTTCAGTAATAAACATCTACCTACATATGCCTATACCATACCTGTATACACATATACATACCATACACATGCACACACCATGCATTCTACAACAGAAACAGCAAAAATATGAATTTAAAAGAAAATTATGTAAAATATGTAAGGTTCTATATGAAATGTTTCCAATAACAGTAAGTGAATAGTGATAAACATAAAATTTCAGTATTGTTGAGACTGATGTATATTTGTGGTGGTTTGATTCAGGTGTCCCTCATAAAATTAGGTGTTGTGAATGCTAGGGTCCCTCCCAGCTGATAGGGATTTAGGAATTAATGCCTCTTGGAGGCAGTGTATTGTTGGGGGCAGGCTTATGGGTGTTAGCCAGTTTCCCCTTGCCAGTGTTTGGCACACTCTCCTGTTCCTGTTGCCCACCTTATGTGGGCCAGGGGGTGATGTTCACCTTCTGCTCATGCCATCATTTTCCTCTGCCATCATGGAGCTTCCCCTAGAGTCTGTAAGCTAAAATAAACCTCTTTTTCCCACAAGCTGCTCTTAGTTGTGTGATTTCTACTAGCAATATGAACCTGACTGCAACAGTAAAGTGGTACTGAGGAGTGGGATTGCTGCTTGACACATGACTGTGTGGCTTGGGCCTTTTAGAACTGATTTTCAAGAGGAATGTGGGAGGATTTGAAACCTTGGCCTAAGAGATGCCTTGCAGTGCTGTAAGTACAGCTTGATGGACTATTCTGGTCAGAGTTGAAAGACCAGAATACAGGAATAACTATGGACTGTGAGGTTTGGTTTATGAGGGTGAGAAAGAGCTTTGCCAGGACTGGGCTATCAGTTTGTGTGGGAAGCTTGCTGTTATGTCTGTGTCCTGAGAAGTTGTGCATGGTTGCTTTGCATACAAATGAATTGATGGAGCAGAGGGATATGGCACAGAAAGAAATTTTTGGGCCCAAACTACTGTCTGTTCAGCTGCAATTGAGAGATTACAACCTTTGAGATTGGGCCAGCTGACCTGCACTGGGGCAAGAGGAAGAATGTAGACTCTTTTGGAGGGGCCTGAGTACTCAAGGAGTCCTATTCTTCAAAGTCTTCTTTCTCCCGCCCCCCCTGGATTAACAAATTGGCACCCAACCTGGTATTGTGGAGTATAAGAATGCAGGGAAGAGACAGACGGTCATTGAGTTTGCACAAGGTCTTGTGTTTTGGAAATGGCCATGGGCAGTGTGAAGCAGGTTTGCTGTTTACCTGGATGGAGACCCCATGGGGCCATGAGGATGAACCATGGATTTCAGTGGAGACCCAGTGGAGATGCCAGGACTATAAAATGGCTGCTAAGAAAAGCTGCTGGCCCCGATGAAGTTTTCCAGGACTGTGAGTAGCCAAGCTGGAGGGGTGAAATTGGAAGTCCAGAGACTTGTTGCTGGTTAGTTATCAGACTGGGAGACTTTTCACTAACTAGAGTTGTTGGACTTGGAGCTACAGAGTTTGGTGTTTGACTATTTAAATCATGTATTGCTTGAGTAATTCCTTGCTATGCCCAGTACCTTCTTTTGCAGCGTGAATGTTATTCTGTGCCATTATGGGTTTTTTGAAGTTATTTTTTGGTATTATGGCTCAGTTAAAAGATCTTGGACTATGGAGATATATGAACATCATTGGGATTGATAAGAACTATGGGGATTTTAAAGTTAGATGAATGCGTTGCATTTTACATCATGTATGGTTATCAGTTTATGGGGGCCAGGGGTGGAATGTGATGGTTTGATTCAGGTGCCCCCATAAACTTAGGTGTTCTGAATGCTAGGTTCCCAGCTGGTGGAAATTTGGGAATTAAAGCCTCCTGCAGGCATTGTGTTTTGGGGGGTGGGCTTATGGGTGTTATAGCCAGTTTCCTCTTGCCAGTGTTTGGCACACTCTCCTCTTCCTGTTTTCCACCTTATGTGGGCCAGGGGATGATGTCAGCCTCTGCTCATGCCATCCTTTTCCCCAGTCATTTTGAAGGTTCCCAGAAAGCCTGTTAGCCAAAATAAACCTCTTTTCCCCACAATCTGTTCTTAGGTGGGTGATTTCTACCAGCAATGCGAACCTGACTGCCACAATATATTTAAGTGAGACCACAGATGTATTTTAAAATGTCAAAATTTGCAATGTATTGAAAATTAAATTTTTTGTAACTATTTAAATTTATGATGAATATTTGTCAACTCTTAAATATGTGAGAGGGATATATCATTATAAAAAGTCATTTTGAGGGTTGTGATAGTTAATCTTGATTGTCAAGCTAACTGGATTGAGAATAAGTAGAGAATTAGTAAAGTATACCTCTGTGTATGCTGTGAGAGGATAACTAAAGAGGAGAAGAACCACCTAGAGAGTAATGGCAACATCCCATAGACGAAAGGACGAAAAGAAGGGAGACATTTTAGGGATTCGGACATTTGCTCTCTCTCTTCCTGGCTAGTGTGATGGCTACTGAAGCCTTGGAAACATGAGAGAGGATGAATAATTCTTTCCATTAAGTTGTACTCTAGGGTATTTTGTCACAACAGTAACAAAATGTGGCCATTACAGAAAAAAAGATTAATCAATTACTAACCTAGGCCATTACAATCTCTCCTTATAATTATTCTAATATCTTCCATGTGTTTAAACAAAATATAGGGCAAAAGAGAAGTAGGAGTGGCGACAGAGAGCAGAAAATGGAGGTGTAATTATTCCTGCCATTAAAGCTGAAGCTTGGCACTACAGTCATCAACTTGTTTCCTTAACTTTCCCGTCAGACCACATGCTATGTAAAAAGGGATGATGTATATAGGGCACTGACCACTAGGTTCTCATGCCTAAGACAGTGTCTCATATATAGGCTTTTCAATGAATAATTGATGAATACAAACAATTAAGCCAGGGCAAAATGGAGCATTATAAACCTGTTTCATTAACTGTTTGAACCAATTTCGATGTCATAGACCCACATGTGTCTTATACTGAACTTTCATTTTAGACTTTCACTAACTTCTCAAATAGACCTAGTCTCAGTTCATTTAACACTTTGATTTGTCAAAAAAAAAAAAGGAGCCAATTTTTGAACTTTAATTTTAATGCTGAGGTCTTACCCACCATGGCTCTTTGGAAAGCTTTCTTCCAATTCCCCTCAAACTTTTAGTGTTGTTTCTGAATTTTAATACTATTTTGGACTTGATTGTGCTGGCTAATTCCGGATATTCCTTATAGAAATAAAGGTTCAGGCAAAAAAAATACAAGAAATTCTAAATCTCAATTTATTATATACTTTCCATACTATGTAGGAAAAATACTAGGAAGATATTATAACATACAAGAATATTTGAAGGACTGGAGAGATAGCTTAGCAGTTAGGGTGCTTGTCTGTGAAGGCTAAAGACTGATGTTCAACTGCCCAGGTCCCATGTAAGCCAGACACACAAACACACAAGGTGATACAAGCACACAAGATGGCACATGTGTACAAGGTTGTGCACATGTCTGGAGTTTGATTACAGTGGATAGAGGTCCTGGTACACCAACATGCACATACACTCTCTCTCCTGTATGTGCACACATTCTCTCCCTCATAAAAATTACAGGAAAAAAGTATCTGAAGATAAAATAACATGGGTATTAACAAAGTAGAAAACAGTTATATAAGTCATTATTGAAAACCTTTAGTGGCTATTCAGTAAGACCATTGAAAATATAATCAGCATGGACTCAAGTTCTCTTAGGAAAGAAAATACAATGAAGAATGCCTTCCAGGAGGAGAAAGATGACTTCAAGAATAGGTTTGAGACTTCTGGTTAAGAGGGCAGCATAGTTACTGCACCAAAGCAGCCTAGGGGGGGGAAAAAACTCAGCAAAATACACACTTTTACTAAAAAGTAAGGTGTATAGGAAATTGAAGCAGCAGAGGAGAAGTAGAAGAGATCCAGAGCATCCAGAGACTGCACAGGCCGGCAAAAGCGGCCCTGGCAGCTCCGCCAACCACAGTGGTGGCAGCGGCGCACCAGAAAGCCGCCAGACTCGGCTCCAGCTGCAGGAAAAGCCAGGTGTGGGGATTTTCCACTCATACTGGCACTCTCCGCAACTCAGGAAACGTGAAGGGAGAGCAGCAGTGAGCAACGGAGAAGCAGACCACGAGGTAGAAGAACACGTGGAACAATGAGAGAACTAGAGCAGATGCGGCTCCCTCCCCTCCCCCACCACCTGAGCCCAGCTCCAGTGAACAGAGCAGAAGTCCAGGGACCTGGCCATGCAACTTGAGCAGAAAGCGGGACCCAAGCAAGATCAGAGTCCAGCAGCAACATGAGTGGCTCCAGCACCAGTAACAGCGGCCCCAGGAGCAGCAGATCCAGTAGTGGCAGCAGCGGCAGACCCAGCAGCAGCAGCTTCAGAGGCAGCAGGAGCAGATCCAGCAGTAGTAGCCTCAGTGGCAGCAGTGGCAGTGGACCCAGCATCAGCAGCTTCAGCAGTAGCAGTGGCTCTAGCAGTGGCAGCTACAGCAGCAGCAGCAGCAGAAGCAGCAGCAGCAGTGGACCCAGCAACAGCAGCTTCAGTATCAGCGGCTACAGAACCAGCAGCCGCAGCTTTAGCTGCAGCAGTTCCAGCAGCAAGGGTGCTGATCTGCAGGGCCACACTTGCCAGGCTCAGTTTGACCTGCAGGAAAAGCCAGTGTCCAGCTCCACAAATCAGAACAGCAGACCGATGACCCAGGAAGCAACTTGAGTGAGACCAAATTCATCAAGGTAACTGGTATTGCAACAGGGAAGGGTCTCACTTGGTCACAAGCTGAATTGGATCCCTCAACAGACCAGAAATCTTAAGCTCTTTGTTGATAGAGGATCTGGTTGTTATAATAACTACTCTGGCATACATACTTTTTTTGTTTGAATGGGTACAGTATTTAGTTAAATTTTAGAATCTACCTGTATTTTACTCCACTCAGCCTACTTGAATACTCCCATAGCAGGGAAACTCAACCCCTGGGAACACCTTTGTTGACACTCTGAGAGTCTTAAGAGCCACACCTAATACCTTAAACTCCTACGCTGAAAATATATAACATCACATCAATTGATACAGCTAAGAATACCCAGCTAGCTATAAAATCCAAGCATTAACTTAATCGAAAAGGCAAAAATATATACATTGTAACACAAAAAAACACTAAAAAGCATGACGATATAAATCCACCTAAAAGTATTAATGCATCAGAAATGACCTCCAGTGAGAACGAGATAGAGAAAATGCCTGAGAAAGATTTCAAAAGAATGATTGTAAATATGTTCAAAGAAGTCAGAGAACAAATCAAAGGAGTCAAAGAGGAACTCAAACAGGAAATCAAAAGAATCAAACAAGACGCAGGACACCAATTTCATGAAATAAAGAAGGCAGTACAAGACATAAATAAGGAAATAGAAATAATAAAGAAAAACCAGTCAGAATTACTAGCAATGAAGAACACAGTTAATGAAATAAAAAACTCTAAAAAATCTCACCAGTAGAATGGATGAAGGAGAGGACAGAATATCTAAGCTAGAAGACCAGATGGCAGATTTAATACAGTCCAACAAAGAGAAAGAAAGCTTATAGAAAAGTATGAATGGGAATTTCAAGATATTCGGGACACTATGAAAAGATGAAATATAAGAATTCAGGACATAGTAGAGGGAGAAGAATCCACTCCAAAGGCATAGTAGGCATCTTCAACAAAATCATAGAAGGAAATTTCCCCCAAATTGGGAAAGAGGTGCCAATGCAGATACAGGAAGCCTTTAGAACCCCAGCAAGACAAAACATGGAAAGAACCTCTCCTTGCCATATTATAATCAAACTTCCAAACACACAAACCAAAGAAAATATATTGAAAGCAGTTAGAGAGAAAAATCAAGTTACCTACAAAAGCAAGCCCATCAGGATTACAGCAGATTATTCAACACAAACTTTTAAAGCCAGAAGGGCTTGGAGTGATATATTCAAAGTTCTGAACGATAACAACTATCAACCAAGGTTACTTTATCCTACAAAGCTATCCATTCAAATAGATGGAGAAATAAGGACATTCCATGACAAAAGCAGGTTAAAGGAGTATTTGAAGACAACCCCAGCTCTACATAAACTACTTGATAGAAACCTCCATGCTGAAGAAAAGGAAAAGCACACATATAAGGAACCTAGAAAAAACAAGCAATAATCAAATACTAGTTAACACAAGAGAGCACAGGTAGAACCAGAACCACACACACACAAAAAGCAAACTTAAATACACACCTTCCAATAATATCTCTTAATATCAACGGCCTCAATGCCCCAACAAAAAGACATAGGTTTGCAGACTGGGTTAAAAAGAAGGATCCAACAATTTGTTGTCTCCAAGAAACTCACCTTTCTACAAGGGATAGACATTATCTTAAGGTGAAAGGTTGGAAGACGGTGTTTCAAGCAAATGGGCCTAGAAAACAAGCAGGGGTTGCTATCCTAATATCTGACAAGGTAGACTTTAGTCCAACATTAGTCAAGAAAGATAAGCAAGGTCACTTGATATTGATCAAGGGAACACTCCAACAGGAGGACATTACAATCCTAAACATATATGCACCTAACATAGGGGCTCCCAAATTCATCAAAAAAACACTTCTAGAACTAAGGTCACAGATAACATCAAACACAGTGGTGGTGGGTGACTTTAACACTCCACTCTCATCAATTGAAAGGTCATGCCGGGAAAAAATAAACAGAGAGGCATCTGGACTAAATGAGGTCATAGAAGGAATGGACCTAACAGATATATAGAGGACATTTCACCCAAATAATGAAGAATATTCATTCTTTTCAGCAGCACATGGAACATTCTCTAAAATAGACCATATATTAGGACACAAAGCAAATCTTAACAATTTCAGGAAAATTGAAATAATTCCTTGCATTCTATCTGACCACAATGGAAGTAAACTACAAATCAGTAGCAAGAAAGGCTATAGAGCATACACAAAATCATGGAAACTAAACAATACACTACTAAATGATGAATGGGTCAAGGAAGAAATCAAGAAGGAAATCAATAAATTTATAGAGTCAAATGATAATGAGAACACAACATACCAAAATCTCTGGGACACAATGAAGGCAGTTCTAAGAGGTAAATTTATAGCTTTAAGTGCCTATATTAAGAAATTAGAAAGGTTGCAAATAGATGACCTAATGCTCCAACTTAAGGCCTTGGAAAAAGAAGAACAAGGCAAACCAAAAATCAGTATGTGGGAAGAAATAATAAAAATTAGGGTAGAAATTAATGAAATAGAAACAAAGAAAACAATCCAAAGAATTAATGAAACAAAGACTTGGTTCTTTGAAAGGCTAAACAAGATAGACAAACCCTTAGCAAATTTGACCAAAAGAAAGAGAGAAGGGACACAAATTAATAAAATCAGAGATGAACAATGTAACATCACAACAGATTCCAGAGAAATTCAAAAAATCATAAGGACATACTATAAAAGCATATACTCCACAAATATGAAAATCTGGAAGAAATGGCTGATTTCTTTGATTTATACATCCTACCTAAATTAAATCAAAATTAGACAAATCACTTAAATAGATCTATAACAAACATGGAGTTCTGAACAATTATCAATAATCTCCCAACTAAAAAAGCCCAGGGCCGGATGGATTCACTGCTGAATGTTACCAGACCTTTAAGGAAGAGCTAACACCATTGCTTCTTAAGCTTTTCCAGGAAATAGAAAAAGAAGGAATTCTACCAAACTCCTTCTATGAGGCCAACATCACCCTGATACCAAAACCAGGCAAAGATAGAACAAAAAAAGTAAACTACAGACCAATCTCCCTCATGAACATAGATACAAAAATTCTCAACAAAATATTGGCAAACAGAATACAAGTGTATATCAAAAAGATCATTCACCATGACCAAGTAGGCTTTATCCCAGAGATGCAGGGATGGTTCAATATATGCAAATCTATAAATGTAATACAGTATATAAACGGGTTGAAGGGCAAAAATCACATGATCATCTCATTGGACGTAGAGAAAACATTTGACAAAATCCAACATCCCTTCATGATAAAAGTCCTACAGAGACTGGGAATCGAAGGACCATATCTCAATATAATTAAAGCTATTTCTGACAAGCCTACAAGCAACATATTACTAAATGGCGAAAAACTGGAAGCTTTTCCACTAAAACCAGAAACAAGACAAGGGTGTCCACTGTCTCCAATTTTATTTAATATAGTTCTTGAAGTCTTAGCCATAGCAATAAGGAAAGAGACACACATAAATTGGATACAAATTGGAAAGGAAGAGATCAAGTTATCATTATTTGCAGATGACAAGATTCTATACATAAAGGACCCTAAAAACTCTACTAGCAAACTGTGAGAGCTGATCAAAACCTACAGCCATATATCAGGATACAAAATAAATACACAGAAATCAGTAGCCTTCATATATGCTAACAACAAACACACAGAGGACGAAATCAGAAAATCACTCCCATTCACAATTGCATCAAAAAAAAAAAAAAAAAGGACCTTGGAATAAACCTTACCAAGGAAGCAAAGAATCTCTATAATGAGAACTTTAAAACACTCAAGCGAGAAATTGCAGAAGACACTAGAAAGTGGAGAAACATCCCTTGTTCCTGGATTGGAAGAATCAATATTGTGAATATGGCAATCCTACCAAACGCAATCTACACATTTAATGCAATCCCTAACAAATTTCCAAAAGCATTCTTCATGGAAATAGAAAAAACAATCCAAAAATTCATTTGGAATCATAAAAAACCTCGAATATCTAAAATAATGCCAAGCAACAAAAATAAGGCTGGTGGTATCTTCATACCTGATTTTAACCTACACTACAGAGCCATAGTAACAAAAACAGTGTGGTGCTGGCACAAAAATAGACATTTATATCAGTGGAACAGAATAGAGGACCCAGATGTAAGCCCAAGTAGGTATAGCCACCTGATATTCGATAAAAATGCCCAAAATACTCATTGGAGAAAAGACAGCCTCTTCAGCAAATGGTGTTGGGAAAACTGGATATATATCTGCAGAAGGATGAAAATAGATTCTTCTCTCTTGCCATGCACAAGAATTAAGTCCAAATGGATTAAAGATCTTAACATCAGACCGGAAACTCTGAAACTGCTATTGGAAAAAGGAGGGGAAACTCTTCAACATATTGGTCTTGGCAAAGACTTTCTGAGTATAACCCCAATTGCCCAGGCAATAAAACCACAGATTAATCACTGGGACCTCATGAAATTACAAAGATTTTGCACTGCAAAGGACACAGTGTAAAAAGCAAAGAGGCAACCTACAGAATGGGAAAACATCTGCGCCAGCTATATATCTGATAGAGGATTAAAAGAACTCAAAAAGTTAAATAATAAGGAATCGAACAAGCCAATCAAAAAATAGGCTGTGGAGCTAAATAGAGCATTCTCAAAGGAAGAAATACAAATGTTATATAAGCATCTAAAAAAATGTTCTACGTCACTAGCCATCAGGGAAATGCAGATTAAAACTACATTGAGATTCCATCTCACTCCTGTCAGATTGGCTACCATCATGAAAACAAATGATCATAAATGTTGGCGGGGATGTGGAAAAGAGGAACCCTTCTACACTGCTGGTGGGAATGCAATCTGGACCAGCCATTGTGGAAATCAGAGTGGAGGTTCCAAAAAAGCTAAAGATTGATCTACCATATGACCCAGCTATAGCACTCCTAGGCATATATCCGAAGGAATCATCTCATTTCCTTAGAAGTATGAGCTCTCAATGTTTATTGCTGCTCAATTCATAATAGCTGGGAAATGGAACCAGCCTAGATGTCCCTCAACTGATGAGTGGATAATGAAGATGTGGCACATTTATACAATGGAATTCTACTCGGCGGTAAAGAAAAATGAAGTTATGAAATTTGCAGAAAAATGGATGGACCTGGAAAGGGTTATACTAAATGAGGTAACCCAGGCCCAGAAAGCCAAGTGCCACATGTTCTCTCTCATATGTGGATCCTAGCTACAGATGATTGGGCTTCTGCATGAGAATGAAAATACTTAGTAGCAGATGCCAGTAAGTTAAAAAGGAGACATAAAGGGAAGAGAAAGGAAGGGAGGAGGGTACTTAATATGTTGATATTGTATATATGTAAGTACAGTGATTGTGATCTGGAGGTAATATGATGGAGAATGGAATTTCCAAGGGGAAAGGGGGGGTAGGGAAGGAATTAGCATGGGATTTTTTTATAATCATGGAAAATGCTAATAAAAATTTTTTTAAAAATACAAAAAATAAATAAATAAACTAGATTCTTCTGCCCCCCCCCCAAAAAAAGAATAGGCTTGAATTTGGGCTGCAGAATTGGCTTAGTGGTTAAGCTCTTGCCTGTGAAGCCTAAGGACCCCGGTTTGACGCTCAATTCTCCAGGACCCACGTTAGCCAGATACGCAAGGGGTTGCATGTGTCTGGAGTCTGTTTGCAGTGGCTGGATGCCCTAGCCCACCCATTCTCTCTCTCTCTCTCTTCCTCTTTTTCTGTCTGTTGCTCTCAAATAAATAAAAATAAACAAAAATATTTTTAAAAGAATAGACTTGAATTTGATGAAAATTAATGAAGGTTTTATTAGTGCTTTTGGAATTACAAAACCAGAAATGATGACTTGTCTTTGAAGTATATAAGGTTTCCGTAAAAAAGCAGAGAAAGGAATTCAGTCATGTATGTTTCTAGGCATTCAGATAAAACATAACTTGTTTGTTGCCTGCATCCTATAATATAACTCTTCTGTTTCATCAATTTGCTTCCAACTCTTATACAATAAAAGATCCTAGGATATTAATTTCTATAACATGCTAATTTTGAAATCATTAAAACAGAAGAAATGAGCTACTTATTATTGGGAGTGCTAAGACAGAAGAAGGCTTATGTAATTAGGAAATACTAACAAATAATTTTGAATAAATGAATAATACCTAAGAAATCTAATTCATGTTTAAAAAGACTAAAAGCTGTAGTCACATCATCCACTAGTAAAAAGTGGGGTCCCACAATTATCTGGCCAGAAAGAAATGTGCATGTTTGATTAACTTTCAGATATGTATGAAACCAACTTCTCTGAATTTTTCTTCACATCTGTAAAGTAGTAAAAATAATGCCTCCCATACCAAACAGCTAAGGAATTATAAGTGAAAGATATAATTTTATTTAAGGAGCATATAAATGCTCTAGCAAGACCATCTCCAATTTAAAGAATGAAAGATGCCATATATATATATATATGTATGTATGTAAATATATATATATTTACACACACACACATACACACATACATGTGCATTTATATGTATATGTATATATGTTCCTTCTTTTTTTCTGAGTTAGGGTTTAACTTTAGTCCAGGATGACCTGAAATTCATTATGTTGACTCAGAGTGGCCTTGAACTAATGAGTGCTGTGATTAAAGGCATGTGCCACCAAACCCAGTTTGTTTCTTCCTTTTTGATTGCTTTTTCCTCCTTTTTGAGATATAATTTAAATCACACATATACATATACACACATCTGTGTGCATATTCAGGCGCGCGCACGCACACACACACACACACACACACACACATGTGCATGGGCTTTCATTACCAGTGAACTGAATTTATAACAAAATAATAGGGCAGGTGGGAATGAGGAAACATATATGCAAACTGAAAAGAGAAAGTCACATCAATCTTTTCTTAATATTTTATATTTATTTATTTATTTATGAGAGAAGGGGAATGAGAGAGAGAGAGAGAGAGAGAGAGAGAGAGAGAGAGCCAGAGAGAGAGATGGGTGTGCCAGGGCCTCTAGCCACAAAAAAAAAAAAAAAAAAATCTCCAGATGCATGTGCCACCCTGTGCATCTGGCTTATATGGGTACTGGGGAATCAAACCTGGGTCCTTAGGCTTCGCAGGCAAGTTCCTTAACTGCTAAGCCATCTCTCCAACCCCACATCAATTTTTATATTAAAAGTATTATTTTATATTCTGGATCCAAGGGGCTCTATAATCTTTGACTAAATGCTCTATCCAAAGATCTCCCATTCCCATCACTATTGATCTGCTTAAAGAGTTTGAAAACGAAGCACTGTGGCAAATCAAGGTTTCACTACACACTACATGTAACCCAATAAAACCTCAGCAGGATGCTTTCCATCTCATGTCCTAAGTTTTAAAGTTATATGGGTGAACATAACTCCCTGCTCAAGACAATGAAAGGTTCAAAAACTCTCATACAGTTGAATTCATGTTATGCCAAAAAATCTTCAAATATTAAACTTCAAAGTATTAAATAAATAACATCCATAGCAAATAAATATCATTTTAAGTGAATAAAATGAGTTTGAATATTTCAAATTAGTGTTAGTGAAGAAATAATTCAATCAAATGACTAAGTGGTCTCATCTATATCTCTATCACTCAATAAATAGACTTTTTATTGCTAATAATGTTTGATATCAATTGCCAACTATCTTTATCACTATAATTACTGGGTAGATGAGGATTACAATAGCCTCTATGTCTATTTCTCTTCATATGCATCTTACTCATGAGAAACTCATATTTTAATATCACTGGATAATTTTAATTATGTCACACAACTCTAAGATTCTTATTGGCTCTGCATCTTATGAAAGCCTTTTTGCTACTATAAAGGAATAAACTGCAGGATTTATCAATTGCATTTTGTTTCTTGACACATAAAGCATTGGTGTTGCCATAATGACTCCCTCTCTTCTATGAACTGCTAGACAGCTCTGCAGGATGGTTCTTTGGGATGTACCTGATGCCACAGCTGAAAGTACTGAATACACCCAAAATCCTTTTTGGAAACTTAACAAAGGAAAACTTAATTCTGATCAAATCCTTCAAAATTTCAAATTATGTAAATGCACATTGAAATTCTGAGAAAAATAAATGAACAAAATTTTGTTATGAGATAATTTCATAATTAATATAGGTATGTTTTCAAGTAATATTCTTGGAAAAGATATCAAAAAATGAGTAAATTGTTGGGTGACTCAGTAAAAGAAATTACAATTTAAATTTAATTACAACTAACAACAAACATCAATTATATTGTACAGATAAAAATATTATAAAGAATATTTTAAGGCTCTAAGCTCTAATACTAGCACTTGCTGGCTGAGCTAGAGGATCACGTTCAAACCTAGCCTGGGTACAAAGAGATTCTGTCTCAAAAAAATAAAATAAATGTAAAAAAATCAAACCAGATATGGTAGCACATGCTACCCAGCACTTAGAAGGCAGAGGTAGGAGGATGACCATCAGTTTAAGGCAAGCCTGGAAGGAATTACTGAGTGAGCACCAGGTCACCCTGAGCTAGAGTGAGATCCTACCTTGAAAATAACAAAGATAAATAAGAAAATAAAAAAATATGCAAATAAAGTTTAAAATAAAATAATATCCCTAGGCTCCATTTTTATTTTTTGTCTATCCCACTTACAGAATTCTGTCTCACAAGGGAAAATGAGCTTTTCCTAGTTACAGTTTACTTTAACAACCTAGCAATGATTTTAAAACCTTTTTTTAATAATACCACTATTAAGTATGGGTAATCATTGAAAAGATACTTAAGAAAGTGATAGCATTACATTTTAATGGTGATATCAAGCCCTTAATATAAATTCTGCAGATGGCTTAACTTTAGATTGGAGACCCTAAAGTAACACATACCCATCACCTTTATTTTTCTGGTGAATCTGTTCCTCCCTATCAGAATTATTTGTGAAATAGTAAGGCAGATGGATTGTAGCAGAATCGTGAGTTAGGTGTTTAAGGAACTGACGAGAGATGCACCATCATTATACAACAGACCTGTTGTGGGAGGCATTTTTAGCATTGTCCATGTTTTACATTCTCTGGATAATTTACCATAGATACTCATCATATACAAGTCAACTTTATTAACTAATAATATATGCATTAATTTTGTTAGAATTTAAATTGATTCTTCACTCTGAGGCAGGAGGATCACTGTGAGTTCTAGTCCAACCTGTGACTAGAGAGTGAGTTTGAAGTCAACCTGGGTAGGTTGAGATCCTTCCTTGAAACATTCCCCCACCCACTCACAAAATTAAGCTTTTTCTTTTTGGAGACAAGGTTTCACTTTGTAATCCTGACAGTCACAAACTTTAAGTTTTCTTGCCTCAGCTTCTTGATTACAAGTATGTTTCACCATGCTCAGCTTTACATTTTGACACATCACTTTTATGCAAATTAATGGGGTCTATTGTAATATTTTCATACATGTAAGCATCCTACATTGATCAAGTCCTGTCCACCCTTCTTATCTACACTCGTAACACCATTCTCTGTCCCTAAATATTCTCCTTTGTTTTTTCTGTCTCCTCTCTTCATACATTTCTCTCTTTATTGTTGACTATTCCATTTTTTACTTCCACAAAAGGTTGACTGACCGACTGGTTCATACATGAGTGACTATCTATGCTATTCACCTTTCTGAGCCTGGCTTATTTCACTTAGTGTAGTGCTCTCCAGTTTCATCTATCTTGCAACAAGAGACAGGATTTAATTATGTTTTATGACTGAGGAGTATTCTACTGTACAATATGCCACATTTTATTTTCCATTCATTTGCTAAATGGGTATTGTGAAAACTGCTAAAGTAAATGTACTGAGTAAGCTTCTTTTGGTATGAAGATTTTTCTCCTTTGGATATATACCCAATAAAAGTATTTCTATAGCATACATTTTTAGTGTTTTGTACAACTATCTTGCTGTTTTCCTTAATGGCTCTACTAACTGATATTTTTACCAAATGGCGTTTCCTGTTTTTGTTTGTTTGTTTTTTAAGGAGGTAAGTAAGCAATTCCATGAGCATGTCATGTATGCTTGATCAGCAATTTGAGAATTGGTAAAGATAATTATTCACTTATCTCCATTTTAAAGATGAAATGTAACTTAAAGTTTAGAGAAATTAAGACACTTATCTAACTCTCAAGTGACTTAATTCAGGTTTTCTGGTTTGTAGCCCAGTATTTGATGGAACTACCACAATAGTATTTATTATTATTCTTAGGTATGAATAGATGTTTTCTTTTGAATGTGTGGTATCTTAACAATATGGGTCTATTAATACAAACCCTCTACATTTCAGTATCATTCCTTAGTATTTTACTGTGACAGTAATTCATGGAGAAAATAGTGATATTTCTCCCTTACAACTAGGCTCTGTTATTTTAAGAAAGAAGCTATAGATTCTGTCTATAATATAAAACCATCATATATAATTCAAACAGAACAACTTCATTGGCAGCTTCATCTCTTACAGACAAAGTACACTTTCTAGTTGTCAGATATGTGGCATGTATCTTTAAATGTTTTGAAAAAAAATAATTTATTCAGAAATAGCCCTTTGAAATATTACTGTTTCATTTTATCATATTTGTATCTCTTACAAACAAGTAAACTTGGACAGAGTACTTTCATCATTTAACATTTGAATTTCTAGTCCTTCAGACCAGTTGAGGTCCTACATGTAACCCATAATTGTATACCTATTTATGTTTTCAACACATATACACTGAAAATCTGAAAGGAAAGTGTGATATCTTTCACAGTTAAAGAGGTTTTTAACATGATAGTAATTAAAAAAACAAATCATTTTAGCCTAGAGTATCATTGAATAGAATAACTAGCTTTAAGATGTCTAACTGTAAAAGGGGAAACAAAATAAAGGTAAAAAGCAAAAAAAAAAAAAAAAAAAAGCAGTAGTTTTCATCCATAAAACAAAGATTTTTTTCTTTCTTTTTTTTTTTTAAATAAGAGAAAGTAAGAGAAGGGGTACACAAGGGCCTCCAGCCACTGTAAATGAACTCCAGACATGTGAGCCCCCTTGTGCATCTGGTTCACGTGGGTCCTGGGAAATTGAACCTGGGTCCTTTGGCTTTGCAGGCAAATGCCTTGACCATCCCTCCAGCCCCAAACAAACATTTTGATAAAGTAAGCATTTTCTTAATGTAGTACAGTAAGAAATGGAATTGAACAAAATAGTAATTAAAAAATGCCAAGCACATTCTTGCTGAACAGCTCAGGCTGGCCTTAAATTCTAGAACCTCCTGCCTCAGTCTCTTGAGTGCTGGGCTTATATATAGTTGTGCATCCACCATTGAAACCAGGTTGCATGCACATTCTTCAGGCCTGGATTCCTGTATCAATTCTAGTGCCAAATCACAGTCAAAGAACTCATTCTGCCAAGACATGAACCCCACAGTCTCTGTGAACACATGTATATAGTGCAGAAACACAAGGGAAAGGACTTACTCCACTGTGCTCTAACTCTTACGAATGATTGTGGCATAATAAGTGAGATATATTTCAATAACTACCTTCAGTACAAATAGCCTGCTTTTAAACTTTTCCCTGAAAGTCTTAGAAAATAGTAAGATTCACACAATGTTCAGCTCATATTTTGATTGGCATACACAGGCAGCAGAGCGTTTGACAGGAGCTTAACACAGGGAGGCACCTCTATGAGCTTTTGTTGCTGTACCCTCTCTGAAGTGTCCTTATTAAAAACAAAGAGAAAGCTTTGTCTGCTTCAAAGTACTGCCATCCATTCACAGGGTAACATGAACAAGGAAAGGAAATGATCCAAGATTTTGCCTGCCTTCATTCTTATTTCTAAATGACTCTGAATTTGCTATGTCCTTTTCACATCTATTACACAGAAGAATTCTGATTTCTACTGTTATTACATTGCTAATTTCTTACATCATCTGCAAACATCCTTCCATATATCTTTTTGCTAAATTAATCCTAAATCACAATCAAAAGTAAACATAAATAAGTTTTCAAAATTAACTCAAACTGTCCATAATTATTTTAAGTATATATATATATATTTATACACACACACACACACACACACACACACACACACACATTTACAAGGACAGAGAAAGAGCAAGTATGTTGGGCCTCTTGCCACTGAATACAAACTCCAGAAATATGAACCACTTTTTGCATCTGACTTTACGTGGGTACTAGGGAATCAAATTTGGGCCATTAGGCTTTGTAAGAAAGTATCTTAACCAGTGAGCCATTTCTCCAGCCCTGTCCTTTAGTCATTTATACTGCTTGTGAATATATTTACTTTCCATTACACTAGTATGCATTTTTGATATGTCACTTTATAGTTCAAACATTCAATCCATTCCGAACACCAATCATAGGTAAAGACGGAGTGCTATCTTTCTTTTATATTTATCCACTAACCATGTATATAGCATACATATGGCAAAATATAACTTTCTGAGCAACATTGAAATATTTGGATTTATCAATACATTTTAAATGATTTAATGAGTTACTCCTAAGGTAGAATTTAAGTAAATATGCAAAACACTCATCACAGTTCTCAGGAGGAAAAACAAGATGGACACATGTTGGTGTCACCATTTTCTCCCTTCAAATAATGCCTTACTCTGTCAGTAAAATACACTTAACAGGGCACAAGTTTGTTTTGAGATAGATACAGATAGATATTGGAGATGAACATACTACATTCATTTGTATTCTTCCCCTAATTGACCTAGTTGGTAGCAGGTATAATCTTTAAAATTTGTCTACAATTAGCATCTATTTAAATATTTACACATTGCTGGGCTAATATAATCCTTATCATTTTTAATACCATAATTAAAGATTCTAACAACTTGAATGCCTAATTCACACGTTTATTCTTTTTTCTTCTTATTATTAGCATATATTAAGTATACATGATGGGTTTCATTATAACAATTTTGTACATGAATATAATTTTTTATTAAAATCACCCTGCTGCCCTTCTATTGTTCATGACTATTCTTATGTTATATGAGACTAAAATTTTGGGGGATTTTGTTTAATAATTTTTATTGGGGACTTTAATATATGAACCTACTACAAATCTATAGTATTCCCATCAGATTTCTCTTCTTTTTCCTTTACCACCCCCCATTCCACTAAGGACCATCCTCAGTGGGGGTATCTGTAATCACTGTTGGGTTATGAATGCACCAGTAAGTATATTCCTGGAGGACAGTGCCTCACAGTATGCTTTCTTGCCCTGTGGCCCTTACATTCTTTCCATCTCTTCTGCAATGTTCCCTGAGCATTGGTGGTTATGATAGAAGATTCCTTTACTCTGAGCTCTTGGCAGCCTCTCATTTTTCTGCTCTGATGAGTTTTAGGTCTCTGTAGTATCTACCATCTTCCCCATGATCACTGGCTAGAAGTGAAAGCAGCACTGGTATTTGATTCACCACTTCCTCTGCAGTGTTTCCTGGGTCCTGCTGGGTGTGCTAGAAATATTATCAGTGCTAGGTACTTGGCCTTCTCTTCTCATCCTTTGATGAGTCCTGGGTCTCCCTGGTACTTGCCACCATCTGTATAAAGCAGATTCTCTAACCAAGAGAATGAGAGCAGCATAGATCAAAGGGGATAAACATAGACATTATAAAAAAGAAACATTTTGATGGACATGAACTGCTGTGGCTAAGATCTAAAAAGCACTCTGGCATGAATCACAGAGGAGTTTCATTGACACTTCTTTCTTCCCACGTGTATGCATGTTCATATGTATGTGAGTACATATGCAGTGGTGGGTAGATGTGCACATGTGTGGAGGTCAGAGACTAAAGCTGGATGTTTTTCTCCATCATTTTCTACATTTTTTTGAGACAATGTCTCTTGCTGAAACTAGAGCTCACTAATTTTTTTAGACTAATTAGCTGGCAAGCCCCAGGAACCTCCTTCTCAGCATCCTCACTTAAGCATCTTGTCTTAAGAATGTTTCTTATATCTGGGTCTGCTGGAACACACCTTTAATTCCAGCACTCTGGAGGCAGAGGTAAGAGTATTACCAAGAGTTTGAGGCGACCCTAAGACTACATAGTGAATTCCAGGTCATCCTGGACTAGAGTGAGACCCTACCTGAGATAGAAAATTCAGAGAAGCAAAAGTAATTCATTAACGAATTCTCTCTAAACTCAAAAAATAATGACATGAAATTAAAAGTGAATCAAGAATTGTACAGTTGAGAAAACAGCCATTTTAATTTTATTGAATTTTCAAACATTCATGCTTTAAAATTCATTTTCATCCTATAGTTCTGCCTAAATAATAGAACATCAAACATTGAAGCACAGTATTCACAAATTTAATTTCCCTGGATAAAACTGAAGATTGATTTGAACTGTTATATTACCTTCTCCCACTGGAAGATTTCATTTTATTCTCAATGGATTGACAAATAGATACTTAATTTATTTCACTTTGAATTGCCAAAGATATTTTATCCATCACAGCAATAATCATGTCTTAAGGTCAACTTATATTAAAACAGGGCTTTGACTAAAGGCATTCATATTTCTATAAATGAGGGCTACTTCCCACTACAACAGAGAACATAGGAAAAACAAATTGGGGGGTTGTTTCATTTTTAAAAATCTTCAAAAACAATTACTGTGCCAAGTAACTTTCTTTTACTCTACCAAAATGATTAAACTATGACATTTATCTGAAATCAACAATATTTCATATCCATGCTCTCTTATAAAGGTTTCATCCAAATATATCTAAACACCAAGTCTTGTTCTTTCTCTTCTAGTTGAGTATTTGGGCACACAAAATCACTTTGCACAGTATCTTTATTATTATTTCTATTTAGACCTACTCTTAGGAACTTTCCATGAATTTAACACTTAATAAATGCCAAATAAAAATTTCACTATTTCTAGCCTCTCCTCTTATTCTCTCCTGTCCCTCATATTTCTTTTTCTTCTCTCTTTTGAGAAAAGAGCATTGGAGTGTGACACAAACAGGCCTGGAATTCTTTCTCAAATTCAGCTGAGTCTCAAATAAGAGATCCCCTCACTCCAGCCTCCTGAGTACTGGAAATACAGGTCTGCACTATGTCAAGTATCAAGTCATTTTATGATCATAATACAGATTCAGATTCAGTTAGATACATTCATTTTTTTTTTTTGGTCTAGATCTTTAGATCTTTGTTTACTAAGTAGTTCATTCATTTCTAAAACCTTGTGTCATACAATCTGTCCCTTCCTTATCAATGCTACTCTCTTGTATTCTATTCCCCTATAACTATTATGAACCCGTTAGGTAAATCAAGAAGAATTGTTCTCAAGGAGTCTGATAACATGATAAATAATATTTAAGATGTTTTAATTAGTTTTCTCACTAATATTCATTCACTTACATATGATACGACACAATGTATCCTTTATTAATATAATTGAAGCATAATACTTTTGTCAGACATACTATCTTTTCAAGTTTTAAGTCAAATGCTTTCAAATGAAAAATTTCAAATTAATATGTCAATAAAACTTCTATGTTCAGAGCTTTGAAGATACTATAGTGGGCAAAATGTTTGCTGTGTAAGCATGAGAATTTGAGTGCAAATCCTTAGAACCTATGTAAAAATGAGGCAAGGTGGTGTGTACATGTCACCCCAGCATGGGAGAGGTAGAAACAGGGGATTTCTGGGGCCTTCTGGCTGGCCAGTTTATCTGAATAAGTGAGTTGCAAGTATGATGAGAGATCCTGTCTCAAAAAAAAAAAAAAAAAAAGAAAAAAAAAAGGTCAGAGAATAACTGAAGCAGATACTTACTTTAATGTGAAACTCTGGCCTCCACATGCATGTGCACCTGCATGTATAAACTCATGTAGATACATGCACACATACCATACATATACATACAGACAAACAAACCCTCTCTTGCATGTTCACTCTAATTACTAGAACTACATCTATAGCCATACCATCCTAAATTCACCCAGTCTTGTTTAATTACTAGAAAAAGTCATTTACAATATAAATTGTGCTTAAAAGTAGAAAATATTGTCACTGGTGGGGATAGAGTACTGCAAAATAGAAAGATATTTAAGTCTTAGTTTCTCAAAGTATAGTGAAGTTGGTCTTCATTGAAAATGTAGCCCACATTCAGAGAAACTGACATTGTAGATGTATAATTCGTAACTTAGAGGTATATTTAGTTCCATCTAGACCTAATTTTGAGAAAACCCTAGTTATCTCAATGTTTTCTTCTATAGACTTTAGTCATGTGTTACTGTGGTAATTTGAATGTATGATGTCAAACCCCCCCACCCCCATAGACTCAGGTATTGAGATCAAACTTGTAACTTGAATCTCCAGCCACCTGCCTGGAGGAGGTGTCACTGGAGCTGGATCCTAGAGTCAAGCCATAAGTTATCATGGAGGGAAGACCTGGATTCCAACCTAAAGGTATGCAGAGAACAGTGTGAACTATGGGGTCTAGCTTACTGCCAGTTTGTGTTTGCTGCTTTTGGTGTACGTGCCGGTACTTGTGTTTTGTTTGCTGCTATTTTTATCTGTTTGTATCTATAGAAGCAAGCCGCTTCTTCCACCATTGAATGAAATTCCCACTGGACCTGTAAGTTTGAAATAAACCTCTTTCTCCCATAAACATGTCTGGTTTGGATGTTCATCCCAGCAATGTGGAGCAGTCTACAACAGTTCCTATATACTTCCCATAAATAATTTTTGTTTAAGCTATTTGAAAACAGAATTCTTTTATTGAAAAGTTCAGGGCTGTTGAGATGGCTTAGCAGTTAATTGCTTGCTTGTGAAGCCAAAGGACCCCGTTGGAGGCTCGATTCCCCAGTACCCTTGTAAGCCAGAATCACAAGGTGGCATATACATAGGTAGTTCATTTGCAATGGCTGGAGGCCCTGATGTGCCCAATCTCTCTTTCTTTCTCTCTGCCTCTTTCTATGTCTGACACTCTCAAATAAATAAATAAAAATTTAAAAAAGTTCAGTTCTACAAGATTCATCTTAAGTTTGATAAGTATGTTAACATAATGGGTCTCTAAAAGTGTACTAATTTGACAATGTGACTTTGACAATAATGTCTAAGAATTAATTGTTATAACAATAACTCATAAGATCTTTGGTTCAACAAATGGTCAGTGGGCAACATCTATATTCAAGGCACTATGCTAGCCAGTGGGAAACTGATGAACAAAGTGGGAAATAATACTTTTATTTAGGAAACTTTCCTGGAAAGTACCATTTCTTTTTAGACTGGGCCTAAAAAGTAGGAAAAGTGGCCTTCTAAGATCTCCTCAGGGGGAGATATGAAAGGTGTTCTTATCAGTCATGCATACTTTAGAGGAAACAATACTTCTTTGATAGGAATTTGCTGAGCATTTTTCATTCATAAAGTTATTTGATAATATTTTAGATGCAGACACACATCAGACACCTGGTGAAGTTTATGTACTTATTCAAATGACATCATATTCCTTATCCATCAAATTTTCCACACAAGCAAAGTATCCTATCTTAAAAACTATGGATTACATAGTTTCTGGTAATACTTAGGTTTCACTTGATCAAAACTAAAAATTAAATTTTAACTGCATTGGCACCATTATCTCAATTTTAGTTAAAATGTAAAAAGATGAACCTTTGATTATAAGAAGTCTGGAATATCATTGAATAGATAAATATATGAATGTTTGCAAGTTTGTGGAAAGTATCAAGAATATTTACAAAAATTCTGAAGACACACAAAAGAAAACTTAGCTTTTCTGTGCTAAGCCTAGTGTTGCAGCAACATCAGGACCTTCCAGTCTCTGCTTGATCCTTTTGTCTTTCTGAGAGGCCATCAGTCTCTCAGACAGGAGTAATGAGACAGTGCAGGTTGGCATCACCTCAGTAGCATCTTCCCTTTCATTGTGCTCATTGAATGGGTATCTCCTTGGAGTGTGAACCATTCCATCCATAACTATAAAGAACAAATCATTATGGGCATATTTTGAGTTACTTTACCTATCTTTTCATTACCTTATTGAAAAAGTTCTCTCTGATGTTCTTCTCTAGTTTTGACTGTAACTGTTTCACGTTCACTTCTACCTACTGTGTCTCTTTACAAGAACGACCTTTGTCAGTGAACTTCCTGTGCTCTTCCTTTTTAAAGTACGTTTTAAGAAAAGAATTATGTTTATTTATTTATTTACTAGAGACAGAGAGAGGGAGAGAGAAAGATAGAGAGAGAATGAACACACCAGGTCCTCTAGCCACTGCAAATGAACTCCAGACACATGTGCCACCTTGTGTATCTGGCTTATGTGGGATCTGGAGAATCGAACCTGGGTCCTTATGCTTCACAGACATATGCCTTAACTGCTAAGCCATCTCCCCAACCCCTCTTCCCTTTTTCAATAGTTTTGTTTATGGTAAGAGAGAATGAACTGCTGTTCACAGAGACTCTGGACAGAGAAGGGCCAAAAAAATACATAATTAATAAATTGGTGTGACTCCTGACCTCAAGAGATTTACAAATATGGATGTAGCACTCATTTTATTAAGTTGTACCTTGGAATATGGTGGGTATAAATATGAGTAATTTCATTAAAATGTGAACTCTGAAAGTGCTGTTAATATTTTATCCATTCTTATGTTTTCCTTAAAGTCTACCATTGTACCTGGTAGTGGTTTCTTAGACTAAGGAAATTATTCTAGTTTATAGAGATGGCAGAAGGAAGTCTTTTTTCCCCCCAATTTGGAACCCATGCAGCTGTTTGAAACTCAATCAGTAGAGCTATGTCAAGGCAGCTCTCCTGCAAATATTACATAACACATTTATACCAATCCATAATGGCAGCTGTCATTAACTGGAGGTTTAAATGTTTTACACAGTTATCTCAATATTTGTAAGAAGAAGTGCCTAAGAATGTGGTGATGAGCAGTGTAGGTGCATGAGGCGACTGAAGTAGGCACAACAATCTCCTGCATGTTAATGGACACATGGTTATCATTACTTCCAGTAGACAAAAAGAACAGGGATTTTTACCAAGGTAATATCATGTTCACATTTTCTCTTCTCTTTTATGCAAGTTGTCATTACATCCAATTCATTTCAATATTATTTTTCTGTCTATATTCTCATATTTTAACATAGAAGAGCCACAGCTCAAATTATAGGAGCATATTTGTGTATGTTATTATACATACAAACCTCAGAAAAAGAATAAATGTTAGTTCCATTATAATTTTACAAAATAAAATTTTCCATGGCAGGTATCTTTGAATTTAATAAAGAAATTTTCTCTATAAGGACTTTGTTCATTATTAAAGAGGTTTTAAAGATTATAACAACAGGTACTTTCTAAGGCACAAGTAAAAGGAAAATTTATAGTTCTATTGTATGATTCTTAACTATTTGTTCTGAAACTTGGGTTCTCTAATACTGTCCTATTTCGATTAAAGGTCCATCTTACTCAACTTCTGGTTGCCTATCCATCCTGCTCTTCAACAGATTCTCCTGCTTGTCAACCAGTATCTTTTCTTGCCAACTAATACATCATCGTCCATCTGTTTAAACTCCCAAGTTCCTTCTGCCACAGCTCTGCCTCCAGCTTCCCTCTCTGCCACCTACCTTGTTGCCCTTCCATCTGCTAGCAGGACTAGCATCTTTTTACTCAATTCTCCACCCAAATCATGGCCAGTTTTTTATTTAAGCTCACTAAAAGTTTATTTCTTAAAGGTACATTGTGATTACATTAATCATTTATCATACAACCATAGAGGAGAAAGAAAAGGCATAAAAAGTTAAAAGGCATAAAAGATCAAACACACATTTAATCATGACATCAGAACTACTTTTCTATATCTGAAGGCCTTTTAAGTTCTCAACTGTTTTTGGTAAAAATGTTTTGCATAATGGAGTGTCCAACCAAAAGAGGTGGCAAAATGCCTTTAGTACAAGTTCTGCAGAGCCCTTCATTTTGTGTGGCCCAATTCTTATTAACTGTACTTGGTTCATTGTTCTAACATTTCACATTCATTGACTTGAAAGAACCTTTTCTCTAATACCATATTCTCAAGTCTCAATTAATTTAAGTCAACTAAATTCAGTTTTATAGACTTGTCAGAAATATATTTAATTAAGATGTATTTTGAGCTGGGTGTGGTGGTGCACACCTTTAATCCCAGCACTTGGGAGGCAGAGGTAGGAGGATCACCATGAGTTCAAGGCCACCCTGAGACTACATAATTGATTCCATGTCAGCCTGGACTACAGCGAGACCCTGCCTCAAAAAAACAAAACAAAACAAAAAAAGATATATTTTAAAGTTTTTTATTGGATATTGAAGGAATTACATAAATAACACTAGCATAAGGTTACGTATAATTTCATATTTTTATACATGGTATAAAGATTTTCCTTTCCTTTAAAAGTAATATAGTTTAGTAACTTGTCCAAGTGGAGGTTATCTTTATGTTGTGCTACAAATTAAGCTGCAGGGGAAAAATACTAGACTTTTATGACTATGTATTGCTCATAGGACTTCTAATCAACTCTTCTTATTTTTGAAGGGAATATTCTCTATCAATTACACCTTTGAGACTAAACTCATACTTACAGGAGGTTCAATCATGATTTATTCATAAACTTAAAATAACAATTGAATTACAAGTCATTTTTCTATAAATAAAGGGTGTTGATTAACATACTGGGATTACAGTACTTCTATTTATTTAGTTTATATTATACTAAGATTTATTTTCATACTTTAAAAAATATGCTTTATTATTTAAGGTTTAATAAGGACATATACAGAGATAAAATAACTATAGTTGAAAATATGACATAAGATGAAGGGGCACACACCATGGGGTCTGATACAGGTACATAAAAGCTGTTCAGAAGAAGGTGGGGGGCAGGGGCAGGCTATGTGGTTTTCAAGGTAAAGTAGAGGAGAGACAGGGTGAGGAGTTTAGGATTGGTTAGTTTGATTTCAGTGAGTTGCAGCATATAGAGACACATATGTAATACCCATCTGTCTGGTGACCAGGGGAAGTGGTTAGTGGCCTGGTGAATTAGAGCCAGGATAGGAAATGGGTCGTGGGCATGAGCTCTGCATTAGTTGGTTTGCATTTGAAAACTGAGTTGTACTAGCTCAAGTAATTTTGAAACAGTCCCTTCAAGGTCAACAAAGTCAAAGCATCCGAATACAGAAAAGACTAATAGCCATGGAAAATAACTGTTGAGCCAGACATGGTGGTGTACACCTTTAATGCCAGCACTGGGGAGGCTGAGGTAGGAGGATTGCTATGAGTACAAAGCCAGCTTGAGATTACATAGTGTATACCAGGTATGCTAGGGCCACAGAGAAATCCTACTTCAATAAACAAAGCAAAACAAACCAAAACAAAACAACAAACAAACAAAACTGCTGAGAGTTATCTGATAGGGTGAGAAACTTCTTTGGCATTAAATACCTCTAGTGACATTAAATGATTCCTGTGGGTGTCCAGTATATGTAAAACCCAGCCTTAATGTGCTACTCTGGTAAGAAGGGGTTTAACACCCTGCCTTTATCTTTATCATCTTCAACTACTCCCATCCATTGCCTATTTTAAGCCTTGATTTAATACTTCCTGTACATATTATTCTTCTCAGGATTCATTTTATAATTTGTAGTGTGGGTCCTCATTTCTTCCATGAATTTACCAAGTACTTCTGGGTAACTCCATGTTGTATGTACTATTGAGTCCCCTAAAATTTAGTTCTCTCTTCTCATTCAAAGCATAGATCTAGAGGACTCGACCAAATACACAAGATGAGTAATAAGTATTTATCACATTGAGTTCTTTTGTGAATATGATGAAAAAGGAATGAAAACATAATAGGTCTCAAGCTATTTTGAAAGACATGACCCTCAAAGTCAACTCTTAGGAATATACCAGAAAGATGTTCTATAAAATATTCAGGGAAAATATCTTAAGGGGAAACCATATCATTTTCTACAGTAGAATATTTTAAAAAGATGAAATCTTTTGATATCATGCCTGATATAAGTTCATATATGTAAAGTTTTCTTTGAATTTTAGGTCAGGACTATCTACAACTATCCCCTATGGGAAATTTCTTTATCCTGCAAATATAAGCTCTGATGAAATAATTTTATATATATACTTAATGTTCGTGAAATTGGAAATAGTATCTTTCTTCAAATATTTTCATCTCTTAATCTTACACAAGTGATCAAAAATAGTCCCACAATCCTAATTATATTTCATATATATATAATATATACATATTATACATATATGTATTATAGGTTAGATGTTCTATTTACACTTATTAAATTCTAGGTACAAGTTTCCACTATCCACATTAGTATCTTTCCCTTCAGGGAAACTTAAAGGCTATCATGTCTATTAGATTACTTTTCACTATAAATCATCAATAAAATTAATTTTAAGCATGATTGGATCATGACATTTCTGAATTTTTATACACTGATTTTAATAGGCATGATATTTCTGCACAATTTGCTTTCCAAACTCTTATATTTCATTTCACTACTATATTTCCCCTTACTTGTTTATATTACATCGTTTAATATCTTTAATCTCTTCTAAGTATATCTAAAAGGGTTTTAACTTGCCACTATCACCATCAACTAGATTCATTTTGGCATTTCATCTCATCAATATCAAGGTTTATATTAAAATATTCAAATTAATTTGTAAGTATCTCCCAAGTGATTATTGAAATTAATCAGAACTCCTGCTGGAAGTGGGCACTCAGCCCATCTCACCTCACATATCCTGTCTTGATCCAGGAACTATTCTTTATGTGATCATTAGGTTTGTGTTTTATTTTTACCTCTATCATTACTCAAAAGTTGCTACACTTCACTAGACAGTCAATATCCTTAAGTTTCTGCATCCCTTTATTTTTTAGTTCTGTTTAGATTCCAAGGGCAACTTCAGCCAGGAGTTTTAACAAAACTGAGCACCATGACTAAGCATCAGGAGACCAGACCTCACCTCAAAGAAACACACACACTTCCTTCTCCCTCCTCACATCCCCTTAGGACAAATCTCACTGTGTGTGATTTCTTGATATGCCTGCACTAGAACTATGAAGGTATAAATAAATTAGATCATGCTGGGAGTTCTGCACCACATCAAGCAGTGGACAGAAAATCCAGGTGAGGTAGTAACACAGGATAGAACTGAAACCACTGTGAAATGCTTAGGAAGTGCATTTCCTGGGCTCTTATCACTGTTTGAGTTGTCTTTGAAAAAAATGGTGCTCATTTTCCAAAACACATATTGGTTACTAATAGATGATTTAGCAAACATGCTTTGAAAACTTAGCCTCAATAAACATACTTAAGGAAGTAGAACTACACCCACATATTACTGACTATAAACCATGTATTATGATATAAATGTAACATATACATATTCACTAATAATATAAATTTATTTTGGAAATAACCCTTAGACAATTTTACTATATCTAGAGTCTGTTACTATTTTCTTTTTTATACACTAAAGATAAGCTTAGGAATTCATATGCTTAACATTTATTTGATACTTATTAATTGCCATGATATTTAACAAGCAGTTTTAACTTACAAAGATCTCTGACAAATATTATAGAATAATGTATTTTCAAATTTGCAGTTTTTGCAAATTTTCTTTGGCTCTAACATAGAGAGTTACATATTTGCAGTAAGCTTATTTTTTAATATGGAGAAAAAACTATTATCCACTAAATTTCATAAAATGTCATCTATCCAGTCCTTTTGGAATAATGTGTACATGATAGGGTTAGGACAATGTATATAAAAATCAAATGTTTCTGACAAGGTCCTCCCTCAAGGGCATGCTCCTCCAAATTGTTTTGTTTTCCACCTGCTCAATCAATATGCAAGACAGTATCTCAGCGTGAGTGTCTGGGTGCTTTTCTATACTTCTGGGAGAATTGAGCATTTTGGGTCCTAATCATCTTTACTAGAATTTGAGATATTGACATTTCAAATAATGTGAGGGAAGGCAATGCCACAGCCCTGCTAAAACTACCAGCAGGAGGTAATTTTCCCTACTGATTCAGCTCACTCTGAGCTGCCGCTCCCTAGTCTGTAAGCTTCCATGTATTATACACACACACACACACACACACACACACACACACACACACTCTCTCTCTCTCTCTCTCTCTCTCTCTCTCTCTCTCTCTCTCACAGACACACCTGATGTCTAGTACATTCTTAAAAAGCTTTAATATGCAAAATTATACCTTCATCCCTACACTTAGGAATATAAAATAAGAAGTTACATCTCAATTAACACAGCAATCAAGAGAGCAGTGCTGCTGTAGGTCACTGAGCCAACCCTACTGCTACGGAACAGTACCAGTGTTATCCCAGCTCAGCACGTTCTGCTCTGCAATTGTCTAACCTAAGAAAAAGCTCAGACTTACCACATGTGTTGAATTATCTGATGATCTGGTCTAAATCTATTAGAAATAATCCATTTGAATAAATTCAGGGACAATGATGGCACAACCCTCTTCTTTTCTGTAGCAGAAGGCAAGTTTGAAAGACCTCAAGCTGTGACCTCAGAGTCAGACACAGCCGCTCCCATTCCTCAGCCAACCTCCTGGAGAGAACAGGTTAGTGGACTGCAAAGTAGGCTCTCTACATAGCAGTACTTTCAAATAGAGCATTCTGGGCTGCCAGCTGGGGATTTACATCTTCCAGATTCCGCTGGCCAGAGTCAATGCTGCTCCTGTGCCTGGAAATGGTCAGCATCTCCCGGCAGTCACTTAATGCAAGAAACTATCTGAGGAGACTTCCCAAGCTCTGTCATTCTGTTTGGAGACTAAAGAATGAGCAGGGCATGCATAATTCATACACTGGAATCTTCAATGCACTTCCTGCAGCCGCCGGTTCCATCCAGTAATGGGCTATTGACCACCTCATCACTAAGACAATCGGAGCTCCCTGATTGGTGTACTTCCACAAATAAAACTACAACCTAAATCACAGGCAGAATCTTCCAACCCCGCAGCAGCCACTCTGGTAAAACATTCACAAAGACAAGCTGACATCCGCATACTGCAGAATCTCTAAGCCAGACACTTTTGGGCAGGAATGCTACAGCATCTGTTCTCTTCTATTCAAAATATATGCTTGCTGCAGCTTTAGGCTGGCTATCTTATACTATCAGTAAGATCCACAGAGCTAGTTTGCCCTTTTCATTTCTGAAATATCATGTAGGCTGAATGAAAATTAATAAAATCAATAAAAATAAAAGAGTGATGTGTAGTTATAAGTGTTAGGATGTATTTTTTTCATCCTGGGTTTGTTCAACTTATTTTAATTAAAGGAACAAATTCTAAAACAGCCTGTCATTATCCATTACAATAATATGTAATTTTTTTTCTTTCCTTTAAAGAATCATCAGCATGGATAATGGCTATCAGAATTAAGCATTCTGGACCATGAGCATGTCTATGCTAGGTGTGTCAGTGGTTTTGAGAGCTTCTCCTAGATTTTGAGCTTCTAAGAATGCCATAAGACCATTGTTTGCACCGGCTGAGAAAAATAAATGTTAAAATGCACATTTATTTCTGCTCATATCCATCAAAGGAAAACCAGGCAACAGCTTTTTAAAACTTTTTAAATTTATTTTTATTTGAGAAAGAGGTGAAAGAGGGGAAAGAGAGAAAGAGAGCAGCAGAGCCTCCAGCCACTGCAAATGAACTACAGATGCATGCACCACCTTGTGCATCTGGCTTACATGGGACCTGAACTATCGAACCTGGGTCCTTAGGCTTTGCAGGCAAGCACTTTAATCACTCAGCCATCTCTCCAGCCCCAGGTCACATCTTAAAATATCATAAAAGTATTTTCAAACATATTATCATGGGAGACTCCTGCAAATCCAAAAATGGATAACACATACATATCTACTACAAGTTACCTTATTAAGTCAGATTTTCTACCCCAAACCTGATTCTGTTAAGGTCACTGAGGTACATAAATTTGTCTTTCCAGAGCCTTTTTCTACACACATATGAGCCTGTGCATACACACACATGTCATATGTCGATGCCACCACACTTGACCCTTTAAAAACCAGAGTGAAGCCCCCAAGTTTATAGCTAAAGGCTATAGTAAAGAACAACTGTGAGAAATAGCCACGCTTTTCCGCCTGCGATTTATACTGTAAGGAGTAATTTCCCTTTAGCAATATCATGACCACATTGGTTTTCAATCAATAAACCCACAGCCTTCAAGGGTGGCAGAGGTGCTATGCCAGCAGAGGTGTTCAGAAACAAGGTCCTTCTCGGTATATGTACAATATTTTTTCTGTGCTTGGCTGAAAAGACTATGTTAAAATATTTTAAATGGCAGTTTGAGAAATTAATCACCCATACCTTAATAACAACAATATATTCTACTTCATATTGCTTTGTTCTGCCCTGGGTAGCTCCAATTTATATATTTACATATTGCTATTATCCTAATAATTTTAGAGTAAATTAATAGAATTGACCTTGTTATATAACATTTATCTTTTTCTGAATTTATTTTTCTTTAATGAAAGATTGAAAAGCCACAGATCTTTTTTAAAATTACAATTTAACATATAATTTAGGGCTGGAAGGATGGCATTTGCCTGCAAAGCCAAAGGACCCCGGTTTAATTCCCCAGGACCCACATTATCCAGATGAACCAGGTGGTGCATTCATCTGGAATTTGTTTGCTGTGGCTGGAGGCCCTGGCATGCCCATTCTCTCCCTCTCTCTCTCTCTCTCTCTCTCTCTCTCTCTCTCTCTCTCTCTCTCTCTCTTTTTCTCTCTCTTTCAAATAGATAAAATATTTAAAGGTGTGCACTACTACAGCTGTGTGTACAAAACCTTTTAAAATATCATTTAAGCCAATGTAATTAGTAAAAGAAATAATTTTACATAAAAGCTACTCATTTAAAAGGAAAAAGTTTGAAATTATTGGACTGTGTTAGAATACAATCTTGAAAATATAAATTACTGTTATAAACTACAGTAGTTACAAAATACAAGATACAGTCATGCATAACCAGGTGGCTAGTACATCTGTCTGTAGTGGACAGGAGGAGAACCAGTATTTGTGTTTCCCATAGAGACAGTCATAATACATGTCTAAAATGAAGGCTGCAGATTTCCATCTGCCACTGTCTAAGCATAGGGAGAGAGATGAACATACATGTGAACACACATGAACATACATACAGCGAGAGAGAAAGAAAAAAAGAGAGCACCTAGAATCAACCAAAATTTAGAAACCAGCAAGAGAAAGAGAACAATGTAGCATAAAAGAAACAAGGAAGATAGTAAACCCCCCAAAAAGTCAAAGGATGAGTCATTAAGCCTGGACTGGAAATGAATAGAGAAAGTAGACAGTTGAATTCCAGATAAAACAAAGCCCAAGGCTGCAATAAAGAGCCATTTTCCATTTTCCAGAAGTGTCCTTATGCCTGAGAAAAACATTTAACCAATATTTTCAAGTGGAAAGAAGACAGAGAAAGTCAGTTTGTTCCCTTTGAAGATCAAAAGGCTTTCCAATACTTTGAATTCATACTGCATGTAAGATATAGAATGAACAGTGTAATATGAATAAAGTCAGTAAAATTTTGAATAAGTCAGAGCATCTTTAGTATGTTAAATCTCTGTTATCTATTGAGATGTGTAGCAAGCCCCATTGACTACTAGCATTTGGAAACATGCATAATGCAGGTCTGCAATATAAGAAAAAAGTGATACCACGAAAGACAGGAAAATAATCTAGCCTCCCAAAAGTTTTTATATTTGTAAACTTCAGAGACAGGTGCTATAGAAGATGGCATTGCTCTTTGGGACTGAAGACATTCTTTTGACCTTTCTCTCTTGTTTTACTAGCATCATAAAACATCCTCAAACATAGTCCACTCATTTATCTAAGAAATATTTATCGTGTATCTTTGGTATGAAATGAATTGTGCTAATACCAAACAAAAATATATAATCAACATTGCCTGCAAAGAGTTCATGAGCTAATGAGGAAAGCAGGTAGATACTTTGACACAAAAAAGAGGATAATCACTGAAGCACATTAAATACACACCTGAGAAGTTGCCCAAGACATAAAACGATGCCTCTGTAATCAGTACCAGAAGGCTATGGAAGGGGAATAACATTGATTTCAAGGTTGACAACTTTTAGATAAAAGCAGAATTTCCTCAGTTTAATAAGGTGACCCTGAACATGCCATCCATGCTCATTGAGCATTAGTTATGTGTTTCTTGTAGGTTCTGTGACAGTTGGATAAATAGCTTAAAACAGTCATTAAAAACAGTTTTTGTAGTCATCTGACAAGAGTTTAAAACCTGCTTCTATTTCCTCCTCTCTAATGTGGGAATTTTATAATCATCATAGAGCCATTAGGAGTTCTGCAATATCTTTGTCACTTAACACAGTTTCTGACAGACTAAGGACTTTGAAACATAAATGTATTTCCTTCCACAGGTTAATTTGAGAAGGGAAGACTTGAAAGGAAATGCCTTCCTCAGGGGAAGTGTGTCATGCGCATTTGGAGGAGTTTGGGTATTACACTGTGTGCTTGACAATCCCAAGCATCTCTATATGATGTGGGCTGGGGCTACCATGGATGTTTTGTCAGAAGATAAGGCAACATTATATGAAATCTGATTTATAAACTTACTCTTCTTTTAAGAAGGATGCATGTTAAAATCTTGAGAATAATGGACATTTTAAAGGCCAGTAAGATATTATACACTATCGTGCAGAAAAAGAACTTAGGTTAATCTGGAAGTAAAAGTATAGACTTGTATCCCAATTTCAGCTATAAATATCTTAGAGAAAAAAGATAACATTATATATATATATTTTTTTTTAATTATTTATTTATTTATTTGAGAGCAACATACACAGAGAGAAAGACAGATAGAGGGAGAGAGAGAGAATGGGCGTGCCAGGGCTTCTAGCCACTGCAAATGAACTCTAGACGTGTGTGCCCCCTTGTGCATCTGGCTAACGTGGGGCCTGGGGAACTGAGCCTCGAACCAGGGTCCTTAGGCTTCACAGGCAAGTGCTTAACCGCTAAGCCATCTCTCCAGCCCACATTATATTTTTTCAGAAACACACACACACACAGGTAAGTGGGACTTATGAAGAGATTTCTAGTAAATATATAAATATCAAGTTCTAAGTATAGCTACATCTGAAGAGATGATTACAGGTCTAATAGGGAAGGAGGAATCAGAAGCCATTTGCACACAGTTAAATAAACTAGTGGTTGAGAAATATGGTTGGTTTTTTGTTTTTGTTTTTCAAGGTGGGGTCTCACTCTAGCCCAGGCTGACCTGGAATTCACCATGGAGTCTCAGGGTGGCCTCAAACTCAACAGCAATCCTCCTACCTCTGCCTTCTGAGTGCTGGGATTAAAGGCATGCGCCACTATGCCCGGCTCTGAGACATATGTTTTGATTTTGTCTTAGTTACTTCCTAAATATTTTGTCCCATTAATAATATATTTTAAAAGTGAAGACAGGAAAAAGTATAAGGAAGAAACCTTATGTAGTTTTATCGCTGACTTCCATTTCAATGATGGTAACCAGAATGAAAAATTAAAAACCTACTCCAAATGATATCTCATCTAATAAATAAAAGCATGGCAGCAAGAAGAGATTTCAGTCCATAAATTAATAAAAATAGTTATAATGAATAAGTTTCCCAATATGCACCAAAAATTTGTGATACTTATACACTGTTCACACATTAAAGGATTTCTCATTCTATTAAAACCAACATTTTTGGGTTGGAGCGACAGCTTAGTAGTTACGACACTTGCCTATAATGCCTAAGGACTTATGTTCAATTTTCCAGGTCCCATGTAAGCCAGACACACCGTTGATACAAGGGTGGAAGGTTGCACATGCACTCAAGGTTGCACACACATCTTGAATTCGATTGGAGTGGCTGGAGACCCTGGCATGCCAATTTTCTCTTTCTCTCACTCTAAGCCTCTCTCATAACAAGGGACAGTCTGTTGAGCTTGCCTCAAAAAATGTTAAAACAAAAAACCACAAGAATTTTGTTATTAGAGTTTGCTCAGTAGGCTTACTTTTCAAGGATGAAGACCTGATAGGGTCCATTTTTCCCTAAGTTCTTTAGCACACATATTAATAGCTGGATGTAGCCCCTTACACATCTAACGCCAGGCCTATGTAGTATGGAGACAGATGGATTGCTGGGTTGATTGGTCAATCTGACTGAAAACTGCAGCTCTGTGGTCAGGGACATACTCCATCTCAAGGAAACACACAAAAAGTAATAGGAGGCCCCCAATGTCTTCCTTATGTAAGTACACGATGTGTGCACACCACACATTCAACACATGTGTGCATGTGTCAATAAGATATAACCAACAAACAAGATGATTCCCTAAATTTGAATTCAATTCCAAATATCAGTATCGCAAAATATTTTTTTGGGGGGGGCTTCATAAAATGGCCTAATTGCAATTCAATTTCCATGTAAAATGTGGCTACTATGAATCCTGCTATTACAGTATATAAAACTCCTTTAAGTTTGTTAAAGTATTATACATAATTATAATAATTCTTAATCAATCATACTTCCTTTTGATTATTTTAAAAGAAGTGTTTACAGTTTTAGGTAGCAAAAGGCTCTAACAGGAACATACCCTCACCTCTGAGTCAACAAATGTCAGCAACCTGCTCTGCCTCATAGAGTCAGTCACCAAGCAGCTGTGTGCACAAACCATGGGCATGTTAGAGATGAGCTTGAAAATTATAACCAATTAATCTTTTCTAGGAGTAAATTTAAATGTTTGCAAAGTTATCAATCTAAATATATTTGTTGTAGCTGGATCATTTAGACCTACGCATTATGTTTATTCTTATATTTTTTTCCAGGGTGTAGTTCAAGGTAGGGTTTCACTTTAGTCCAGGCTGACCTGGAACTCACTATGTAGTATCAGGGTGGTGTCAGACTCACAGTGATCCTCCTACCTCTGCCTTCCAAATGCTGGGATTAAAGGTTTGCACCCCCATGCTAGGCTCTTCTTGTAAAATTTGACAAACATCTGTATACTCTGTCTCTTTAGGATTTTTGAATTAGTGGAAAACAGACCTAGGCCCATGAGCAAATTCTTTAAGAAGTTTTAGTGAGTAGTGATTTTAGTATGACGTCAGAATACGAGGTGACCAGCTTCCACTTATGCTCATAACCCCATGACATTGAGACAACAATTCAAACAGTAATAACCTAATGAACCCAGGAGTGCTCAATGGCCCAATTAAGAACCTGCAATAACAGAGCAGAGCAGAGTTAAACCCGTTAAGCCTATCAGATTTCTTAGCAGAACCTGTGCAGGCCAGCAGCAACAGGATATTGTCAAAGTACTAAAAGAAATGGGAGAAATAGAAAACATTTTAAGAGTAATATTCATAGTAAAGCTTTCCTAAACAAAGTGGAGACCCGAAGATGTCCTAGAGGGACAGAAGGTAAAGGAGTCCTTAGCAGCACTGGAGCTGCCTTACAGGAAATGATCACCCAAGTTCTTGAAGCAGAAAATAAAGGACTGCAGGAACATGAAAATGTATGAAATTATAACACTCACTGAAAGTGAAGTGTCAAAATCAGAGAACCTTAATGCCATAATAGAGGTGTATAAATCATATTCTAGAACACAAGTTAAAAGACCAAACTGCTAAAATACACTTATCTACAACAATTCCTTATTGAGTACTCAATATAAAAGGTGCAATTTGTGAACAATATTTCAAATAAGAGTTTCTGTTTGTAATTAAAGTCAAGCAGTAGGAATTAGCTTAAAAGGACTATTACAGGATGTTATATGGAAGTGTTGTTACCACAAATCCAAATCTAATGTAGAAACACAAAAAGTAAAGAGAAAAAAAATCAAAGTCAAGCACTTCAGAAAATTAACAAATCACAAAGCCAGACAGCAAGAGATGAAGAAAAGATCTGCAAAATAACCAGAAAACAATGGTGAGATTAGGTCTTTACCTATCATATCAACAACTACCTTACATGTAAATAAATTAAGTTCTCTATTCAAAAGATACAAGATGATAAAAGATAAAAGATAGTTGAATGAAAAGCTTCAAGTTATTTGATGCTTGTGAAAGATTCATTTCACTAATCATGACACACAGATTGAAAGTCAAGTATTGAAGGAAGATATTCTCCCAATTCAAAATAGAGCACATGGAGCTATATATAATTAAATCAGACAAAACAAACTTAAAGTAGGTAATTGTACAATGACAAAGACATTTTGTACTAACCATAATGTCATTACAAAGATTCAAGTACAATTTTATGTTCATCTGATATTGTAACACATAAATATACAAAGCACACAATAATAAAACTGAAGAAAAGTATGGGAAAACATTAATAATAAAAAATACTATTTAGGGATGGAGAGATTGCTTACTGATTAAAGCATTTGCCTGCAAAGCCTAAGGATTCAGGTTCAATTCTCCAGGTCCCACGTAAACCAGATGCACAAAGTGGCATATGCATCTTGAGTCTGCTTGCAGTGGCTAGAGTACCTGGCACACCCATTCTCTCTCTCTCTCCCTCTCTCTCTCTCTCTCCTTTCTTTTGCTGTCTTCTGTCTCTAATAAATAAATAAAATAAAAATAAATCTTTAAATTAAAAAGAAATATCATTTAGACAGAAATCAATATGGAAACTATAGATGTGGATCATTACCATAACACCATAGTTCAAATTAGCCTAGCACATACTTGCATTATTATCCAAATACACAAATATATGTTGGGTGCATATAAGTGCACATCTATATGTAAAGTTTTATAATAGACCTCACATTACTATTCATTATGTGTATACTAATTTATTCTCTCCAATCCCAAAGCCAATCATTATCCACAGTTCAAGTAATTGGGATGAGATTTCCCCTGATACTGCTTTTCAGAAATACCTATAATGTTGCAGAATTCCCTTTATATATACAAATTTCAAAAATAAATTTGGGCAAAAGTTTAGTTGCATGTTTCCAATTCTTGTTTGAAGGTAGGTTGAAGATGTACAATGTCACGGTTACACTTTCATTTAATAAGATAATTTTAAATAAATTGCTTTTGATACTCGTTTCAAAACATAATTTAATTCCTACCAAAAACTAAGTCCAGTAACAGGATATTAATGTAAGTTCTTTCAACAAATATCTGCCTCTCTGAGGTCATTGCATAAGCAATTGGCTTTACACAAGTTTTACTGTGAAACTAGAAACTGTAATTTCCTAGAAAAGATTTTATCATACACTTTTCCTAATAAATTAAATAGGGAGTCTTAAAGTATCCTGAAAACACAAATAATAACTAAGTTCTGAGGAACAGAAATAGAAATCACTTTGATAAAGGCACTTCATGGAACTACATGAGTATTTTCATTAAAAATAAATGACTTTAAATAGGAAAAAAATGTCCTGATTTTTGAGGATAACATATGGGCTACATAGTCTCCTTTGTATAAAATTGTCAGATACATTTTTTTTGTTTCTAAGCACCATTATATGTCCCAGGCATAATTATGCTTGGGTAATAATCCAGATGAGAGGCACAAGCATAAATAAGCACAGAGAACAAAGGCCAAAGATAGGCAGGTTGGGACATTGTGATGTGAGTGCACAGAGTAACACTTAGTTTTCTCCCTATTACTCAAAGACTCAAGCCTTTTCATAGTCATGAATATTTACTACAGGACAAAATCTAATCTGATTAAAGATCTAATGCTTCTTCTTAAAGACTTAGTTCCAGGATCTGTTGGGGTCAGCCCATAGCATCTTGATTAAACATAGCCCTTATTAATAATGAAAAAACATACTTATGGCTAAATAGATACTCATCTCTTCTAAGGACTCATCTCATTTCCTTAGAAGTGCGTGCTCAACCATATTTATGGCTGCTCAAGTTATAATAGCTGGGAAATGGAACCAGCCTAGATGTCCCTCAACAGATGAGTGGATAATGAAGATATGGCACATTTATACAATGGAGTGCTACTCAGCAGTAAAGAAAAATGAAGTTATGAAATTTTCAGAAAAATGGATGAATCTGGAAAGGATTATATTCAGTGAAGTAATCCAGGCCCAGAAAGCCAAGCACCACATGTTCTCCCCCATATGTGAATCCTAGCTACAGATGATTGGGCTTTTGCATGAGATGGAAAAAACTCAGTAGCAGAGGCCAATAAGTTAAAAAGGAAATATAAAGGGAGGATAAAGGAAGGGAGGAGGGTACTTAATAGGTTGGTATTATATATATGTAAGTAGAATGATTGAGATAGGGAGGAGATATGATGGAGAATGGAATTTCAAAGGTGAAAGTGGGGGGAGGAGAGTATCACCATGGGACATTTTTTTATAATCATGGAAAATGTTAATAAAAATTGAGAAAAAAACAAAAAATAAATACACCAGTATGCCCAATATGCTGCTGCTATACAAGAATATCATGTCCAGTTTTATACTTTATAATATTTATATGTTACTCAAACTACAATGAGCATTTATGAGTAATACTGCTTTGTCAGAGACCATGACCTGACCGCCCTAGGACAAAAGAAGAACTAACAGCCTTCATATGGCCCCTCACTGCCCTGAGGACAAAAGAGAACTAGCAGCCCTCATGCAACCCCTCCCCCGAGAACAAACAGCTGCTCAGGGAGACGTCACAAGAGAGATTCTGAGATGTTCCAGAAGATTACGGCCAGGTGGCCCTACTTCCTCCTTCCTTGTACCCCCTCCCCCTTCCCCCCCTTATTGCCCTACCTGCTGGTTGATTATAAAAGAGCTAAAAAATCCAACATTAAACAAGACCTTGACAAAACCTCCGCTTGGTCTCCTTCTTCTTTCCTGCCCGTTCTTTCAGGTTGCAGCCCTCCTTGACCACCCCGTGTAACATTGGCCCCGCAGGTCAGGGGCAAGTGGCGCCCAACGTGGGGTTCGAGGCACGGGTCTCGACCGTATGACTAACTGCCCTGGAGATCTCCTCGGGACGCCAAGAGACATTTTGAAGAGTGCCCCGCTGTATTAGTCAGGGTTCTCTAGAGGAACAGAATTACTAGAATGAATTATTTTATAAAGGGAATTTATTGGATTAGCTTACAGTAGTCCAATAGCAGTTGCAGGCCTGAGAATCACCAAACCTGGTAGCTGCTCAGTCCACGTGGCCAGATGCCTCAGCAGTCCCAACCGGCACTGCAGATGGTGCCGGAAAACCTGGAGGCCTCATGAGGAGCCGGAAAGCCTGGAGGCTTCCTGAGGAGCCACTGGGTTTTGATCCACATGGGTCTTCAGTTGATGTTGGTCTTTAGTCCGCACTGGTCTTCAATCCACGCTAGAAGGTAGGGAGCAGCTCTGGCAGCCAAGTGGAAGGAAGGAAGGAAAAAAAGGGAACTCTTCTACCCAGAGCTTCCTTATATCAAGTCCCTCTCTGAGCAGGACTGCCCACTCTGGGGGAAGGGCTCACCCTGGGAGAAAGACCTCCTCCTTTAGTTGATCCTTCCTAGAAGCAGCCTGTGGATTACTAAACAGATCAAGTTGACAACACCTTAACTATCACAAGTCCACCCCTTGTCAACTTGGCATCAAATCATGTCTCCTTACATCATACTTAATTTCCAAATGAAAACAGTAACAAGCTCATAATTCCGCCTAACATCGCATAACTATCCCACGTACAACCGGAACCGCAAAATCTTCCCCCCAACACAAGCTTAGTCTCTAATACAATGGGTCTAATATAAATTCAACAGTTTAGCTAATGATACAATCTTAATATTGGTGTAGATACAACACTCTGTTATCAAGGCAGGACAGAAACATTGCAATCACAGTCCTCGTTTCTGTAACTGATCACGTGGCCTTAGCTGATATTTGTAACTGCCTTCTTCTACTACCCATTCTGTATTCCCTCCACCTTCAGCAAGCACCTCGGCAGGTCTTGGTTCTTTACCTGGAGGGGTAACCCATACCTTCATTCCTGAAGGATCTGGGCCATTTATCACACTACTTCTATTGGGTTGTTGCAGTCGTCCATTGACTTTGACAACAGGACATGGTAACACTAACAGACGCCCTAAAGGATCTCCTGCACTCCAGGCATACTTTTCCTTACCGCCATTGTGGAGGAGCAGCCCAATTTCCCCCTGGTAATCTGGATCAATCACCCCTGCAATCACTGTAACTCCTTTCTCAGCCTGTTCACTCAAGGGCATTAGGAGCCCAAAGTGACCAGGGGGAAGTCTTAGCTTCCAGTTCAATAGAATGTTCTTTGTGTCTCCTGGCAAAAGCACTCCCCCCTCTGGGACCAAGACTTGTAGTCCAGCAGAGCGTAAGGTTGCGGGAACAGGAAGCAAAAATCTAGCTAACGGGTCACTTGGGGTGATGGCAAGTGGGACCATTCCCATTTCCACCCCTTGATTCCTGGACCCGTGAATCCGGGCTATAGGAGAAACAGTACCATATATAGGACGCTGATTCAGAGCATATACAGCCTGCTGGAGGACACTCCCCCAGCCCTCCAAGCTGTTGCCACCCAGTTGGCGCTGTATATAAGAATCATTATATAAATATGCTTTAAACTATCAAAATGGGCTTCCTCCACAGAAATCCAAAACGATTAAAAATGCTATAAGGTAATATATATATATATATACATATATACATATATATATATATATATATATATATATATATATATATGTAGACTATACTTATCGTCAGAAAAATACATAGAATAGTAACTTAAAACAGCACAACATTTAACAGAACAAGATACAGAATAAGTACTCTAGATTCATCTGGAAGGAACATATGAACAGTATGACAAGGATCACATGAGGTCCACTTGAGTCAATGTCAGTCTTCACTGAGATCTTAGAATCTCAACAGTGAAATCATAGGACATCATTACCTTTACAGCTTCTACAGCAGCAACAACACAAAAACAAAAGGCATTTCTCATTGCCTGTGGAAAGATATGCATCTCTATCAAGAAAAGCTTCAAATACAAAGGGCTTTTACTCTTATGGGGAGGTGGGTAAGAATAACAAAACAGCTCCACTCTTGAGCATAGGCCCATAAGAGCTCAATTCCACTGAGGCTGGAACAGAATGGAGAGGCCCACCCAACCTGTCACTCCAGAATGTCCCTACTGATGCTGGAAGGACCACAGGAGAGATGTCCTAAGATGGCTGTGTATAATCAGTTGCTGTTTACAAAAGCAGGCTGTGGGCAGGATGAACTTTAAGACACCATTTGATGACTGCCTATTTAGAGGAAAAATACAAATTGACTCCATATCACTGGAATAACTGACGATTAAAACAAACAAGTAAGAAGCTGGAGATATGGCTTAGCAGTCAAGACACTTGCCTGGGAAGCCTAAGGACTCATGTTCAATTCCCCAGTACCAACAAAAGCCAGATGCACAAAGTGGCACATACATCTAGAGTTTATTTGATGTGGCTAGAAGCCCTGGATCATCCATTCTCTCTCTCTCTGCCTCTTTTTTCTCTCCCTATTGTAAATAAATAAATAAAAATATAAAAATAAGTAATAAAGGAAATGTCAACATGAAATGTCTATATATAGCTATGTTTAATAACAAAATAAAGGGCAATTTGATATATATTTGATAAAATATATATTCGATATCTATATATGTATATATAATTTGATATATCAATTTATATTGTGAAGTTTTCATTCATTCTAACTCCTTTAAGACAACATTTATGTTTTCCTTAAGTTGTAAAAGTTAGAACTTTCCTAGCCTAATAATACCCCTAATAAAATAGTGTTTAAAACATATTTTATTGAATATCCAAGAAACCTGAAATCCAGATGTGATACATATTATAGTGACTCAGTCTCCAGCCTGGTGACCTGACAGAAGAAAAGGTATACTCTATTCTGGGGATAAAATTTATAGATTATATTGTCTTTTACATAAAATCCAATGTGTACTATCATACAATACAAAATATTCTCAACAGCAAGAACCTGTACTCCGCTGCTCAAACAGAGACATTGGATATTTTAAAACTGAAAGATGTATGAGGAGATGACCTGTTCAGAGGGTCTGTGGTGGCAGAATGGTAAAGATAAATGAACTAAATCTACAAAGATGCCTTGACTAAGATAGAATACAAAATAAGACCAAGGCACTTCAGAGTTAAGATTAACAGAACTTGGGTTCTAAGTCTATACATAGGAAAGAGAGGGAAAAAAGCATTAAATTTCTCACATTAAAAAATCTGTTTTTACATTAACAACTAAAACCATCCTGAAAATAAATATATAGAGTCGTGGAGCATAGAGACTTCTGCAGGTGTCCTGCATCTCCTCCTTCCTGACACAGTGCTCTAGCCACTCCCCAAATCCCTGCAACATCTCTGTATTGAGTTTTGAGACACTAAATCCCTAGTTACCTCCTTGCTTCTGACCATTAGAATTTATTTTTTAAAAAAACATTATTTATTTGCAAGCAGATACAGATAGAGAGAAGAGACATAAGCAGAAAGAATAGGCATGCCAGTGCCTCCATCTAGTGAAAAGATTCAGGTACCATTTTGTCCATCTCTACGTGGGTACTGGGGAATCAAACCCTGGTCATTAAGCTTTACAGGCAAGTGCCCACCATTCTCTTTTGATCAGATTCAGTTTATCCATATTATTTTCCTTTCAAGGTTGTTCATCTTGTCTTTAAAAAATATTCATTTGACAGATAGAGTGAGTGAGACAGAGAAAATGGGCACACTAGTGGCTATAGCTGCTGTAAACAAAATTCAGACACATGAACCACTTTGTGCATCAGGCTTACATAGGTAGGCACTGCAGAATTGAATCTGGGTCCTTAGGCTTCATAGGAAAGCCCATCTCCTTTTTTTCTCCCTTCCTTTCTCCTCCATTCTTTCTCCCTCTTTTTATTCCCTTGCTTCTTCTCCTCCTTTCTCTTTTTTTCTTTATATTTTCCTTCTCATTCATATGCATTCAAATATATCTCTTGCCAAAATGTTCTTTCTGAACTCCAGACCAATCAGATCACTTATGTATTTAATGCTTATGACTGGTGACTGGATACATTACTAGCTTCTTTCAGACTTGGGCAATTCATGACTCAATTTTATTGGAATTTGGCTTCCCTTTATCTTACCCATTCTAAGAAATGTGTACTTCTGCCTATTCATCTGCACATTTTCCCCTCAAAATAGTCAGATGTCAACTTGTAGGTTTGAAAAATAACATATATGCTAGTAAAATCAATTTTGTCTACAACCAAGATGTCTTTCTGAACTCCAAAGGCATCAAGTTCATGTTTGCACTTGACTCCTTCATTTTCAGACAATTCTCAACATGATCCCCAATCTGGTCTTCCTTTATTTCTTTCTGGACTATACCATATGCTGATGATTAAAGCCTATGGTTATAACCACCTTTTAATATCCTGATTTTCTTTCTATCTCATTGTCAATAATCAAGATAAAGTAATCATTAGCTCTTGCTTTAACTGTTGGGATAGACTAATAAGTGACCATAGCCACTCTGCTGTCTGCTAATCCTATTGGTGCACTAAAAAGGGCCTTCTAAAATGTCTATGTCATCATATTATTTATTGGAATAAAAATATCCAGTGCTTTTCCACTATTATTAATATTTAACTCTTCACCATAGCACGTAATGTCCCTTTACCCCTAACCAACCCCCCCCCACCTTATATTGGCTTCTTTTTCCCGAACATTACTATATTTCAGCCATACTGGCAAACTTCCTATTCTCTCCTGACTTCAAATTGATGCTCCTCTTGCCAGGAATGCTATTTCTCCACACATTTACTTGGCAAATATCCTTGTCTATTAGGTTTTACCTTACTACCACCTTGAAAACTGGAGCAGATCCTTCTGCAGTTCATCCTCACAATGCTCTATTTAGTACATCTTGGAACCAAATGCACTAATTTTGTAATTATGAAGTTGTTTCATGTCTGACTATTCCACTCAAATAAAGCTCCTACTAGAACAAAAACCACACTGGTTTCATTCCACTTTTGTCTATAGTGAATCCAGTGTTTTTTTCCCATGATTGGTGCAGGGAGGGTACCAATGGATATTTGCTGAATTCATGAATAAACAAATCAGTGGAGCAATGTGTGCTTGTTTCAGAGGATCTGATTCTTGAAGCCTCAGTTCTTAGTCATTCTGAGGGAGACAAACTCCTAGGAGTGAGCTGCTTGACTTTGAAAATGGCTCATTTTAACTTCAGATATCTGGCTAGAATGTGTGTTATGTAGCTTCTTCCCCAAATATCTGTGTACAATGTCTCTATGATAGCATGCTGGATCTCCAAATATTCTTTAATTTTGTTTGTATATTGGTTTCATGATATTTATAATCTGCTTCATCTTTGTGGCCAAACTGATTTATTATTAAGAGGAAGAGTTATGCCTGTGTTCAGCTTCCTAGCTTCCCAGTGAGGGAAGCCTGGTAGCTGGCATAATTCAATTGGTTATTTCCCCTGCCTCCTCCAGGTACATCTTCTCAGTCTCTGGCAATTTTCTCACTGGCTCCTGTTCTCCTGTTTGTGGTGGTGGAGGTGCTGACTCTGCTGTGGGGATGTCTGCCAGATCTGTGGGGAGCCCTGCTGACTCTCTGTCCTGACTGGGGCTCACAGGCTGTCCATTTCTGAATTCTCAGTGATTGAGCTGTCACTTTCTTTCTCCATCAACTCTGGGAAAACTTCCATGTAAATTGCTTACAAATTTGAGCAATTTCAGAAATATTACTTTAAAGTAGAAGATATTATTCTTAATAGGGAAATTAACAATTTTTTTCTCCTTATTGTATTGTTTACAAATTTATCCACCTCACTTTCTCAATTAGACATAAGATGACAAGCAGCATGCCAAGGAAATGCCACACCCTGTTCTTCTGCATTGCAGATTGCAAGCACAGAGCTTATGTGAAGGAGCTTCACAATATGCTAATTTATTGGTTGGTGACTTTAGCCAGATTTGCTGAGTCCTTTTTTTTTTTTTTTTTGTCAGATCTTAATGACTCAGAAAATATCGTCTCCCACCAGGAAAACAATGTGTAGGAATAGAAGATTTTCTTTCTGCCAAAAAATGATGTAGATATCTTACTAATAAAAGTGCTTGCTGATTTTTATCTAAATTTTTCAGTCTCTTTAATACTAAAAAAAGCCCACCTAGACATTTAAAGTAATTTAATTTCAGTATTTGTTGTATTTTGAATGTGAAATATCTCTTATAGGCTAAAGTACTTGAACACTTTTCTCAGCTACTAGTGTCTTATTAAACCATGTGAAACCTTTAGGAGGTGGAGCCATGTATAAGGAAGCAGGTAACACAGGATGGTCCCGCTCCGGCCCAGCTTCCTATGTGATCTGTGCTTCCTATTCTTTTAAAACTTGAGGAGGTGTTCAGTCCCTGCTGCACACGCATGCCATCATGGAATACCACCAGCCACAGCTCTCCCTCCATGATGAACTGTGTTCTAAGCCACAGCATATCCTTTCTCTTGCAATTTGCCTGTTGTTAGATATTTGGTCATAGCAGCAGAAAAGTAACAGATACAGGACTGTATATAATATGACCTTACTGTATGCTGAGATTTATCAAAATATGTTGTTAAATGTCTGTGCAATAAGAGCTTTTATTACTAAGAATGAATAAGCTACTATTTAATAATGGATTTTGTATACATAAATATCAATTGTAGATATAGATAGCAAATAAAAAATAGATCACAGGTAAAAGATTTTATTACATTTGTATTGTTAAATAACAATAGCTTAGAAACATTGAGATGTATTTGTTCCGGGTATTGTCCAAAGCACTTTACATGATGTATTAAACCAAATGCTTCTAACCACTTTCAAATAACTTGCCTTCAGCATTGCTTCAACAACCTAAGAATCTTTGTCACTCATTTAATTTATAGATACTATCTGTAAATATATATGTATGTATTGCTATAATGTAAGTCAGAGTGAGTTGAGTGAGTGTTCATGCTTTTAGTTTCTGAGTAGAATGGTGAGGATAGAATATAGGCTCCAGCACCTGCTGGGTAACATGTACTTAAAGTACATATTTTGCCATCACTCCTGGAGCAGGGCCACAGAAAGAAATTTTTAGCTTTTGTTTAACTGGAAATAAGTTTTCAATTAGGCTGCCTTCTGAGCGTTATTTTTGCTGGATTAGATTTACACATTCATTTTATTTTTCTTCCAGTTCTGTAAAGATGTAGGGTCTACATGGACAGGATAAAACAAAAATGGTAAGCAGGCAAGAAGGTTTCCAGCATGAAAAAGTACAGTTATGTGGAGGTAAATCATTTAGGTTGGCAGAGATAATTCAATAAATGTAAGAAAACAGAATTAACTGACTTGTCCAGTCACCAGTTCGGCCTAACCCACTGGTAAACAGACCAACTTGGCTTCTGGGAAGCAATCTTTTCCTTCTTCTGCTTCTTCTCAGCCATGTGTTTTCTACCTCTGGTAGTGAAGCATTTCTATTGTCTTTTTTCCAAGATAAGGAAAAGTAATGTTTTTTTTTTCCCATTTATTGCTAGATTCCTTTATCCACTTCAATAATTTAATCAAATATAATAAATCCATACTGACAACTCTAGCCAAATGTGGTTTTGGAGCATCATGCTCATCAGAACCACTTATATGCTTTCTATTTACACTTGAGTAATGGATGATTTGATTTTCTCAAACTATAAACAGTCTACAGTTGAAGTCTTGCCTTTCCTCCAAAATTTGGTCTTTTTTCAATAATATTCCCTATTCTAAGTAATGGTACCAGTTTCCTTCCCTCATCTGATTGTTGGATATAAAAATCTACATTTCTTCTTCCTTTGGGCCACTAGACTATTACTTTACATTTAGCAAAAATAATTTACTCTTTTTTTCCCACTAACCTGTTCCAAGGTATCATCATGCTTTGCATTGACTATTGCAATGACCATCTAAAGAATTTCCTTGTATAAATATCATCCAAACCAAATTTCTAGTATAATATCTACAAGAGCCAATGCCTGGATCTCTTGAAAGCAGGATTGTATATTGTCTCAGTTACTTTGCATCTCTCCTGATTATCATCTTATTTAGCATACAGAAGGTGTCCAACATGTTTGCTTGTTTCATAGATGAATGAATCAGGATCAGATGATAAATTGCACTACAATCCCTGTAAGTGATTAGAATTAGATTCTTTAATATGGGAAATAGACATAATGCTGAAGAAAGATATGGGATACCTGTTTCCAAATAAACAGTTTATGTCAACTTGAAACCTTTGACTGTATATGCTTACATGGTAGTTTCTCTGTAAAGTATTTCTGCTCTTCCCTGGGGATTTTTTCTTCCTTGGCCATGGAGTCTGCTGTCTTTATTTCTGCTTTGAACCTGGACACACGTCTCTCTGACCTCTCTGGCCTGTGCTAAAGTTTCCTCTGAAACTGTGCTCACTTTCTCCATGACCCCATTTAAGTTCTGTCCCTCTAGAAATGATGTTTGTGCAATGTCCTTACCTTGTATGACAGTCTAAGAAAGAACACCCATTAAAAATTATTAAGTCTAGTTAATTGTAGCTTGGAATCTGTATTCTGCCTTCTCTGGGGACATTTACCTCAGCACCACAAATCTCTTTTTGGCCAAGCCTTATTGTTATAGTTCAGGATCTCAAGCTTCCATGTGGGTAGAGATAACATAAGAGCTTGTTTGAAAGCAGGCCACTGGCTCAAATCTTTGAGATTTTGGCATGTGAGGTCTAGGGTGCAGCACCCAAAGTTGTTTTTTATTTTTATTTATTTATTTTAGAGCAACGAACAGAGAGAACAAGACAGAGAATGGGCACACCAGGGCCTCCAGCCACTGTAAATGAACTCCAGATGCATCCACCCCCTGATGCATCTGACTAAAGTGGGTCCTGGGGAATCAAGCTTTGAACCAGGGTCCTTAGGCTTCACAGGCAAGCACTTAACCGCTAAGCCATCTCTCCAGCCAGAAAGTTACTTTATCAGAATGGTGCTAGTGAATTTTCATCACCGATGTTACCTCATAGAAAGATACTTTGAATAGCACTATTTTAACAGTTTGAGAGAAGCTTGTTAAAATCTTTCGAGAAGGGTGGTGAAGACCCTGTTGTCCTGGGTTTAATTCCTAAGCCAAACATGTAAGCAGGAATCAAAAAGTGACTCAAATGTGTACACACATGTGTGCACACACACACACACACACAGCCATGTAAATAAAAACAAGTGAATAAATAAATAAACCAATCTGTTCTGAACCTGAAATGGTTTTTGAAACACCGTAATTATTTTTCTTAGGGCTAACAAACATGTTCTAAACTATTTCTCTATTCTCTATGTTTAATCAGACTCCTTTTATAAGACAGAAGCACTTTTTGTTTAGAAACCCTTTGTACAGGGGACATGCCAACATAACATTTTCCACTCTGCTTATGTTTCCATTATGAAATTTAAAAGCATAGTCTTATTTTGCTCATGCCCCAATGGTTATAGCCAAATGTTCTTCATTAGAGGAAGATGTTCATTTTAATGGTGTATAACAATTTATGTATGGTAGCCTAGCTTTGGTCGTAGGCAAGACATTTACTAGTTATCAATTTAATTTGTCCCTCTTTCAAATTGAAAATTATATATATTATATTATGTGAATTTCATATTGATTGGTTAAATTAAACAATTTTAAGAACCTAGTACATTACTACACAAAATGTAGAAAACTATGTCATCGTTGCAGAAAAATTCCCCAAACCTGGCAGTATGTTTTGTGCTTCTGTTTGCTGTTTTATAGCAATAACTTGGAATAAACACATTATGGAAAAAAACCTTAAAATTATGACTTAATTTCTATCAGAAAAGTATTGAATATCATTTTGTTTAAAGTTTGCAATAGCTATTGATTTTGCCAGAATTCTTCAGATAAACAATAGGAGTAGCAAGACCTAGTAAACAAAAGCCATGTGTGGGGCTAGAGAGATAGCTTAGTGGTTAAGCCTAAGGACTCATGTTCAACTCTCCAGACCTCATGTAAGCCAGATGCACACAGTGATGTAAGTGCACAGGTTTGCATATGTGCACAAGGGGGTGCATGCATGGGTCTGGGGTTCAATTGCAGTGGCTAGAGTCCCTGGTGTACCAAGTCCTTCTCTCTCTCTTGCATAAAAAAGAAAAAAATACAGTCTGTTCGGCTTACCTCCAAATAAAATGTGCATATCCTTGGTACATTCACTTGTCTTTGTCTAGATAACTTTGAATATAAATATACATATCTAAAACTATATCTATATCTATCTATCATCTATCTATCTATCTATATATGGAGAGAGAGAGGGAAAATACATGAATGCATATATTTAGTATACACATATTTTTATATGCACCTTTTTTCCTGTTACTGTTGTTGTGGTGCCCAAGTAGTCTTCAAGTAGTCTTCCAGCATTAGACTCACAAATACCTGAGATAGAGTTATATACCACTACACTCAGATTTTATATGCATATATGTTAGTATACTTGTTTATATCATATATTCAAAGATATTTATTTTAAGGGATTGGCCCAAAATATGAAAGTATGGTGCTGGCAACTTAAAAAGCCCTAAGATTGGAAAGCTGATAATTATGTAGGATTTGTAGTTTTGAAGCAGAATTTCTCCTTTTGCTGCGATTTAATAAGCCCTTCCCAAATGATATACTGTGAGTTAAGGTGTTTTACTTAAATCCATTGATTGGAGATGTTAACCACATCTTCAAAATGCCTTCAACAGTAATGGCTTAATTGGTGTTTGTATAAACAGTAGGTAAAACCTAGTCACCTATCTCATAAAATGATCATGACCCTTTATTGGTACTGAATAAAATAAATTCAAAGGACCTCAATGGTCCAATCCTCTCTTGGTTAGTCCTCCTCAATCGGATTTACAGTTCAGTGCCAAAACTTTGAGAAACCTGCCAAATATTGCCTGGGCAGTGGGTCAAGTGTTAGAAATGTTCTTCACCTTTTCTGTTTTCGGTCACTGCACTTGTCTGGTCCTGACTGTAATCTTTGGTGCGTACCTGTCACAACTTTCATCTTGGTCTAGAGAGATTTGAGTGTAACAACCAAATACTCAAGTAATATTTGGTTCCCTAACAAAGAAAGCAAGAAACCAAACTAAAAAGAAAAAGAAATAAAACATAGGGCTGGGGAGACTCCTTAGTGGTTGGATGCTTGCCTGCAAAACCTAAGAACTCAAGTTTGAATCTCCAGGTCCCACATAGTAGATGCAGTGATGCAAGTATGCAATGTTGTACATGTGCCATGAGGGGGCGCACACATGTGGAGTTTGTTCACAGTGGCTAAAAGGCCTTGGAGTACCCATTCTCTTTCTGCCTCTTTCTCTCTCTAAAAAATAAAATTAAAAATAATACAAAAAAATAAACTTTGTTAGATTATCTGTCAGCAAAAAAGTTTTCAATAATAGCTTCACCAATGGTATAAAATGTTAATCATCTTCATTTGAAGGAATACCACTCTACATGTAAAACAATATTATTAGTTCCATTTAATTATTTATATATATAATTAAATATTATGTTTTATATAATTTAGTTAATATATATGATATGTATATAATTAAATGGAGCTAATAATAGTGTTTTGCATGTACAGTGATATATATATATGTATGTATATATCTTCTCATTACCCATTCAAGAGAAGAGGATAGTTATTAATTTTCAGATTCAAGAGGTTAGCTATAAAACAGCAGAAACTTGGGCAATTCAGCATCCTATCTCTCTTGAGAGGCCTGAAACACTATTCTACTCTATACTGGCTGGCACAGCTCTTCAACAACAACCTCTCATTTAGATGTTAAAACAAACCAGCCTTTGTATTTTGTTTGTGCTCACACCAGTCATCAGTGTCAAAGTACTTCAGAAGTACAAAAATAATGTTCTCTTTTACAGGCATAACGAACATTATTCACTCAAAGTGCTGCTCAAATAGCATGGTTATCTGAGCTGGCTTCTCACTGTACTACCATAGATATTAAGTCCAATTTCTTAGCTTGTCAAGATCTTAAAGGTTTCTGGTATTAGATGTATCTGAATAAGTAAAATATTGAATTGTGAAATGCTTATTAGATAGATACAGATGGAATGGTGTACATTTACTCACACAGTATTCCTTCTCACCAACTCCTTAGTATTTTACTAGTGAATCTATTTGAAAAAGATTTTTTTTTTTTTTTTTTTTTTTTGGTTTTTCGAGGTAGGGTCTCACTCTGGTCCAGGCTGACCTGGAATTAACTCTGTCATCTCAGGGTGGCCTTGAACTCATGGCAATCCTCCTACCTCTGCCTCCCAAGTGCTGGGATTAAAGGCATGCACCACCACGCCCGGCTTGAAAAAGATTTTTTAAAAAATAGAGTAAGAGCACTTTATGGGTATTGAGATAAATAAAAGCATCAGATTCAAAGGAAGCAAAAAGAATAGACTAGACTAATCTCCCTGAAAGGCTGAGTGAAAATGTTAGGGCAAATTTCATTCAGTTAGGTCATGCAAGACGAGTAGACATGTGGTAACAGAGGAGCTACTCCAGAACCAGCGCATCACGTGCAGGAAGCGGTGGCACACTTTGGCTTCTTCTCTCCAAACACTGATAAAGTGAGGCATCATTCTCAGTGGACAATGGATTAGTTAGAGGAAAGATAATGCATTATTTTTGATCTTATGAATTTAAAAATTTTAAAGTCCAAGGTCGTTTCATGTCTTCAACCTATACTATCCATGCAGCCTGATTTTATATACAGAGCAGATGCTTAACATATATTCATTTATAAATGCACAAATGGGTAACATTTCATAAGTTATATGAAGTGGCTTTTCCAAGGCGTATGATGGATTAGAAATAAATAATAATGAAATATATGTAAGATAAGAAAAATATCCCAATATAGATATACCCAATATAGACAATATAAAAGAAATCATTTAAATGAGGATAAAAATTCACAAAGGGTAAACCTTTTTTGAAATTTAGAATGTTTTGTTAATGCCCCCAAGTAGGTAAGCTCATGTCCTCAGTGCCATCTGTACCTATTATTTCGGTTTACAATGTTTTTCCTTTGTACCCTTCTTGAATATTTTAATTTCCTGCTGTTCTATACACATGATTTTTTAATTTCAAAGAGAACAAGATAAAGAGATATGAAGATGATTAAATAATGAAAAACATCAGATTTTTGTTATCAAGTATTCTAAGCATTTCCTATAAAAGATGTAATTTTTTTATAGTTTTCACACAACTCTTGTAAACTCCTAGAGACTAATGTAGTATTCTGTCATTGTGCTACTACAAGCATTTTATTTGAGTTTGAGTCACATTCTCGAGAACATTCATCAGTGAGTGAAGCAGCTCTGATCTGATCCCAGTTCTCTTTTTCCAAAGCTTAATTCATGTGCAATTTCCTTGAGGAGTCAAGTATTGAGGAAAAGAGGCCCTGTTATCCGCTCCCTTCTCTAAAAACCTATGCTAAATAGTAGCTCATGCACTAACAAAATTGTTTCTAACCATTCTTTAGGATACATTAATCTCTTATGAGATCTCTTATGGATAGAATACTTTATGTTCTTTTTCATAGCCCCCCAAATAAAACTCCACACTGGGATTAATATGTTAGCTGTACATTCATATATGACAATCTTCAGCCCTTATTTCACTTCCACATGACTCTCCCTCCCAGTGACAAATCATCTATTTCCAGAGGTCAGGGAGATGAGGGCATACATTATTTTATGACAGACACTGTATTTTCAGAGATAATTTTTCACATATTTTTACATGGTAGCAACTATATTATCTTATGGCTTCTACTATTTAACACGTTTGTATCCCTACCAGGACTGTTTAATGATGAACAGTGTCCATACTCCTTACCCCATCTCTCCCTCCATTTAAACCAAATACTCATTTCAGTATCCCAAAAATGGATTTGGGGCCACTGAACCCCTTTATCTCTTCTTCTTCTCAAGGCACATTCATTACATTTTTTTATTGCTTTCCACCATTTTACTCCTCTCTTTAACCTGTGTACCGGGATGGGTGTTCTAATGTAGCCTATTGAAACTGTCAGAGCCAGGGGTTTTACCTAAAACTCTTGTTTCAGTAAGCATTTCTACTCAAATTTATCCCTGGAAGCTCTGATAATTGAATCAATATTCCTGTGTCAAACAGACAAACAACAACAACAACAAAAAGCCAGGTATGTCAGGTGTGTAAACTGATGCCTATAAAATTAGCGCTTGCTGAGGCAGTCAGATTACGATGAGTTTGAGGCTAGCCTGGACTACATAGTGAGTTCCAGCCTAGACCACAGAGTGAGAATCTGTCTTAAAAAAAAAAAAAAAGTGGCCATGTGCTATCATCTCAGAGAAAATGCTCCAAAGTGCTCCAAAGAGCATTTGTCATTTCAACAGTGAGAACTTTAGACTACCGTCATGAATTTGAAAAATACTGAAGGGACCTAAGATGAAGGGATCTTACCTATAAATACTGAGAGAATTAAATGAATAAATAATCTCTGGAATTAATACAAAAATATAGGTTAAATGTCATCATAGTTATTTTCAAAGCAAAATGTTTCCATTTTATGAATGTTAAAACAACTGACATATAACATACACATGTGCTTTGATGTACATAAATAATTTTGAATTTGTGACTAAAGTATGTATCATGGGTACAAAATTGCTGTCTATAATAGAAATGAATAATAAATTGGTTGTAGCAATAAAATAAAACATTTGACAAAAATCCTACAATATCCCCAGATACTTAGAAGCCTCTTTGGTAGGCTGTCTCACACTGTCAGAAATCCCATGAAGACATCTCTGGCTAATGAGAAATAGCTCATCCCTTCATTGATAAAATATTGTATTTGTATAATGCTTTAAATTGTCATTCAACATATTAGCTTCTGGGTTTCATAGACAATTTGTTACAGTTAAAATTTTTCATATTTTCTTGGCATTCAAGAGGATGATTTAAGTTCCTATTTTCACTGTGTAAGCTTTGAAGCATAGTTTTTCCACCCAAGCTAAGAAAAATACCTATGAATTAAAAAAACAAAATCCTAGGAAGTTTGAAAACAATTTAGGACAATACCTCCTGTTGAAAGGGAACTCTGATTTTTTTTTTAAAAAAAACATATTAATTGTTAAACATTATAGTAAAGAGAAATTTTCTGAAGACTGTGAGAGAAGTTAACCTGAGAGCTGAAGCTGATTGCCAAAGGGTGTGTACACAAGTCGCATGCAGGGCATTGTGCAAGCCCTACCACTGGGAGCACTAACCCTGGGCAATGCATCAAATCATCCTTGACCAAAAGCAAGCAAACAAACAAAAACATTAGATTTATATAAGTCATGGTCTGTTGAGATACCTGATTTCTTTATGGAAGCAGGAATATAAAATGATTAAGAATCAAGCATATAAGTCTAATGGTGTATTTAAGGAAATATATAAAATTATAGAAACATTGCAATAATAGTAAAAATTAAGTTAAGTTAAAAAGAAAAAAAAAAAAAGTCATGCATGGTGGTGCATGCCTTTAATCCCAGTACTTGGGAGACAGAGATAGGACGGTTGCTGAGAGTTCAAGACCACTCTGAGACTTATTAGTGAATTCCAGGTCAGCCTGAACTAAAGTGAGACCCTACCTCTAAAAATCAATCAATCAATCAAATAAACAAACAAACAAAAACCCCGAAAACATAACCATTACAGTTGTTAAAATTGTACAAAATACACCATTTAAAGAATAATACTTTAAAGACTGGAAAGGTTCTGAGTTCAACACATGATAAGATAGAAGGAATGAGAACATTACATTTAATGTATATGTGATCTCAATGTACTACAAAATGTTAGCATGTGCTTGTAATGTTATGTAAAATTATAGCCTATTTCTCTTATTTTCCAAATTAGTGTATTTTAATAAAATCAGAGTGGTTATCTTAGACAACTATACAACTTCTCTAATCCTTTTTAAGTTCCCACATGAGGACCACTAAACAGTTTCCTTAACTTTTACAGATATGAGTGGGAATTAAGAACACAAAGTTGTTTCTTCATGTTCTTTTCACCATTACAATATGCCTCTTAAAAATATGCCCTTACCTCATCATCTTCAGAAAGAAGAGAAAGCCATTCTTTAAGTGCTCAAGAAAATTTCTAAGCAATTTAAGTTTCATTCATTGATAGGTGATTCAGCAATCAAAATGCAAATAGTTGGATAAGAAGTTCATTTCTTCTCTGTACTGTTTTTGCTCAAAATGGTAACATTAATATAACAGCCAAAAGTCATGCTTAAAAAAAAACAGATTTTCGGACTTCCGGCCAAGATGGCAACTGTACCGGAAAAAAAAAGGCAAGAAATTAAGGGTTATCAGGGTCTTCTTGCAAGTGGGAGGGCACAGAGTGGGAAAAAACAGGAAGCACGGATCCCCTCTCGGGTGGGTAGTCTACCCCCCCACCATACAGCCGTTGCGCCGCAAGCGGCTGTGCTCCCATTGCACGCCCACCAGCCCATTGCGCGCCCACCAGCCCGCTGCACTGAGCACGTGGGGAGCTCCACTGTTGTGCTCTGATCGTGTGTGCTGGCCCGTCACACTGTGCTCGGTCTGCACACCCACGGGGGCCACCTCTGCTGGGATTAGGCAGCTGCCAGACCCCCCGCTGCTGTGCTCCAATCATTTGCCTGCCAGCCAGCCTCTGCTGTGTCCCCATACCGTGCCTGCATCAGCTACCTCTGCACTACAATTGCACGTGCAGCAGGCCCAGTCCAACAGCAAGGGCCTAACAAGCCCACACTGAGTCACTAGCGCCAGTTCAGGTGCCATCCCCTACCTGTCCCTCACCACACTCCCCTGAGGCAGGAGAGCACAGGCTGTTTGCAGGTCCCAGTGTTCCCAGCCAGAGTTTGGGCAGCTTCAGGGCTTGCTACCTCAGTCCCCTTTCAAACTCGAAGGCAGGCAGCTTTGGTGCATTACTGGGTGAGAATTCAGGTAACTTTGGTGCCCCTGTCAGGCAGTAGATAGGTGACTTTGGCAAGAGACAGCAAAAACCCAGGCTGCTTGGCAACTGCCCCAGGCTGCCTTTGATTCTCATTGAGCTAGAGCCCAGGCTGCTCCACCCACATACCTGCCAATACACTGACATGGGTAGACCACAGTGAAAAAGAAATAACATGAAAAATAAAATGCAAGAAAATCCAGACAGATCACCCAGTCCAACAAGGATTACATCTGACCAAAACATAGAAGAGTGTTTAGGATCAGAACATCAAGTGGAAGCTATGAGCAATGCAACCCTAACCAACCTACTGCTAGAACTTGCAGGAAAGCTACAAAGAACAGATAATCGTGTAGATGCTACTATCACTAAGCTAGAGCAATATTATAAGACACTGGAAGGAATTCAAAGAGAGCTAAGAGAGTTGAGGGAGAGTGGAACAAAAAAAAAAAAAGGATCTTAAAAATCAGCTGGCCACACTAAATGAAAACATAAAGAAATGCAAGGATGATTTCCAAGAATCATCAAGAAAATCACAAAATGAGGTGAAAAGGGAGCTGGACAGAGTGATGGAAGTGATACATAGGAAAGTAGTAGAAAATGCAAACTTAATTGAACAACTCCAAAACTCACAGGAGGCTCTCAAGAATAGAGTCAGCGAAGTGGAGGATAGAAACTCTGATCTGTAAGACAGGATGGAAGAAAGAGTTTGAGAGTCCAAAAATTTCAGTAAGTTCAAAAGTTCCTGTGAACAGAACATGAGGGAATTGTGGGATACACTTAAACATCCTAATATCAGAATCACTGGAATACCAGAAGGAGAAGAATTTCAGACCAAAGGCATGGAGAACGTATTTAACACAATAATTGAAGAAAACTTCCCCCGTCTCTTAAAAGAAAGGCCCATCAAGATACAAGAAGCAAACATAACTCCAAACAGACTAGACCAAAGGAGAAACTCCCAAAGACATAGTATCATTAAGACTCTAAACATTGACACTAAAGAGAAAATCCTAAAAGCAGCTAGGGAAAAACAGCACACCACTTTCTAAGGAAACCCCATCAGAATTACTTCAAACTTCTCAATGGAAACCCTGAAAGCTAGAAGGGCCTATAATTAAACTCTCCAAACTCAAAGAAACTATGGCTTCCAACCAAAACTACTCTACCCGGCAAAAGTCTCCTTTATAATAGATGGTGAAAGGAAAACTTTCCATGACAAAACTCAGCTTTACAATTATATGAACACAAAACCAAACCTACAGAAAGTATTCCAGGAAATTCTCCACAGAGAAGAAACAAATAACCAAACACAAATGCCTACAAGAAGGAGATCACAACAACCAAATCCAGAGTAGACACAAAAATTTCAAATGCCATGAAAACACCAACCCACCTCTACCACCACAACATGGAAGGGATCCAATCAAGTCTCACAGTCATTACCCTAAATATTAATGGCCTTAATTCACCCATCAAGAAACACAAGCTAACAGGGTGGATCAAAAAAGTAGACCCCTCAATCTGCTGCCTTCAAGAAACCCACCTTACCACTAAAGACAGAAACCTCCTCAGGGTGAAAGGGTGGAAAAAAATATTCCAAGCAAATGGGAATAAGAAACAAGCAGGTGTGGCTATATTAATATCGGATAGAATTGACTTCAAACCCAAAACAATCAAAAAAGACAAAGAAGGCTACTTCCTACTTATAAAGGGAACAATCCATCAAGAGAATATTACAATCATAAATCTGTATGCACCAAACACAGGGGCACCACAGTTCATAAAACAAAACCTACTTGACAATAAAACAGAAATAACCACCAACACCATCATAGCTGGGGACTTCAACACACCATTATCAGTAATAGAGAGATCATCCAAACAGAAACTCAACAGGGAAGTAAGAGACCTCAACAAAACCATAGAACACTTAGACCTAATGGACATCTACAGAACTTTCCATCCCAAATCCACAGAGTACACATTCTTCTCAGCAGCCCATGGAACATTCTCTAAAATACACCACATACTGGGTCACAAAGACTGCCTCCACATATTTAGGAAAATCGACATAATTCCCTGCATGATATCAGATCATAAGGCTATATTCCTAGAAATCAAGAACAAAAAAAACCACCAAGAATCCCAACAGAAACTGAATAGCACACTCTTAAACAATAAATGGATAGTGGATGAAATAAAAAATGATATTGCAAAATTCCTGGCATTGAATGACAATGAGAACACATACCAAAACTTATGTGATACAATGAAGGCAGTCCTCAGGGGAAAATTCATAGCACCCAATGCCTTCATAAAAAAGACAGAAAGATCCCAAATCAATAGCCTAACCATCCACCTAAAGGCACTGGAAAAACAAGAAAAATCCAACCCAAAGAGCTCCAGAAGGAAAGAAATAATTAAAATCAGAGCAGAAATTAGAGAATTGGAAACAATTAAGGCAATTGACAAAACAAAGAGCTGGTTCTTTGAAAAAATAAACAAGATTGACAAACCTCTGGCCAATTTGTTCAGGCAAAAGAAGGAGAGACTCCAAATTAACAAAATTCAAAATGAAAAAGGAGAGATCACAACAGACATAAGTGAAATTGGGAGAATCATCAGGACTTATTTCAAACACCAGTACTCCACAAAACTGGAAAATGTGGAGGAGATGGATAAATTCCTTGACACATATCATCTACCAAAGCTAAACTCAGAGCAGATGAATCACCTCAATGGACCCATCACACTCATGGAGATTGAAAAGTAATAAAAAACCTCCCAAAAAAGAAGCATCCAGGACCAGATGGATTCCCAGCCAAATTTTATCAAACCTTCATGGAAGAACTCCAACCAATCTTCCTAAAACTGTGACACACAATTGGAGAACAGGGAAAGCTACCCAACTCCTTCTATGAAGCTAGTATCACCCTAATCCCAAAACCAGGCAGAGATGCCACAAGAAAAGAAAACTACCAGCCTATTTCCCTAATGAACATAGATGCAAAGATCCTCAAAAAAATACTCGCAAACCAAATCCAACAACACATCAAAAACATTATCCACCTTGAACAAGTGGGATTTATCCCAGGAACACAAGGGTGGTTCAACATACGAAAATCTGTCAATGTAATACACCACATAAACAAGCTTAAACATAAAAACCACATGATCGTTTCGATAGATGCAGAAAAGGCCTTCGACAAGATACAACATCACTTCATGATCAAAACATTGGAGAGAATTGGCATGGCTGGTTCACATCTTAACATAATAAAGGCAATATACAAAGCTCCAAAGGCCCAAATAATACTTAATGGAGAGAGACTGGAGGAATTCCCATTGAGATCAGGAACAAACAGGGATGTCCTCTCTCACCTCTGCTTTTCAATATAGTTCTGGAAGTCCTAGCTCAAACAATAAGACAGGAGAAGGAAATAAAAGGGATACAATTTGGAAAGGAAGAAGTTAAGTTAGCTCTATTTGCTGATGACATGATTGTATATATAAGAGACCTGATAGACTCCATCCCAAAACTCCTGAAGGTGATTAACTCCTATAGCAAAGTAGCATGATACAAAATCAATGCACAAAAATCGGTAACATTTCTATATGCAAATGACAAAGATACAGAAAAAGAAATAAAGGACATAGTCCCATTTTCAATAGCAACCAAAAAAAATAAAATACCTTGGAATAACGTTAACCAAGGAAGTAAAAGATCTATACAACGAAAATATAAAAACTCTCAAAAAAGAAATTGAGGAGGACTTGAGAAGATGGAAAGACCTCCCATGCTCCTGGATAGGCAGAATTAACATTGTGAAGATGACAGTCCTACCAAAGGCAATATATAGATTTAACGCAATTCCAATTAAAATCCCTATGGTGTTCTTCACAGAGATAGAAAAATGATCTCAAATTTCATATGGAAAAGCAGAAGGCCTTGCATATCCAAAAATATCCTCAGCAAAAGAAATACCTCTGGTGGCATCACCATACCTGATCTAAAGCTATACTACAAAGCCATAGTAATAAAAACAGCATGGTACTGTCATAAAAATAGGAGTATAGACCAATGGAATAGACTTGAGGACCCGGATTTTGGGTCAAGCAACTATAGCTACTTGATATTCGACAAAGGCCCGAACAATATAGGCTGGAAAAAAGATAGCATCTTCAACAAATGGTGCTGGAAAAACTGGATAACCACATGCAAGAAACTAAAACTTGATCCACACATTTCACCATGCACTACACTCAAATCCAAATGGATCAAAGACCTCAACATAAGACCAGAAACTGGAATAATACTGGAAGAAAATTTAGGAAGTACTTTCCAAGATGTAGGAATGGAAAAAGACTTCCTGAACAAAACCCCATTGGCTCAAGTTCTTAAACAGTCACTCAACCAATGGGATCATATGAAGCTGAAGAGTTTCTTTACAGACAAGCATATAATAAGCAAAGCCAATAGAATACCCACAGAATGGGAGAAAATATTTGTGGATTATCCAACTGATAGAGGCCTAATCTCTATAATCTACGAAGAACTCAAAAGTCTAAACAATAAGAAGATAAATACCCCACTCACAAAATGGAGCACAGAGCTGAACAGGCAATTCACAGAGGAAGATATACAAATGGCAAACACACACTTACGAAAATGTTCATCATTCCTAATCATCAGAGAAATGCAAATTAAAACAACTATGAGATTCCACCTTACCCCAATAAGGATAGCCAACATCAAAAAGTCAAATGAAAATAAATGCTGGTGAGGATGTGGAGAAGCAGGAACACTCATTCACTGTTGGTGGGAATGCAGGATGGTACAACCATTTTGGAAAGCAATATGGAGACTCCTGAAAAAGTTGACTATAGAAATACCAACATACCCAGTTATACCCTTACTGGGCATGTACCCTAAAACCTTCACACCTCAGGCCAGAGAGATTTGCTCAACCATGTTTGTAGTGGCTCAATTCGTAATAGCTAAAAGCTAGAATCAACCCAGATGTCCATCATTAGAAGAATGGATAATGAAGATGTGGTATATCTACACAATGGAATTCTATACAGCAGTAAGAAAAAACAACACAAAGAAATTTGAGGAAAAATGGTTGAACCTGGAACAGATCATTCTCAGTGAACTTACCCAATCACAGAAAAAAAAATCGACACATACTTTCACTCATCTACAACACCTAACATGAATCTACCCAAGATACCTTACACACCCAGCATGCACCTCATGGACTAGACAATAGGATGGATGGGGAGGGCAAGGAGGGCATCGAACGGTGGAAAATAGTAATCTGGACCCGAACGGCAATGGTACCATAAAATTCTGCTTCCTAAAAGACAGACCAAATGGCTGAATCTTCACTAGACCCTTACAGGAAACACCTGAACCACAAGACACTGGAGAGGGTAGGATCAAGTCTAAGCTAAATATTCTACATCTTCCCTCCCTCCCTCTCCCCCTCTCCCCTTCTCCCCTCTCTCTCTCTCCTCTCTAACTCTTGTATATTAGTTATGTTTTTCCTCAATTTATTAGTGGGCACTGACCTGTAACCCCCACTTCCAGCTTGGGGCTACCATCCACAATGACCTTTTGATCAGAGAATCCTACAAGGTTTCCCAAAACAATGACAGACTTCTATCAGAGTACTTGATGACCCACTAAAGGCCAGTAGTAAGACACTATTGCTGAAGAGTCCATATGCAGCTGACATGTGAAATGGAATGGCATGGGTGGAAGCCCGGAGAAAGTCAGTCCCCAGACAGTCAGCGCGTCTGGTGCCAGAAGGTGCTACATGGGCGACTGGGGGAAATGACCGATATCTGTCCAAGTAACTCATGGTCTAACCTAATTAGCAACAAATAACCTGATGTGATGCCCACACAAGTGCAATAGTGGCACACAGCCATGGTGAGGAACCAACTGTTCTTGATTTGGCTAACTGATCCCCTCAGTGGTACAAGACCCATAGCTGGAGCTGGGAAACAAGTCAGAACCATACCCAAACATAAGCCCACTCTCCAATATCAAGCTACCATCAATCATGGGCTATAAGAGGGCCTACACCTATCAAACTCTCTATCAAAAAAGTAATTGTTATCTCAATTTGCTGGGTGCTAACGTACTCTCCGTTGGAGAATCTGCTTTTCTTTTTCAGATAGATGCAGATCCCAAGGAGTGAGTTGTCCCAACATACCTCAAAAGGGGGCCGACTGAAACTAAGGACACTTGGCAAAACAAGCAAGGGTGATGTTTTCCTGATGAACTGGATACCAGCACAAAGGAGAAGGAGACCAACACAGAGAAAAATTGACTCCTACCAAATCAGAGAGCCAGAGCCTCAGAGGCCCCCAACACCTCAGCACTGAAGCAGACCAAAAATGAACCAAACGTGGCTCAGGGAAATTTTGTGGGAGAGGGGGCAGAAAGAATGTCAGAGTCACATGTTGGGTCATGATATGCAGAGACATTTATCGTACCAATAACTGTGGGCTAACTCCACAATGCACGACCCATTTACATCAACAAGGAGGGTCCAATGGGAGGGGGTAGATCATGGATGAGCCTAAACAATGGTACCAAACTGCCTGTATTTGCTGAAAAGAAAACTAATAAATTATATTTAAAAAAAAACACAGATTTTCTACATCTCTGAAAATCAGTGCCAAAGTAATCACTCATGCAGCAATGATATAGCAACTAATATCCATCCTCATGGTATCAGGCTCCATAATCTAGGAAGGTCTGAATGATATAGAAGTCCTAACTTTACTGCCTTACAGATTTTCTAATTTCTGTGTCTCTCTTCACATGTGCGCACACACACTGTGTGTGTCATGGGTCATGTGTGTATGTCTGGTGTGTTTGTGTTTGTGTTTGTGGTGTGTTATGTGCATGTGTGTATGTGTGTGTAGTGACAAATAGGGGTTTAAAATAAGCATTATGAATACAAGACAGAGGGCTGGGGAGATGGCTCAGCAGCTAATAGTGTTTGTTATCTAAGCCTGTTAGTTTGGGTACAGCCCAGGTTAAATTCCCTAGTACCACATAAAGTCATTTGGCTTGTTTCCGGCAGCAAGATACCCTGCCTCAAAAGAAGTTAGAGTGCAGACAGCAACTCTGAAAACACACGTGCATGCATGCATACAATCAAATAAACAGATAAATAAAATTATGCTTTAAAACAAGAATAGAAGACAAGGAAGAAAACTCATATATACAAAACATGAACTACATTGTTGACCCTGATAAGCAATTTGTGTATGTGATTTCCTGTATCTTTACAGTAAATGACCTGAGGAAAAGATGAGGCATTTTAAGTGAATGTGATGAGTCACATGTGAAGGATGGCCCAGTCCTGACCAGTTAACTACATTTTGTCTCTGACTCAGTCATGTTTCTTGACCTTCTTTCTGCTTCTTTCTCCCCTAAAAGTCCTGAGATCCCAGGATCCAGCCTGATTGAAGAACATGTTATGACAAGGAGCCAAAATGGCCCTCCTAGCGGCAGCTGAACTCTGCTTGGAGATCCTGAGACGCTGGCCTGAAGTAAAGATCAAGGTGACCTGGACTACTGTAGACAGCCCCTGCTTCTTCCTCCTAGATTATACTGCTGTGTAAGATTTTGAAACAAGATTTTTTTCAGGTCTCTTGGGCTCCATCCACCCAGTGTGGTCCTGCTGGGAAAGAAGCTCGGTTCTATGCTACTCCACTGCCGCTCTCAGACAGCACTTGTGGATGGTAGCGGAGCTTTGTTGTGGGGCTTCCTAGAGCCAGCACTTTTGCACTATCTATGGGAAGATGTGGGAAGAACACTTTAAAAATAGTCATTTTATTTGCTTCTAGTCACCTATTATGTGCCTATTTGTCTGGGTAAGGTAATACCAGATCAAATATGATGGTATTATATTATTAAATACAAACATAGATTATATTAAATAATATAATAATAACTTTTTTGACCTGCTAAATTGTGGCTTATCAGGCTTCTGCCAGAGTAAGTCAATGAGATTCTAACAAATTCTACAAGAAGTCATTTGCAGTTTGAGTAGGATATATCCTTGCTTTTTTTTTCAGCTTGTGATTGAGGCTACTGGAAAGAAAAAAAAAAAAAATGTCAGGAGTCCTAAAGAGGTCATTATGAAACAAGGAAGAGACAGCCAACAACCCAGGCTCAGAGAAGGTTTGGAATTTCTGAGAAAGGGTAACCTCTCCATCCTAGAAGCAGTTTCTCCCTCTAGCGGGTGTTGTCAGAGCTTCTAGATGACAGACAGGTGGAGTCATGACACTCATGTACGTGTGAGGAACACACTTGACCACCTCACTCCAGGAGTAGTGAAATCCACTAATTGTCATGTGCCAGAGAGCTGGCTTATCATAGTAGCTTTAGTGTTGGGGCAGTGTCTGCATGGACTCCTGGGTTTTCTCTCTGCTTGGCATTTAGAATCATGGCCAGCTGTAGTGACAGAGTACTCCTATAGGAATCTTGCAGGGTAGGAGTGGGGCTAAGAAGAGGCCATTGAACTTTGTGTTAGTAGGGGCTACTTATAATCCAGTAAATTTTAAATCAAATGAATGAATGAATGAATGAATGAAAAATAAATAAATAAATAAATAAATGTAGCAATTTAAATCCAACAGTCTTTATTTTATTAATGGTAAAATGATAGCTTGAGAAATATGTAGCTTGCCTAAGAAGCCATAAATAGCAATTTGTAAAAATTGTTGAAGCCAAGTCTCTTTGACACTTATAATCTACCTTCCACATAAGAAATAACACAAGACTATATATATGGTCTCTACACACAACTATACATAAGAAAAGCTCAATAATTTAGTACTAATAATAAAAAAGTAAACTCCACGTAACTGTCATTATGCAGTTGGAGAAAATAATACTTGTATTGTCTTCATGAAAGTCTCATATTCATATTAGTTTATTTGTCAGTGAATGTCAGGCACTAAATCAATTCCTGCTTGGATTTCGTTTCATTTAATAAGCAATCCTTGTTTTGATGGAACAAAATTAAAACTAATGAGATTTTCATATATTTGTCTCACTCAGAAAACAAATGCAGCGGCTTTTAATAGGTATCCTATAGTTTATTCTAATTGACAAGAAAATCAAATTATTAAAATCAAAAATAATTCAACTGTGCTATAGAGACACATAATGGTATATAATGAATAGTCCCTACTGACAGTGTGGCTCTAATACCCCAGCATTTTCAAAAGTGTTAAGCAGAGTAGTGAGCTCTGCTAAACAAGTTACAACTGATTGACCATAGTGGCTAAGTTGTGAGTAAATTAGAGTATTTTGAAAAGTCTGTAGAGATGTTGAAAAATCATATAAAATGAAAGTGATAATGACTTGAAAATTTTAAAGTAACATAAAATTGAAAATTCATTTTATAAAAAGAAACATATGACTTCATGCTTAAAATCTGAATTCATGAAAGATGGATATTAACAAGAAAACTTGATAGAGGGATTGATTTATTTTTGTATATCCCAATGGAACCTGGCTATAATGAATACCAAAATGAGCTGGTCATAAATATGTACTTAATAATAATTAGCATGTTTTCATTTGTTTATGCTCGTATTTATTAGCCATTATACATGTTAAACCTTAATATTAAGCATGAAAGAAAATAGACAAGACCTTCACAATAGTATAAAACTAGAAGATAGAAGTCACATGATATAGGAACCATTTTCAGAGATGAAGAATCTTCCAATACATTCTGGATTTCATTGTAGGTTGTTAATATATCTGTTAGCATAACTCCTTGCATCTCTATCTACTCACAGTTCTTTGTGGTTTGTGTTCTTCAATTCAGTTTTCATGGACATAAATTTTACCTTATGCTGAGTCATTGTCCTGAAATTTCTTTTGCAGTCAGATAGTTTCTGAAGTCCATTTTCTTCAAATAATAGTCAATCTAGTCTCTCTTTGAATAACTTCTAACCCTCAAATTTGTCAAGCCATCTTATCACAAAGTAGAGAACTGGCAATCTTGGGCCCATCCCTTGTCTAATGGAATGAATTTTGGGAGTACTGATCATGAGAGGCTCACAGACTTCTTGAAACTTTTACATGAAAGGAACTCAACATATCTTTGCTAATTATAAATATAAAGAAGGCCCTACAAGCCAAGGGGTCGGTAAGCTGAGGGCAACCTTCAACTTACAAGAAAACAAGGAATTCAAAATGTCAACTGCGAGGAGTTGCTTTGCCAGAAATCAGAATGAGCAAGAGACCAAAGGAGCACTACCTGACAATGCCATGAATCTCCCCTGGTGATGCCCGTGTTGGGCCTCTGACTGCAGAACTGCAAACTGATTGTTTTAGGTAGACACTACCTTCACTTAACACACTACCTTTGTGGCAAATTATTATTATGGCAAAACAGAAAGTTAATATAATATCAAATATACTTCCTTTTGTATCAGGTGACTCTAACAGCTGACATCTTTGTAGGTTTGTATTTCTATCTTACTGTTGTTTTTTGTTCTTTGTTTTCTCTCTTCTATCTTATTCCCTATATTTTGAAATTTTAACTATTTACATTTTTTTCTTTAGAACTTTAGCATGGAAACATTAAATTTGGCCTAATAGTATAAAAGACTTCTTTTGTTTTCATCCAATGAATATGAGTCCTGCAGCAGAGTTATTTAATGGAGTCAGCTAGACCACATGGATGAATTCTGACACCACAGCTAAGGAAAAATGACACTTCTCTGACAGTGGTAGCATCTAGAAAGTGCATGTCTTTCCCAGCTGCATCTTCTTTTATTATTATTATTTTTTTGTTTCATTTTTATTTATTTGAGAGTGACAGAGAGAGAGAGGATGGGCGTGCCAGGGCTTCCAGCCACTGCAAATGAACTCCAGATGCGTGTGCCCTTTGTGCATCTGGCTAACATGGGTCCTGGGGAATCGAGCCTCAAACCGGGATCCTTAGACTTCAGAGGCAAGCGCTTAACTGCTAAGCCATCTCTCCAGCCCCAGCTGCATCTTCTTGATGGCACTTACTTCCTATAGGATATGAGGACAAGGCTCCCTGCTCTCTGTGGAAATTTTCCACAAGACTTCAATTGGGTTTTCCCTGGACTTCCTGCTGCTCTTGTTGCATGTGATGAGCACTTGCATCTTCTGATTTCACTTCCTCTTTATTTTTTGTAATGTTTTTGCTCTTTGCTTAGCCAGCTTAGCACAGTATTTGAACAGCAGTTTCCTATAGCCATGCTTATAATTTTTCACTTATCACTTGCCAGAAACAGAGTCCTTTGTGCAAACTTTTAAACCTATTATAATTTATTTTCTGAAAAGAGAGTGACTTTGCCATTGTCTGAATGGCAAAGATTTCAATCCCTTAAGTAAAACTATAAAGAATGTAATAGCTTTTCCATCCAATTGCCTAATGTATTTCATAAAGACCACACTTGATTCTGCTTTTTATGAAAAATTAGTCTCAGATCACATGCAGTATAGTTCATACTGTGTCCACATACTTTCTGAAAATAAATTGGCAGTCCCATAAGAAATTTCAGTCCTTAACAAAAGCAGAAGAGAAATTTAAAATTATTTCTAGTTTTCCAGGTTTGCATATTTCTTTGATGGTATTTAGGAATCTTAATCTATTCAATCAGAATGAGTGAATAGCCCTTTGGGCTTCTGCAAATACAGTGTTGTAATGCTTTATATGGTCTTTTTGTTTGTCCTATTACATTGTGAGTATTGTGAAAGGGGAAACTAGAATGTATTTTCCTTTATGGTTAGCTCAGAATTTAGCACACCACAGCTAATGAATAATACATTCAAAATTTTGTGTGTATGTGATGTGTGAGTTATGTGGGTACTTGTGTGTGCAAATGCATACACCCCATGCGTGTGTGTGCTGAGGCCAGAGGAGAATGTTACATGTCCTTCTCTAAAACTCTTTCACCTTATTGACTGGGGAAAGTCTCCTACTGGACAGGGAGTTGCCATGGATGACTAGTGAGCTCCAGCAATTTTCCTATCTCTGCTCCCGACAGAACTGGGGTTACAGGTGTTCCTGGTGATATCTGCCTTTTGTTATGGTCGCTGGGAATGAATTTGATGCCTCAAGCACTCTTACCACTGAGTCATCTTCCCAGCCCTAGAATTATTTTTGAAAAGTTATATTCATCAATAGAAATGTTCAGTTAAAAACAAATATTCAGTGCAAAAAAGTTTCTAACATGATATATGTATAATTTTAGACTCTTTCTTTTGCTAATGATAGAAAATCAGTTTTATTTTTATACTAGTCCCAGCATTAATCAAAGACATTTCACAAAGTGAACTTGCAGCCTAGAAAGCATGCTCTTTTTTATTTGTCTATTTGCTTGCTTACTATCTGATTCATAGCATGAGCTAATGTAGTAATGTACACACGCACAGTGCATAAATATATATAGATAGATGCTAGGTGATAGATGATAGAGAGATAGAAAGCCTGAAGCATTGTAAACAAGTTGATAACAATATCAGACAAAGGAAATTTCCTGAGATGAGAGATGTAATTCTGCCTACTAAATTGAATACCAGAGCTGGAGTCTGAGCAAATTGTGATACCAAGGGAATTTGGTGATTATACTTTATTTGAAAAAAAAATCCAAGGCTGGGGAAATGGCTTAGCAATTAAGGTGTTTGCCTGCAAAGCCTACTGATCCTGGTTTGACACCCCAGGACCCACATAAGCCAGATGCACAAGGGGTGCATGCGTCTGCATTTCAGTTGCAGTAGCTAGAGACCCTGTAATGCCCATTCTCTCTATCTGCCTCTTTCTCTCTCTTAAATAAATAAATAAAATATTTTAAAAATATTTAAAAAGTCCGCATTCTATTGTAAAACAAAATAACATAAATATTCAACAAAATCTTTGGCATTTCAAGGTTAGTCATAGAAAATAAATCATTTTCTCAGCTTTTATCTTCTCACATATATTTTGCAAGCTTGGGAAACCATATTTTATTAAAATATTCACCAGGAAACTTTTATAAATTCAGACAAAAACTTCCATTTCTATATGAATTCTTCTAGAGAAATTTCCAACTTTGATATAATAAATATGGGTAATACTTTTCTATCATTGTCCTTCCAGTATCGTACAGGACATGCAAATCTGAGTCTCCACCAAAGCTTTAAAAGAAAAATAGAAAAACCACACTCAACTGCCTCTAACAAATCTGTCTCTATCTCTTCATATATGCTACAAAACCACCTATATTCATTTTATTCCTCTTACTAGTTCTGTCACAATATATGTTGTATTAACTGCCTGTATTAGCTGAGACAATTCTAGTATCAAGGATATCTAGGTTTTTTTTGTTTGTTTGTTTGTTTTTGTTTTTGTTTTTGTTTTTTTTTTTTTTTTTAAGAAAGTACCAGGGCTGTAAGGGATGGCTTAGCAGTTAGTGTGCTTGCTGGCAAGGCCAAAGGACCTAGGTTTGATTCCCTAGTACCCATGAAAATCTAGATGCACAAAGTGTCACATAAATTTGCAGAGGCTCAAGGCCCTAGTGTGCCCATTCTCTCTCTCTACCTGCCTCTCTCTCTCATATACACATAAATAAATAAATAAATAAATAAATAAATAAATAAATAAATAAAAATAAAATATATTTTAAAAGAAAGTACCTATCTTCTTTAGGCAGCTTTAGTTAGTGGTCATCACATCACAAGAAATCTCCTTCTCCACTCTTTTGTCCAACATTTTTTTGCTTCTCAGAACAAAGATAGCAATTGTGTCACTTGCCAGCTAAAAACCATGGGATCAACCTCACATCTTTTATTTCAGTATGGGACTAATAGCAATGACACTATAATAAAATAATTGTCTTTCATTGGGAATGAGGACTGAAAAGCATAGTATGTATAAAGTGCCTAGGTCAATGCTTGGATTACTTAAAAAAATGTGTAATAGTCATCATTAAGTCATCATCTCATGACATATCCTCAACATTCAAGCTCACATTGGATTATAGCTTTTCTTAACAAGTCATTGACACTGAATGCTAGCTACTGTATAGAGCCTACTTTTTTTTCTTGATTTTCTTTTGTGTTTGCATAGTGGTTTCTTTGTATGAATACTTGCAGAGAGGGAATAAGTAACTTGTCACATATTTTCATTGTCTTATAAAACTGAGAAATGTTATAAAAATTAAAAAGAAGCCAATGCTTTCTAGTACTTATCATGATTCAGAATGTCCCTATCTTTCAAACAACTTGAAGCACACTCATATTTTCCATTACATACTGTTTTGTCATAAGTTGCTATTCCTTTCAATTAAAATGAAAAATGCATGTATACATGGCTTACCTTATGGTTGTTCTGAATTCAGCTTCAGAAATGTCCAAAGTGTGTATCTACAAATCAATAATTATGGGATGACAGTCAGTGAACTGGAAGATCCAGATGTTTCTACCTTTACTAAAGTTTTAATTATTTTCTCTTGTAGATCACTTACATAAAAGTTTAAATTTTGAAGTCTGTTTTGATTAGAACCAGAACATTTCTATATATTCATATGTTATGCTGATGGCATTAGTAAATACTTTTAAGCTGAGAACATATGACTTTTTCCTTATTATCTTCAAAACCTGTTAGTTGTACCAAAGCCATCGTCTTGTTCAACTTCTATAAATTAATTTTTCAAATAAAACTATATTATCAATTCTGATCTTCTCTCATTTGATAATGCAGAATTCTAAAAAAAACAGATTGCAGGGCTTTTTCTTCAATATACACATTGATGGAGACAGCACAGTTTCAATTGATTGAAACATATTATGTTAACAAATACAAACTAAAGAATTAATAAATTGTTATGTGAAGAAGCAAAATCACAAGTTGTATTCATGACTAATAAAAAGTTAACAGAAGGAAGAAAAGAAAAAAGCATTCAATTTCCAAATGTCAGTTACTTTGACCATTTTCATTGCCATTTTAATGGAAAACCATTATTTTCTACTGAGGAATGTGAAATCAGATGCGGAAACCAAAATATAAACAGGTATAAGTAGAGAGCAACTAAGAAGGCATAGTATCGTATACATAGTACACACTAAGACAATGACTTTTTAGCCCTTTCTCCTGCTATATTTACCTAATGATGTTGCTACCATGATCATCTTTTCTGCTACCTCACTTTGTTGTCTTCCAACACAGATACTAGTTAGAAGAAAATTAGTGAAAAAAAGCAAATTTTATGGAAGCCAAAAATAACAATGGTCAGCAATATCTTTAACTCATGTAAGTTGGTAAAAAATAAAAATCACATCATATTTAAATTTACCTCTAATACATAAGAAAGAAATGTTTGATTCTCATATTCTCAAGAATGCCTGGTATATTTTAGTATAGAACTGGTGCACATTTAACTACTCAGCATAAACGGATATAAATTTTCTATTCAGAGTGATTAAGACAAATGCCCAATGAGCCAGAGACCCAGTATGAGAAGGTGGGTTGGTAGGTCTTATTGAAGCTTGCATGAAATGAGTCCTCACTTGATTACTCTGAGGTCTTCTGTCTCACAGATGTGGCTACTGGTTTACTTACTGCCAACATGACTTTGGTGAGCTAATATATTCATTGTCTATATCCTCAGATTTATTGTTTTCCTTTAGGCTTGCTTGCACAGGGGTCCTCAATTTTTTTACATGTAATTTATTTCATGTATTTGGCTGTCATTTTTAGCTGTTTTCAGCTTAATGAGACAGTTTTGGCAAACTGAATGTGGTTACTTTCTAGAGTAAGGCAAAGACTGATTAATTGATGTGTCATCCATTTCCATAGGCAAACAAGATTTCCATCATCTTTGCATAAAGTCCTTTACAAAGAAAATTGGATCCTTTAGTGTGACATTCCAGGCACAACATTACTTTTTCTATGCAATGAATCCTAAACCTCTAACAAAATAAAATGTTTAAATACAATGAGTTGATTTCCCCAGATTTCTTTTTAGAACCATGAGATTTTGAATGAATAGTGAAAGAACATCTTGATAATCTTTTTCCCTCTCAAAAGAAAAAAATGGCACTATGAAAATATGAGAAATTCGGGCACAAGGATCACTTTCGAATTTTATATGTTGAGTAGTCTAAAACCATATTAAAATTTCTACAATATTAGAAACTAAGTATTTATTGTCTAGCATGTTATTTTATCTCCAAAGCCTTGACAAGACTCATGCTTTGAAGCCAGATAATGCAGACAGATGATTCAGTACCCTTTTCCAGCCAGGATATGCATCCAACAGTACCTAAAGTCTTTCCACAGTCCCTCATTATCATGTTGGACAATGCTAATGACTTCTTATGTAGTGTCTTATTTCTTATACTGCATTTACTGTAAATAAATATTTCAAAGTGGTTTCCAATTACTTCATATTTGAATTCTAGTAAATATACTAGAAAAATATTCTAGTAAATATGCTGCTTTGCTGTTTTACTCTATTGTCTGTGTAAGTGATACACCTGGTAAAATTCCTACCCTGATCACCTCGGCCTCCAAACCTTGTAAGTGTGGGAGAACCATGATTTAGAGTTTAAAGACTTTTCAAGGGAAAGATGTCTTAAGAACCCAGACTAGATTCTAAATTCAGACCCTAGATTTTCTCCAGAACTATGTCACTTGTGAACAATTAGACATCTAGTCTAGAAGAATCTTCATAACAATGTCAGGAGCAGGAAAGAATCAGATTTCTCTGACCTGTGCTAATCTTTGAGGAACTTTCAGAACTTAGCCAAATGCATTTTGTTTTACAGTTAACACACCTGTACTTTTCATGCAGGTAACATCAAAGTGAAAATGAAAAAAATTATGTTATTTTTTGGCCCAGGGGATTGAACCATGAACTTAGTCTTAATAGGTAAGCTCTCTACCACTGAACTACATCCTAAACCCTTTAATTTCTTCTTCTAAAGACTTATATATTGCTCTCATTTGTATTTATCTTTAGAGATTTTCTATATTGACTCACAGTGTATTTTTAATTCCTTTATTGTCAGTAATGGAAAAGAAAATTCCACTTCAATATTTGACTATAAAGAAACACATTTAACCAGATACCAGCACAAGGGGGAAGGAGACCAACACAGAGAAAAATCAACTCCTACCAAATCAGAGAGCCAGAGCCTCAGAGGCCCCCAATACCTCATCACTGAAGCAGACCAAAAATGAACTCAACATGGATCAGGGAAATTTTGCAGAAGAGGGGGCTAAAAGAATATCAGAGCCACATGTTGGGTCATGATATGCAGAGACATTTATCTTACCCATAACTGTGGGCTAACTCCACAATGCAAGACCCATATACTTCAACAAGGAGGGGCCAAAGGAGAGGGGGTAGGTCATGGATGAGCCTAATAATGGTACCAAACTGACTGTATTTGCTGAATACTAAACTAATTAATAAAAAAATAAAAATAAATTGCACATAGGAAGTGATCAAAGGTAACATTTCAGCACTTTCCTTCTGGGAGACATCTAATTTCCAGGTTTGCTTTCACTTAGTATTTTTGAATTGTGTTTTCTAAATGTACAGATGTTGTTTATGCAAATATTATAGTGCCAGAGGAAAAGAGCAAAAAAACAAATGGGACAAGGGGTATACTTGACCAACTTGTGAATAAAGAAATGTACTATTCTCCATGTTACCTTCTTAGAAAAAAGAAACACATTTAAAAGAATATATTAAATGATAACAAACTTCTTAGAGGACATACTTAAAATCAAGGTTCCATTTCTGGCTGCTGATAATGTAGGATCTTGAAAAGCTCAATTAAAAACAAGTCTTCAATGAAATGGGTGTAGTAGTGCACATCTTTAATCCCAGCATTCAAGAGGCAGAGGTAGGAGGATTAGTGTGAGTTCAAGGTCAGCCTAAGACGACATAGTGAATTCCAGGTTAGCCTGGGGTAGAGCAGTACTCCACCTTGGAAAAAAAAAAAAAAGAAGAAGCCTTTAAGGCTTGGTGTTTATTCTTTAATTCTGTTCTAAATATACACTTAGTTGTAGCTACAACACAAGACATCTGGCTCTTTAAATGACCAATTTTGATGGAATTCTTCCAAGAAGCAGGTGAATGAAAGCCGAGGAAGGTTACATTCTTATTTATTTTAAAGAATGAGAAGTTGCACTTAAAAGGAATTGTTAAGTAACCATCTTCCTCTGTCATAAGGAGCCAAAGAATTGAGAAAAAAAGTCATTTTTGGTTAGAGAAGCTTCTCTTTTCAGATGTAGAGACCTTGGGATGACTCAGAAGGCAACATAGTGCTGAGGAGTGACGGAGGCGTGCTCAGCACTGAAACATCTCTATCACACCTTCCAAGGCTCAGTGTCCACTGTTGAAGAGATGGAGGAAAGAATATAAGTGCCAAAGAAAGGTGTCCTTACAATGTACTCTTCCAGACACAAAATAGCCTGAATACCTATGACCTCACAGTGCCTGATACTACCTACACAAGACCAACATAACAGAAGTAAAAGATGATGGCATCAATATAAAAGAGACATAGATTGACATGGGGAGGGGATATGATGGAGTGTACAGTTGTGAAGGGGAATGTGGGGGGGGTGGAATTACCATTCTTTTTTGTCTATAATTATGGAAGTTGACAATAAAATAATTTTAAAAGTAAAAAAGAACATTTGATAGCTTTTACTTAAGAAATCAATCTTTGTAATACTCTACTTTTTTTGTTGATAACGTTAAAAGTTTGTTGAACAAAAGTAGGTTATAATTTCTTATTTGGTACATTTGAATGGCTGGCATCAATACACTTGAACTTTATTAATTATTAATCAAAGTGAAGGGCACTGGAACAGAACCAGCTTAAATACCACATTAGTTATCACTGATGACAAGTGACTAGTAGGTTAGCAGTGTATATATTGAGCAAATACGTGGCTTACAACCTACGTGGGACAGAGCCAGACCTGAGACTTCATCATGATACTTACTTAAAATTAGTGAATTATTTCTAGAATTTTCCATTTTCTATTTGCATATCATGGTTGACCATGGTTAACTAAAACCACAGAAAATGAAGAGTAGTGCACTACTGTTTATGCAAGAGTAGTCCCTTCCCTGGCATTAGCATGAGAAAGAGTCTATTAACATGAAACTAGTGAAATATTTTATTCATTAAAAAATCAAAATAAAATTGACCAGACTTAGTTACTTGTTATATTTTTGCATATAAGGCTTAGAAACATGGAGTCAAAAATCTTTTGAAATTTCTCACATTACTTGACTCTGAAGAAGAAGCAAAATGACTTATTTCATGATTCAGTGACAGATAATGGAGAAAAAAGGGGAAGTTGAAAATATGTATTTTCAGTGAAGAGAGAAGATAGGGCTAGAGTTAGTGGTTTCGGTGCCACATTCATCAAAGTGTGAGAATTAACATCATTATAAAATGTTTGTGAAAAAAAATCTAAGGCTAGGAGAGGCGATGCCAGCAAGATGAGTAAAAGAATAAATAACACTAAAATGTGCTATGAGAAAAAGGATACGAAAAATTATAGTGTTATTGAAGCAAAAAAAATTCAAAATATATTTTAATGAAAAGAAGTTCTCATGAGTATCCCTGATTCAAACTTCCAGGAAGGGGAGATCCATGCCTAAACCCTGCAGCCAGTGATTGCAGAAGAACCAGTGTCTGTGCCCAGTTATGAAGTGAGGAAAGGGAAAGAAGATAGAGGAACAGTGAGAAGACTATTTCCCACCAAAACAGAGACAGGCTAAGGCAGGAGGAGGAAAAACCAGAATGGAAAAAGATTTGTTTTGTGTCCTATTCAGTTTTAAGAATGGAAATTCACTGGACAATTTTAAGTAGGGAATGTATCCAAGGAAAAATAAGAAATTTAAGGTATGAAAATATGTTTCTGCTAATTGACCTGACAATACAAAAGATCCAAGAATCCCAAACTATAAATTGATAGTAGGTACAAGTGAAATTTTACCTCAACTTCCCAATTCCTTTTGTTGATATCATTTACATCTATTAAACTTACAAGCAAATATAAGTGAAAAAGTCAGTAATTTTTAACATACTTGTAGAGGTTTTACTCATATTGCATATATCATATATCAAATACTTGAAATAACATTAACAACTCTTATATAGAAAGAGGAGTGTAGGAACTCTGTACTCATTCATGAGTCTCAATTGGATATAGGCTGGTAGAACTATTGTTTAGCCCCATTTTTAGTAAAAGAAAGTATACATTTATAACAAAGGAACAATAAATACATTTCAATGCTGGAGACTAAAAACATAATTGTACATCCTAAGCAGTGATACAAATTTTACAAATAGGTATTAGTAGAATTTACAGTAGATGAAAAGCTAGCTATACATACGTAGTAATTCTTAAAACATTAGGAATCTATACTGAGCCCATGCAGAAACATACTACCTACAGAACATTCATCCTTTATTTATCTCTACAGTATACCATTTGTTTGTTTGTTTGTTTGTTTTTCACAATGATACCCATGGGAAAATCTTTTTATTATTTTAAGAAACCATTGTCTCAGAGATTTGTGTATAATGTAGATCTTAAGCTATAAAAATATTTACAAATAATAATGTATTATGCAATTATTTCTATAAGTAGATTCATAGACATATATATTCACCTACATCAGTTTCAGCACACTATCCAAATAGCTTCTGACTCGAAGCATATATCCCTGCTTCACAGTCTTAATCACCTGATTGGCCTGTTCATACAGATGCATTTATTCAGTAGTTTGTCAGCATTGGTTGGATATTAATTTTGAGTTTATGATGGTGAATAAAAATACTGGCACTCTTCTGTAGTGAGCTAAATATTCAACTCTAATATTGGATAATTAAGAGATTGGAATTATGAGAAAACTTCTACCATGTAGGTATAAGTTAATCTTCTAGACTGAGTACTTGAACTGGTAGAATTCTGTTTTACTTCTTCCCCAGTGTTAAGCCCAGAATTGATTTTAATTATCTATTAGATGTTCAAATTACATTTGTAATTCTGATTATAGGTCTCTGACTATGAAATCCATCTATCATATAAGGAATGAAACAGAATGGTTATATGCAAATGACATGTGTTTCAATACAAAGGTATTCTTATTGTTTTTTATTTATACTATATACATTACAAACCAACTTATCTTTGAGTTACTGTAGTTTAGAAATAAATTGTTTTAAGTTATTGCAATTTCACAATTCTAGGTCATAGTCCCATTGTATTATTTTGTAGATATTGCCACCTATGTAGTGTTATAAGTAACCAACAGTATTAGGAAACTCATCCTGTTTATTAATTCTGCAGCATAGGTACTCACAAAAGCAGAAATGGAGATCAACTCCACTTATTAACAATATCACTTAGTAATACAGAACTGAGACTTCATGGATTAACACAAGTTAGTTAAATAGTATTAAAGTCTTACATATTAGTTTGTTAAAGTATAGAAAACATTCCTTTCAATACACTTTTAAATACACTTCTCTGTCTCTAAGCAGAATACTTGCAACAACTATAAAAGAAATAGAAGGAGGTGGGCAGATGGCTAAATGGATAAAGCATTTGCAGTTCAAGCTAGAGTACCCAAGTTATGTGGTATCTCCAGATACCACATAAAAATCTAGACACCATGGCAAGCTTCTGCAATCCAGGGACACAGAGCAATGGGAGGCAGAAACAAGAAAATTTCAGGAACCCTCATGGTGAAGGCAGAAAAGAACAACATCAGGACCAGATGAGGAGAAATCCTGTCTAGAAATCAGGTAGAAAGTTGAGAACCAGGGCTGGAGAGATGGCTTAGTGGTTAAGCGCTTGCCTGTGAAGCCTAAGGACCCCGGTTCGAGGCTCGGTTCCCCAGGTCCCACGTTAGCCAGATGCACAAGGGGGCGCACACGTCTGGAGTTCGTTTGCAGAGGCTGGAAGCCCTGGCGCGCCCATTCTCTCTCTCTCCCTCTACCTGTCTTTCTCTCTGTGTCTGTCGCTCTCAAATAAATAAATAAAAAATGAACAAAAAAAAAAATTTTAAAAAGAAAGTTGAGAACCAGTCCAAAAATTGTCATCTGACCTCCACACGTGCGCTGTGACACGCACACACTGATTCACACACACACAAGCATGCACATGAACATTCATGCATATGCTTATGCACAAAAGAAAACCAACAGCACCCCCACTACATAGTACCTTTATTTTAGTTGAAAATTAAGCTTCTCAGCAAATTATAATGATGACAGTGTGGGGGAAAAAAATGTACCCATTGGTCATCCTAGGATTGATGCAAGCTGACAAGGTGACTTAGGAAAAAAAAAAAACAACAAAAAACTCTAGGTTTTGAGCCATGAGAAGTGGTTACTCTAACAATGATTATGAACAGTTCAGCTACAAGCTTTCACAGGTCCTGCTCTTTTAAACTAGAGTATGATGACATGTATTTCTAATGTGATTTCCTATTGGAGGAGCATAGTTATCTCACAGTTTCATGAGACCCTTGTGGATTCTTTTGTCTCCTATAGAGTTGGTTTTTCTCTGTTACATATACAGACTATTTTACCAACAAATGAAAGTGCACTGAGGTTTCTGATTCAATAAGCCAAACAAGATTTAACCCCTGGGATTTGAAAACAATTAATTAAAATTGAAACCCTAATAAGGAAGTTTCCACATCATTAGTTTCATAATGCAACTGCCCCTAGTGACTTAACTGTCACTAGAAAAATTCACGTGCTCATATTTCATGTTTATTATTTGATTTAGATTTTCCAATATACCTCTAGCAATAGAAGAAGCTATCAGGCTAGATGATTTTTAGTCTCTTGCACAGTCTATGAACATCCCTTCTTTATATACATATTTTCACAGTATGTGTGATTATATCATTCTTAATTACATTATCTTCTAAGCCTGTGGGCCCCCTTTATGGTGGCATCTAGACTTTACAATTCTAATTCGAACTTGATGTCACTCATATACTGTGGTTGAACAGGATGTAATCTTTTGTTGTTTAAAGGTGCTGTAATTACAAAAAAATTTTTTCTCTTTCAATATAGCACTTAGTAGGAATTGTAAAACATTTTACTTTAAAAACAGTAAAAGTCTTCAGCAAGACTCCATACGCAGCTGACACATAAAATGGAATGACATGGCTGGAAGCCAGGAGAGAGTCAGTCCCCAGACAGTCAGTGTGTCTAGTACCAGAAGGTGCTACATGGGCGACTGGGGGGAATGACCAAGATCTGTCCAAGCAACACATTGTTTAACCTAATTAGCAACAAATAACCGGATGTGATTCCCACACAAGTGCAATAGTGGTACACAGCCATGGTGAGGAACCAATTGCTCTTGATTTGGTTAACTGATCCACTCAGTGGTACTAGACCCATAGCTGGAGCTGGGAAACAAGTCAGAACCATACCCAAACTCAAGCCCACTCTACAATATCAAGCTACCATCAATCACGGGGTATAAGAGGGCCTACACCTATCATACTGTCTATCAAAAAAGTGTTATCTCAATTTTCCGGGTGCTAACTTACTCTCCGTTGGAGAATCTGCTTCTCTTTTCCAGATAGATGCAGATCCTAAAAAGAGAGCTGCCCCAACATACCTCAAAAGGGGCCCAAAACTAAGGACAAGTGGTGAAATAAGCAAGGGTGATGTTTTCCTGTGAACCAGATTCCAGCACAAAGGGGAAGGAGACCAACGTAGAGAAAAATCAACTCCTACCAAATCAGAGAGCCAGAGCCTCAGAGGCCCCCAACACCTCAGCACTGAAGCAGACCAAAAATGAACCCAACATGGCTCAGGGAAATTTTGTGGAAGAGGGGGCGGAAAGAATGTCAGAGTCACATGTTGGGTCATGATATGTAGAGACATTTATCATACCAATAACTGTGGGCTAACTCCACAATGCTCGATCCATTTTCATTAACAAGGAGGGTCTAATGGGAAGGGGTAGATCACAGATGAGCTAAATAATGGTACCAAACTGCCTGTATTTACTGAAAAGAAAACTAATAAATTAAATTTAAAAAAAAAACAGTAAAAGTTACTGAAATCATTGGTGATATAGAGTAGCTTATAAAAGAAGAATTATGAGGTTGTATTTTCCCCATGAGAGGTTTAGAACTGACATTTTTCATTATTGTCAAGAGTCCAACCATACATATGTATCATATTTCTTTTGCATAATGTCAAAGAAAGAAAATGTTTATATAAGTGTATTGGCTGTAAATGATGCTAAATACATTTTGTGCAATTAAAGGATTACATACAGAACATATTAAAACTTTTTTTTTACTTTTATTGGTAATAAGGAGTGTTTGCTCATCTGTAGTTGTTTAGCTTCTGGATGTGAAACCATGTAATTATTTCTGCTGTTACATTAAGTGCCATAATTTTAATAAAGTAAAATTTATATATGCAAAAATTGGTCTGTTATATCAATAATCTTTAAATTTATTTTTATAGCTTCAGTACTCAAAGCCCTGAAAAATATATTGTAAATATACAGTTACATGTCTATTAAAGTCTAATGGCTGAATTTTAGTCAAAGTTTGAGTTAGAAATACTCTTGATTCATTTTTATGCACTTTGTTAGTAAAAATCTTATTCTCCTAGCTCTACTTTTAATTCTAATTCCAGATAATATTGGACCTAATTTGGCTCTTTAGAAAAGACTGAAAGGGATGTTAATTACTCCTCTGCAAACATTCTGAATGGGACACTGGGCCTCAGAGCTATTCTTTTTCCAGATGAGTGGCTTAGTGAATTTGAGTCCCCAGAATAACCAGGTCATGGAAGCTGCCACTATTCTCATAAAGACCTCTCCAGAGCTCAGTAACATCCTCCTCTTCAAGGTGCTAATATGATCTGACTGCTCCATAGAGATGGATATGGTGACCCTCAGGAGAATGCAGAGGTTACAGGACTGATATCTCCCTGATGTGGTTACAATGCTTGTTAGGTCCCTGTCAAGTGCCCTGTGCAGACTGCAAAACAACCCAGAAGGACTTGCTTTTAACTTCTCTACCCTTGGGTCTTCTCCCCCCTGACAAATAGTTCTCCTTTTTCCTTAGCAATGCTGTATTAAAGAGCTATACATAGCCAACTAAGATAGAGGGACAAGGAAGGAAGAAACTTTTCCTAAAAGGGTATTCTGAAAACATGGTAATTCAATATTTCATTAAAAAATACCTACACAGTACCAGAGCATTTGCCTCAGCTACAGAATTTAAAAGGACACTAACAATATTCAATAACAGATAATAAATTAGTATAATATTCTTAAACATTAAAATGAAAGCAAAGATGTGCAAAGAATAAAACATAAAAATTTAAATACCATCAATGTATAGTTCAACACACATTCCCACTTCTGTATTCTAACCTCAAGTCAATTCCCATAATTTTTTTCCCTTCTTGATATATTTAATTTTTAATGTTGGCCAACAGTCAGCAGTTTATATTTTATACTTATTTACAAAAAATTCTCATTTATTTGTGATATTTAATAGTATTAAATCAAGTTTATTTTACCAGAATTTGTATAAAGCTCTTTTTACTTTATTAATAAAAGATCAGTGGGAAGTAGTTCTGAGAAGCTATGAGGGCAAAGTCACAGCTCTTGGTCCAACAAGCTACCCCTGGACTTTGTGACAAAGTAGGTAGGGCTTCTCTGGGATCCACGCCCTTCTCAGCAGCACTGTTGGTCTGGTGGACCACACCAACGGGCAAGCTTACCTCCCTTTGTATTCTCTGTTGTAATGTTTCAAGATATCCTGCACTTCAAAGGCTGACCCTGGGTGTTTTTTTTTTTTTTTTTTCTTCTTTCCTTAGACAATATAACCCACTGGGCTGGCACAACTAGGCTATGGATATTATAATGATGACAGTAAATGATGTTACTGCTTTCTATGTTAAGATTCATGCAAGAATCTTACGGGTGCCCAGGCAAAAACTAATACATACATAGAAACATACGTATGTAGTTTGTATTTTAGTTTATGCCACTTTTATTGTTATAAAGAAGTTTTGTAAAGCTGTGTGTCATATACTCCAATAAGACCCTCCTTTTCCAGTATTTCTTGCTTCTCTTGATCATATCAAGAGATTGCTGTAAATTACTATCCTTCAAAATTTCAGCCTCTGCACATGTAATCTGCATGTTCACACAATGAATTGAATCGCCTAATGGTGTATTTCTCAGAGTGTATCTTGTAAATCATAAAATAAATAGTTTTGATTGAACATAAGCATAGAATTTCAATTACTTAAAACTTGAGGACATGTAGAAAAAATATGTGTAGAAGAGACCTTTCTTGCTGAAAGTTGTCTGTTCTTTGTCTGCATTTCTCATTTTGCATTCTGACCCAGGAGCAGGCTTTTATGCTGACCTAATAAAAACATTATGACAAAAATGAGAGGCCATGCTGTGTGCAGTTGTAGTTCAGCCAGAAAGAATCTAATTCTGGGCTTCATTCTGTCCTTTGATGGAATTATTCAGGACTTTTGTGGCATGGAACATGGTGATCAGCCAGGGATTGTTAGAAATGAAAATAACCTTTCTTTGCTTAACTCCTACCCCACCAAAATGTAACACTATCTCAATTTCATACAAGAATCTTACTTGCATCGAGTTGGGGATAAAAAGTGAGGTCTGGGAGGACAATCAGACATGTTGTAGTCATTGTATGTGGATATGATTTCTTAGGTAGTACATGTTTACAGAGGATTTTGCAAAACAAATGCTAGCAAATTAACAAATACATGAGACCACTCTGAAACTACTCAGATATGGTCAATTCCTCCAGATGTGGAGAAGAGCTGACCGGAGGTATCTTGGTGTTTACAAACTGCGTCATATTGTCATTTACTTCAATACCCATTTACTTGTCCCAACTCAGAGAAATGTGGTCACAATTAAGCAATGACTACAACAAATAATTTGTCAATTGTGAACTACTATAAAAATGTGAAAGAACTTAAAAGCTAACAACATACACCCAGAATATGAAGAAAAATTATGAAGCTCATCCACATTGTACTGAAGAAATTCATTTAAAAATATTTGCATCAGTCTAGAGAAGTATATATTGATAAGTGAAATCTTGCAACAAAGTAATTTCTTATGTTAAATCATTCTTAAGAACACAAATTTTCAGCTATTGAACTAACATTAATCATCCTTACAACTTTTTGATCAGGAGAATCTATTTATTAAAACTATTTAAAAATTTATTTTTATTTACAAAAGGTAAATTTTGAAAGTGGATAGAAAATGAGCTAAGTTTGACAACTATTTGCATATTTAATGTAAATATAACAGAGCAAATGTAATTATTTTACTAGAAAATAATTTGATATTATATTATTTGACACTTAATAATATCCAGACCAGTTAGATTTTATGTAAAATAAATTGAAATTTCCAAATGGTATGATTGATCATATTAGAAATATAGTTCTTTGCATTATTGCACTTGCTTTCAAAAAATAACTTTACAGGGGCTGGAGAGATGGCTTAGCAGTTAAGTGCTTGCCTGTGAAGCCTAAGGACCCTGGTTCAAGGCTCTATTCCCCAGGACCCATGAAAGCCAGATGCACAAGGTGGAGCATGCATCTGGAGTTCATTTGCAGAGGCTGGAGGCCCTGGTGTGCCTATTCTCTCTCACTCTCTCTCTGCCTCTTTCTCTCTCTGTCTGTTGCACTCAATAAATACATAAAAATAAACAACAAAAAAAAAAACTTTACAGGGGCTGAGAGATGACTCGGAGATTCAAGGCACTTGCTTACAAAGCCTGCCAGCTCTGGTTTGTTTCCCCAGCACCCATGTAAAACCAGATGCACAACTATGTACATGTATCTTGAGTTTGTCTGAAATTGCAAAAAGGTTCTTCTGTGCCCATATTCACCCACTCACTTATTCCTTTCTCTCTCTCTCTCCCTCTCTCCTTCTTTCTCCCTTTCTTCAAAAATATAACTTTATAGAAAAGAGGTATGTTTTATAAAACATAAAAATTTGAATAAGTCATAAAGGTCTCTGAATTTATTTTTAATCTTGACTATTTTTCTTTACCAACAATACTTCATAAATATTACCCCAATCAACTTCTACTAATATATTGTTCTCATAGTTATCTCTACTTCCAATATCCCTTTTGAAGTCCATATTCCTATTTTCGATTTTCTAAAAGATATTTTATTCGATTTCCCACAAATCCCAAACATGAGCATATTCCAAAATACATTCAACTTCTCCATCCAGTAACATCTATCTGCTTGAGCACCTCCGCCCACTTGGTATAAGTTGTATATTCAAGGTGGCAGATACAACTTTGCGTGACTTCACATCTAATCATTTGCCAAAATACACAAGATTCTGCTTATAAAGTGTCTACTGTTTTTATGATTTCACTTTCACTTTCCAATAATTCTTCTCAGCCTCTCTCCCATGTATCACATTTGAATATGCAGCATTTCTCTGCTGAGAAATACCTTGTTGAAGTATAAAAATAAATAGACTAATCCAACCAAAGTTTGCAGGAAACTCAGCCTCTCTCTTTCCTGGTAAAGTCAAGTGGCACACTATTTTCAGAACCAACTAACTTCCAGTATCAATGCACATTTCTATTGATTTTCAAGGTGCTGTTATAGTTTGCCTAATACCATTAAATATCCTAGCTCTGATCCTTAACAACATACTTTTCAATACCTTTGAAAACTTCTTTACTAAAACATTTTCCTAGAAAACTGTCTGATATTCCAGGAATTGTACCTTTTAGTATCTTATCTTTTCAGAACGTTTCCTCCATTCAAATTGGCTGAGCTCATTTCTACTGTCCAGGGCACTGGAAATAGCTTCTACATAGGTCTTGAAAAATGTTTTGTAATTTGTTTCTACCTACCTTATTCTCTCCAAAATTTTACCTATCATCATTAAATTCCTAGTGACTTCTACAGAGTACAAGATTAATAATTATTTACAATTTTTCTGTGTATACACACACTGACTACTTTGCTTTGTTTTTGTACTGATTTTCAGTTGTGATTAAACATATTACAGGGTGTGGTGGCACACACTTTTAATCACAGCACTTGGGTAGGGGGATCACTGTAGTCTGATGCAAGCCTGAGTGTACATAGTAACTTGAAGGTCAGCCTGGGCTAGAGAGAGACCTTGCTTCAAAAAACTAAACAAAAGTACAAAACAAAACAAATTACTACTCATCTCAAACTACTCAGTTAATTCTACTGCCTAGCTAGATATCTATTTTGGAACATTTTGGCCACTTCTCTGAATTCTCAAGATCACTCAGAATTCTAATCTTTTCTGTAAGTTGATGATGGCAATGCTGTACCATAAATCAGTCTGTGGTCCTTTCATCATGTTTATCATGCACAAAGGCAATGAATATGGTGAGCTTTATCACAGATAAAGCTATTCCAGAAAATGTTGAATTTCTACTCTAAACCTCTAAAACTAAATTTCAGACAATTTCATTTACTTATAACCGGGGAAGCTTTTCTATTTTCCATCATAAAATATATATACTTAATATTCCACTGAAAGAAATAGTTTGGCTTAGTAAACACTTATACTAACCAGAAGGTAACACAGTTGAACTGTGTTAAAGGAAAAAGAAAAAAGAAAGCATACCAGCCATCCAGAATGAAAATACCTGGCAATGTTTGTGCAATCAGTAATCTACATGCCCATCTGTGACATGAAAGGGAACACAGAGCAATCAGCAAGCACCGTGCATGTGACCACAGAGCAATCAATGTGCCCTGCACTAATGTTCACCTCAATTAGAATCCAACAGTAATTTGAAAGCTTGATGAGGCTTAGAATTATAGCCTATTCAAAAACAGTATTTTGATTTCTGCCTAATTCTAATCCTTAGTGATTATTCATTGAGAAAATAAATAGTTCTCAAAGATCCAATGAAAAATTCTAGCTAAACAATAGCAAGATTAAAGTCACAAAGTATATTAAAAACTAAAGAAAATATTCATACCTGTAACTGCTACAAACAATTGTAAAAATGCCTATTCTTCATCAAATTATTTTTAAGGTAAGCCAGATATCTAAGAAATTAAATGTTGAGTATTCTAATGCCACAAGTCTAACCAAAGTCAAGTTGAGAATATATAACTAAAACAGATTAATCATACCATTTTAAAATAGTTTACTAACTATAGAAAAGAAAAAATAAACCTGCAAGTTAAAAAGTAGAAAACCCCCATTTAATGTGACAAGTATAAGCCTTATGTTTTTATCATTTCCTGAGGAGATTATATTTTCCAATGATATCTTATGTTATTTTATAAGAAGTTACTTAAATGAAAGAAAGCATGGAACATATGGAAAAAAGAAAAGTATAAAACATTTTTAAATGTTCAGATAGATCTTTTGACAGTACCATAACAAATGAACTGTCACCATTTTCTCAGTTTTGTTTCATTTAAAGATAGTAATGTGTTTATTTGCATAAGATTGCCTCTTCAGTACATTTGTGAATGTTTCATGTGTTATGTGCATTTTCAATGAACCTATTCAATTGGACTAATCCATATTTCTTGAAATGTACTTGACATATGTCCATGGTTTGCATTTAATATGAGTCTGTCCTCCAGAATTATATACTGAAATTCAATCACTATTGTAAGGGGCATTCTGAATCCAAGAGTCAAAGCTGAATCCAACTACAGTGTTTAGAGGTGCAGTCTTCATAACTTGTTTAGGATTAAAGTATTATGTGTGAGGCTTGTGATTGAATAGGGTAGCTTCATAAGAAGAGGCTAAAAGAGCTCAAGACACACTTACACTCCTTGTTTCTTACCTTGGGGTGCTTTGAACTATCTCAGGAATCTACCAGTAGAAAGTGCATCTCCAGATATGGCCTCTCACCTTTTTATTTTCAGAACCATGAGCAAAATTCAACTTAATAACTTTATAACTCACTCTGTTTATGTTACTGATTACACACACACATACACACAAACAGACATTATTCATTCCAGTATTTTGAAGATTATAGTTATAGCTTGGTAAAGTTGAAGGAGACTGCATAAGTAGTCTTTAACTATGATATTAAAGAGAAAAAGCAATATAACATACCTTGATAAAGTGTGGATGCTGAAGGCCCCAATGGTGTATATGTAAAAGACTTGCCCTGAGTGCCATTAGGACGTGGTGGGGGCTAGTGAGATGCCCTTAAAGCCATTGGGGTGGGTTGCTGAAAAGTACCATGGAAACCCAGGCTCTCCTGCTCCTACCTCCTTTCGACTAGTGAACAGTTGCTCTGTAACCTCCTCCTTGTGTCACTACCAGATGGATCTATCCTATCATAGACTGAAACCCCTAAATCCCCAAAACCATCAACAAAGTAAAGACATTCTCTTTATAAGTTCATTGTCACAGGTGTTTTGTTAGTGATAGAAAGGTGAATAACATAATGTCTTTCCATCTAACTAGATTCCGATTGCACTGGTCCAATTAAATACATATGTATTTAACTTATGTTAGTGATTATTTACTGAATAATTGTAACTCATTTGTAGCTATATAAACTCAAAACAAAACACAAGGAACATACCAAAAACTGTAATTAATAACAGTATCTGGAAATACGTATTTTAAGGACATAGGGGCTGGAGAGACTGCTCAGTGGTTAAGGCACTTGCCTGCAAAGCCAAAGGACCCAACTTTGATTCCCCAGGACCTACATAAGCCAGACATACAAGCTAGCTCATATGTTTGGAGTTCATAAAGGCCCTGGTACACCCTCTCCCTCCCTCCCTCTCTCTCTCTCTCTCTCTCTCTCTCTCTCTCTCTTTCATAAATAACATTTTTTTAAAAGAAAAAAAAAGACATACACTCATATCTTAGCAAATCAATATATTCCATACCAAGACTTACAATGGCAAGATTTTCACACAGACTTTAACAACAAGAACAGTCTTTAAGTCTTGCACATATGAAGAGAATGTTACTACTTAGAAAAATAAAATGTCCACAAGACACCAGAGAGGGTATGATGAAGACTAACCTTAATCTTCTACATCTTCCCTCCCTCCCTCTCCCTCTCCCTCTTCCTCTCTCTCTCTAATTCTTGTATATTAGTTATCTTTTTCCTCCTTCTCTTAGTGGGCACTGACCTGTAACTCCCAGTACCAGTATGTGGCCATCATCCACAATGAGCTTTTGATCAGAGAGACCTACAAGGTTTCCTAAAAGAAAGACAGATTTCTGTCAGAGTACTGATGACCCACCAAAAATTAGTGGTAAGACCCTACTGCTGAAGACACCTTATGTGGTTGACACATAAAATGGAATGGCATGGCTGGAAGAGAGTCAGTCCCCAGACAGTCAGCGTGTCTAGTGCCAGAAGGTGCTACATGGGTGACTGGGGGAAAATGACCAGTATCTGTCCAAGCAACTCATGGTCTCACCTACTTAGCAGAAAATAACCTGGTGTGATGCCCACACAAGTGCAATAGTGCCACACAACCATGGTGGAGAACCAACTGCTCTTGATGTGGCTAACTGACCTCTCAGTGGAACGGGACCCATAGCTGGAGCTGGGAAACAAGTCAGAACCATATCAAAACATAAGCCCACTCTGCATTATCAAGCTAACATCAATCATGGGCTACAAGAGGACCTACACCTATTGAATTCTCTAGAAAAAAAAAAAGTAAGGGTTATCTCATTTGTCCAGGTGCTAACTTACTCTCTGTTGGAGAATCTGCTTCTCTTTTCAGAAAAATGTAGATCCTAAGGAGAGAGCCACCCCATCATACCTCAAAAGGGCCCTGGCTGAAACTAAGAAAAAATTAGTGAAACAAGCAAGGTTGCTGTTTTCCTGATGAACTAGATACCAGCACAAGGGGGAAGGAGATCAACACAGAGAAAAATCAACTACCAAATCAGAGAACCAGAGCCCCAGAGGCCCCCAACACCTCATCACTGAAGCAGACCAAAAATGAACCCAACATGGCTCAGGGAAATTTTGTGTAAGAGGGGGCGGAAAGAATGTCAGAGCCACATGTTGGGTCATGATATGCAGAGACATTTATCATACCCATAACTGTGGGCTAAGTCCACAATGCATGACCCATATGCCTCAACAAGGAGGGGCCATGGAGAGGGGGTAGGTCACAGATGAGCCTAATAAAGGTACCAAACTGACTGTATTTGCTGAATACAAAACTAATTAATAAAAAAAATGATAAAAAGAAACTCTTCTTTAAAATCCAAATGGCTCACAGAACTATACTATTGTGTCTCTAATATTAATTGGAACAATCCATCTATAAGATGTATTTCGATTCAGTTCAGAACCACATGCTAGTATGTAAGATAATTTCCATTCAATACTAGTTCTCCAAGTTTGATACCATACAGATTAGAGTTCATCTATATTATGAAACACATTCTTTGAGCAGTTTTCAGAAATTTCCACTTTACAAAAATGTACGACTTGTACATGTTAGAAAATAACAAGTGTAAGCTTCCTTGTTTGTTCTTGCTAATGGTATGTGTCACATTAAAAACACATTTCATTACTGTTTTAGTTTGTTAACTAATGCCTCTTGGGAGTGGGATTATGGGCATGATAGCCAGTTTCCCCTTGCCAGTGTTTGGCACACTCTCCTATTGCTATTGTCCACCTGATGTGGATGAGGTGGTGATGTTCACCCTGCCATCATTTTCCCCTGCAATCTTAGATCTTCTTCTCATGTCTGTAATCCAAAATAAAAACTTTTTTTCTCAAAAATAAGAGAAAAAGTAAATGTAAGTGCTTTTCATCATCACCGCTAAAATTGGAAGATGAGGAAATGACATATTTAAGATACTCAAAGAAAAAAAAGGTGGAATCAAGAATTCTTCATTTCAAATTCAAATGGCTAAATATAAAGGTTGCAGACAAACTTACTAACACTACAAAAATATATATGTATATATCTATACATACAGCATACATTCCTCTACTAATGTCTCTATTTGTATGTATGTATATAAATATTTTATGGCTACATTTAATTTTTTCCTATTTTATTATTTATATGTGTTTGTATTTGTACATAAGCATATGAAGTCTATGTAAAGGCATTCACACGCCACAGTACCCAGGTGGAGGTCAGAGGAGAACCTTGAGTGTTTCTTCTCTCCTTTACCTGCTTTTTGGAGACCTGGTCCCTTTTGCCATTGCTGATTACTAGCTTCTAGATTCTCCTGTTTCAGATTCTCATTGCCATAAAGCATTCACATTGTAGACATCTGTATTACCTTGCTTCTGACTTTATGTAGGTGCTGAAAATTCAAACTCCTGTCAACAGTTTGGCAAGCAAGTACCTTGAGCAACTGAGCCATCTTCCCTGGATATTTTTTGAAGGTATCAAAAGTATAAAATATTTTTAAAAATCATTATTAGTAATAGTTGTTCACAGACTATCACTGTGGAGCCTGCACACTTTCCTGAGTTTAAACTCAAGATGCATAATTTTTCCTATTTTTTTCTCCAGACGCTGGTTGAAATCTCAGTAAGCATGCTTGCCCCGATACTTTGTTTTTTTTTTTTTTTCATCTTTTCCTTCAATAAATCACCTTTCCACTTCACTCATAATAATGCATTACTAGCAAAGAGATGAATAAAATAGTCTATAATGTGCCCTATAAGCTAGACTTTACTCAAATATAATTCACTTTTGCATTTTTGTCAAAGAATCATCTAAACTTTTTAGGTAATGATAAAATAAAACCAAGATTTAAATAAGGATATCTTAAAATTAAGAAATAAAATCAGGACTGGAAAAATGCTTTGGCAGTTAAAAACACTTTATATGCAAGCATTAGGGCCTGAGGAGGCCTGAGAGATGACTAGAGTTAGATTCCCAGTAACCACATAACAGCTGGGTGTAGCCTTGTGTACCTATAACCCCAGTAACCAGACACCTGTGAATGGCTGAAGCTCATAAAAAATGACAAGCTACAGGATCAGCAAGAGACTCTGGCTCAAAAAAGAAAAGTAGAAATGCAATGGAGCTGGACATCTTATGTTTCATTAGGGCCACCCCAAGTGAGTACACCCCATTGCAGGCAAACAAGTGCATGGAGTCCCAAAAGGGATTTAAAACACAACACTTCCACTGAAAATTCCAAATGGGCTATAGTTTAATGTCAGGGAAAACTACTAAAATTTACTGCTATAAGTAGCAACAATACTAGTAAGATGATTATGGTAGATACTTATATAGTTGATATGGATAAACTAAAAGTGAGTTTGTGATATTATAATTTTGTCATTTCTAGATTTCTTGATATGTGGGATTCCTAGCATGAGAGAAATGAGAACATAAACAATATAATTCTACACAGCACTAAGGGAAAATGACACAATGAAATTTGAAGAAAAATGGTTGAACTTGGAACAGATCATTCTCAGCGAACTCACCTGATAACAGAAAGACAATTGTCACATGTTCTCACTCATCTGTGGCTCATGACCTGAATCTGCCAGAGATGCTGATATACCTAATAGGCATCTCAAGGACCAGACAATAGGGAGGGTGGGGCAGGAAGGGAGGGTACAGGGATGGGGGAGGCAAAAAACTAGACTTAAATGGAAATGGTACCATAAAATAAAATCCTATATCCTGAAAGACAAACTAAAAGGTTGAACCTTCAAGTCTTTAGAGGGACCATCTGAATCAAAGGGCCCTGAAGAGGGCATGAGGAGCACTAACTTTAACCTTCTTCTGTTTCTCTCCTCCCTCTCTGTCTCTTTTTCCCCTCTTTCTCTTGTATATTATGTATTTTTTCTTCATTCTTTTCACTTGGCACTTGGCACTTGGCACCGGCCTATAACACTCAGTACTAGGATGTGGCTAACATCCACAATGAGCTGTTAATAAGAAAGAACTGCAAGATTTCCCAAAAGAAGACAGATTTCTCTCAGAGCACTTGATTACCTACCAAAGGTTAATGGCAAGACCCTACTACTAAAGACACCATATGCAGTTGGAACAGAACATGAAAAGACCTGGCTGGAATCTGGAAAAGAGTCAGACCCCAGACAGGTAGCTTGTCTAGTGCCCAAGGGTGCTCCATGAGCATCTGGGGAAAAATGAGCACTCAGTGGAATGGAACCCATAGCTGGAACTGAGGAAAAAGTCAAAACCATATCCAAACAATGAGTTTTCTTTCCAATATCAAACTCCCATCAATCTTGGCCTACACCCATAAATTCTCTCTAAAATAATAATGGTTATCCCATTTATCTGGTGCTGACTTCACTCTTTGTTGGGAAATCTGCTTCTCTTTTTCAGATGGACGCAGAACCTGAGGAGAGAATCAGCCTATCGCACCTCACCAGGGACCCAGCTGAAACCATAGAGTAATTGGGGAAATGAGCAAGAGTGTTTCTTTCTTGGTGAACCTAGTATCAGCACAAGGGTAAAGATATAAACACAGAGAATACTCAACTCCTACCAAACCAGAGATCCAGAGACACAGAGGCTCCCAAGACCTCATCACTGAAGTTGACCTAAAACAAACCCAACAAGGGTCAGGGAAATTGGCAGAAGAGGAGGTGGAAAGATTGTTAGAGCCACAAGCTGGGATGTTATACACAGATACGTTTCCTCTTCCCCATAACTGATGGCTACCCCCACAGTGCACAATGCACAATCCCCAACAAGGAGGGTGCCTTCAGAGGGAAAGACAGGGAGGAGGCTAATCAATGTACCAGCATGGCTGCTTACACACAGAGTATGTATAAAACTAATGAAGAAAAAAAAAAAAAAGAAAGAAATGAGAACATGTAAGAAAGAAGTGATTATAAGTTCCAAACCGTTGAGTTTCAACTGAAAATATCATTAAGAATTTATAAATTCTTTTTGATAAATTTTAAACTGAAACATATTTCCTATACTGCAGCCAAAATTTTTAAAACAGAAACCCCAACTCAAGTGTAATGAGTTCCCCTGGCACCCAGATTAACTCCAGAAACACTAAAGGGACCATTGAACTTGGAGGAAGAAGTGGTTAATTCAAGATCTGATGCACATTACAAATAAGTGGGTTGGCTACAGAGCAATCGGGATTCTGTATGAGTTGGAAACTGTCAGAACTGGTCAAAATACATAAGGATTCATTATACTCTTCTGTCTGTACTTAACATGCTAGAAATTTAAATACTATGAATAAAATAACACACACAGTTTTCATGGTGTACTGGAGTGCAAAATTACAACTGTTCATAAATACTTTAAAACCTACCCAAAAAAGCAATTTCTTATTTTACTAATTGCTGTTTTGAGACAAGACATACACCATAGGTCAGGATGACATCCAAACATGAGACAATTCTCCTGCCCCATCCTTGATGCTTGGTCCATTATTGAGAACTTTTTATTTTATTTTATTTTATTTTATTTTATTTTATTTTATTTTATTTTATTTTGCATTTAGAGTACAACTTTTTAAGCAGCTACAAAGAGCTGAAAGGTGTAGGTAATCTAAATGATAAGGAACTCTCATAAATATAGTCTAGTTATTTTATCTTACTTTATTTTATTTGGTTTTTCAAGGTAGGGTCTCATTCTAGCTCAGGCTGACCTGGAACTCACTATGGAGTCTCAGGGTGGCCTCGAACTCAACGGTGATCTTCCTACTTCAGCCTCCCAAGTGCTGATATTAAAGGCGTGTGCTTAGTCTAGTTTTCCTTCTAAACATTGCCTGTATCTGTTAGCTTAAGAACTATCATTTGATATGTTGTGTTCACTAGTCATAGAACTTTAAATGACACATATATTTTGAATACTATACAAAATTCTCAGAGCACACATGAACGCACACATACACATTGTTTTAAACTTAAAATATTCTGAGTATATAAATATAAATCAACTAGTGTATAAAATATTTATAATTGCAGAGGCTGAAAAGCACAAATGATTAGGGACATCAAATCACTGATGTTATTACAGAACGGCACTTTATAAAAATAAGACAAAATAATTAAAAACATGGTAGATAATAAAAATCTACATTGTGGAAAAAATGTGTTGCCCTAGGCATGAAATTAAGGAGAATAGTTTAGGTATTCAGTGTGACAAGACAAATAAAACATGTCTGCTCAGATAAAGGAAAGAAGGGAAATCAAATTTACACTTGTTGTCTTAACTACTCCTTGGCAATACCAAGGCTCATTTTATCATATTTCTACCATGTTTCTACTTTTCTATATATAAACCAAGTAGCAGGAAAATAACTTTCTCATATCTATGCTTATTGCTAGTCAAACCATAAAACATGAGTTTTTCTATAGTATTTGCATTTAGCACAAATATAGAAATATTTCATTTTGCCATGTACATTGACAATTTTCATAAGTAAGTTATATATTTTGATGTATTCACCCCACTGCCCCCTTATCCCTCTTCAACTGAATCCATTCTTCTTCCCCACTAACCTCTCCTGCATACAGGATAGAATGTTGCCAGGCTCTATCTTGTTCAGGATCTACATTTGCTGTGAGTTCTTGAGTGTAACAGCCATGTCAAATGCAGAATATCAAATTTCACAGCACTCCTCCCCATCTATGGCTCTGACATACTTTCCGCTTCCTGTTCTATGATGTAGTTCCCTGAGTGATATAGGGAGTAATATAGTTGTCTCATTTAGGGCTGAGCATACAAAGGTCACTTATTCTCAGACCTTTGAATCTCTATATTAGTTGCTGCCCACTACAAAAATAACATTCTCTGACCAAAGCTTTGAGCAACTGGCATCAATTTATAATCTATAATCTAATGATCTCTCTAAAATCTATAATAGATGATATAAAATCTAATAATCTATTGACATTAATATCAATGAACAGAAAACACTTAAGAACATATCCACTTAGCACAATGTCAGTAGAAGGCTCCTTAAATCTAGGACCTATGACTTCCTCAGGCATGAGATTTTTATCAACTTTTAAGAACAAGGAATAAATTCTCTCCTGTGGAGCAGGCTTCAAATTTAATCAGAAAATGGTTGGTTACCCCCAGAACAGTCATGTCTCTGGCAGGTCAGTATTGTAGCATTCACAGTCCATAGCTATAACATTGAAGACTTTCTTTTTCCTTTGGAAACATGCATATCATCCTCTGATACTAAGTTTTGCCATCATGGAAGAATTTTTGTGTTCAGTTTAACTTGATTTCTCTATGTCCTGAAATTATAGTGTGTGGTATCTTTAGAAATTAGGATCTTACAATCTAGTTCTGGTGGGCAATTAATAACAACTGTAATGACCTATACTGTTTGGGGGCCTCTGGGGCCCTTCAAATTTAAAGAGGTATTTGACTCCTCATAATGAGATTTTTGAGTAATAATATTTGGCATCAGGGAGTGGCATTATCCAGGAATACAGAGTATCACCATTTAAATTATTTTTTAAATTATATAATTAATTGGTTTTAAAAGTCATTATTTTTCCTTATGACTTCTTCAAACGGCCTCAGTATTTTTTTTTTTCTTTTTTTTTCTGGAGGTAGGGTATCACTCTAGCTCAGGCTGACCTAGAATTCACTCTGCAGTCTCAAGGTGACCTTGGACTCACAGCAATCCTCCTACTTCTGCCTCCCTAGTGCTGGGATTAATTAAGGTATGTGCCACCATCCCCAGGTTAATTCTTTTATTTTTCTGTATTTATTTGAGAACAACAGACAGTGAGAGAAAGAGGTAGATAGAGAGAGAGAGAGAGAGAGAGAGAGAGAGAATGGGCATGTTATGGCCTCCAGCCACTGCAAACGAACTCCAGATGCATGTGTCACCTTGGGCATCTGGCTTACATGGGTTCTGGTGAATCAAGCCTCAAACTGGGGTCCTTAGGCTTTACAGGCAACACTTAATCACTAAGCTATCTCTTTAGACCAAACAACCTTAATTTTGGTTAACCTTCTTTCCCTTCCTTTGACCTTTCACCTCACCTCCATCTCCAATTCAGCCTTCCCACTCCCAGTGTTCCACCCACCTAGAACGTTACATATGTTCTATGCTGCTCTGCCTTGGGGCCTCTTCTCTTACCTAATATGTACCCCTTTTCCACATACTTGCCAGCATTTGTCATCCTTTGTTTTCTTGATGATAGCCATTCTGACTAGGATGAGATCGATTCTCAAAATAATTTTAATTTACATTCTCTTGAAAGGAATTTGAAGATTTAAATATATATATATATATATATATATATATATATATATATATATATATATATACACATACATACACACACACACACACACACACACACACACACACACATATTCTAACACTCTATTCAGAAAAAAATGATCGCTTTTTTATTGTGCTTTTGATTTTGTGAGGTTTATATTTTTTAGTGCTTTGTATATCCTAAATATTAATCTACTGTCAGATTGCTGCTGCTAAAGAATTTTTCCTATTCTGTGGGCTCCTTCCTCACAGGATTCACAGGACTTTCCTTGCTGGCTGTGCAGAAGTATTTCAATTTCTCCAGTTCCCTTTTGTCAGCTGTTGACATTATCTCCTGGGTAACCAGGGTCCCATTCAGAAACTTGTTACCCATTTCTATATCTCAAAGACGTTTCCTCACTTTTTTTCTTGAAACACGTTAAAAGCTTCGGCTCTTACATCATTGATATTTTCAGTCAATTTGGAGTTGATTTTTGTACAGGGTGAAAATAAGGATCAGTTAGGAGTTGATTTCGTACAGGGTGAAAATAGGATCTAGCTTCATTCTTCTATGAGTATACACCCAGTTTTTCAAAGACCATATGTTGAAAATGTTGCCTTTCGTCTAATACACATTTTTAGCTTTCATCAAAAAATCAGGTACCTGGAGCTGAAGAATTAGCTCAGTTAAAGGTGATTACTTGAAAGCCTGTGAGCTGAGGTTTAATTCCCCCAACCATCCATATAAAGTCAGATAGATATTTGTCTACAGTGGCAAGAGACACTGGCATGTACACCTATACATGCATGCTAATAAAAAAAAAATTAAAAAGAAAAGTGACTGTTGTTCCATGGTGTGGATTTACTGTTGGATCTTCTATTCTATTATATAGATCCATATGTCTGTTTATGCCAGCAATACGGTTTTTATTACTATGACTCTTTAATATATCTTGAAATCAAGTATGGTGATAATTTCAGCTTTATTCTTGTCCTTCAGGATTGTTTTGGGTATTTGTGATCTGTTCTTCCTTGTGAATTTAAATTTGTTTTTTTTTTTTTATATTTCCATGAAGAATGCTGTTCACATTTTGATGTAGATTGCATGTTGCATGGAATCTATAGACCATAGAATGATCATTTACACAATAGTAATTGTTCTAATAGCATGGAAAGTATTTTCATATTGTACTGGATTCTCAATTTCTTCAATGTTTCAAAGCTTTTCTTGTAAAGAATTTTTCTTTCATTAGGTTTATCCCAAGATAGTTTTTGAAGCAATTGAAAATGGATTTTTTGAATGATTTATTTCTCAGTCTGTTTGTCATTAGTATATAGAAATGCAACTGATTTTTGTAGGCTCATTTTGTTTTCTGTCACTTTGCTGAAAATTCTTATCACCATCTAGCTGAGTTGTCTATGTCTTGAGAACTTAAGTGAAGTTGAATTAAAAAGTAATGGACTATTATATTTGAAGGAAGGGATTTCAAGGTAGAGAAACACTGCATCTATAGAATAAATTTGTTTTCTTGTCCTTCTTCAGATCTATAATGAAAGAGGAAAATACAAAGTTGGAAGGTATGAAAAATATAAAATTTGCCACAGAAGGAAATTTGAACAAGTTCAAAATTCCAGGCATAGGAACTTCAGCTTCTCTGGCTGCAATTGTTCACGAGATTAACACTATAAAAATAACCCAGCTGCTTAGCACTGTGGCAATAGCAACATTTCCATGACAGTAATACTCAACCTACTGAAGGCTCAAGATAGGAAGGAAGAAAATTCTTTTAAAAGTAAAGGGCTTGAAGGGAAAATGCTGAAAAAGGTGTCTACTTCACAAAGTCAGTATACAAAAGCTGCAATTACTTTGTTCAATAGGCACCAGGCGTCATTTCTACATGGCAACAGATCTTGGCAGCTTGGCTATGTGGCATTGGTTTGGAAGAATGCGATATTCAAGATATAGGAGGTCGTGGATTACACCACCATGTAAGAAAGCTACTGAGGCTAAGCATTATGATGCAGGGTCAAAGTTATGGCAAGACCTGCTTTTATATGTGCTGTGGTGCTTCTCTCTTGCAGCTTTCAGTACACTGTTTTTGTTTTTTTTTTTAAATGTGCAGTGTCTTAACTTCATATGACATGGACAGTTTCTTTTCCAGTCATGTTCACTTGGTGTTCTATCTGCCTTTTGTATGTGAGTGGGCTTCTCTTTCCCTAGTTTTGGGAAATTTCTGTGATTATATTGGAATTGTTTTTATTATTTTTTGATATGAAGTTTTTCTCTTGCATATATGCTCATAATTGATAGATTATATCTTTACATCATGCCACAAAGAGCTCATATATTCCTTTGTAAAAAAAAAAAAAAGTATGAAAAAAAGTCAATGTCCTTAACTGAATATACTAAGTCAAGTCTTCTACCTGTCTTCAATGCCTGATATCCTGTCCTCCCCTTTGTTCTATTGTATTGGCAAGGATTTCATTTGAATTCCCTATTTGATTTATTTAATTTTTCACCTTCAGCATTTCAGTTTGTTTTTCTTCAGTATTTCTTTTTTTTTCTATTCACAATTTTTATTAACATTTTCCATGATTATAAAAAATATCCTTCCCTTCCCCCCCTTTCCCCTTTGAAATTCCATTTTTCTTCAGTATCTCTAATTCCACTTCCATATACCGCATTGATGTCTTCATTTGTTGAACCATTCATGTCCTCAATCATCTTTTGAACATAGTTGTAATAACTTTTTTGAATTCTTTCTCTGTAATGTCACCTAGATCTTTCCAATTTGGGACTTTTACTCTAGAATTGGGTGGATTTTAAAACAGACACGTTGTCCTGTGTTTGTTATTGTGCTATTGTGTTGGGACTTATGCATCAGGAGTTCAGTTCTTCATTAGGTTATCCTTTCCCTTTCAGTGGGACTGTTTACTATACTCTGTAAGGACTAGGTTGTAATATTGTGGAGGTATCACTTTCCTCTTAGACTGGTATTCAAGGTACCAAGTTTTATCCCCAGTCCTCCCCTAAGAGTAGAATACTGACTGCAACACTACCAAGAGAAGATCCTGGCATTTCCTTTATATGGCTCATAGAGGCTATCTTACTGCTAGGTTTCCTCTGTTGGGGGTGATCTTCTTCCTGTCTTATCTATGTCTGAAGACTAATCTCAACCAGTATGTGGGTCTGGGTATGGCTCCACTCCTCCTCTGTCTCTGGATCTGAGTCTTGTTCTGCCTCTTATTCTTGATTTGGCTTCAGCTCTAGATTAATATCTGGAAGTTACTCTGCAAGTGGGTTTTTACCTTTAAGGATGGTTATTAGACTCATTTACACTGAATGAACATTTGAATCAGTGTTTGTTATTTCCTCAATTTATCTGTACCTGGCTCAGCTAGGAGCTGCATAATACTCAATCATGGAGACCCTGAGTACTAATTCATGGGTGGCCTTGCTGAGGTAATCATAGCTCAGTTGTACAGTTCTCACTGATTTCAGAAGGAACTTATGCTCATCATAGTAGGTATAAGCCTGAGGATATAGATTATGGGTCAGAGTGTGGGTCTTTAGGGTGGTATTAAGGAATGGAGAAAGCAGAGTGTATGGACTCACTCTCTGAGTTCATAGGAAGACTCCTTCACAATAGATATATGCCTACTGTAGTGGCTAGAGGGCTTCAGGGGGCAGGGTACTTGGCTGCACACTATCTAGCCTTAAGAGATTTTAGCTCTTTGTGGCTGGCACTAGCCTATGACAGTGGCTGAGTAGAACAGAGCAGGGTATGAGGCAAAATATTTGATTTTTTAACTAAAGAAAATCTACTGATAATAAGTAAGCCTTTTTTCTTAAATAATATTTCCATTGTGTTCCTCGTGGCTTCTAAAAGAGTGAACAAATGTACTTTCTTACTGAATGTACAAATTTATGGATGTGAGGTAAAAAAAATCTGTGGGATGCGACCACTGGATGGACACAGTAGCACATGAAAACACAAATCAACATGTCAGCAGGTAACTATACTTCAAATTCATTAGTCACTGATAAAAATTGCTTGAATTAATGACAGATGATATATGAAATAACTTTAATCAGTTCCTTATAACACAGCCAAACTTTCTTGTATATCTTATTCCTACTTGTGTTTTAGCTAAGCTTCCTTCAGGAAAGGATTATAAGTAAGAATTCTTGTATGAATGAATGTTCTGTGTTGGGGGATGTTTTTACAAGTGTATTTCAAGTTTGGAAGAAATCACAGGAGTCTTTTTTTTTTTTTTTTTGTATCTTTAACCCCCAATGTGATAACTTTAGGAGGTGAAGATGTCATATGAGTGCAAGTTCAATAACTGGATTAGTGTCCTTATAAGAATAGGAGAAGGGCATGGAGAGATGGTTTATTGGTTAAGGCGCTTGCCTGCAAAGCCTAAGGACCAGTGTTTGACTCTCTGTGTCCCATGTAAGCCAGACACTCAAGGTGAAGCAGTGCACAAGGTAGCAGATGCACACAAGGTTGCACATGCGTCTGGAGTTCAATTGAAATGGCTAGAGGCCCTCGTGCACACCTCCCCCCCCCCATAGAAAAAGTCAAGTCTGTTAAGCTTGACTCAAAAAAAGTAAAATAAAAAAAGAATAGAAGGGAGAAGGCTAGAATGCCTCTCCCCTTCAACCATCTGAAAATAAAGCATAAGCCAGAAGTCCATAATCCAGGGAAAGCTCTCCCTAAAAACAGAATGTACAGACATTTTAAATTTGAGATCCCAGTGGTTAGAACTACATAGACTAATTTTATCTTATTTACTCTCTTAGACTGGTATTTTGTTTAGTTTTCATTAATTTAGCAACTGGATTACTGACTGCTTACTCTGTGCCAATAATCATAAAACTAGAAAATAAGCCACAAACAAAACATGAAGAAGACCTGTTTTCAGACTTGATAGATGACTCAGTAGTTAAGACACTTACCTGAAAAATCTCATGACCTGGGTTTGATTACCCAGTACCCATATAAAACCAGATACACAAAGTGGTATGTGCATTTGGAGTTGGTTTGCAGTGGCTAAAGGCCGTGACATTCCCATTCCCTGTCTTTCTTATTTCTTTCACTCTCTGCTTGCAAATAAATAAATAAATAAAATATCAAAAGACCCTGCTTTCTAGAAATTTATATTCTATAAGGAAATATGAAGGGTGTATAAAAACAAGCAAACATGTCACAGAGTTACTAATATAAAATTTAGAAAACCAAGTAAAGAAAGCAAACCCAAGATAACTTATGGGACTACTTTGGATTAAATATGATGGCAGTCTCTTGTATGTTTCATGATAGTTCATTGAAATCACTCCAGTATATAACACTGATTCCCTTCTTCCCACGTGTTATTTTATTCTCCACTGCACTCAGGCTCAGTTAAAATCAACTCCATCTAGCCTCTGTTTGCACCTGTATCTAAAAGTGGCTGGAAAAACAAAATGCCCCACTGTGTCAGAATGAATGGTTTAACCTTCATCCATGACCAGTTCTCTGAATAGCTCCATTGAGCCAGACCACTCAATCTTCTGTTACCCTGGATTACTATTTTACTTTGTTCTCTCCTTTAACTTTAAATTCAAGCTTTTCTGCCTTCAACATTGTGGAACCAATTAATTCCGAGAGCTGTTATTTTAAAAAACGAAAAATTTCCTCTTTTTCTGTACAAGGTTATGCCCCTTCCAGCATTTTTCCTTTTTTTATATCATCAAATTCTTGACATATATTGTTCATTCCCATCAACATACAAACTGTTATTTGTCTTTTATTATATTTCTTTGGTTGAAAAATGAGAAAATAAACTTCCTTCTGAATAACAATCAAGCCAGTTTTTACGTTATAGAATTCATGAAGGTACAGTTTTATTAAAATATTAGATAAACATGCCACTAATAAAAGCAGAAATTTCTTTTCAAAAACAAGAGACATGGAAACAGATCTAAAAACAGTTGTGATAAGTATGGCTTTTCAAAGCAAAAGGTATGTAAGTATGGACTGGAAAGATGACTTAGCAGTTAAAGCTCTTGCTACCAAAGCCAAAGGACCAAGGTTCAATTCCCCAGTACCCAAGTAAGCCAAATGCACAAGATGATGCATGCACCTAGAGTTGTCTTCAGTATCTAGAGGCCCTGGCAAGCCCATTCTCTCTCTCTATTAAATAAGTAAATGAATAAATATTATAAAATATGTAAATAAAGTTAAAAATGCTCAACTGAACATATTGAGAATATTGTAAAGTTTTGCAATGTAAGTAATCACACAAGAAAAGATATGATTAAGACATTAATATGTGTTATAAATCATTGATCCAAAAATTTTGTATGATGTGCATTATTGAGAAATTCGAAACAAAATATGTTAGCTAAGAATTTATTAAAGTCTTTAACACAATAATATAAAACAAAATGTATTATTTCTTATAATATACATTTAATACATTTAAATTTCTAAGTTATAAATGCATTATAATTTATCATACACACCTGTACACACAGAACTAAACACATTGTTTCCTTATATTACAAAGCATACAAGAACGTAGATGCTCATGAGTCAGATATCAATTGATAACTTTGTGATGATAATTTGGCAACATGAAACAAGCATTTTTTTAATGTGACTTTTATAGAGGCAGAAATGTAATATAAATTTCCAGTTATAAGAGAGCATTTAAATGAATCATGGCATCCTCATATTAGAATGTTTAAGAACAATTGTTAAAATTTGAATATGTAATACTCCACATATGCTGACCAGTTGGTACCCAGGTGGTACCATTATTTTGGAGGTGGTGGGAACTTTAAGGAGTGTGGCCTGACTGATGGAAGTTTATCATTGGGAGCATGTTTTAGAAAGATATACTTGGTCCCTGACACCCTCTTTCTCCTTCTTATCTGTCATGATGTGAGACAGCCATTTCTACACACTCCTGCTGCCATGATGTTCTGCTTTACCATGAACGTAGAAGCAACAGAGGAAATGATTATGGAGTGAAATTTCTGAAAATTATGGACAAAATAAAAATTGTCATTTTAAGTTACTAATGTCAAATAAGTTATTAATGTCAAATATTTTATCACAGTGATGAAAAGTGTCTCATTAACATAGAAAGCAATTAAAATTCTTAATTATAAAGAACAAAGAATGATGTCTAATTTTGTTGAAGGCATACTGCCAAGATTGCAAAGCACATTACAAATAGTATGGAACATATGGTCTCAAATATTTAAAATATTTTTATACATCTTATTATGCAAATGATGAATAGATAGCAGATTAGAAAGAGTGGCTACTTCTGAGTCACCAAGTATAGGTCATTATAACATCCCTGTTCTGACCTCTATTCTTACAGAAGAACCAGAAATCTAAAACAACTAATATTCTAAATGAAGGTGATGAAGAGTCAAGAGGGAAGAATAATAAGATTTTTTTTTTCTCTTTAGTAGGAACTTGTGAGAATCACTGGAGTCTTACAGTATTCATATTTGAAGCCCTAGAGCCACATACTTACTGTCAGACTTTAGTGAGTCCTGTTGGAGACACCACCACCATCTCTACCACACTGGTAAATCAGGGTCTAAGGCAGAAGACATGGCAGAAAGAATGTAAGAGCCAAAAGAAGGGCAGGACTCCTTACAACGTGCTCTCTCCAGACATAAAATGGCCTGGATATACATGACTTCATAGTGCCTGACACTACTTACACAAGACCATCATAAGAGGAGGAAAAGATCATGACATCAAAATTAAAGAGAGAATGATTGAGATGGGGAGGGGATATAATAGAGAATGGAATTTCAAAAGGGAAAGTGGGGGGAGGGAAGGTATTACCATGAGATATTTTTTTATAATCAGGGAAAATATTAATAAAAATTGAGAAAAAAATGACCAATGGCAGTGTCACATCCTATCAAAATGAGGAGATTTCAAATAGTCCTAGAATACTCTGAACTATGATTTTAATCATGAAATTAACAAGTTGAATGAGATGATCCCTTTAGTTTGTTTGTTACTCATGTGTTCTATTGGGTAAAATAAAAGGAAGTAAACAATAACAATAACTTTTGTTTTTATAAGTCAGATGTTGTATATCTTTTAAAAAGGTATACAAGAATTTATAATATTAGGTTTGACATTTTTGTTTTTAATAATTATATCATTGTAATATATTAAGTAATAATCTTACAAAATAAAATAATTCCAGGGATGGATATTATAATTGTAAACAGTGTAATGTACCACAGAATGACCTTATTTAGATCTAAGCAGAATAATTACAAATTGAAACACTTGGATGATATTATTGATGATGACCTCTTGGGTAGACAGTAAGGCAAGCAAGCTTGTTTATAATCCCATCACAAACAGTGTTCAGAATCATATAAGGATAAAATTTATACTACTTGAAATATTTCAACATCTTTATATAATTCAACATCTAAAAGGAATCCATAGAACATGTAAGGGCAGAACCTTAAATGCTCTAGGTACATTGTCTTTTGAGATTGTAGAAAAGCAAGAGACTATTAGTCAAGGTTCAATGAATGTGTTAGAGATGTGAATGAGTAAATCCAGGGCAAGCTAAATTGCACTACAGGATGATAAATAGATATCAAAGAGAGCAATCATTGTAAGTCAAGGCTCACCTATTATAAACATACAACTGCACCAGGCAAAATATTTCTTTTGTTAGCATGTAGATGCCAAGAAGAACTATATAAATTTATTTTGTTTTAATGGTCACCAAAGAAAGTTAAAGAAGTATTACTGGGCTGGAGAGACGGCTTAGCGGTTAAGCGCTTGCCTGTGAAGCCTAAGGACCCCGGTTCGAGGCTCGGTTCCCCAGGTCCCACGTTAGCCAGATGCACAAGGGGACGCACGCGTCTGGAGTTCGTTTGCAGAGGCTGGAAGCCCTGGCGCACCCATTCTCTCTCTCCCTCTATCTGTCTTTCTCTCTGTGTCTGTCGCTCTCAAATAAATAAATAAAAAATATTTTTTTTTAAAAAAGAAGTATTACTTATAAAAGTCCTCAAAATACAGAATATATATAAAAATAAAATATTTGTAAAATATAAAACTTTGAAAAATGTCAAAAAAGATGAAATGTAATCCAAACATATTAAGATAAAAATCAATAACATGTTTTTAAATTTGGATTATATTTAAGGACCACAAAATATGCACAAGACTCTGCAAATGTGCTCCACCAATCAGCATTTTCTGTGAGGCTCCCGCCATGGAGAACGATGTCTCATGGGACCAATGTGGTACACTTTCTTGAGCCTCCTTAGAGAATAATGGTCGTATCTGACCAGTGCAACTCACTGAGATCGAGTCCTCAAATCTTTGGCCACCATACAAAGAAACAGCTGTGGCCTGCAGGGCCCTCTCCTTTGTTCCCTAAAAAACCCTAAATTGGAGTATAAGATAATAGGGTATGATCATGAAATATTTTTATATACTCTGGCTCCTTTGTTCAAAGCTACCTAGTGTCTAGAACCTAGGAAATACTTAGTCAATTTTTATTAAAGTATAGAACATTCTTTGAACCCTTTTTACCTTAATGCTACCTCTCCTGACATTTCTTTCTACTTGTTCACTTGTCAGAGGTCAAAGACCTTGAGACTGGTCAGCTGAATTGCAGTTCAAACCTACCACTCTTCTGAAACAGTCTGGATTAGAACATCAATAATCTTTTAATTTGTAAAATGTAATGGCTTTTTTTTTTTTTTTTAGTCTTCAAGCTACTAGAGCTCATTAAAATATTGAGTCTTCTGTAAATTTCCTCCCACTTACCACTAGTGCCATTAGATCCTTCTTTTCCTCTCTTTCTAAAACTTTTTTTTTTTTTTTTTAGTGGAAAGGCTACTGATTTTTTTATGTTGTTTTGGAATCTTACTATTATTCTACTCTTCTTTATCCTTCTCTGTTTTCTGTGTCCTTTGCTGATTTTTCATTCCTGAAGAAAACATAATGTAATTTGAGTTATAACCTTGGCCTCTCTCCTCACTGGCAGCTCTTCATAGCCATATCATTTACACTATGGTTTCAATTGTCTTATCTTTGCATTAATAGTCAAATTGGTATCAATTTTTAACCTTCCAGCTAAGTATGCAAAGTGCTTTATTCTTGACCTAATACTCTCAACATGTATTTTCTTATGATTCTCTTTTGCCAATGTGTATGTTCTTAAGTTCTCTCACTAGCATATTTCTCCTTTTCTGATTCTATTTCTTAAGGAAATGGAATTGAAAGATAGAAAAATTCCCATAGAACAACCACAAACTCACTTTCATCTGCATCCATGTATTGTACCTTCCCATCTATGAACATGACAGAGCTGTCTTATTTCTATTTAGGGAAAACTACACCTTGTAAAGTAATGGAACTCATGGGGATCTCTGTATCCACTCAAAGACAGTATTTCACATTTTCAACCTTTGTCCTGCCTCCTTGATTTTTTTTTCTCTTTATTGAATAATCCTATCATCATACCAGTCTCCTTTCCTCTCTCTCTTCTCCCTTGTTCTCTTCTCTTTCCCATACCCAACTCTACTATTAATTGATCCTAGGCCTCTGACTTGCTAGGCAAGCTCTTTATCACTGAGCTATAACCCTCGCCCATTAATCCATTCAACATGCCATAAAACCTAATTAATTTTAAAGTGCAGGAGAGATGGTACAGCAGTTAAAGGGCTTACCTCGAAAGCTTAATGAATTTAGTTCAATTTTCCAGCACCCACATAAAGCTGGATGCACAAAGTGGCACATGCATCTGGAGTCAATTTGCAGCAGCTAGATGCCTTTGCACATCCATTCTCTCTGTCTGCCTCTCTCTGCTAGCGAATAATATATACAACTATAAAAACTTTAAAAATAAAACTATTTAGTTTAAATAAATATTCCACTGGCAAGGCCATCTGCATTTTTATGTAAAATTTTACGTCTACTTAAGTCAATCTACCAGAACTTCTGAATTCTATCTGAATTAAATTTATTAAGTGCAGGGCCAAAAGTGCTACAATACTTTCTGTTAAGTGTGTGTTTTTCAAACCAGATCAATATTATTTTCACCTTTCTCTTACTGTCATTGAACAAACTTCTTTTTGTGGTAACATACATGAATGGCATTAAAAATAGTGGCATGCCTACAACTTCAAAGGAAATAAAAAATGATCATAACAAACTTATGTGCAAAATCTTCTAACAGAAAACACTTTTGGAGTTATGTCTTTTTTCTTCCTTCATTCACCTTAATGTATTAATGTCAACAGTGCAAAGTACTAAACGGCAGAAACAATATGTGAGGCAAATGCTTGGCATATTGTTTCCATTTGACGTATAAAGTTGAATAGAATAAACAAAAGAAAAAATTTAAAGTTTCAGAGAAGAGTCTTATGAAATATGTGTCCCAAGAATATCATTATAGTATTATAACTAGCTGGCTGGAATAAATGAAAGATAGAAAAAATATTTGATAATCATTTCACTTGTAAAAGATGCAGCAAATAAAATATGAAAATTTCAACTGGAAACAAATGATGAAGGCAGAATTGGGTTCTGTATTGATCTATGTTACAAAATTTCTTCAATCATATATAAACCATCTAGATTATATTCATATAATCTCACATAGTTGGTTCTTTAATTTGTGATAAAGAAACCAAGCTCAAAAATATTAAAGCAATGAAGATTATTTGAATTTTTTGAAATATTTTATTCATTTATTTATTTATTTGATGGGGGGTAGATAGAGAGAACAGGCATGCCACAGCCGCTCAGGGCCTCTAGCCACTGCAAAAGAACTCCAAGCACATGTTCTAGCCTGTGCATATGGCTTTACATGGGTACTGGGAATTCAAACCTGGTTCTTTGGCTTTGCAAGCAAGCTCCTTAACTGATAAGCCATTTCTCCAGCCCTTATTTGAATTTTAATATGCTCAAATGTACTATCAATTATAATTTGATAATAATAAAACATGAAACATTTAATATCAATATCCCATATTGATTGAAAATGATTGTAACAATGGAAATACCAATAGTGCCAATATTACTGGAATTGTTGTATCACTAATAATTGTTGGCAAGTCAAAAATATTTGCTGCTAAAGTAAACAGCAGTGCTTAGTTCTGTGATTGTATTTAAAAATACCTGAGAAGTTAAGAAAAAAAAATTAGTTCTGAAGATAAATGTCAGAAGGAGATAAATAAATACAAATTTAATATATCTCCCAATAGAAAAAACTGTTAAACAATTTTCATGCTATTCAATACAGGATACTTTACAGTTGCTAAACATACTGATTATAAGGTATATGTAGCAACATAGATTGTAGTAAATGTTAAATGGAAGAAACATGCTATAAACTATTATAGTCAAATTATAAATATGTAAGGAAACATTTGTTTACGAAACAGTAGACTGAAATTAAACACATGTGATAATAAGCGTGTTTGTGATTTAAAAAATCAGTGTTCCAAATATCCTTGAAAATAATGATTTTAATTTGGATAACATAGGTATGTAACCCTAGAACTTTGAAGCATGATCATGGAAGATTGTGAATTCCAGGCTGGTTTGGACTACATTGGTAGATTCTATATAAAATTATTTAATTTTTAATAATTTAGATATGTATGTATTAGGCCTCCTTACACAAATATTGTAATATCTGAATATCTACATTTCCAGCTTATTATTAGCAAGATATTTTCTTCTGTTCATTAAAAATAAGGTACCCAGTATTATTTCTGTCTTTATTACACGCGTTCATCCTCACATTTAACAACCCTCTCTTATATCCCTGGCTCCCCAACTTTTCTGTTCCAACTACTACTTCTGCTTCAGGCCTGCATATTCTGATATCAACTTAATATTCTAGAGGTTTTCTGAACACATTTTGTTCACCCTTTGTACAAAATGTTAAATGCCCTTAAGTTACCTTTGGCTTTCTAGGGTTTCATGTTACTATTCCTGTTGTTCAGTAGCTACCTTATGTCTAGAGTTTACTTCTATCTCTGCTTTGTTCCAGAACACATTTGCAATATGCAAACTTTTCTATTCCAGAAGCCTCTTTGATTTGAAGCATCTCTTCTACTCTCATTGTGTTCATGCATATGTCTGTGTTGTTTTGGTTTGTTTTGTTTTCCAAACACTCATTCTAAATAATTAGCCTAGTATAATAATTAGTATCTCATTTAATCATTACACCAACCAAAAATAAAGTAAACTGATAACATAGGTAGTAATCAACAGGACTGAAAATCCTTATTGCAACAGTCTATATCTCGACATCACCTTTTATCATGATTATTTTCAAAATACTGTTTTGTCTTCCATACTCACATTATTACAATCAAACTCACTATCCCAAAGAAAGTCTAGAAGTAAGTAGGTAACTACACTTATCTCTCATCTCACACTTGCTTTTCTATCACACAGAACAGAAATACTGGGAAGTATCTGGTCCTTTCTCCTTCCAGCAATTCAAACATTCCTTAACTGCTTAGAAAACTATGTGCCCTATTCTCTCCCCCAGAATCTTTCTCATCACATTCAGCTATTCATTTTATAAAAAAGTTCCCACTCTCCCCCTCCCAACTCTGTATAACTTGTTCTACTTTCCCTACTCCTCAAGCATGCTACCTCCCATAGAGTAACAGAAGTGAATATTGACTGATCCATCTTCCTTAGTATATGATAATTTCAAAAGTGGGGATAGATTCTTCTTCATCACTCTATGATCACTTTTTTGTAAACTTTTTTTGTTCATTTTTATTTATTGAGAGTGACAGAGAGAGAGAGAGAGAGAGAGAGAGAGAGGTAGATAGGTAGAGAGAGAGAGAGAATGGGCATGCCAGGGCTTCTAGCGACTGCAAACAAACTCCAGATGTGTGCGCCCTCTTGTGCATCTGGCTAACGTGGGTCCTGGGGAATCGAGCCTCGAACCGGGGTCCTTAGGCTTCACAGGCAAGCGCTTAACAGCTAAGCCATCTCTCCAGCCCACACTCTATGATCTCTTATCCAAAATGAGCTATATATCCCTCATGGTCTGATGGATAACTCAGTGCCTGGCACTTAAGAGATACTAGATAATGAGTCGTTGAGGAAATTAGTAGAGTAGCTTTCATCAAGAGTCTTCAAGGTCAAACAACCATATAAGAAAACATCAAGCCTTGAATGGTCTCTAGGAATAAAAGTCAGATACTAGAAAGGCCAAGATTCAGACATGACAGAAGAGTTGAAAATGAACAAATTTTACCCACTTGAAAGTTATACTATTTCTGAAATAGTAAGTAATCAAGTGTAAGTTAATTTGGACAAAATCCTTCACAAAGATTTTCTTCTTTCCCTATTTTGCAACCCTTAGTTCAGCTATTGAGCAGGGGAGGTACTGCAGTGAAATACCACTCTACCCAATGCTTTCAGTTTTACCCATTAAAGCTATTGTGAAACTCAACTTGGGAGTCACCTTGCTACACAGTGAAAGAGCGGGATAAATAAAAGTACCCTGAAGTTCTTTTTATCATCAGACAGCAGGAGAGCATTATTGGCATGCTTCAGTTGTGGCTAGGTTACTGGGGTTATATTTTAAACATTTTAGGCCAGATTCCCACTGTAATAGGATATTATTGGGCCAGTCTGTCTGACCTGAAAGAAAGCCCTATTATAAGAACAAGTGGTTTTGTTTCATTTCATCTGAGTAAGTGTAAAACTCTTCAAAAGGCTAAAAATCTAGATTGTTTTCCTTAAAGGTTTAAGAACATAAAAAGAATGGCACTTGCCTTCAGAATACCTCAAAACACAGTAAGAACTTCAAATGCTTAATTAGTAATGGTAATATATTGTGAATTCATTTCTAGACTTTTCAAAGTATTTCCCATTAAATTTCAATTCATGAACTAATAGATATTGAAAATATCTATCATAATAGTTAAGTACAAGTAAAATTAATGCTAGAAATTTAGGAAAATAAATCGAAAGGAAAATGTCTACTTCTCTCAAACTTACCTGTTAATGTTAGAAGTTGTAATATTAAAGAAGTTACTTAATTTACTGTCCAATGTCATATTTTATTCCTTTTGAAAAATATACTTAATATCTAAAACAGAGGTAATTTCAAGTGAAAAATTAATATTTGTTAAATCTAGTGTAAATAGCTTATGAATAGATGTCACATTAAATTAAAAACATAGAAACAATCAAATTTTATGTCTATCACTAAAAGAAGTACTCACAAAGCCATATAATTAAAACTAAATAGATTATCTTCCATCAATTCCATTGTTTCAGGTCAGCATTACTTCTGAATCTAATGTTCAAAATCATATTCATTTAGGGTAAACTGAACAAACAAGGGCATATTGGATAAAACCATAATTATTTATGTCTACCCTTTTATTCCAGGAAATTTAGTGCTTATGTGTACATTTCTTCCAGATGTCAATTGTCTGAATTTTATGTGACTTTTTATTGAATGGACTTTAGTTGCAGTTTAACAGCTTTTTTCACTATTTATTAACCATCCTTTACAGATACATTGTAAGAAGAAATAAATACAAACAGATAAATGAAAATTTGTCTTGATGAGAAAATAACATATGGAAACAATCCCATGGTGAATGCCCCTGAGCAATCCCACTGAGGATGGAGCTCAGTGAAATGGGGACAGGGAGGAGGGAAATTATGATATGAACCCATGATGTCCATACAAAGTATATACTTAATAAAAAGAAAACAAAACTCAACTGTGAGTTATCAAGTACATACTCACATGGACGCAGAGCAGCTGCCCTTGGTCCACTCTAGATGGAAAGGTGAGGCATATGGTATAGCCAGTTAGTTTACGGTCCACTTTAGGTGTAAGGCAGATGGGGTGGGTAGTTCATTCTTTGGAGTCAGCAAAATTTGGCCAACTGACAGAAATTGAAGAGATCCTCTGTTGCAGCTTTGGACTGGGGAAAGCTCTCAGGGCTGCTTTTACAGATGAGAGGAGAAGAAGGCCAAAGGTGAGTCCTAAAGTTTCTTTTCTTCCAAGCTAATGTACCTGGCATTTGTCTAATATGAAAGGAAGACCCAACATGCTACACAAGGAGAACATCATAGTTTTACAACTGATCATTTTAACTAATATTTGGAAAGAAATATGTAGAAAATACTGTAAGTATGAAGAGCAGTTGAAGAATTATCATAATTCCAAGGTGAAAGAAGATAGCAGCTTTTCACTAGTACAAACAGAAAAACATGTCAAGAAATATATGAGTATAATTCTGCATAAAATGTGTTAGGTGAAATAGAATAACATGACTTTAGTTCAAGTGCAGTTATGATGTTTATACACATCATTCTATTTCAACTACAACAAATGTGCAATAAAGATCAAGATATTCATCCTTTATTATTGATTGTTTTTAGATTTATCTGACAGATCTTTCAAATATTATTATCCTTTTGAAGCACAGGAGCTGTCAGTTTGTCTAATTCACACATATCTCAATAAATTTGCATGTGCTAAACATGGGTTTCCTCACACAAAAGCTCCCTGTTCAAGAACCAGATATGGCCTGTGTTTCTGTCTACTCATGTCTGCCTTCCTAAACCTTAAAATGTAATATTGTTTCCTCATGTAGATTTGGATATGTATTAGTATGTTTACTCCAAAGTAACTTTTTTGTTGTACTGTTACCACAAATGAAGTATCTTTGCCCATTATGTCTCCTTTTAAATGTTTCACAACAATATTAAAACCATATGGAGAACTTCAGAGGATTGCGTAATGGTTTCCTGTACCACAGGCTAACCTTTGTAAAATTGAAATATTTTACAATTTTTCTTCCAATTCTTTTCTTAAAGAAAAAGATCTTAGATATGATTTAAACTCCTGTCTATCTTTCTAGATTCCCTACCAAGCAGGGTTGCCAAAAAATTTCAGATAAACAATAAATAAATATTTAATATAAGTCTGTCTCATATAATGTTATTTGGATATATTTTGTTTGCTAAATCTAAGCTTATTATTAAGGTCCATACATTTCTGGAATTTGTTTCTTATCACTCTTTTTTATTGCAAAATGTCGTACCTTATTTTACCACAAACATTTTAGAACATGGTTTTGTGCTTTTAAAACTCATTTAAAGGCATAATGTAATTCATGCCAGCCTTTTAACCTCAGTGTTATGTTGTGAGTTACCTATATTGAACATCTGATTTCTTTACTATTTGAAGTGTTTTCATTACGATATAAGCAAGATAAAAATTAAGAAGTGTATTCATTGCTGTGTGCTTTTCTTATGCATATGTGAGAGATTCTGAAGTTCTCTCAGATACTAGAATTCTCAAAGACACTTCTGAGTTTTCAGGTGAGCTAGTCTATAATGTGGCCTGGATCCTGGCATGTTGGTCCACTGCAACCAGAGCTAAAAACTTCTTAGGTTCCTATGGGGATGATGAGAAATAGAGTTGTTGGTAGAAAAGACAGTCAATCTTTTACCATATAGATAGATATGTATAATCTGAGCTGCAAAGTATACTTAATTCAGAATCTTATTAGCTATGTATATAATTTTCCATTGCTGTACTTTTCAATTTGGTCAAATTTTATGAATGTAGCAGTAACCTTTGGGATTTCATTTTGGTTTACCTTGATTGTTATTTGCACTCAGACATAGTGTATCAATGCTTTAACCATCAAGACTTACTGTCTATGGCACACTTGTTCAAAATCTTCCAGTTATCCATTTTTGAAATGTTACGTCTTGTTTAATGGTTCTTTATATATTTAGGCTATATAAAATAAGCAAAATATTCTTTGAAATTTTCAACAATCTAATGAGATTTAAATAGTAAATTCACAATATTTAACCAAACTTCCTTAGAAATTTATCTTCTTTTGCTTTATTGCAAAATCATATGCCCCATGAAATGATTGCTTTACTGTTCTTCAACTACACATTATTCTTTTCCTACTATGTAATTTTGCTCAGCCCTTCAACTAAAACATACCAAACCATTAGACATGCATATGCCTGTAATATCAGCACTGCAATGGTGAAGACAGGTGGATCAGGCCTTCAAGGTGACCTTCTTATAGATACTGAGTTTCAGGCCAGCCTTAGCTACATGAAAACCTGCCTCAATCAATCAATAACTACAAATACAACTTATTGATAATTAGGTTATTCTTTCCAAGAAGCATCTATGAAATCAACTTTTCCTTCTTGAAGATCTCCCAACCCATATGTTGGTTCTACATTTCTGAATCTTGCAAACAATTCATTTATTTTTGGCATGCTATCACATAGTAATCTTTATACTTGATAGTAACACATAGTAATGGTATTAGAATTATTATATGTGCTAATTATTTAGCATCTGTCAAGCTCCAACAAATGTACAGAAATCATTTACTTACTTAAACTCTTAAACAGCTGGTCTTTTTTTTTTCTCCTTTCTTATAAGAACATGAACTGAAAAGTTGAATCATTTCTCAAACTTCATGCACACACATACATCAAGAGCCTGGAGCTCTAGCATATCTCGGGGTAAGGCTGCTTCTTAACCCCAGTACCCTGTAGTACAGAGAACACTCCACTGCTTTTTCAGGGTTTTTGTAACTTCCACATGGAAACCCCTGGGACATATTATATTAGACTTATTACAACATTTCTCATATGTGTGATCTTATAAGGCTGATTTTTGTAATTATAAATGAGGGACTCTCAAGTCACCATTTTGAATGTTTCCATTTCCTCTTGTACTAGCATTTGTTCCAAGATAAGGTACTTGGCCCAATTTCTAGTTCTTATGCTTCTCTTTGTCTTAGTGGATTCCAGTTGTTTTGTAAGTCTGAATTGACAGCAATTACATAAAGTAGCCAGACAATGATTAGCTTGGAAAGCTGAAGGTTGTCAAGCTAATTACCAGTGGTGCACACTGAGTTTGATTCATGAGTATGCCTTTTAATTGGGCTCTTGATGTGAGATAGTAATCAGTCAACACTAATTTTTTTATAGTTTAATGGAAATGTCAAAAGGAAAGATGTAGGGAAAACCCAGGCAAGAGGGCTCCTGGTGTGCACTGAAGGAATTATCAAACATAAGAGCACCATTTGTTTCAAACAACTGTTTTGCAGGCTAGTTGTTTGTGATGTGAGCACTCCTTTCTTTAACTGCTGGAAATGCAATCAAATCGCCTATCAGTGCTCTTGACAAAAGTGGGATCACTTGGGGGACTACACAAGTCCCACTAGGAACAAACACTACTAAATTCCATTGAATAGAACTGCAGAATACTACAGATAAATGCAAAGGGACAGGATAAGAAAAGAAAATGTATTATTTAAAAATATAAATATTTACAGCTTGCTATACAGTTTTCGATCAAATCAAAATATTATATAGCGTCTTCCCTACTCAATGTGGAACAAACACCAGTGGGACAAGACTCTGCTACATCTATAGCCTGTGGCCTTCCTTTGTCTCATCTTCCAAAAATGTCTTGAGCTTCTCAGAGAAAAAAAGACCTCCATGTCGGAACATTTTAAAAAAACAACTATATCGTAGGAGAATATAAACTCTGTATTTTGCTAACAAAATTTTGTTAGTAATTATACATCAAATTCAGTTGGGCAGGGAAAGAATCTCATGTTTACTGCATATAAGGAATTTAAGTGTAAATGTACATTTCAGCCATTACTTTTAAGCTATATGTTTATGACAAAGAGGGAAAAAAAAACACTGCAAAAAATTAAATGAGGCCTCATTCAGTAAATAAGGTCCCTTGATCTATGTTACCAATTAGCATTGTATCCAAGGAAACTGTTTTGTATTTCAAAACCTGCAAATCAAGTGTGACATGAGCCAACAAAATATTATGAGCAAAACTATACACTTGAAGTATTCATAAACACCTTCCCCTAGCCTAATGGTCTATCTCTACATAGAAGCTCAGTTTATAGCCAAGAACTAACTCTTTTAAAATGGAATGTACAACCTCTCAGTCTTGCTTCAAATTACTATGTCTATTATACAACTGGATAAAGATAGTATTTAGTGAAAGTAACAAAACCACTTAAATTCTGAATCTACTTAAAATTTCTATCAACCTTGTGGGAGCAGAGAAGGTACAAGATGCTTACTTCATTAATATGCAGAAAAAGTTTGCATTTTAGTATTAAATGTCTAGGAATGCTACTGAATCAAGGAGTCTTATATCAATAAAATCATCTGAAAGATTTTTTTCCCCAGAATTAACTCTTGTCAGCTTATTCAGACATTTGGTCAAAAATATCTGTAGGTAGATCATTAACATGTCACTGCTTTTCTTTGCCAACTAAAAATACTATCAGCAGTTTTTGAACAAATGTGTATTCTGATCTTATTTTGGGCTAATGACCATCATACTCAGTGGTTTTCCATGTCCCTATTTGCTGCTGTAAAGAAAATAACTGAAGTACAATATGTCAGTGTAGTTTTCCTGGATTCCTGTCAGCCTGGTACCTTCAAGAACTCCATGTCAGAAATTTGTAAATTTTGGATAATATATGGACAAAGTGTAATGATGCAAGGTCATAATGTGCTATTGTGGATTATAATGTCATGTCATGTACCATTATACTCTAAACTTCTGACAGGTATGTTCCCTTGATCATGTGAATTTCCATGTATTCTGGGGTCATTCTTATTTCTCATGTTCTGTTACATTTATGAATTTTTAAATTTTTATTTATTTGTAAAAGAGCGCGCGCGAGAGAGAGAAAGCATATGGACATATCAGGGCCTCTAGTTGCTGCAAACAAACTCCAGACGCATGTGCTACTTTGTGCATCTGGCTTTACATGGACACTGAGGAATCAAACCTAGGACAACAGGCTTTGGTAGAAATCACCTTTAGCTGATGAGCCATCTCTCAAGCCCCATATATGAAATTTAACTGGACATTTACAATGACATCCAGAATGTTGACATAATATAATACCCCCACACTACATATTGGATAAAACATTTGTACAATAGGCATAAAACAGCTTTAAACCTTCCAGAGGGTATGATAAATAATTGAATGGCAAGTTCCCTAGTTGTCCTCATTTGTAATATAAAACTTTGCATCGTATAGTATAAATAATGGTTAGTCATTGTTTAAACATTATTTACAGTTTTTCTTACACCAAAAATATATTTATATAATGTGTGTTATAGACTCACTTTGCACCTGTCCTAGAACCTAATTAAACAATATAAATGGCTCATGAGCCCCTCAACTCAGAGATAACCATCATCTCAAGTATGTAAATATGTATTTGCCTTTGTTGCACTTACCTTTGCATTTCTGAGCAAACATCTGAAGAGAAAGGGCTTATGGTAGGAAAGTGTTTATTTCGGGTTTACAGAAGTTCGAGCTTACAAGGAAGTTCTATCAATGGAGGAAGAAGCTGACTCGCTTCCATAGATCATAGCAGAGAGAGCTGATAAGAACATCCAGAGCTCAAACCTGTTCTGAACACACTTTAGGGCTGTACTTAACTTCTACTCTCAGTGAGCAGGCTACTAAAGATTTAAGTAGGAAGCTTAATCTTAGTCAAAAATCCCTGAGGCTATGTGGGACATGCATTCACATTTAAACTATTATATTCAAACCATCACAGTCTTTAATAAATGAGACTGTGTAAAGTGGTTGTTTTTATAGATTAGAAATATTAGCACTTGTAATTTCTTACAACTCAACATCTATATGGTATGAAGCTACAACATGCTCTAGTTAGATAATCTTTTAGTATTTCTATAAGTAATGTAATAAATATTTATATTCATCTTTTCATCTTTTTACCTTCCTCTAAGAAAATTCATTAAAAACACTGATCTATGTACTTGTTACAATTTTGAATTTACTTTTAAATGGTGCTGGGATACTTAGCTCTGATTACTGTTTCATGCCAATTTGACCTTTGATGTTGTAAAACTAAATGGCTGCATTATCCATTTCTGCATGGTTTTCTATTACATATGAGGTTGATTTTGGAAACCTGGTTTTTTTTTTGTGTGTGTGTGTGTGTGTGTGTTTTGTTTGTTTGGTTTTTTTTTTTTTTTTTTTTTTTTTTTTTCCCTTAGAAACATTTGCTTCAGTGCTGGAGAGCTATCTTGGAGGTGAAAAACACTTCCTGTGTACAAAGTCCAGAGGAATCTGAGAGATCTCTTCAGTTAGATCCCCAAGACACACTTAAACTGCTGGGCATGGCAATGTGGTACATGTAATTCCAGTCCCATGGGGAGCAGAATCATGAGAAATGACAGTTAGCAAAACAATTACAATCTCAAACTGGGCATGCTAGCATACGCCTTTAATCCCAGCTCTCGGGAGGCAGAGGTAGGAGGATCACCCTGAATTTCAGGCCACCTTGAAACTACATAGCCCAGGTCAGCCTGGGCTAGAGTGAGACCCCTACCTCAAAATAAATAAATAAATAGAAATAAAGAAATAAAAAGATAATCTCTTGGATCAAAGAGACTCTGGCTCAAATAAGAAAAGACAAAAGAGCAATGGAGTGGGATACCCGACATTCTGCTCCGACCACTGCAGACAAGTGCACTCTGCTATAGGCAAGCACATGGGGCACCACATCTGTACATATTGTGCATGCACACACACATGCACACACATGCAAACAAAAACAAAACCATTCATTTCGTTGGTCATTTTAAACATTGAATTGTCAGTGTTTTCTTAATTCTTAAAGAAAATAGTGTTCAAAGTATATTACACATGCTCCATCATCCTGTTAGAATATACTGCTTTAATTTTACTATTTCTTATCAAGGATTAACCTATTTTATTAACCTTATGAAATAACAAATATTGAATTAAACATTTATCCCCTTTTCCCAATTGTTAAATGTAAGCTTTTGCTTTTGGTAATTATTTTTTTCCATTTTATTACTTTGCAAATTATCTTTTGTTTAGTACTTAGTAATCTTACTTTCAGTCCTCATTATGTGAATTAATTTTCTTTTCATAAGCCAGGCCTATTGTCTAATTACACATCCATTTTTCTTTCTAGTTTCTTTTTTCACTTTCCTTCTTTCTTCCTCCCTCCCTCCCTTGTTCCTTTCCTTCATTTCCATGCTTGGATATGTGGAGATGCATGGCAGAATCTCTTGTTGCTAACTAAAAAGGCCAGTCTGACTTTCCACGGGTGGCTAGGGAATTGAACCGGGTTGACAAGTTTTTCAAGCAAGTAGCTTTCACCAGCAGGCCATTTCCCCAATTCCTTTCTGTAGTATTTTTAAAGTATAATATAATAATAGAATGAAGTCTATTTTGCTGAGTTAATTAAAAGCCATTTATCTCAAATGAAAATTGGTTGGTTTGGTGAACTCTGTGCTTGTGTAAAGCCATTCCAAATTCCCATTCTTGGATTCTTTTCATTCTTTTAATTTTTTCTTTTCTTTTATTAATTTATTTGAGAGCAACAGACAGACAGAGAAAGAGGCAGATATATTGAGAGAAAGAATGGGCGCACCAGGGCCTCCAGCCACTGCAAACGAACTCCAGATACGTGTGTCCCCTGTGCATCTGGCTAACGTGGGACCTGGGGAATCAGGCCTCGAACCAGGATCCTTAGGCTTCACAGGCAAGTGCCTAACCGCTAAGCCATCTCTCCAGCCCAAGGATTCTTTTCATTCTTATAGAAAGTGGTTGCTAAAGTTTTCAGCAAGTCTTCCTAACTGGGGTTCCAGCTTGCATTACTGGGATATGAACAGAAGTTGCTAGGTGTTCCTGTCAGGAATGCTTAGTAAGAAGTTAGAGAGCTGCCCACAGACCAGTTGGGTTGCTCCTTGGGTAGTAGGCTCTTCCTCTGTTCATGAGAGGCTGGGGGAGGTGAAGTGTTTCTTTTGTCTACTGGCTCAGCAGTCATCCTCAGCAGGGATGTAATCACACAACACCAGCATCCAGGAAGGAGAAGGAGCAGAGATTCTGTAGGATTTCCTGGAACTGATACACTGGTCTGCATGGCCTGCTTCTGTATTCCTCTTCTTTGAACCACCTTCATCAGGCTTTCTCTTTTTGAAGCCAAAATCCCTTCCAGCAGGAAAGGAGATGATGTCAGTCCCCACCTAGTTCTCATGTACTATTCAATGTATTTGTCACTCAGTGGCAGTGAGCTTATAACTGTACCTTTCTGTGAAAAACGGATTTAAAAGAGCTGATACACCTTGGGCAAGACATTCACAGACCGTGACTTAGAGATAAGCAAGATAAAGCCTTGAACCCCTTTTCTTGATGGCAGAACATCTCTATAGGCTCACTCATATACCACAGGCTCTACTGAGAGAGTCATGCCAGCCTTCAGTGACCTCCCACTCCTGACTCTATTCTGCTTCCCAAACTGTCTCACAGATATTGTTCAGAAAGCATTCCCCTAAGAAATCAGTTGCTTCTATAGAGTCCTAAATAATTCAGTATGTATTTTTATATCATCATAAAAATCCCTACTTTGGTCCTGGAGAGCTCAGTAGTTAAGGTGCTTGCTTGCAAAGCCTAAGGACTCTGGTTCAATTCCTCAGAACTCATGTAAAGCCAGATTTAGAATGTGATGAACATGTCTGGAGTTTGCAGTTGTTAGAGGCTCTGGCAAGCCCATTCTATCTCTCTATCTCTCTGACTCTTTCTCTCCTTCTCATTCATAAATGAAAAAAAATAAAATATAAAAAGCCCTTCTTTTACTATATCATGAATGAAGGAAATATAGTATGTGTTGTGCTTTATTCTTGAAATTTTTCAAAAACTTCTCTATGGCTTTGTATGGGATGAGTTTTACCTATATGAGCATCTGAAAATATTTTGATTTTATTTAGATAAGTTACAAAACTGGACTGCAGAAATGGCTTAGAAGTTAAGATGCTTGTCCAAAAAGCCTTTGGACTCAGGTTCAATTCACCAGGACCCACATAAGCCTGATGCACAAGGTGGTACAGCAGCCTGTGATTATGGAGAGTCAGTAAGACAAACTGAAATGAATCAGGATAGTCAAAAAACAAAAATGTTGTGTTTTTATTTTGTTGTTAAAATAAAATAGACTTCTCCACATGAAAAATAGTCATGTAGAGATCCAATCATTGCTGTGTTCCATCTTTGTTCCTCCAACACACATGGCTTCTCCCAGCTTTTCAATCCTCAGGATCTAATCAAGGGTGTTGTGCATGGTTGGGAAGGGCTCCACCATTGACTTTCAATCCAACAACTCCTGCCCTTCACAAATTTTAAGAAGTATCAGCATGCATCTCTAGGAGCTGACTTGTTTATGAGGTACACATAGTAGGTACAGTGACTATCATACATGGCTCCTTTAGCATTCATAAAAATGTTTTAACTTATATTAGAGCCACAAAATACCTATAATAATACTGAACATATAATAATGAATCTTGCCTGGATTATATACCCCTTCATATCAAACAGAGTGTGGTTTATAATATTGGTAGTGGAGTGTCTAGTCATCTTAAACATCATGGTATGGCTCCATAAGTATTTCTTCCAGTATTTGATAGATAAACTATTTCAAAACATAGAGTGTAAGGCCTGGTGGATCACTCCTATAATCTTAGTGGGTGGAATCCAGGTTCAAGCCTAGTCTGAGTTACAATAGGAATTCAAGGATATCTTGGGCTACATCAAGAAATTTTGTGTCAAAATAATTAAAGAATTAGGACTGAAGAGATGGCTTAGTGATTAAGGTGCTTGCCTACAAAGCCAAAGGACCCAGATTCAATTCCCCAGGACCTACATAAGCCAGATGCACAAGGAGGCGTACACATCTGGAGTTCATTTGCAGTGGCTAGAGGTCTTGGCATGCCCATATTATCTCTTTCTCTCTCCCTGCCTATTTATGTATCCCTCTTTCAAATAAATAAATAAAATATTAAAAAAATAATTAAATTATTAAATCATGCATAGATTCTTGGTCACAGTGATAGTTTCTTCAGGTAATTAATATGACACTATATTTTGTAAAAAAAATGTCAGAATTTTTAGTTGGTATATCATCAATATCCTGTTTCCCTCTACTTTCATATTTTTTTACTTATGGGGCAAAAAGTTCAAACATTAAAAGTGTGTTTTGAATAACACAGCAGTGAGACATGTAGTCATCTAGAGTGCTTCCACTACTGACACATCAAGTGTAAGATGAAGTACTTTACAAACAAACCTGAAAACACACAAGTGGATGCTTCCTTTCAAAGCTCAAGACATACCAAGTCAAACAATAGCTACAAAGTTTTAATCTTCTTTTCCAATCTCTCATTTTCTAGGAAAATTCTAGAACTTAAATTGAGAAGCACTATACATATCAACCAAGAATATTCCAAAGAATTATGTATGTGAAGGTTAAAATCAGCTGATAATGGCCTGTCCATCAGATAGCTGCTGTAGTTACTACAGATGGCATCCTTTAATATACTGTGGAACAATTTAGCTCATCAATAGGAAGTCTAATCTGTAATACATCTCTCTTGAATGGTTGAGAATTAATTATGCATAATTCTATAAACTAGTAACAACTTCATCTACTTCATCCTCTTGACCTGGATGAGAACAGCTGTGTGATAAGCAGAATTTCTGATCTTTTTCCTCTACTAGACACCTCCAACATGGGAATTACCAGCACTACTCTCTCCTTTTATTACTGTTGTTCAGATAAAAATGCAGAACTGACTTCTCAGCCCTGGTCTGTGTGCAGACAGGCACCCGTCAGGAGTGAGTAGGCTAGACGCCTGTTTCCGGGCTCCTTCCACCTCCCTGATCTGGGTTGCCTGCTTGGATAGTGTGTAGGCAGGCAAGGTAGTCTAAAGTGAGTGACCAGACCCCTGTTACCTGGCTCCTCCCACCTCCCCAGTCTGTGTTCCCTACACTGGTCTGTGTGCAGGTAACCATGGCAGTCTGGAGTGAGTAGACCAGACCCCTCCTTCCTGGCTCCTTGAATTCCCTGGTCCAAGTTCCCTAGCTGGTCTGTGTGCTGTAGGGTATGGCACAGAGTAAGTAGGCCAGGTCCCTCTTCTTTTGCTCCTCCCAGTACCCTGGTCTTGGTAGGTCCCATTGTGCCTTGCTAGGGGAGGCCAGATTCCTGTGTGAGCTGTGGAATCAGGTCTTTGGCTCTGGTATCCTCACTAGCCAATGGGTACCAAAATCCCTGAACACCTGAGTCAGAAGGTGTTCAGGCCAAAGGACAAAAACTTGCTTTCTCCTCAATAAAATAGAGTCTTCCTAAAATTGGTAGACAACAATGCAAAAAAGCTGGTGAAAGTCAGAAAACTGAGAAATCACTACAAAGGACGCCTAGGCCTACAATGGAAGCCGCCAGTGAATTCACAGAGAAATGAAAAGAAATTCATTCCCAAAATGAAAATACAACAACTAGTGGGACTGTGGTCAAATAATTGCTGAAATGGAAGCAAACTATCAAAGAACCAGCAATCATATAAGTGAAATTGGACAGAATTGTCTCCTAGAGTATTCAGCTTTTGATAGTAGGCTTAACTTAAATAAAATGTTAGAAGCCTTCAAAGAGATATCAATAAATTGAAGGTAAGTCAAGAAATGAAAGGTCTCAACAACCAGTCGATTAAGCTTAATGAAGACTTGATCAAATGCAATAATGAACTCCAGGAAGCTTGAAGAAAATCAGAACATAAATTGAAATTGTACCTCAAAAAAGAAATGGACATGGTACAAAATGAAAACAAAAATCAAATACAAAATATAGAAATCTCTCTAGAACCCCTTATCAACAGAGTTACTCATGTGGAAGACAGAACAACTGACCTGGAAGACAAGACAGAAGAAATTGATAGGAAGGCCAAAAACATTGCTAAGTTAAAAAAAAAAATCAAGTAAAAACAGAATACAAGGGAAATGTGGGATACCCTAAAATGACCAAACATCCAAATCATGGGTATACCAGAAGAAGAGGAAATCCAGGCTAGAGGCATAGAGAACATATTAAACAAAATTATTGAAGAAAATTTTCCAAATCTCATCTAGATACAAGAAGCCCACAGAACACCAAAGAAACAGGACCAAGGAACAAACTCTCTAAGACACATCAGAATTAAAACCCTTTACAATGAAAATAAAGAGGGAGTTTTTAAAGCAACAAGAGAAACAATTCACAACCTCCAAAAGGCAATTCCATCAGAATTACATCAGATTTCTCAATGGAAACCCTGAAAGCCAGAAGAGCCTGAAATGGAACTTTTCAAAGTCTGAAAACTATGGCTTCCAACCCAAGTTACTCTACCTAGCAAAAGTAACCCTCATAATAGATGGTGAAAGAAAATCTTTCCATAAAAAAAGTCAACTCTATGATTATATGAACACAAAGTCAAACCTACAGAGATAGTTGAGGGAATACTCCACATAGAACAAACAACCAATCTCAAGAGCCAACAAGAAGATCAAAATAGACCAGGTTCAAAATAGTACAAAATACAAGAAAGCACCAAACCCCATAAAACACCTGATCATGGGAGGGATTAATTCAAACCTTACAGTAATAACCTTAAGTATTAATGGTCTTATATCACCCATGAAAAGACACAGGTTATCAGGACAAAGAAATGGGACCCTTATACCTGCTGTCTTCAGAAAACCCACCTTACAACTAAAGATATAAACCTCTTCAGGGTGAAAGGTTGGAAAATAATATTCCAAGCAAATGGAAAAAACAAGCTGCTGTTGGTATATTAATATCTGATAAATTAAGCTTCAAACCAAAAGTAATCAAAAAGGACAAAGAAGGCCATTTCTTACTCATCAAGGGAATGATCCAACATCACATCACAATCATAAATATATATGCGCTAGACACAGGGGCACCCCAGTTTATAAAACAAAATCTACTTGACAATAAAACAGAAATAAACACCAACATCATCATAGTTGGAGACTTCAATACTCCACTATTATCAATAGATAGATCATCCAGGCAGAAAGTTAACAGGGAAATAATAGAGCTCAACAACATAGTAGATCAACTAGACCTAATGCATATTGACAGAACTTTTCACCCCAACTCTATAGAATACACATTCTTTGCAGGAGCCCATAGAACCTTCTCTAAAATTGACCTTATATTAGGCCATGAAGTGTGAATTCATAAAGTCAGGAAAATTGAGGTAACTTCATGAATCTTGTGAGATCACAAAGCTTTAAAGCTAGAAATTAACAACAGATGCATCAAGAACTTTACCAACTCCTGGAGAATAAACAACATACTTTTAAACAATGAATAGTTCATGGAGGAAATCAAAACAGAAATTTAAAAATTTCTAGAACTGAATGATAATGAAAATACCACCTACCAAAATTTATGGGTCACAATGAAAGCAGCCACAAGGGGAAAATTCATAGCCTTAAAAGTCTCCATTACAAAGACAGAGAGATCCCAAATGAATAACCTGCCAGACCACCTAAAGGCACTGGAAAAAAAAAAGAAGGATCCAATCAAAGGAGCTCCAGATGGAAAGAAATAATCAAGATTAGAGTAGAAATTAATGATTTAGAAACAAAGAAAACAAATTTTAAAAATCAATGAAACAAAAAGAGCTGGTTAAAAAAATAAAGAAGATTGACAAACCTTGGCCAAATCGACCAAGCAAAAAATAAAATAAAATAAAGGGAAGTCTCAAATTAACAAAACCAGAAATGGAAAACGAGAGATCACAACATACATCAATGAACTTGGAAGAATCACCAAGGCATACTTCCAAAACCTCTACTCGACAAAATTAAATAATCTGAAAGAAATGAATGAATTCCTAGACACATCCCAACTTCTACAACTAAACTCAGAGCAGATTAATCTCCTAAACAAAACTATCACATCCATGAAGATTGAAAAGATAAACAAAAACCTCTCCCAAAAGAAAGGTCCAGAACTGAATAGCTTCTCAGCTAAATTTTGTCACACATTCATTGAAGAAATGAACAATGTTTCTCAAACTGTTCTACATAATTTGAGAGCAGGAAATCTTCCCCGACTCCTTTCATGAAGCCACCATCACCCAAATACCCAAACCAGTCAGAGATGCAACAAGGAAAGGAAACTATAGGCATATATCCCTTATGAACTTAGAAGCAAAGATCCTGAACAAAGTCCTTGTAAACCAAATTCAACAACACATCAAAAGTATTATCCACCTGGGTGTGGTGGTCCAAGCCTCTAATCACAGCACTTGGAAGGCAGAGGTTTGAGGACTGCCATGAGTTCAAGGCCACCCTAAAACTACATACTTAGTTCCATCTAGATCAGCCTGCACCAGAGTGAGACCCTACTTCAAAAGAAACAAACAAACAAACAAACAAACAAAAAAGCATTATCCACTTTGATCAAGTAGGCTTCATCCCAGGGATGCATGGATGGTTTGACATACAGAAATTGGTCAATGTAATGCAACACATAAATAAACTGAACCAATAGAACCATGTGATCATCTCAACTGATGCAGAAAAGGCCTTTGATAAAATAAAACACCACTTTGTGATCAAAATGCTGGAAAGAACAGGCATGCAGGGTTTATATCTCAACACAATAAAGGCAATATATATATATATGGTATATATATATATATATATATGGCTCCTAAAGCCCAAGTAGTTTTTAATGGGGTAAAAATTCAATGAGTTCCTACTGATATCAGGAATAAGACAGGAAGTGCCCATTCTTACCACTGCTCTTCAACATAGTACTAGAAGTACTAACCCAAGGAATAAGACAGGGAAAAAGAAATAAAAGGGATTCAAATGGGAAAGGAAGAAATTAAGTTACCGTATTTGCAGACAACATGATCCTATATATAAGTGACCCAAAAGTCTCCATCTCAAAATTTCTAAAGGTGCTAAGTTCCTTTGGCAAATTGGCAGGATACAAAATCAGTGCATAAAAATCAGTAGCTATATAGAACTATATAGAGAAGAAATCAGTGAGGCAGCCCCATTTTCAATAGTGACAAAAAATTAAATACTTTGGAATAAAACTGTGCTCAGAGATAGATAAAACAGTTAGCATATGAAGACTATTAAATCAGATATAATTATGTTTTAAAAATATTTTACTTCCTTTAACCAAATTAAAAATTCCTATGGGGTAAATGCCACTAATATGTATGTGAGAGCTTGTACAAAAGATCAATTTCCTGTGGATAATCTGTGAAGAGAAATAATTAATGTGCATGAGAAAAATAATGCTTTAGGATCTTGAGTGCTAGCCAGCATATTGGAAAGAATTTGAACATCTTTTATAGAAGCCAAGCTTCATTTATTTGTTGACATCATTAACTTAATTGAAATTTGTTCAAATTCTGCACAAAAATATTGTTCTGATGCTATTTGTGGTTGTCAATTTCATTGGATTGTGAGATACACAAGTAATTAGAAGGCAAACTTACCGAGTATGTATATGAAAGTAAAATATCCTAAGATTTACCTGAAGTTGAAAGGAAGTATTTGTATAAATATGAGGAGAAAGGGTACCATTTTTGATGCCAAGTAGGAGTACAAATATATATAGAGGCAATAATGTGCCTAACAAGGTAGTTTCTTTAAAGGAAGAATTATAGCTTTTTAATGATGAATATATATGAAGAAAAATGTCATTGAAAAGACATGTAGTAAGTGTGATCCTTAAATTTAGATTTCAAATATAATAGCCCATAAATTTTAGTAAGTAAAATTGTAACATGTGGCCATTAGAATCACACCAACATGTACTTGTCTTGATTCAGTTCCTATTTAATTATCAACCTCAGTCTGGTTATTTTTCTTTATTGTGCCTTGTATCCCTTACCATGAAAGTAACCTTATTTAATTTTATATATATACATAAAACATATATAGTATATATGTACTATATATATGTGTAGTATATATAGTATGTATATATATATACACTATATATATAATGTACATAAGTATATATACTATATAAACTACACATATATAATGTATATATATAGTATATATATCTATATATATACCATATATGTACTATATATATATATGTGTGTGTGTAGTATATATATAGTATATATATCTATATATATACTATATATGTGTGTGTAGTATATATAGTATATATAGATATATATACTATATATAATGTATATATGTATATATACTATATATACTACACATATATAATATATATAGTATATATATACTATATATATATCATATATATATATAAAACATATATACTATATATGTACTATATATACGTGTAGTGTATATAGTATATATACATACAATATATATGTATATATACTATATATATATAGACATATATAATGTGTATATATATATATATATATATATAGTATATATATCTCATATATATGTGTGTATATCTATATACACACACACACACACACACACACACATAGTACAAGATAGACTGTGGAGTTGGTGCTCTGTGTTCATGAAATTCAGGTTGCATGCTGGTGAAACATCAAAGTGAAGCTCATTAGTTCATATTCTCTAACAACTCTTTTAATAGGCAAAGGAAGTCATGAGATCTACTAGAAAATCAACTAGTGAGGCAATATGTGGTGTCACTGGAAGAATGCAAAAGAAATTAATATTTGCTGTACAATAAGTTCAAGCTATGAGAATAGATTTCCAAGAAGGAAAAATTGACAGTGTTAATTTTTGCTAAAAGAAGGAAGATAAGATCTGAAATATTCTCATGGGTTTTATGATCTAAGATAAATTTTAATAATATGGTCAAGTGCAGTTTAAAAAAATTCTACATCAGAAACCAGATATCAGAGGTTTTGGATTGCAGACATGACAAAAGATAGTGTAGTGCTATATGCATGCTTTATGAAATGTTGCTGTGGAAGAGAAAAGGGAGAAAATGCTATGAGGGAAAGTGAGAACAAAGGTTTGAGGTTTGTTTTTTTTTTTTTCCTTCATTGGCTTTAAGATGAAATAGAACTAAGTCATTTAAATAATCAGAAAGTGAGTGTAGAAGTTCTGGTTGAAAATATAGGGAAGTGGTAATGATGCAGGTCCCTAAATGTGGGGGAGCAGTTAGCTCAGGAAAAGTCATTTACAAAAAACTAGATTTGCTCTTCTATCATAAAAAAATTGGAAGGGTGAGAAACATTTTGAAAGTGCAAGCTAGTAACTCAGGAAAAGGAAAGACAAGAAAAGCTTGAAGGCAGCAGAAAGAGTTCAAAGAAAAAAATTAAAACTTCTGAGGAGGAAATAAATAATGGGAAAAGTTCCCTTCAGCTGGTAGGAAGGAGAGATTCAGGATAACAGGAGAGGGTGGGGGAGGGGTAAGAGCAGGGATCCTGCTCTTGCAGGCTTAAAGGATAATTATTTAAATAAAAACACATGGGGGGAATCCAAATTTAATTAGATAAGGTATTCCAGGTACCAGTGATATTTTAGGAGCATATGCTACAGTGTTATTTCCAGAAAAAGTTCCAGAGGAATTGTAGAGATAGGGCAAATTGGTAACTCAAAAATAGAAGTAATTTGCTTAGGTATGAATTATACTAACTCTAAAAGGCCAGAAGAAAATATTGGGGCAATCAAGACTCTCTCCTGATCTCAATATTAGAAAGAGCCTCCCCCCAAAAAGATTCCTTACCTTTGTGGTATTGTTTTTGGAAGTGTATAGTGATGAAAATAAGTATTATTTAGCATGAAACATACAGATCATTTTCCCAGTCAGTGGTGATAAAATACTTTAAATGAATAGCAGATACTACATTCATAACTATGACCTTCGACCAGGGATCAACTGGTGCAAAACTTTTAGCACATTTTCAAACTCAGAAACTGAATAAACAAACAAAAAATGTTCATGTCTCAAGTGTAACTTCAAAAATGAAAGCACAGCCATGAACAATAGATTATAATTTCCTTTTCTTTTTCTTAAATATGTTTTATTTATTTAGTTGAGAGAGAGAAAGTGGTAGAGATAGAGAATGAGCATGCCAGGGCCTCCAGCCACAGCAAACGATCTCCAGATGCATGCACCTCCTTGTGCATCTGGCTTACATGAGTCCTGGAGAATCGAACCAAGGTCCCATAGCTTTGCAGACAAACGCCTTAACCACTAAGCCATCTTCTCCAGCCCTACATTATGATTTTCTATAATATTAAATTTTAATAAATGAAATGAAATAGGTACTTCAAATTAGTCATAAAGGTAAACAGTAAACAGAACACAGAGGATGGAAAGTCTAAGTGGGGGCAGGGAAAAGTGAGGGAAGAATGGAAAGGTGAATACAGGGATACACAAACTAAATATAATACTAAAAAGTTATATAAAAACCTACTTCTTCATTAACTAAAGTATACAATGAATAAAAAGATAGTTTGGCGGAAGTATCCTACTAGAGTAGAGAAAGAATGCTGAACCCAGATGTCTTAGGTAATTGTAGGCAAAACCAGTGTCAGGGTTGGGTCACCTTCACCTCTCTACCACGCAGAGTCATTGGTCAGGGAGGCACATAAATCTCCTAAAATATAGGCTATTGCCTATGTACTTGGTTGCCCACAGAGCTAGATGAAAAGACTTTATTGGTAAAGATACCATATACTTCAGAGATACAGGACATTGAGAAATCAAGCAAATATGCTGGAAGCCTCTACCCTGCCAGTTGGCTAACAACAGTGCTGGAAAGTTCAATGCAGGATACTAGGAGAAAGAAGTCAACAGTCTAAAACAGCAATGGATTGGCCATCCAGGGAAAACATGCCCATTAGTGCAATAGTAGCAGGCCAGTTACCAGGTAACTAAATGAACCCTAATTTGATTTCAAGCTTGTTCCATGCAGGATGAGGTATCAATGCTGAGAACTGATTGATGTGTCAAAGGCTTATGGCTTTGGAAATCGTAGGCCATCGGTGGGAAGCTGCTGCTATTCTCCAGCTAAATGGATACATTGTGCCTGTCAAATTACCTTCTATGTGGTTATCATAGACTAGGGCTGTTCTTTTTTTAATGCTTTTATTTTTACTTATTCATTTAAAGAAAGAGTGAGAAAAAAATGGGCTGTGGCAGGGCCTCCCGCTACTGCCAACAAACTCCAGACACATGCATCACCTTGTGCATCCAGCTTACATGTGTTCTGGATAATCAAACCTGGGTCCTTTGTCTTTCCAGGTAAGCACCTTAACCACTAAGCTATCTCTCCAGTAGATTGGGGCTGTTCTTACTTTATTAGAGAAGCTTCTTAATACAGATGACAATGATTCCTAGGGACACACCAGACAAGACAAGATAATGAGAATAGAAGGGGGGGCTTAATAAGATGGTATTGTATATATGTAAGTAGAAGAAAAGATTAATTGGGTGAAAAGGCCTAAGTGAGATCAGGGGAAGAGATTGAGTAAAGGAAAGGTGAAGGGAGGGCTAATCAAAATCTAAGAGGATATAAATAAATCACATGAAAACCTACTTTTTTGAACAATTGAACATACAGGAGCCATAGATTGTTACTAGAAAATTTTCAGTGCCAGGAATGGCATATCTTCCAGTGAGCCAGGGAGGTCCCTGATACCCCCAAAACATTGTAGGCCATTGCCAGATCCTTGGTTTCCCACCAGGAATAGATGGTAAGACCCTATTGCTGAAGACTCCACAGACTTGGGCTGCAAGGCCACTGAGAAATCTTGCTGGAGCTGAGCTGAAAACCTCCTGCATCTAGATCAGCTGACAGAAAGCTGGTAAAAGCTATACTGCATGCAATTCAATGGGAGAAAGAGAAATCACCAGTGAAGATACCCAGCAGTGTACACTACAAGGCTTATATGGGCCAGCCAGGCCAAATGAGCCAACAGGTGCAATTGTGGCATGTCTGCTATGGGGGAAACCAACCACCCTCTAATTTGACTGGAGGACTGCTCCATGGAAGGGAATATATCCGTGATACTGAAAGCCTACAACAGTGGTAATCATGAGCCCTAGAGGTGTAATGTCTGCTGCTGTCTGACTAAATGTATATACCATACTCATCAACCTGCCAAGTAAGCACTTCTCTTAATGTTCATACCCATATATTAATGCTACTCTCACTTTTGGTTAGAGAAGCTTCTCTTTTCAGATAGCAGTGACTGTGGGATAACTCAGAAGGCCTCATGATGCCGAGAAGAAGTGACAGAGTGCTCAGCACTGAAATATCTCTATCACACCTTCCAAGGTTCAGAGTCCATTGCAGAAGTGGTGGTGGAAAGAATGTAAGAGACAAAGGAAAGGAAAGACTCCTTACAATGTGCTCCTCCAAACACAAAATGGCCTGGATATCCATGACCTTACAGTGCTTCACACTACCTAAATAAGACCATCATAATAGGAGGAAAAGATGATGACATCAAAATAAAAGAGAGACTGATTGAGAGGGGGAGGGCATATGATGGAAAGTAGAGTTTCAAAGGGGAAAGTGGGAGAGAGAGGGAATTACCATGGGATATTGGTTACAATATGGAAGTTGTCAATAAAAAGTAAAAAACTGTCTAGTGTCTAACACTGGATAAGACATCTGCATCACACCAACCAGTATGCAAGGAACACTGTGGAGATGGTGGCAGAAGAAAACTGTGTGCTGTTTTTACTGCTAGTCAGAGAGGCCTCTACAGAGTTGTTAGTGGATACTGAGGAGACTCCAAGTTCAACAAAGCTGAAAATAAGAGGCTGTTAATAGCGTAGAGCTAAGAAACATCTTTTCATTTCCTCTTAGCTTCAAAGAGCACTGTATATGAGTGAGAAGAAAGAAACTTCAGGGTGGAAGAAGTAATTCGGGGTGCTTTCCTCCAAAGTGGCGTATCTATCACCTTACAGTGGCACTAACTATCCCCACAAGACGTGCACAATATTAAGCCCATCAACAATTTGGCTTAGAGGATGGAGGAGAACAAAAAGATTGAGATAACAAAACAGAAGAAACACTCCTTGGAAAGAGAGGGGATTTCAGTGAAATGGAGTGTTGGGGAACAAAATGAGGAAGGGGAGATACAATCAAATTATAATATGTTCATATGTTAGAATCCTCAACAAAAATAGTTTTACAAATGTAGCACAAAATGCAATTTCTACTTGAGAAAATTACCCAGAAATTGTAAGTGACCAGAGAAATTGTTATTATAAAGCAATAAATCAAGTTTTGTTACTACTTATATAAGAACTAGAATAAGTAGTTGGCTTTTAGTTTGCAAACACATTTTTTTTTTATTTCTCAGCCATGTTGAGAATTTGAGAAGCTAAACAAATTTACATTAAAATTCCTAGCAGTCTATAAACTTCTCATACACCGCCATCTAGGAAACAGAATATACTGAAATACTGTTTCCTCTCTCCATTTCTTTTAGAGACAAACCACACACTCATGGTTAGGCAATAAAAACTATCTGGACAAACATAATGCACTATAGCACACCATACACTAAAAATCATTAGTATTTGACATAGCAGGAAAGCAATGCACAGATTGATAAATGCTACTTTTATTTTTTTATTTATTTGCAAGGACAGAAAATACAATGTTGATAAAAATCGGGTTCCTTAATTTAACAATCTCAAGTAAGTCTGATAAACTCTACAGGCTAAGAACCACTGCCCGGTAGCAGCATATCAGATGCCATTATCTCTTCCTGTGTGGAGAAAGAAACATGGGCATCTGACATGAAGAAATGATCTCCCTCTGACATTTTTACATATGATATATATATATATTTTTTACAAAATGGTGTTTTAAAACTACTTGATTTATTTCATTTAAAAAGGCATATGGAGTGTTTCTAAGTGAAAGGCAGTGTTTTAGGAACTGAAGATTAAAAAAATGAAAAGAAAGGCTCCCCATCCTTATAATCTAGTAAAGAATGGCAGAAATAGATCTAAATTTGGATAATGCAGTGTTACAGGGACTGGGGCAGAAGTCTGTAAGTGGTTCAATGAAGACCACAATGGAGATGTCAGTCTACAAGGAGAACTGAGTCAGGAGACAGCAAGAGCAATCCTGAAAAATAAGTACATGTTAACCAGACATAGAGTTCTAAAACACGCTAGCCTATTGAAGTATCAAAGGTACTTTGTAAAATATGTTACTTTGCAAATAAATCTATTAAAGAAATACTTGAGGAAACTGATTTGATACAAAAGTAATGGTCACCCACTACTACTCATGGTTCACAGTACTTGCCCCACTTCAAACCCAAGCATGTGCATAATAAGCAAAATAGAAATGTAACTATGAGCTGAACAAAAGTTCCATGACAATCAAAAATCACAGATAATCAAGATGGAAACAGGGTCATCAGGTGAAATGGTTGTGAAAGAAAATATTCTCTGATGAAATAAAATACTGGAGAGAAGGCTCAATAACTGACAGTTACAAGCTTTGAAAAATACCATTGTTTTTCAATGTTACACAAAGGACCTGTGTTGCCAATAAGCATATATATGAAGGACATTTCTTGTAACAAGGAAGACTTTAAAAGTAGAAGGAAAGTAAAGTAGAATATAAGACACTGCTAACACTAGCTACATGTCAGCTTTCTGACCTTATAACATATACTTTCAAAAGAACTTTTTTTTTCTTTATTTTTTTTTTTTTTCCTGAGATTGGCTCTCATTTGAGCTCAGCCTGACCTGGAACTCACCCTGTAGTCTCAGGTTGGCCTTGAACTCACAGTGATCCTCCTACCTTTACCTCCTGAGTGCTGAGATTAAAAGCTTGTGCCACTACACCAGGCTCTAAAATCCTTTTTAGTGTTTAGTTATATTGCAAGTAACTGTTACATATAAACTTATAACAAATATGATTATATGTAACCAGGAAAAGTATGGGTTCATTAAAACTAGATAGGGTTAATCTCAGCAATAACAGGGAATGAAATACAAAGTTAAGTATGGATTTAATTCTTTGTGGCTTTTTAAAACATGTATATGCTTTAGCAGATGCCAATATTTCAAAGAAACTGTGTAAAGATTAAAGGGAAAATAAGAATGAGAAAAATTTTAATTATCTTTATTAATTCCCAGTAGTATGTTTATAGCATATCTTGCAGCAAAACAAAACTAATAATGAAAGTATTAGAACTAAATAAAATGGAGTTGGATAGTATGATTTTGATAATTTTTCAGTCAAAATTCAATATCAAGAAAGGTATTGTGGTGGTTTGATTCAGGTATCCCTCATAAACTTATAAGATCTGAATGGTTGATTGCAAACTGATGGCAATTGGGAAATTAGGACATATTTGGAAGTGTATTGTTGCTGTGGTGTTTCTCCTGGCAAACTCTTCTGCTGCTATTCTCCACCTGATGTTGACCAGGAGATGATGCCCAGCTTCTGCTTATGCTGTGGTTTTCCCTGCCATCATAGAGCTTACTCCCAAGTCTGTAAGCCAAAATAAACCCTTTCCTACCATGACCTGCTTTGGTTGGGTGCTTTCTGCCAGTAATGTGAAGGTGACTTCAACAGGTATAGATATACTTTTTCATATCAGGGCCAATTTAAAAAAATGAATATTGCCCCATCTCCTTTTTAAATTATTTATTTATCTATTTATTTATTTGCAAGCAGAGAAAGAAAGAGTGAGGGAGTAATGGGTGTGGCAGGGCCTCTAGCCACTGCAAATGAACTCCAGATGAACATGCCACCTTGTGTATCTGGCTTTATGTAGGTATTAAGGAATCAAACCACGCCATTAGGCTTCACTTGCAACTGCCTTAACTGCTAATCCATCTCTCCAGTCCAGTGTTAATTTCTTAAAATTTTTGCAGACAAAGATCTTTTCATACCACATCTTTTTTTTACTTAATGAAATCCTAAGAATTCATCCAATGAAATGTGATGAAACCATCTCATTACTTAGACCCACCACTAAAAAAAGAATGATGTAGTTTGTTATCACTTTATAAAAGAATTTTCTTAATCTGCCATTCTTACCAGCCACATGCCTTTTACTACATAATTTATACTCTGGCACACATTAGATATATTTCTGTTGTTTGAGCTACTCAGCCACTCCTGCTCTTTCCTTAGAAGCCTGAGCTTCACTAATATGATAGCTCTTTGTGCATCACAGCACTCACCTAGCTCGGTCTATTCACCTTTGATCTATTTTCCATGTTAAGCAGGCTCCTGAGGGGAGAGGGAAGCATGGCATAGTCTTTATCCTACTTCTAAGTCTACAATTCATGCCACTCTGCTGTCTTTCCTCCCTCTCTCTCTCTCCCTTTCTCTTTTCCTTCCTCTCCTTTAATTTATTCCCTCCTCTCTCCCTCCCTCTCTCTCCTTATCCCACCTAGACTAAAGGGAAAAAAAAATCACTCATAGTATTTGCTTCAACTTCTAGCTAGCCTATTGAAATAAGTGCACAATATTCATGAGAGACTGATCAGTCCTTTTTCATGTCTGGAACTTGTCCTCAATGAAGAAGCAATTGAGGAAAGGTCATAATAGGCAAGTCAGAAGAAAACAGGTCTGTGGACGCAGCTGCCCTCAGCTGACCAATCTAATGACAGACAATGCAGTAAACTTATTTTCATGCCTCTTTTCCTCAAGTTAAAAGCTGCTATCACTTAGAATAGGATCTGAGTAAACTTTTCAGGGCCACATATTTCTCTATGCAGTATCTGAAGACAAGCTCAATTCTCTCATGAAAGTCTATAGCATAGATGTTAAAATTCAAATAATGGGCTGGAGAGATAGCTTAGCAGTTAAGTGCTTGCCTGTAAAGCCCTAAGGACCCTGGTTTGAGGCTCGATTCTCCAGGACCCACGTTAGGCAGATGCACAAGAGGGCGCACGCATCTGGAGTTCATTTGCAGTGGCTGGACGCCCTGGGGCGCCTATTCTCTCTCCCTTTCTTTATCTGCCTCTATCTCTCTCTGTCTGTCATGCTGAAATAAATAAATAAAAATTAAAAAAATAAAAATAAATAAAATTCAAATAATGTGTTTTGCACACAAATCATAAAACAAGCAAAGCCTGTCAACGTGGGCTCAATTCCCTAGCACTGATGTGAAGTTAGATACAGAAAGTGGAACATGTATCTGGCATTCATTTGCAGTAGCAAGAGATTCTGGTGTGTACACACACACACACACACACACACACACACACACACGTAAATAGATACATAAAATATTTAAGCCAGGTGTGGTGGCAGACAATTTTAATCCCAGCACTTGGAGGCTGAGGTAGGAGGATTTCCATAAGTTCTAGGCCACCAGATCAGATCAGCCAGGGCTAGAGTGAGACTCTACCTCAAAAACAACCAAATAAATATATATGAAATATTTATGAAAACTGATAGATCACATAGATTAATCACAAAATTGTCCAAAAATAGAAGAGAGAAAATACATACAACTTCTCCAGTAGAGAGTGAATTCAGCACCAGGTAAATGGGATAACCATTATTATTTTAGGGAGAATTTAATAGATGTAGGCCCTCTTGTAGCCCACAATTGGTGGGAGCTTGATAATTGAGAGCAGGCTCATTTTTTGATATGGTTCTGACTTTTTTTCCAGATCTAGCAATGGATTCCATTTCACTGAGTGAATCCATCAGACAAATCAAGAGCAGTTGGCTTCCCACCATGGCTGTGTGCCATTCTGCACTTGTGTGAGCATCATGTCAGGTTGTTTGCTGCTGAGTGGCTTAGACCATGAATTGCTTAAACAGATATTGGCCATTTTCCCCAAGTTGCTCATGTAGCACCTTCTGGCACTACATGAGCTGTTTGTAGACTGACTCTTCTAGATTCCATCCAGGTCATTCCATGTTCTGTACCAACAGCATATGGTGTCTTTGGAAGTAAGGTCTTACCACTAACCTTTGGTGGGTCATCAAGTACTCTGACAGAAATCTGTCTTCTTTTGGGAAACCTTGTAAGTCCCTCTGATCAATAGCTCATTGTGGATGTTAACTGCATGCTGGTACTGGGAGTTACAGGCCAGCACCAAGAAAAACAAGGAAGAAAAAGATAGGTAATATAAAAGAGAAAGAGAGAAGAGAGAGAGGAGGGAAGGAGAGAAAGAGAGAGAAACAAGAGATTCTGAGGAGTGAATCATTCCAACATACCTCACCAGCTGAAACCACACAGTAATTGAGGAAATGAGCAACAGTGCTGCTTTCTTGATGAACCTGGTACTGGCACAAGGGTGAAGGAGCTAGACACAGAGAACACTCAACTCCTACCAAAAGAGATATCCAGAAATACAGAGGTTCCCAAGACCTTATCACTGAAGTAGACCTAAATCTATTCAGGGAAATTCACAGAAGAGAGAGCAGAAAGATTGTTAGAGCCACATGTTGGGACGCTATGTACAGAGATGTTGCCTCTTACACATAATTTATGGCTAACCCCAGAATGCTCGACCCACATTCCCCAATGAGAAGAGTCACTGAGGAGGTGGAGGACAGGGAGGAGGCTAATGATGGTACCAACATGGCTGTATACACAGTCTGTACATAACTAAAAACATAAATGAAACTCATGTCATAAATTCTTCAAACATAAACATACCACCTGAGCATGATGAAAAACATTACAAACAAAAAAGCATAGCTGAAATAATCCTAAATAAAATGTAATTGGAAATAAGTGCATTATGAATGAGTTAAGATTAATATGAGATTCCTAATTAATCATTTGAAATTATTTTTTTCATTATACTAACCTAATAGAAAACTTATATGCTCAACAAATTTTAAATCTCTTCAGTAGAAAATGGAATTTTTCCTTAAAATAGACAAAAATTATTTATAAAAACTATAGCAATAAATGGTGAAATATAGGCATGTTTTCTTCTAAGATCAAGGAAAAGATAAGTATATCAGTTAATATTACCATTTCTACTCAATTTTGCATGAAAGATCTAACTAGTACAAAAAGGCTTTTAACCAAAGAAATTATAAGGAATGTCAAGAACAAATAAATCTGTTATTATTGGGTGATATGATTGAGTACCTTGAAAATGAAAAATAATTAACAGAAATCAAGGTTATTGGCAAGTGAGTTTTACAAGTTTATATGAGGCTATTCAATAACACAGGGGCTAGAAACTGAAATTTATATACAAAAGTATAAAAAATAAAATACCTAATAATAAGTCTAGCCAAAGATGTACAATAATCTTCTTTTTTAAAAAAAAAATTTATTTATTTGCTTGAGAGTGACAGACAGAGAGAGAAAGACAGATAGAGGGAGAGAAAGAGAATGGGCGCGCCAGGGCTTCCAGCCACTGCCAACGAACTCCAGACACGTACACCCCCTTGTGCATCTGGCTAACGTGGGACCTGGGGAACCGAGCCTTGAACCGGGGTCCTTAGGCTTCACAGGCAAGCGCTTAACCGCTAAGCCATCTCTCCAGCCCAACAATAATCTTCTATAACCTTCAAATATTATTTTGAGAAATTTTAAAATGTAAAGTGAGACTGGGGGTATTTCTTGGCAGGTACAAGCTCTTGATGCATAAGATGACCAACCTGAGTTTGGGTCCTCAGAAAACATAACAAAGTTGAATGAAACAGCTCAATAGACTATAAGCCTAGTTCTCCTATGGTAGGGGGAGGTGAAGATAAGAGAATCCCTGGAATCTTCTGGGTTAGCTAGCCTGGCACATGCAGGAGAGAGCAGAGACCCTCCTCAAACAAGGTGGACAATGAAAAACGATACCTGAAGTTGTCTTCTGATTTCCATGCTTGCACCGCAGCATATATGCATACACATAACAATGATGATAATTAATAATAATAATAATAATATAATAGTAGTAGTAGTTTAAAGTGACATATAGACCAGGTTTAATTAAATTCTTTTAAAAATACCAATCACACTAAAATTAATTTATAGATCTAATGTCACCATTAATTAAATTCCAAATTTTATACACAGTTTTGTTACACATTTTAATTTGTTTTTTAGTTTCATTTTAATTTTAGAGAGAGCAATAAGGAGAAACAAAAAGAGAGGAGAGATAGAGAATTGGCATGCCAGGGCCTCAGTCACTGTAATTGAACTCCAGACACCTGCACCACCAAATGGGAATGTGTGACATTACACTTGCCTCACCTTTGTGCATCTGGCTAATGTGGAATCTGGAGAGTTGAACATGGGTCCTTAGGCTTTGAAGGCAAGCGCCTTAACTGCTAAGCTATCTCTCCAGCCCCATTTTAATTTTAATGAGCTGTTTTCAATATTTTTATAGAAATGCAGTGCTTAATAATAGGCAAGACAAATAACAATGAAAATGGAGAACCAGTCGAGTAATCATCACATTTATATTAATATATACTAATTTAAAAACTGTGTGTATTGCCACAAGGACAAATAAATAAACCAGCATAACAGTGTAGTAATTCCAAAACAGACATTCCTAGCATAAACACTTGGTTTATGACAAAACAGAATAGTCTTTTCAATAAACTGTTACAGCACAATCTTGCCTTCATAGAAATAAGGAATCAAACTCAAGTCACACACATAAATCAATTCCAGGTAAAATCAAACAACAATATTTCTAGAAATCAATAAATACCTTATTTCATTACATACTTATTAAGTAATAGTTGGTTGCAAGTGCATTGAGGATATCTGTTGATAAAAATATTGACAGTGGTAATTTAAGATATTTGCAAAAATTATCAAAGAGGATAAAATCAATATATGTTATATTTCCTTTTAATCAATGTGGATATACTATACCTACCAAATTGCCTTCAAAATATTATGCTATGTTCACATATTAATGCAGCTCTCCTTTTTTGGTTAGAGAGGCTTCTCTTTTCAGATGGCAGTAACTACTGTGGAGACCGAAAAGTCGTCAGAGAAGAGTGACAGTTGCACACTAAGTGAAACAACTCTGTCATGTACCATATGCCATTGTCAAAGAGGTGACTGGAAGAATGTAAGAGCCTTAAGAAGTAGAGAAGTACTTTTCAATACTGTCTTCCAGATACAAAGTGGTAGTTGCATTTCTGACTTCACAATGGCTCTTGATATCTCTATGAGACCTGCATAAAATGCAGGTAAAAATAACAAAATTAAAAAAGACACCAAAATAGAAGAGAGAAGGCATTCAGTGGAAGGAGAAGAAGAAGAGGGGATAAAATAAGATAATGGGAGGGGATTATGAACAAGGTACATTGTACACATGGGAAGTAGATTGTTAATAAAAAAGGGTTTTTTAAAAGCCTACTTGTACCAGTGCTGGGTATGAAACTGGGTGCAAAATCCAGCTCTGCAAAAGAGTTTGGGGCTCTTGAGCCATCTTGGTGTATCTTCCTCGTATGGTTTCTTTCTCCTTTGAGTTAAACCTTTCAATGTCAATGACCTGGGTTTGCTTCTTCAGTTCTTTGATCATGTTGCCAGGAATCTGGAGTCATCACTGGCCATGGAGTTCTCCCACTCAGCTCACATTCCGACGAGCCAGTCAGCAGGTAGACCCCAAAAGGACAGACCATGTCCCATCCTTTCAACTACACTTTTCCTTCTTCCTTACCATTTTTAGTAAGCACAGGTCAGATAGTTATTACTATTTGGGCATGTAGCACTTGAAAATTCCTGTGACAGGAATAGGATAATGCAGGCCTGACCAGACATAAAACAAACCTATGCATTGACTAAGTCTATGTGGTAGGTGTATATGGCACCAAGAAAATGTCTTATTTTTCTCTTCCCTCTCTTCACTTTCGTATCTTCTCTATTAAGCTTTGGGGACACTAATTATCTGACCCTGTTGGATGGCCTCAACTCAAAGAGTTGAGTAAACAGATTCAGATATTTTATCCTTACTAATGACCACATATAAGCCAAGTATAGTTAAGATTATAATTGCCTCAATATTTGAGAATAGGTACATAGATTTTTTTTCCCATTTTCTAAAACCAGCTATATCATTTTGATATTGATGAAACTCATCCTCCTCCAGGCAGTTAAATGCCTACCATAGAATGCCATTGGGAGGACATCAGATATTCAGATTGGAAAGTTACTAAGATCCATTATGCATACCCAGGAAATTTCTACCTAGTATAGGGACCTAAGTTACAGAGAAAACCTGTAAAAAGAGGTGTTGATGCTCACATAAAACTGGAGAAGTCCAGTTACCCTAAGGATGATTCTAAAAGGGGATGCCTTAGAGTTCTCAAATCTGACCTTCTCATCTGTCTTGGGGAGATGCTCTTTGGGAAGGAATCATAAGGGTAGTTCTCCAGTGTAGATCATCATGGGGAACCCTCTTTCCATCCCACCACTCTCCACTACAGTTGTATCTTAACCACTGGCAAAAATTTAATTGAACAATCTTAGGAGAAGGCATATTAAATTTTACTGTCCTTGTGGATGCTGGTGAGTTCCTTCTAGGACTCAGACCTTTCTTGGACTGGTTGACACTACAGTTGTTATTTTGTGCTACATTTTAAGATCCTGATTGTCTGGATGAATTTTTGCTTTCAAAGCTTTTTTTGTTTAAGGTAACATTTTTTAAAACTTTTTGTGTTTATTCTTATTTATTTGAGAGTGACAGTCAGAGAAAGAGGCAGATAGATAGAGAGAGAATGGGCGTGCCAGGGCCTCCAGACACTGAACACGAACTCCAGATGCATGCGCCACCTTGTGCATCTGGATTATGTGCGTCCTAGGGAATCAAGCCTCGACCCAGGGTCCTTAGGCTTCACTGGCAAGTGCTTAACTGCTAAGCCATCTCTCCAGCCCTAAGGTAACATTTTGTTTGTGTTCAATTCAGTTTTGTTTTTCCTTTCTTATTTTTGAAAGCATTTTAGTTTCTACACACTCAGCTTGATTTGCTAGCACTCACTCTTTTTCTCTTGCCACTCCTCTAATATCTAAATCAAGGAAGCAGGAAATGTTGATAGAAAATGGACATTTGGTACTCCAGCTGGTTTATGTTTGACACTTGTAGTAATACAACTTGCAAGTATTTGAAAATCAATAGGAACATTTAATTAATGATAACTTGATTTTATGCCTCCCTTAATTGGGGGAACATTTAATATCTCTAAATTTATTTTTATTTATGTGTGTACACTAATCTAGAAGTCCTAAACAATAGCATTAAAAATAATAATAAATAAATAGCCTGTTTTTAATTGAAATTTCAAATCACCTAGAGAAAAATGATGAAATTGGTAATTTAAAAATTAAGTTTTAGAAACTAAATTTAAGTTAAAAGAAAATGTTAAAAATTAATGAGAAAATTTTAGTAGTTACATCAGAACTAAAGATAATTTCTGAGAAATCCAATTATCCTTACCGTTCATGTATCCTTCTTTGACCTTGACTCTTTCTTTATTTTCTACAGAACAAAATTCTATTTTGAAGAAGGCTGTTTACCCAGTTTTAGAATAAAACCTAATGGAAAAAGAGATCCCTTGTAATATTAAAAATTCCAATTCTAAAGACAACACTGTGTTGATTAACTCTTAAACAGGGAAAGACAGATGTCTAATGCCACCCAAAAAGCTTCACCTTTCAGTCTTTTGTGTCACTAAACTTTACTTACATTGCAGAGGAAAATATGTAAACTTCCTATGGTCTTGTCATAGTTGTTTTTGTTTAACAGGGAACACCAAGTCTAATGTAAATGTGTCATGTCTTCATGGTTTTTATACAATTGCCTTTATATGTCATATTTTTGTACTAAAAAAGAAATTAGTAACAATTTTGTGACTATTTCATTTTACATTTATTAAATTTTTGTGTGCTAACAATATCATTATAGGTAAATTTAAGATAAATGCATGTGTGTATAAAAATATAAACTTTTTAGGATGTTTATTGAATATAATTCCCTTTGTTGAAGGAGGGTTTTCAAGGTCCTTATCTTAGTCAAACCAGGATAAAACTCAACTTTAAAAATTTGGAATTATGGGCTGCTATGTTGGCTCAGCAGTTGAAAGTACTTGCTTATCAGCTTGCTGCCCCAAGTTTGATTTCCTAGCACCCACGTAAAAATTGAATGCAAAGTGGTTCATGTGCTTGTGGTCCCACCATGCCTATGGCAATGGAGGGAAGATCCAGGAGAATCTAAAAGCTTGCAAGCTTACTAAACTAGTATACCCACAGTAGCAAAACAATGAGAGACCTTGTCTCCAAAGAAGGTGAAAGGAAATGACATATCTCTGAAGTTGCCCTCTGTCCTCCACATACATACCATGGTGCACGTGTATGTATGTAAGTAACCAAATTTCTTGTTATTTGCTTATTTTTTTCCCCTTTGAAGTAAACCTTTCACTCTTAACTGCTTGTGTATGCTTCCTCAATTTATTAAGAACCTAGAACCCTACCTGATCATGGGGATCCCTCATGAAAATCTTACCACTAGGGGTATATGTCAAGAAACTTACAGGCAAAGAACATTTTACTGTCTCAGTGAAATGGCATCCTCTGTCTATGCAGCCTACTTGAGTTGCCATCAGTTTTCCCATCCATTCATTAGATTGGACTGGTCCTGCACCTTACTCTGCTAGCTTCACTCAACCCTAAGGTCCAGCTCAACAATGTGATTTGGTTTTGAGGCATCTTAGCAGCTTTTCAACTTGGTTATTTAATTCCCTTTAAAGTGACTCTCTATTTATCAGCTCTCTTTTTCTGTTTCGATAAGTTCTCTTTGAACTCCTCTCTGGCCACTACAGACTTTCTGGAGCCATTCTGTAACATAGGTATAATGTCTGTGATATGCAATGTGTGTCCTGAAAATTCATATTAATAAAATTGAAAAAGAAACAAATGTGGCTGCAAATGGCCACCTATCAAGGAAAATTGGGACTCGGCAACTTGTTGATAAGACTGATATAGCTTGTAGACTTATTGTTATTAAATAAGTTTTGGATTTGTGGAAAAACTCATATTTGTCACCTATGTTTCTGCTTACAAGCCATGTGTTATGAAAGGCAAGTACAATGATGAATTTCCATAGCAGAACTATTAGTAATAACACAAAGATAGGTCAACTCCATACTTCAGCAGAATAAACATACATTTTGGGGAGTTTTATTTTTATTTATTTATTTATTTTTTGGTTTATTTTTATTTATTTATTTGAAAGTGACAGACAGAGAAAGAGGCAGAGAGAGAGAGAATGGGCGTACCAGGGCTTCCAGCCACTGCAGACGAATTCCAGATGTGTGCGCCCCCTTGTGCATCTGGCTAACATGGGACCTGGGGAACTGAGCCTCGAACCGGGGTCCTTAGGCTTCACAGTCAAGCGCTTAACCGCTAAGCCATCTCTCCAGCCCAATTTTTGGGGCGTTTTATAATGAATAAAAAGGAACCATTTCTACAGTCATTAAAATTGGTACTTCTGTGGTTGGAAAGATAGCTCCTTGGATAAAATATTTGGCATGCAAGCATGATCATGTGAGTGGAGATTCCCAAAGACCATAGAAAGCCAGATTCACTATTTCTGTTTTTTGGGTTTTTTTGTTCCTCCTTTGAAGTAAACCTTTTCACTGTCAACTGCTTGTGTATGCTTCTTTGATTTTTTAACTTACCAAGAATCTAGAACTACAACTGGTCATACCAGGTGTGTATGTCAAGAGACTGATTGGCAAAGAACTAGTATCTGTAATCCGAGCAAGCCTACAAGGAGAAGGGAGGCAGAGATAGGAGAATCACCCAAAATCTCATGGGCCCACTAGCTAGGAGAAAAAAAAAAAATGTTAAGAGATGTGAGACCCTGCCTCAAGCAACATCCTCCAACCTCCATATGTATGCCATTGTATACATGCACTGTACTCAAATACATAAACAGGCACATAGCCAGAAAGAAAGAAAGAAAGAAAGAAAGAAAGAAAGAAAGAAAGAAAGAAAGAAAGAAAGGAAGGAAGGAAGGAAGGAAGGAAGGAAGGAAGGAAGGAAGGAAGGAAGGAAGGAAGGAAGGAAGGAAGGAAGGAAGGAAGGAAGGAAGGAAGGAAGGAGGGAAGGAAGAAGGAAAGAAAGAAAGAGAGAAAGAAGGAAAGAAAGAGGGAGGGAGGGAGGGAGGGAGGGAAGGAGGGAGGGAGGGAGGGGAAAGGAAAGAAAGACACTTCTCCTAAGAAAAATGTTGAATATTCAACAAAGAAATAGCTCACAACAAAGATGCATGTCTCCTGATTTTGTTTTAAGAATAGGTAAAAGAATTTCATAGTCTTAGAAATCAAGAGTGATCACCTGTGGGGAAGAGGTAGTAATTGGTGATTGTGAACTGTCCTAACTTCATAAGAATGAATACATTATTATAGCTCAGGGAATCAGGTGTCTTCAGTACACTTTTATGTTTTTCTGTTTACCTTTTATTTAAAAGATTTTCAAAAAGGGGTTAGAATAACATAGTACTGTATGAAGGTAGAAGTCTTGGTTGCCTCACCATTCAATCTGCACATAAACCCAAATTTCAAAATTAACCCAGAGAAAATGGATGTTTTCTAGTAACTAGTTAATGTCATCTCCAAGACAATATATGCAGGCCAAAACTAAATAAACCCAGTAATCATTTAAAATTATTTTCAATTAAAGTACATTGTACTTGATGGATGAAAGTATAATATAAAATGTAGATGTATAAAGTAAATTTTAAAATGGATTTTTTCCTGATATGAAATTCTATCATATTAAACAACTTCATTCTCAGAAAAATATTATAAATATTATTTGTAATATCTTAGCAGGAATCTTACTCGCTATAAATACCAAATCTGTATTTACAATAACCACTATTCAATACCATCTGATTAGAAGCATTAGGACAGAATTTCTGTTTATGATTTGTGATTGATATTAGTTAGCAAAATTAGGACAGAAATGAACAAAATCTTACAATTATTATAAGAATTAATATTTAAATGGTATACTTTAAAGTCCTAATTCATATTTGGGAAAACTTACTATGTAAATTACTATAGTGGAAGACAGTTTTATACAAAGTATATATGAATAAAACATTTTACAAATTAAAATGATTTAGTCCTTGTGCTTACATTAAATGCACTTGTAAGTATCAGCACAGACTCTAGTCACTTAGAACTGTGCATCCCAGAAGACTGAAGCATGCTATTCTTGTGGGAAGGGCTGATGGAGAACCATATCATGGTTGGAAACATGAGCTTTGGAGTCAGCCTGCCTATGTATTCTAGCATTGCTAAGTACTTTTTCTTTAATATCTCCTATTTATTTAACAAGACAGGGATGATAAATTTATAAAACCCACAAAAATCTACACTGATATTAATTGATGGTTTTTGTTAGTAAGAGAAGTTGTTAGTAAGTGAAATTATAGAGAAAATGTGTGCACACTTCAGTAAGAAAAATATTATATCTCAGCATTTTTATTTTCCAAGAAAGGTAAGGTCACTGTTCTAGGTAAATATCCATCCCTTTTCATAAGTTTCTTTTTCATTATTTGTCTTAACTCTATCCCTACAAAAGAAAAAAACAAAAACAAAAACAAAAAAACACTTGAGTCACAAGAGTCTCCAACATTGTGTAAAACCTTGGACATTTAGTTATACAGCAAATGAAACTAAAAGGTAAAGTTGAACACATCCTGCTCAATTGAGAATATTCACAAAAATATTCCAGTAACTGAAATAAAAATAATAAGGGAAAGAATATTATACTTCCCATAAAAATAAAATATCCTCTGAAACAAATTATTAGTCTATGGTGTTATGTGTAGTCTAAATTATCAAGCAAGAAAATAAATAAAAATCTTAACAAATGTTTAGAACCTAAACTTAGAGTTTCTTTTCAAATTAATAAAAATAACTGTGAAATGCACATACTTACTAATGTAATGGATTTGTACTGAATTTCTCAGAGCTTTCAATGTATTGTTAAAACCAAGACTGATGGCCCAAGCCTAGACAAAATGTCTGGAGACCTTCTCAGAGTTAGTATAATACACACAATACTCTAGTCTGAGGAAGTTCAGTCACTTCTTGTCAGGCTTTGTCGCTAACATCTGAATTAGTGACTCTAGGCAAATTAAATGTACATAAACATGATTTCAGTATAAGTCAAAACTCTTACAAGGACACAGTAATGCTATGTGAATAATATTAAAGATGATGTCACCTATAAGAGACAGTGATTGAAAACCTTTAACCAAACAGTAGAATGAAGAATCAATTCTGCAAATAGTTAGAACCAATGTACCTAGGTGTATATATCTAGATTATGCATGTAACTTCTCATTTCTCCTTCCTTATGAAATGCAGCATTTTTTTTTTAAATTACCTACTGATTTAGCTAGAGAGATGGCTCAACCCTTAAAGTCTGATGCTTGCAAAGTATAAAGCCCTGGGCTTGATTTCCCCAGTACATAAATAATGCCAGATGCACAAAATGGCCCATGCTTTTGGAGTTTGCAACAGCAGGAGACTGGCAGCCCATTCTCTCTCTCACACTTTCTCACTGTACAATAACTAAATAATTTTTAAAACAGGTAAATTTACCTATTGATTTAGCATTTTGTATTATTAGATGACTCAGGCATGGTTTTTCATTATAAAATTCTTCATTAAAGGTCATTTTATCTATACTATATAAACTAACAAAAGTATGATATTGATTTTGAAATATTATGAAAACTGATATGTATTACAGTTTTTGTTGGTTTATTTTCAAGTAAAGTTATCAAAGATTTTATTTGATTAAATCATAAAAACTTGTTTAATCTTTTCCTTTTATTTATCTCTTTAGAAAATACAAGTGAATACTGAATATGTGTGAGGGTCTTCACTGGAAACAAGGAAGGACTGGGAGTGGTAATAGTCTCTATTCTCAAAGGTTTATCATATGCATAATAAATAGCTATATAGTATAGTAAGTGCTATGGCAAGAATATCTATAAGTTGTTTTAGAAGCATAAAGTAAGGACTAAAAATTAAGATTAGAATTCTAGGAATAAAATTCTAGAAATTGTAGCCCCTGACTAGACACAGAAAGAAGTTAGAGAGGGTACTTAAAAAGTAGACACAAAGGCTGCAGAGATGGCTTAGTGGTTAAGGTGCTTGTATGAAAAGCCTAAGGACCCAGGTTTGACTCCCCAGTACCCATGCAAGCCCAATATGCAAAGTTGTGAATGCTTATGAAGTTTGTTTGCAGTAGCTGGAGGCCCTGGTATGGCCATTCTTTCTCCCTCTCTCTCTGTCTGTCTCTGTATCTGCCTCATTGTCTCCTTCTCCCTCTCATTCATATATATATATATATATATATATATATATATATATATATATATATATATATATACACACACACACACACACACACACACACATATATATATGGCACATGAACAAGTAATTTACTGCAGAGAACATAACAATTGGCAGATACTGGGAGACAAGAGAAAGCCTGCATCATGGAAAATGCAAATAGTTCAGTGTGACTGGCATAGTTGAAGAATAAAAATGGAAGAGAGTCAACTAATGGGAAAGCAAACCTAGAGAACTTAATAGGGTCTATTGATAAATTACATCAGGTCAATAAAGAGGACTTTGAACATCTTACCATAGGATTAAAAAGGGGAGAGGCACCATCAAAAGATTTTCCGGTAAAGGGACTCATTGTGAAACAGTTTTAGAAAAACAGCTGTGACTGTGATGTGGAGAATGAACTTGAGGGGAAGGAGAAGAATAAAGAGGGAATGAGATAGGGCCCCTGTGCTCTGAATATGTCTGTTTTCTATACAGAAAAACAAAATCTTAAAATGATTAAATATTGTGTCCCAGTTCACACCACTGGTAATTAGCTGATGTAGGTTTAATGCAAAGCTCTATGTCTTAAGACCTATTGTCTTGAGGACCAGAAAATCTGTCTCTCAAAGAAGAAACCGAGTGACCAATACTCAGTAGAGAATAGTAACAAAGCAGCATGAAGTGATGACATATTTAGGCCTACATCATCAAAATCAAGTACAGGGCGAAGTAATTATCCAGTGAGTTAAGAACCATCTGGATAATCCTAGAAGAAGCAGATTTAGTGCCTGAGTCATTCAGATAATTGTGCAAACAATGTGCTTTGCTCTGGCTGAGTAACCTGGTCATTAATATTTTCTACAGGACATTTTGCCCTGTGACACTTTTGTAATGGACAATAGAAGATGGCAAAGAATTAAGATGGTATTTTTATCAAGGCACAGCCACACAAAGAGTAATAGGATTTTAATAGAATGGTAGAGTATTGTCCCTAGGAGAAACTTCACATTAGGATATACACAAGATAGGCACAAGTTAAAGCTTTCTCCAGAAAATGAAGGAAGTTCAGCAATGTGGCCTTTATATGTAAGCTCTTGTTTTCAGTTCTTTGTTAGGAGACAGAAAGGACTCTGAACTTTGATGCAAATAGACTTATAAACAACAATAAGGTTATAAAGTTTTTGTTGGAAAACATTTTTAAAAGGCAGAGCAAGGAGCTGGAGAGATGGCTTAGCAGTTAAGGTACTTGCCTGTAAACCCTAAGGACCCAGGTTCAACTCCATGAGCCCCAGATGCACATGGTGGCACATGCATCTGTAATTCATCTGTAATTCATTTGCAGTGGCTAGAGGCCCTGGCATGGCCATTCTCTCTCCTTCTCACTGTGCCTCTCTTTCTCTCAAATAAACCAATAAATGAGTATTTAAAAAAAGGCAGACCTGGATATAATGGCTCCAATCTCAGCAAACAAATGCTGAGACAAGAGGTTCATCATGATTTCAAGACCAATCTAGGCTACATACTAAGTTCAAAACCATCCTGGGATTGAGAGTGAGACTCCATTTTAAACTGTACCTTTCAAAAAGCAGAAAATAAGGTAAGAAAAATTTTTGCTGTATATCATAAACTTTCTATTTTATGAGAAAATATAACACTTGAAGTCAGTTCATCCAGAACTGAATGGAAAGAAATACATATACAAGTTCTTCTACTTTCAAAATAGTTATGCTTTAAACTGTGATACCAAGTGCTAATGAGTGTATTGTATTGTTAAATAAGTATACCCACTGGTAGATACAAATGTGAGCATACACTCTTGGGAAAGCAAGAGGGAAGCCTGTATTAGAATAATTTCTCCAGTAACTTTAAAAAAGTTAAGAAAGGAAACAGCTCAGAAGTAAAAAAAAAACATTAATGTGTAGTTATGTTTAATTCCATAACCACAAAAACTTCGAAATGCTGTAAAGGCATTATGCATATACTAGAATACTTGGATGTCATAAATGCATGAATAATATGAATAGCAAATTAAATAAATAGTTAAGAATATGAAACAAAGAAAAGCAAAATGAAAGTACAAAAATCAATATTCATTATAAGCTCACAGGCATAAACTAAAAAGGGCCAAGTATATTGACAATAATAAGACTGGAAGATTGAGAATGGAAATATAATTTTCTTTATTTCTAAGTTTTCTTTCATGAATTCTGTATATCCTTCTAATGAAAGAAATATTGGTTTTCATTTTAATATATATAATTTAATATATATATATGCATCTGAATGTAATTTTTCCTTCTAATGAAAGAAATATTAGTTTTCATTTGAATATATATAATTTAATATATATATATATGCATCTGAATGTAATTTTTCCTTATAATGAAAGAAATATTGGTTTTCATTTTAATATATGTATATATATATATACACACACACATATATATATATATGCATCTGAATGTAATTTTACACAGCAAGCCAGTTATTCAATCAAAGTGAATAATGTCCTCCCTTCTTCTGCTCCATTACCAAGGCCACAAAATTAAGTCCTATATTAAAAGTTGAATTAGAGTGTCTTGCTACGTAAGTTTCAAAATAAAGTAGAAGCAATAATGAAACCATAAATTTCTCATACCTGTACATGTATATTGCATTTTAGAATGAAGGAGAGACACATACATATGGCCAACTGCACAAATCCAGTAATAATAACCAGTGAAACTGTCATTGTGGATATTAGAGGATACAAATTACTATTGGTAATAAGAATGAATAAATTACTGAATAGATGGTGGATAGTTGTAGACAGATGAAAATAAATCTTAAAAGTATTAGCTGCAAGCCATAATATCTAGAAAGCAGTTATACCCATTACTAAAAGACAGCTTAGGGTGTGTGTTGATGGTGAAAAGCAAAAAGCAGTTTTCACTGTGGGCATCATAATGACTGTAAACAACACTCCTCATGGCTATTACTTAGGAATAATTACTGTGGGCCAAGCTCTGCCTCAACTGTTTTGCATGCATTGTCTCAACATACAATAAATAAGAAAGCCTTGAAAGCATTACTGCATTTCCCAATTGCTGGCATCCCTTCATTTCCATAATGAAGGCTTTCTTCCAAAGCCTATGCTATTGACCATTATCATAGTATTTGTTACTAAGAGGAGCATACTAGAATTGTAATATGGGAAGACAATTTTATTTCTCATAAAGGAAATTGTCTTCAGTTTAGGGGATTTACTTTGGGCTAGTAGCAGGAAGAAGTGATAGGAGGGAAAGCATGAATGAGTTATAAAAGAAGACAAAGTTGATGTCAGTGTCAAGAAGTAAAATTTCAAGGTCAAGAGCAATATGGAAAATGGCTCACAAGAAGGGAAAAACAATAAACAATATGTTGCAGTTACCTTCTTGCTGGAATGAAACATCCAACCAAAAGCAGCTGATCTGAGGAAAAGTTTTTTTCAGCACACAGTATGGAGGGGAAACTGTAATGACAGGGAAAGTATGGTAGTGCAGAGACTGGGCTTCACCTTTTTTTTTTTTTTTTTTTTTTTTCACAGCAGGAAGAAGATCACAGAAAGAGTGAGCTGAGCTCTGGCAAGGGAGAATCTGGACCACAACACCCCAAAGCTTGTCTCCAGCAACATTTCTCCTCCAGAAAGGCCCCATCTTCCAAACTGCCACCAGCTGGAGACCAAGCATTCAAAACACTTTAGGCTATGGGGGACATTTCATTTAAGCCATCACAGTATGCCAATGAATAGAAGCATTGTGCCTGCAAAGGAACAGCTGACTGGTGACCTAGAGCTGAGAGTATCTATGATGTTATACAGTCAATTGACATGCAGAAATGGTGTTGCCTGACTGCAGACATGAAGGGGTTAGTCAGGTCACTGACAAGGTGGGTAGCTTATTAAGGCCAGCCAACAAAACATGTGGCTGGAGTATAAAAATGGAAGAAACAAAACTAAGCATGCATGGTGCAAAATGCAGCCAATCCAATGTGACAGGCATGCTGAGAACTTAGAAATGCAAAGGTTTATGGATTTTTTGATAAGGCAATTGAATAGCAAGTTTTATAGAGGGATAGACATTGTTTATCTTTCAATTAACTCTCCAGTTGGTTGCAAAGGGTACAAGAGAAAACATGTGGAATAAACAGAAGCTAGTCATCCCATTGGAAGATTGACTCATTCTGGGGAAGGATACAGAATACCTCATGTAATCCATTGGTCATCATGAAGATGGTAATGGAGCCAGAAGATATTTCCACAAGTAGTCTTCAATATTGGCTTTCTATAGACAATTATTTATTGCCAAATAATTTCACTACTTATGCAACTCATGTCATCTTAATAAGTCATTGTGGCTACTTCAAACTCTGTTCAGATAAATAGAGGGCATAAAAATACAGGTTACATTACCTTCCAACAAAGTATTTTCTAATAAGAAAATAAGTTAGATACACAAAAAAGGCTAAGCCACAAAATAAGACTGATGTGATGAGGTATCCAATAGAAAATGATCTTCTAAGGAAGTGTAGTCATTCTGCATTGAATCTGTGAATTTAAAAATTGCATATAATTGATAAATACTAATGAATTGTGATAATAGTAGTTGTACTTATTATAAAGCCATTCCAAAAGTGGAAGCATGCATAGATTTTTCAGAAAAGCTTCACAACAATTTTAAAATTCAGTTCTATTATTCTCTTTTTAAAGACCAGGAGACTAAAATTCTAAGAGGATAAATCACTCCCTCAAAATCAGATAATCAGGCAGTTGTAGAGCCAAATTTCAACGTCAGCATTGGCTGGCATAATAGAATGATAGAAATTCAGCCATGAATTCTGTAGGGAAGTGAGACCAAAAATGAATAGCCAGTGCAGGTATCAATATTGTCTAAACTTATTATCAGAACCCAAACCCACAGGAAACGGAAGTGTTGTGTTTGAAAAGCAACCACTGCAATGCAAGTAGGCAGCAGGCTTTTGGAAAAGTAGAATTGAAAATTTGGGAGACGTTAAACACATCACGTGTGCCTCTGAATCCCAATTTTTCTCATCTGTAACAATGAAATGTTACCATCAGGAATAAAACGGGCAAAATGCACAAACATCTACAAAAGCAAGTCCGCATGATACAAATAAATTTGAGATGAAAGAGCAGCACTAATGTTTATAAAAGCCCACAAAAAATTTATACAATGAATGATGTCAACATTACTCCTAAATGTTCTAACAATTTCATACTTTTGCACCTTTCAAGTGGGGAGGAGACCTCCAAGTGCTGCTAGCTACGTCACCACCTAGATACATTTACCCCCAAATAACCAAGATGCTAAGAGCCAAGACTGAATGAGATTGATAAAATATTGCAGATGTGGTGTGTATTTATTTGATGTATGTTACACTTCAGGCTACACTCGTTCACATATACTGGGAAGCTGAAAAATGCCCCGAAACGGATGGTGATAGAGAATGATGTATTCAAAATAATTTTTGAAAATATTTATCTTTTTGTGCCTTTCCGAAACATTATTTCAGGCAGTGTTTTTCACTCTGAGCGTCTTTTCTCTGGCTTTTTCCCCGGTGAAGGATTTGATTCTCTTTCGCCCCTCCCACTCACTGCTTGCAGATTGCTTCCAAGGGCCCAGGCAGCCTGCTCAGCAGCAGGGATACCGGGCTGGAGGCGCAGGAGCTATATATAGCTCCACCTTGTAGATGTGTGTGCGTGTGTGTGTGTGTGTGTGTGTGTGTGTGTGCGCGCGCACACACACACACACACACACACACACATTCCCATGTTGGATTTGGTGTGGAAAAGAGAGAGAGAAATGGTTGCCACTCTCACTTCTTCCCTCTTCCCCATCATCCCTTTTTTTTTTTTTTTCAGGAATTTTCCAAGCTGTGTTATTGCAGTCTCCCAGAGAGATGCAGTGTTTGATGCCCCTGCAGTTCTCCCTACTGCTACCCGCAATCTGATTCCGACCGGGAACTGGCCCTGGGCCAACACCAAAGGTCTAGAAGGTGTCCACTGAGGATGCCTTGGAGCCCACCAGGTTTGGCACTTGGCTTAACTAGATCAGGTGGTGACTTCCAGCAAGAGACAGCAGGCAAAAGGAAGAGACAGCCTGGTCTGCCTCTCCTTGCACCTCGTGAGAAGGGCTGTGGCTGCTCAGGAGTGACGTGATTGATCTGACATCGACCTGTGAGCTGCAAGGGCTCTCCCCACCCCTCGCGCCCTTCGCTGTGGTCTGGGGTAGTCGTCCCCTCCCTGCCAGGGTACCAGCTTCGGCGGGGACGCTCAGGTGGGAAGAGTGGAGAGGTGCGGTGCCCGCGTGGGGAGGAAGAGGAAGACCAGGCGCCCTGCGCTCCGCAGCCGACACGTCCGCGCCCCGGGCTCCGCCTGGTCCACTGGCCATCCCGGGGCGAGTCGCCTCGGCCGCTGCCGCAGCCTCAGCATGGGCGAGGAAAGTTGCCCGCGACCCGGTGCTCAGTCCCCGCATGGCCGCCCTTCCCTTCGCTCCCAGGCGTCGCCGGCCCCAGCACCACGCCCGCTCCTGCCGGCATCCCCGAGCCCTCCACGAAGCCCGGCCTCCGCGTCGCCGGGAAGGAGCCGCAGCGACCCGGGAACCCGGGGATATCCAGGGCGGGGCAGGGGCAGGGCCGGGGTCTGCAGCGTGGAAGCTCGCCTGCTCCGTGCCGCGAGAGGACGGGTCCTGCTCCTACCTGTTCCGGCTCCAGCTCGCCTCCGCGCGCCGCCGACTGCGCCCTACAGGTTTCCCGCTCCCGCTGCGAACACCTGGGAGCGCATCTCCCAGCGGCTCCCGGCTCGCCCTGGCCGAGCCCACCCAAGCTACTTGACAGCAGAGGCCCGGCCTCGGAGAGCGGCCATTGGCGCCGCGGGGAACGTGGGGCGGGGACCGGAGAGAAATCGGCACCTCTGATTGGACAAACGGGTGTCACTCTCACCTCCGACCAGGGCTCTGAGAACTCAGGTTGCTGAAAAACCCAACTGCAAAGGGTCTTTGCAATCCCTGATGCCAAACCCTGTAGCTTCTGGATCAGGCGCCCCTAAGGGGAGGATAACTTGGTGTGAGGACTTGTCTTCTGAGAAAGCTAGAGGGAAGGAGCGGCAGGGACAGCCAGGCCCCAGGCACTTTCCTGAAGGGACCATCTGCTCCAGGATATTAATTGGCAAAATTATCAGGTGCTGAGGCAGTGGAGAATCATGAACTTTGGTGAGGAAACAACAAAGTATACTACAGAAAAAAAAAAAAAAAACCACAGGAAAAATTAAAACAGATGTGATTTTTGTTTTCTATCAAGTTCCCCATCTTTGTTTAGCAATATGAAGTGTTCCCTTGTAGCAAAAAGGTGGAACTCTTTATACTTCATGCCCCAAACCACCTAAATATCCACAGATAGGAACAATATTGTGAATGAAAAAATACCAGATACTAAGGTTTTGACAGTAAGGCATAAATGAGTGTCCATCTGCACAAAACACTTGCCTTCTACAGTTCAGCTGATGGCAAAGTCTTATAATAATCACCACCAGACTGGTAAGTAACCAATCTTTTGTGTTCAAATCCAGTGACTGTATAAGGCCACCAACACCTGGGTGATTCCAGGCCTGTTTCTTAGAGAACAGAGTAAAATCCCACCTGTCACCCGTGCCATGTCTCCATGTGGAATCAGAAAGCTGTGAAACCCAAGACTCCTTAAGTGGAAGAATAGTAGAAAGACTATAAACAAAATTGGGAAGGGGAGTGTGCTAACTTAGTACTTAATGAGGAAACAAGATACAACCTTTCTGCAAATAGCATAATGCCATCTTTTTTGTTTTTTGGAGTTTTTGTGATAGGGTCTCACTCCAGCTCAGGCTGACCTGGAATTCATTATGTAGTCTTAGGGTAGCCTTGAACTCATGGCAATCCTCCTACCTCTGCCTCTGAAGTGCTAGGATTAAAGGTGTCGACCACCACGCCCAGCCACTCTGCCATCTTAATGGATACTGAGCTAAGACACATTTATTAAAGAAGAGGTCAGGAAACTAGGCAAGATGTGCCCACTAATACAATAATGACACGTCATATGGAACTAACCAATAGTTCTCAGATTGGATTTTAGGCCCACTCCACTGGAAAGAATTTATACTTGATATGGCAAACCTCATCAAGAACCTACGACTGGAAACAAAAATCCCTGGGGGTGGAGGGTGGTAGCTCAGCTACATGGACATATTATGCCGACCACATTGCCCTCTAAATACTTATGTTTATACCTATGTATTATTGCTGTTCTCAATTCTGGCTGCGAAGCTTCTCTTTTGAAATAGCATTGACCACTAGGGAGACATAAAATTTGTCAAAGTTCTGAAAAGAAGGGAGAGTTAAATGTTCAGCACTAAATGAGATATCTCGATTACATCCTTCAGTGGCTCTGGGACTATAATCAAAGAGGCAGCATAAAGAATGTAAAACACATACTGGGGAGAAGTGCTTTGGGACACTGTCATCTGGACACAAAGTAGTCATTGTATTTATAACATCACAACAGCTATATTACCTGCACAACACCTACATAATATTGGGCCCCTCAACAGGTTGCTGTGAATGATTGTGGAAAACAAAAAAATACATTAAAATAGAAGCATAAATGGTAGGAAAGAAGAAGTGGTTGAGTAGAAGGAAATGTGGGACAAAGGAGGGTGGTAAGAGGGGATTATTTAAATTTTAATAAAGTTTTTTATTTTAATTTTTGAAAGAGGCCAGGGATCCTAAATGCTAGAGCAGACACACTTCTGGTGTTTAGAATTAAAAATCGTATCAGGACCAACTCTTCTAAGGTGCTTTTTTCATAGGACAGTAAGAATCACATTTGTAGGAACATGAGGTAATTTACAAGGAACAGTAGATAGGATTTGTGTGGTGGCAACCCCCTTAACACTAAATGGGAGTGGCTAGAAGTATAGTGACAAGTTTCAAAGCCTCCCGAGAAAGACTTGTGTATACCAACCTCACTGATGTTTTTTGGTCCCACCAGTATGCACACCAGTCACTCCATAGCACTGGGCAGATGACTCACTGAGCATGTATTCTCTGCAACAGTCTGTGTCAGAAGTTAAAGAACTGGGCAAATATAAGACACTGAACTTTTAATGGGGAGCTCAGGAGGCCACAAAGATAGCAAAATTGTAACTTAGGAAATGTGTGTCATTCATATTAACATGTTTCAATTCCTCAGAAAATTCCAAAATACCTAGGGTCACATTGAGCATCAATGTAGCCTTCTTCAGATTTAAGTAGAAGAGAAGGCAGAGTACAAAAGAAAAACCAAACATTCAAAGTAGCACCTGAACTGAGATCAGGAATGACAAGAATACTAAAGAAATTTCCACAATACTCATTTTTTTTTCCATTCCCTCAAAAAATCTTAGTAATAATGAATGAGAGAGACAAACACTCATAGAGCACAGCACTTATTTGCCAAGCACCTGGGGTTTCTCTGTATTTCCTGACATAATGGGTGCATGAACCTATACACTAACATTTAGGAATAGCACTTTATGCTTTGTTTTATTCTACATTTTATTTTTTAAAAAATTTTTTATTGACAACCTTTATTTATACAATTTATACAATGTACCCCAATTGTAATCCCCTTCCAACTTGTTTTGTCCCTCATGGCCTATCCTACCTTCATTGGACTCATTCCTTCCAACTAATAGGACAGACATTTTCAGGTTTTAGTTATTATCTCAGAGAGCAAATTTATTCATCTATTCCTGGAATACAGTTGTTATAGTTACATTTGCATTGCTGGCACAAAGCACCCAAACAAAAGCAGCTTATAGGAGGTATGGGTTTACTTTGGCTTACAGACTCAAGGGGAAACTGCATGATGACAAGAGAAAATGTGGCATGAGCACAGGATGGACATTACCTCCTGGCCAACATCAGGTGGACAACAGCAGGTATGCCAAACACTGACAAGAAGGAAATGGCTATAATACCCATAAGGCCACCCCCAGTTATCACACAGCCTCCAGTAAGAATCCAATTCCCAAGTTGCCATCAGATAGGCATTAAGTATTCAGAACACATGATTTCATGGGGAACACCCAATTCAAACCACCACATTGGTCACATTTGATGCATAGCATCTTACCTTTTCCCAAAACACTTTCAGACAACAACTCTTCTGTGTTAATTATGTATTTATTTATTTGGGAGAGAGTAATAGGCAGATAGGTAGGTAGATAGATAGAAGGATAGATGATAGATAGATATGAACACATGCACCTGGCTTTACCTGGAAACTGGGGAACTGAAAATTGAACCTGGATCCTTAGGATTTGCAGGTAAGCTCCTTAGTGACTGAGACATCACTCCAAAAGGAGAGTTTTGATGGGCTTAAGGGAAATAATAGGCATGCATAGGAGACTAGATGAACCTGAATCTATCAACAACATATACTTTTTCAATACATGGTCTGCAAAATGAAAAGTTTAAAGGATCTTAGAAATCAAGTTTCCCCTATTATGATGTAAAAGAAGGAATCCAATAAATTCATCCAAGATCACGTAACTATGAAGAAAATCTTCATCTAGGACCCAAATCGTAAGATTAAGCATTTATTATTTTTCTCTACCCCATGAAAAATAGCTTTTCCTAGTATTTCTCCCAGAAGTCTAGTCCTTTCTTTGCCTTGAATTGCCTAACCTGGTGAAGGTTTCAGAAAAGATTTAAGTAGTATATTCATCTTACCTATCAATGAAACATATGAAAGTACCACTTACATAAGAGATTAAGCATATTACAATGGCTAGCTAAGTTTGGGGTCTGCATCATATGAAAGATCACAGTGAATAAGCCTGGTATTGAGGCATGAAAAAAACTGACCAGAAATGAGCGGCCAGATCGGCAAGTTATAGTTAATTTCCTCACGTGCAGTAGAAGGAAATTGCTGAGACATCAATGTGGACTGCCCACCCTGATGGCCTGGTACAGAATATATTTGCCCATCATCCAAAAAACAGTGAGACATTTTTTGCCTTGATCCCTAGATGATGTGGACTCCTTAATTACTCTCAAAATTCCACACTCTATTTATTGGGCATTACACTGCTAAGCTTCTCTTGGCCCTGTTATTGAATTCCCCCATCTCCCTCCTTTTGCCAACTGCATTGGCCCTCCTTCGTCAAGCTTTCCAATTTCTTTCAACCACTGATTTTATCTCAGTGAGAGAACAGGAAATACAGCAGCAGTGCAGTTTTCCTCCATGTGGATGCTCTCTTTCCTCTCTGTTCCACCCACCATTTCCTCACTAGAGAGCTTCTCAGGAGAATGAGTCCTTACACAGCCTGATATGGCACAGAAAGAAGTAGAGAAGGAGAGTTTCTAATAAAATTTTCAAGGTTTACTAACATAGCAGGAAAATAATAGAGATTCTGATTACTGAAGTCAGGCTATACTCAGATCAGTCCACAAACCTAGCTTTTAAAGAGCCAATGGGAACTATGGCAAGGAAAGGCACATGGAGACACACACACACACACACACACACACACACAACTTGCTGACAGCATGTAGTGATAGGGACAAAACTAAGAAACTAGTTTTAAACACTCAACAGGGCACATACTGTCAACTGCAGGAATTTGCCTCTCACCCAGTGCCACTACCATGTTTCTAGGGATTAAATATAAGATTAGAATTCTTTTGTTTAGGCAGTGACTGCTGTGTTTTAAAAGGGCAGACTTATAGAAAAAGCCACATGCTCTTATTTCAAGTATATCTTTATACAGCTGCCATTTTCTCACAGAAGTCTACTGATTTCTTTTTAATACTGTCCTGTATCCACAATAAGAATCAATGTAAAATATAATAAAAGGACATGTTACTGTATTCAAAACCAATATGTCCTTCAAATTAGTTCAACTCATAAATCTCATGGAGAGAGGCATGTACCTACATGAATCTTTGTTATTTACCAGGAGTCAGAGTTCAGATATTAGTCAACTCTCAACATTAATTATCATGTTCTTTTCCTAAATATCAACTGTCATTATTGTCACTGAAAATCCTATTTTCTCAATAGCTCTTCAAAATAATGGACAATTTTAACACCTGGACATCAAGCCTTTTGTCTTAGTTCATTTAGTGCTATTAATAGACTACCCAAGAGTGGATAATTTATAAAGAACACAACTTTATTTCTTCAGTTATAGATTTTGGTAAGTGCAAGGGCTAGGGGAGGGCTTTGTGTTATTTCATTCCCTGGTGCAGGGTAAAGGACCAGCAAGCATGAGTGTAAATAACACACTCCAGCATGAGTGGATCTTCTTCCCACAAGAACAGTGTCACTCCATTCCTTAGAGCTGTACTTGTGATGTAATTGCCCCATGAACGTGCTTAATGATACCTGAGGCATTGAAGATGAAGTTTCCAACACATGAATTTAGACAACACACTCAAACCATATCAATCATTTCCACTGTAAACTGGCATACTGGCTAAGAGGAAGAGGATAGGGTGGTAAACCTCAGTTTCCTATACCTCAAAATAGGGGGAATGTCAGATAATAGCCATATTTTAAAAGATAGATGGTATCAGTGTCTTCATAAAAAGTCATCTACCCAAAATACAATGCTGCCAAACACAAACAAAGTGGAACAAAGAGAAGGGAACAAATCAATTGGCCCATTTTATCCAGATTTTCAAGTTTATTGACCAAAATTGCTCAAAATACTCCTTTATTGTATTCAATATTTACTATATTGATATTTATGTTATTTTCATTGGAATAGTGTTTGATTATTGGACTTTTTATTTCACAAGGTATTTAGATACTGCTAATCATCTCCATTATGTTTGGCTTAGCTACTTTTTGCCAACAAATATTTACTTCCTATTTTATTAATTTCTGCTCTTATCTCTATTATTTAACTTGCTTTGCTTAATTGCAATTTTCTATTCTTGTTCTTTTTTTTTTTCTTATAAAATTTCATCACTGGGTTGGAGCACTAGCTCAACTGGTAAAGTGCTTGCTTTGTAAGAAAACTAGAACTTGGTTCTTAGACTGCATTAAACTGAACTGGACATGGTGACACACTCTTTTTATCCCAGCACTGAGTAACAGAGAAGGTGAATCCTTGGACTTGCAGGCCAGCCAGTCTAGCCTACTTGACAAGTTCCAGTCCAATGGGAGAATCTGCCTCAAAAAAGGTGTGACAGGGACTAAGAAGATGGATAGCTTGATGGGCAGAGTGCTTTTCTCACAAAAATGAGAACCTGAACTTTTACCAAGCACTCTTCCCCCCACCCCACACACAAACATGGCACATACATAAATAAGTCATTTTTTCTCTAGTTCTTTAGCATGTCTAACAAAACTTACTAAGCCTTATGCAGCAGTGCACACCTGCAGTCACAGTGCTAGAAGTGCAGGGACAGGAGGATCCCTGGATATACTGGGAAGCTAGTCTAGCCCAATAGTTGAGCTCCTGGCCAGTAAGAGACCCTGTCTCAAAAAGAGGCAGAGGAATTAGTGGCTAAAGATGTTTGCTCGTAAAGCCACATAACCACCCACACAAGCTGGGGAAAAATGTGGCACAAGCATCCTGTGGTCATTTGCAGTAGCAAGAGACCCTGGTACACACACACATATACACATGCAAATAAGTAAATAATTTCAAGAATATATCCTTATCTAAAAAAGAAAAGAAAATGAGTGGACAGAGTTCCTGAGAAATGACACCCAAAGTTTCATCTAGCCTCCACATTCATGCAAGAATGTACACATAAACAAACATGCATGCCTGCATTCATACATACATACAATACATGTACACATAAATATGAATGCATAAATGCATATATTCACAACACACACATATAAGTATATACATACATATATATATATGGACCATGCCTGAAAATCACAACCAATTTGTCCTCTAGCCTCCACATGCATGTACACACACAGGTACACAATGCATACACACATATCCACATACACATGCATGCATAAACATGTACACAAAAAATACACAGCAAATATTTCTTAGCCTTCTTTTTGACTTATTTGTCTTTAAATATAATATCTGTTCAGGGATGGGGAGATGGCTTAGTTGGTAAAGTACTTGCCTCACAAGCATGAAGACTGGAGTAGATCCCTAGAACCTACAAAAAATGCCAGCCTTGTTGGCATTCTCTGGTAATGCAAGCACCCTGGAATTAAAGACAAACATAGCCTAATTGTTGAGCTCCAGGTCATTGAGAGATCTTGTCTTAAAAAAGGTTGATGGTGTACCTGAGGTTGACACTCAAGGTTGTCCTCTGGCCTCAGCATACACACATGCACACATGTACCATGTCCCGTCCATACATACTACATGTGCCCACATACATGCAAACATGACACACACATAAATAAAACATTTTTGCTACTGCTTTAGCATATCTAATATGACTTAATGTGCCTTATTTTTATTTAATTTGTTTCAAGTACTTTGTAATCTTTTGTTTGGAGGAAAAGGTAGTTTTGTTTGTTTGTTTGTTTGTTTTGATAAGGACTGAATGCAGAGCCTCTCACAGCCCAGGAAAGTGCTCTAGCATCAAACACCACTCTCATTTCTGCTTTTCTTTATGACCTCTATGATTAATTACAAATTTATTGTTTTACATATATTATTTAGTCCTTATCTTTTGCTTTAGAATTTTTGTCATAAAAATTCTCAGTGTTTCAAGCTTCTATCAATTGTTGAGGAGTCTATTATAGCCAAAATTCACACCTTTTATAATTGCCCACACATTCTTAAAAATAAGGAAGCTTAGCTAACAGTGAAATGAGAGTATTTACTTTTGGACCACCTGACCCACAGGCAAAACCATTTGGGTAAAAGAAAACAAAAGTGATTTGTGGGCACTAGAAAACAGTCAGAAGCAGTCCAAAAATAGAGAGCTACATATAAAAAGGAAATGGTGGAGCGATTTTCACATCTGTACAGTTTTTGGTCTTCAAAACAGAACCCAGGAGGCTCAAAACAGAAGAGTTAAATCTTCAATAGCAGCAGCAGCAAAAGACACATCCTCTTCTGAAGAAACAAAGCAGGATTCAGAATGTCCCCAAAATACCCAGGAGAAGAGAGACGCTCAGAATGTAAACCCTACTCAAATCAGAAATGACTCTTGAGCAGAATAAATCTGAGGCATGCTCCAAGCAGCTCCAGTTTGATCAGGACAACTGCAGGCAGCTGAACAACAATCCCAGGTCTGGATCCTATGACTGTTACCTTATGTGACAGGGTCTCTGCAGGTGTGATTAATGTAAGGCTCTTGAGATGGAAGATTATCATGGATTATCCAGCTGGAGTGGTCCAAATGCAATCAGATGGATTCCTATGAGAAGAAGAGGGGGATTGTACTGGGTAGAGCAGATGGTGCTGGTAAGTCACAGTGGGAGAGATTTGAGGTGATGGCTGTGGAGGCTACAGTGGTACAGCCATATGCCAGAGTCCAGCCCATGCTGCCGGAGCAGGTCAGTGGGCAGCTCCTCCAGAGCTCTCCCCAGGACTGCACTGCCCACATCTTAACCAGAGCCCAGAGGTGCTGATTTGGACTTTTGGCTCTCCTGGACTATATGTGAGTACTTTTTGTTGTTTTAAGCCATTTTGTTGTTTCAAATATGAAAATTATTATTCATCATTTCATTGTCATGACAATCTGTGAAAAGAGCCACAAGTAACTAGGACCGGAACTCAGCAGCAGTAATTCCAGTTGCCCTGGAAAAGGGAAAGAAAGCCAGGCTCTAAGGTGGGAGGTGTCTGCACTAACTCTCTTCTTAAAAGACAAACAAAACACAGAAATATTCTTTAATAAAGAGCAGAACATCACCATGTCCAGGGTGTAATTTAAAATTAATAGATTTAACTGTTTTGCTCTTCTTCCACATCACCAACCAAAATAAACAAACCAAAAAGAAAAAGAAAAGCAGGAAGGTGTGATTCATACTTGAGAAAAAAGTGAAATACTAAAGAACCACATAGAACATATTTTCCCCAGTAAATTCTCTGTATACAAATCTTTACTTTAGAATCCATTTCCTAGGTAAGACAACACAATGTAACAAATCGTATCTGTCCATTATAGAAAGGATGAAAACTAGGAGATATAATATTTAAAAATAAACTGACTCTGACACTGGGAGATTATTGTTTGATATTAGATACTATGTTTGATATTAAACTATTAGGTCTTTGTAATGCTCTAAGTTTTCCCTGAGTTGTCATGAGCTCCAAATGAAGGCTGGCTAGATGATATTACAATCAAGAAGATTATTTCCTCATTCCTATTCTCTCCCTATCTCCTTGTCTTAGTAGTTATGATATGCCCAAGTATATTTTCAATATTCATTTCTCTACAGATTTCCCCTTATTATAAAAATATGTTGAAGTCTTTCTCACAGAAAATCACTTTGAGCCTTCATTTCCCTCTAATATACCGGAAGAGATGAGAAAACAGAAATTTTCCCTTTGTGGCCATCACATCACTTTTCAGTTTTCTCATCACTTCTTTGAATTCAAAGCTCCTTCCTAAAATACACCTTCCATGTCTCTCTCTCTCTCCAATGTTAATTGTGCTATAAATTATTTACCTTGCTTTGACACTCATCACTCTATCTTCTCTCCTCTGTGATATTATAAATGCTTGATGTTCCATCTTCCTCTCACAGGATGACTTTGTTTTCTGAACTCAGTTTTGGATATGCCAATATGCCATGCTCTGCATTAGTTTCTCTATTCATACTGCTCCTTGGTTAGTTCAACCATATTAAATTAAAAATACACAAAATTAATTTGCTCTCCTTGTATCTGGTGACAGAGGAACATGAACAAAGAATGCCTCATAGACCATAGGAAGGATAAGGAAGCAGAAGGAATACAGAGGGCAGTCAACAGGAGGGTGACATTTCCAGGAAACCAGGGTGCAAGGTGCTCTTTAGGCTAGAAAAAATGCACAGTGAAAATAACAAGACATGCTCAGAAACTGAGAGAAGATAATTATATTAAATTATGAGCATGAAGAAGAAGAAACACATTTTAAAATTCCTTAAATATTGAGGGCAACCTAATTGCATTACCTCTGTATGTTTTGGTTACCTTTACTCTTTATTTTCTGCATGAACTCCCTTTTCAGATTTATATTAAAATGAGCACATCCCTGGCTATCCCATTCATAACTGACATTTTTCCACCCATGTGCCAGAACTCCCCACCCACTCCTATTCCATATTTCTTAATACGCTGCTCATCTGTTTGTAGTATTATAGAGTTTGTGTGTTCACTTGGTTTAGTGCTGATAGCTGACAAACACCCTTCTCTGAATTTCAGCTCCATTAGGGATTAAACGGAGTCTCTTTGCTCAGTCTGGGACCTTACTACATAGAATAAACAGGCCCTGTGACATAGTAGATACTCAAGAAATATTTGTTTCCTATGAAAACACAAACTAAAGAATTAGCAGCTCAAGCCCAAAGGATTCGCCACAGTGTCATATATTTTGCCTGACCATTTCTGTGCAACTGCTTTTTTATTTTCAACCTATAAACTTCCTTTCACTTCTTCATCTATACTGTTGTCAGTCAGGTGAGTTCCTATCTATCCTCTTAAATTTTGTTAATTGTGATTTATTTTTTTTAATCCTACTGACTATTCTTCTCAACTCCATACCAAGATACAGACATTTCCCTTTCTGTGCTTTTATACTTTGCACATATATTTATTGTGAAAATATATTTTATTACATTTATTTATATTCCTCTCTTCATTACAAATAAATTTTGAAGGTATTTTTTTATTATTATTAGTTATGTACACAGTGTGTATACAGTCATGTTGGTACCATTGTTAGCCTACTCCCTGTCCTCCCCCTTCTGCAGGGACCCTCCTCGTTGAGGAATACAGGTTGTGCATTGTGAGGTTAGTCATCAATTATGGGTAACAGGCAATGTCTCTGTGCATAGTGACCCAACTTGTGGCTCTAACAATCTTTCCACCCCCTCTTTCACAAATTTCCCTGAGCTGTGTTGGGTTCATTTTAGGTCTACTTTGCTGATGAGGTCTTGGAAGCCTGTGTCTCTGGGTATCTTGTTTGGTAGGAGTTGAGTGTTTTCTGTGTCTATCTCCTTCACCCTTGTGCTGGCACCAGGTTCACCAAGAAAGCAGCACTCTTTCTCATTTCCCCATTTACTCTTGGTTTCAGCTGGGACCTTGTTGAGATGTGATGAGCTGATTCTCTCATCAGGATCTGCATCCATCTGAAAAAAGAGAAGCAAATTCTTCAATGGAGAGTGAAGTCAGAACCAGATAGATGGGTTAACCATTATTATATTAGAGAGAATTTAATAGGTGTACGTACTCTTGTGGCCCACAATTGTTGGGAGCTTGAAAGTGGAGAGTGGGTTTGTTTTCTGGACATGGTTTTGATTTTTTCTCAGCTCCAGCTATAGGTTCCATTCCACTGAGCAGATCAATTAGTCAAATCAAGAGTAGCTGGTTACCCACCATGGCTGTGTGCCATTATTACACTTGTATGAGCATCACATCAGGTTGTTTGCTGCTGGGTAGCTTAGACAATGAGTTGCTTGGACAAATGTTGCCATTTTCCCCCAGTTGCTTATGTAGCACCTTGTGGCCTTAGACATGCTAACTGTCTGGGGACTGACGCTCTTCCATATTCTAGCCAGGTCATTCCATGTTCCGTACAAACAGCATATGGTGTCTTCAGCAGTAGGGCCTTACCACTAAACCTTGGTGGGTCATCAAGTACTCTGACAAAAATCTGTCTACTTTTGGAAAACCTTGTAGGACTCTCTGATTAACAGCTTATTGTGGAAATTAACCACATCCTGGTACTGGGAGTTACAGGACATCACCAAGGAAAAGAAAGAAGGAAAAGATAGCTAATATAAAGGTGATAGAGAGAAGAGGGAGAGAGACAGAGAAAGAAACAGGAGAAGATTAAGGTTAGTCTTCATCTTTTCCTTGCCAGGGCCATGTAATTCAGGTGTTTCTTCTAAGGATCTGATGAAGGCTCAACCATTAATCTGTCTTTTAGGATGTTGAGGTTTATAGTGCCATTGCCATTTTGGTCCAGTTTTATGTCCCCCAACCCCGCCCTTGCCCTCCCCTCCAGCCCCACCCTCCCTATTGTCCAGTCCTCAAGATGTTTATTAGGTATGTCAGCATCTTAGGTTGATTCAGGTTAGGAGTTAAAGGCAAAAAGTTATTTATTTGGACACATACCTAGTCATAACTGAACAAATAAAGTTATTTCCTTCTATTTTCTGTTACATGTATTCTAAAAACTACCATATAAAATTAGTTTGTGACTTAGATATTTAGAGACAGAAATTAACCAAGTAGAAAGAAGGAAGTGTTAAGATTTCAACAAAATAAGTCCCTGAAATACTTGTGACCTGAGACCCTTGCCCTCATTGTAACAGTTTGGGGTGGTGGGGGAAGCTATAAGTAAGTGATGCCTTATGATTGGTGACTAGGTCATTGCATACCACCCACTCATAGGATTACACATCTTCCTCAGGGAAGTGGCATCTGTTAGCTTGATTACTCAGGCAATAGTAAATTTTCTGTGAAGGAGACTAACCTACTTGTTTGGTCTGTTCTACAAGCTTACCTCTAGGTGATACATCTGCCATGAGGCTCTTACCAGATTCAGTTGCCTGAGCCTGGGCTTTTCAGCCTTCAGTATATGGGACACAAAATAAACCTCTTTCCTTATAAAATGCAATGTCTCATAGTTTGTTTTAGTAACACAAAATGGACTCAGTAAAAACTAGGATAGATACAGGCTTATGGTCAAAAATTAAATTGTCAGTTTATATATGAAATAGAAGGTGTAGTTTTATACAATCACAGTAAGTTGCTGTAAAGAATATTGTGTTATTTGAATTGATGTCCCCAAATAGCTTCCAGAGTTTATTAAAGCTTGTATCTTGCATCTCCAGACTGGCTGGAGGAGGTATCACTGTGGGCGAATCCTAGGGTCCAGCCCTAAAGTGTATTTGGGGTTGGATGTGGAATTCCAGCCTAAGGTATGCAGACAGCAGTCTGAGTTCTACCTGGTTTCCCTACTGTTTGGCTGCTGGATTTTACTTTTGCTTTTGGTGGTGGGTTTTCTCTTTATTGTCATTATGGTAATTCCCTTGATCTATAAACCACAAATAAATGTATTCCTCCTATAAACTATGCCTGGTATAGATGTTCATCCCAGCAATGTGTAGCTGACTATGAGAAGATATCCCATATTATCTTGAAACTATATTTATTGTTATGAGACTTGAGGCTGGCTTTTAGCATTGCTGACAAAAGTTCTGACATTGTTCTGATGTTTTCTTGAGGACTGGACAATAGGGAGGGTGGGGCGGAAGGGGAGGGCAAGGGCGGGGTTGGGGGACATAAAACTGGACCAAAATGGCAATGGTACTATAAACCTCTACATCCTGAAAGACAGACTAAATGGTTGAGCCTTCATCAGATCCTTAGAAGAAACACCTGAATTACATGGCCCTGGCGAGGAAAAGATGAAGACTAACCTTAATCTTCTCCTGTTTCTTTCTCTGTCTCTGTCCCCCTTCTCTCTATCACCTTTATATTAGCTATCTTTTCCTTCTTTCTTTTTTTTGTTATATTTATAGTTATGAGAAATATGCTAATTTATAGATAAAGATCATTGAAAAATTCTAACTTCATACACACAAAATGGAATGTGTAAAATTAAAATATCAGGAGTCTAAATTCTTGTTGATTATATCTGTAGATACTATGGTCAGAAATTCCAATTTTCAGTGGACACTCCTTTGAGTCTTAGTAATGACAGGATGGGTGTGGAACACACAAATCTTAGCACACAAAGCACAATGGGAAAGAAAGTATCACCTTCTACCAGTTAATCTTCACATTAGTCACCACTCAGTTTTCAGATGAGAAGCTCTGCTTAACCTTTAACTAGGCAAATTGATTTCCTTTCCAAGAAACCATACTGTCTGGAATTGAAATGAAATGATTGTCTACTTGGTGGAGGGCTTATGTGTGTGTGTGTGTGTATGTGTATGCATGACTTTTGAAAAATGCCAACTAATATACAAAGGCAGAAACATCAGAACAATGTCAAAACTTTTGTCAGCAATGCCAAAAGCCAGGAAAGCATGGGATGACATATTTCAAACATATAAAGTAAGTAATTGTCAAACATTACCATATCAGCAAAATTCTTCATTAAAATAGATGTAAAATGATCACATTTGAGAATAACACAATATAAACCAATTAATGATAACTAGGCTAGGAAAATTCTTAAAGGAATATTACACATTCAGGAAGAAGATTCTCACATGGGAACACAAGAAAGAAGGTGTGTCATGTTGGATAACAGGTGGAAAGAGGAGAATGGAAAGGCATCAGTCATGGCCAGCATAGCTAACCTGCAAACATCCAGCACTACCAGGAGAAGACGAGAACTACCAAGAGAACAACCAACCACCCAGTGCAACAAACACAAATTCATAACCGATGACAATCTCTTCTAAATATAACTTTCACACCAGAAGAGAGAAAGAGGGCTACTACATGCTGATTAAGAGGACATAACTATTATAAATGTGTATGCACAAAATCTTGAGACATCCAATTTCATAAAGCAAATATTACAAGTCATAAAAGGCCACATAGATCTGAAAACAATAATGATGGGAAACTTTAATATCCCACTCTCTCATGTGGATAGGCCTTGCATATTAAATTTGAGGAAGGACAATTCAACAAAATTACAATGTAGATTAACTGGATTTTACATATATCTATGGAACAACCAACCCAAGCAGATAAGGATACACATCCTTCTCAGTGGCACATGCAACCTTGTCTAAACTTAACTACATTATAGGACACAAACACAGCCATAACAAGTACAAAAATACAAACAAACATTTTCCTGCATCCCATTAGCTCCCAGTAGTATAATACTAGAAATTAATAGCCAGATTAGCCTCAGGAAATAAACACTTGGAGACTGAACAATATGCTTTCAAACAAAAAGTTAATCATTCAAGCAATTAGGAAAGAGTCTAAAAGATTCCAAGAAATGAATAAACTAAAACATTCTTAGAGTTAAATGAATTCAAACAATTTGAAATAAATAATGAAGTCTCAGATTCAACTGGTATATTTGAAACAGTGACTAGGATCCTTTATAGGCAGAATTTCATCACAAATCTTCAATATGGGTCTCTTTACACAAATTTTTACTTGGCCAAAGTCATCTTTCCAATGTATGTCAAGTTTATGGTGCAGGTTCCACTGTTCTCTACATAATTTCATGTTGCTTCTCTCTTGTTCTTTCAAGCTCAAGCTCAACAGTGCTCAAATTCAACAACAGTTGCTTTTCATTTTCCTCCATTGTTCTGCTGATTTTCTTGTTCTCATTAATTATGAAAAGAATCAAATCAACACTATAAAATGTGCATCAAGCCTAAGGATACTGGCTTACATGACAGAGTGGCACAGAATGGTGTTCCATCAAGCCTTGGGCATCAACCTCAACAAAAATAAAATCGAGACAGCTCCAGTTGTTTCTAAAACTCCTTCCATTCTAGGAATGATGCCATGTGAAAGTTTGCAGTTATCCTTCTTATCCAATTTAGAATGTAAAACCACATAAACAATGTATTATTTATAACTAATTCCAACAGTATACAGGTAGTTTCCTATGTTATTCCAAAAAATTCAACTTACATAAATTTTGCATTGTTTCCTAAACTATGGAAATATATAAGACAAGTATCAACTTCCATGAAGAGATGCAAAACAGCTTCAACATTTTATCATGCAGAGGTTTCTCCAGACACTTATCAATGGTTTCCCATTTATATGAGAAAGAACATGAATGTTCTGAAATGTATGACTCCCAAGTCAGACATTTCACTTAACCAGTTATATGAAATGTTAATGGCTCTTTAGTGTAGGCAGTAAGAATAACAACAACAACAAAAAAAAAAATAAGGGTACATTGGCATCAACCAAATACGTATGCAGACATATAAACTGTGCACGCCTCTAAAGCTTCATACTGTTATGGTTAGAATTCCAAAATGATAACCACTTGTACAATATTGTCCTCTTTTCAGTGTTCCCCTGTGTTAATAACAAACAAATGAAAGAGGTAGAAAAATTCTTTCACAGAGGCCAAATTTCAGTTTTCCTATGGCCAAAGATTCTTTCAAGGCAGCTGTATGTTCTGTGAGAGATATTTATGAAAACAAAGGATGTACAACTTGTGGCATTTTTCTCTCTACTCCTACCATATTAACCCTGGAAAACACCAGCTCTGGCTTCACTACTGTTCTCTCTGCCTGCCTCCAGCCAAGCTCAATGCCATGATTTCACCAAATAATAGTGGTAGAATGATATGTTTATAATGTAAATAGATGCTACTTTTAGATCTCAAAAATTTCCTAAGAATATTCTAGATGCCCAAAGGGGGAAAATAAAATCTTACCATGATCTGGAAAAGCAAATATTATCTAAACACTTCCTATTTCTATGTCGACATAAAGAATAGACACCCAGGACCACAGGAAAGGAGCAGGCTACAAGATCCTCTAGGGAAAAAAGCCTGTGCAAGATATTAAAGTTACAGGTACATGACAGTTAGAAAGAAATAGAAAGTGAGCCAGTTGTCCAGGAGTCCATGTGTTTAATGACAGCATTCTGGAAGGCTGAAGTCAGAATATGGCTGTGAGTTTAAGACCACCCTTGACTACCAAGTGAGTTCCAGATCAGAAGATGTAGAAGAAAAAGAAGAGGACATTTTATCCAAGGTCAAACATTTTTTATGGTATAAATAAGGAATAGTACAGATGTTGGTAAAGAAAACCTTTCTAAATTTGGATATGACTTGCGTTTACATAATTTGAATGTAAATTTGCTTGGCTATGGCAGCCTTAAAGAAAATTTATTCTCTTTTCTATTGCTGAAAGAATTGGAAAGGAAACAATCTCATCTTGGATTTCCATTTTCTGTGGGCTTAGTTTTAATGAAAGTGAAGAAGATCATCCTTGAGAAGTATCAAATATTAGAATGAAAATACTAAGCAGTACTATAAAATTAAATATATTTGAAAGGCTCCTAGGAATGTGACTAGTTCAAAGATCAACTTTCCTCACAGGTAGGAATGTTTTACTAAAACCTTTGAAAACATGGGCATAATATCAACTGGCCTTTGCTAATCAAATTTTGTTCTCCTTGAGACTTCCTCTATCACATTCTAATGAATAGTAAGTTCTTATATTGAAACAAATATCTATTCTTAATTTTCACTTGTGATTTTAGATTTGCCTTCCTGGCCAGCATAGGATGAATCTAATTTCTCATCTAAGTCCTGCCACTGATACACTTAAATACAGCTGGCAGTTCTCATGCTCATCTGAAGTCTAAACATGTCTAAGTCCTTCAGTACTCCCTCACATCAAGTGGTCCACATACAGTCCATTATAAAGCATTAAATCCTATAGAGGTGTGTGTGGGGGTATACATTGGAGCATACCTGTATGTGTGTGTATATGAAAGCCAGATGTATGGACAACATCACCTTTCCTGAGACACCATCTCTCACTGGTGTGGAACTCACCAAGTAGGCTAACTTGGCTGCCTGGTGAACCCCAGAAATCTGCCATTCTCTCTCACCCCAATATTAGGATGATAAGTGCAGCAGCACAAATGGCATTGTATATGCTCATTTGGAGATTGAACTCAGGTCTTCACACTAGCAAGGCAACCATAGAGGCCATTGTTTTCAGATATTTCTATAATATACAATATGGAGCATTAAATAGAATATCCTAGATACATTATGATCATGATAATTTAAAATTCTTTTGTGTTGCTTGTTCTGACTAATACCTTTAATATTTCCTAGTACACTAATATTTCTTGCATTCTGTTTTGATCATGAGTTTGTCTGAACTCCAGTATTTCCATTATGTGATTTTATATTAAAACTTTTAATTTTGTTCCAATGCAAAACAAAAACTTCCTTAAATTATTTCATTGTTAGTTTCAGCCTTTGAAACTGGCTAGTCCCTCCGCAATATCAACTTCTTTATTCATTTTATCATTTGTGAAACAAAATACCCCATCATGTATATCTTAATAGAATATGATTATAAGTGATGACCTTCTAGAATAATTCTTCTACCCATGGTGTCATCCATACATTGCCCTGGAGATGTTCCTCAACATTATCTTGAGACATTGTTAAAATTTCTATGGGGGTGATGCAGTTTTCCTATCATTTTGCTGACTTAAAGGTCTATTTCTCCCCCTCAAAAGAGCATAGTATCAGTTAATTTATACTCAGTGGATCAATTTTCTGAGTAGCTAACACTTCATTCTAAATTCTCACAAATCAAGTATTTTAACTTTCTGTTTCCCTTACTGGTTACTTTAATTTAGCTTAGTTCTATTACTAGCAAAAGACATACACACACTCTCTTTGTTGCTATCTCTCATTCTCTTTTTGTGTGTGTTTATAAGATAGAAGAATTATTTTGGTTTTAAACAATGTAACAATGCTAGAGACTTGAGGATACCTCCTCAGTTTAAGAAATACATAAAAATGGTATAATTTACTCTATACTCCTGTGAATGAAAAATTTTAAAGATAAGAGTGGGTAGAAGAAGACTAAGTAACTTATGACATTTACTTGCAAAAGCTGTTGGCCTGGGGTTCAGTTACCAAGCTACCCTCCTGAGTCACATGCAAAAAGTGGCACAAGCATTTCATTTGCCATAGCAAGAAGTCCTGGCACATGTACACACACAAATAAATAAATAAATAAAAATAAATAAAACCAATGACAAATGGCAAATAAATAAAACTTTTTGAAGACAACTAATAGAGGTCTTATAAGCTTGTGGGCTGGAGAAGTGTGCTGCAGGAATCATCGTAATAAGTTTATTCAACCTAACACATTTCATAGACACATGGATCTATCAAAACTTTACATTTCCAAAAGAAAGGTTTCAGTTTTTGTGGAGAGTGTGATTTAAACACAAAGAAATAGATGTTCACAGCAAAATGTGTGATTTAAACACAAAGAAATAGATGTTCACAGCAAAATATTTGCATTTATTGCCACCAGCCACTTCTACATTTAGTATACACACTAAAAATTTAGTATATTAATTTATACCAAAAAGTTTTATTTTTTTTTTCTGAAAGTGTCAGTATGGCAATGATAGTTTAAGGCAAGTTTCTTAGAATAGAATGCTTTCAAAGCTTCTAAGTCATAGTTGATCTGCCAAGTTATGCTGCTGGCCCCTTCTATGCCATGGGAATAACCTTCTAAAATACAAGAAATCACAGTCCCCAAAGAGACAACCACACCACACAGTCAAGCAGGTCATCCAGAAGAAGCACCCAGAAGAATATCTGAGTTGCACTACTCAGTGACAGCCACAAAACTGGTGTTGTCTCCTGGGTCCTCATGCTGCTCCTGCAGAGGCCTTCCATAGCCTAGGAGATGAATGCTCCTAGTTCTCAGAAATTTGAGTCAGTTTCATGACCTGACTCTAGACCCTTAAGCCTCAGCTAAACTCTTACCAGAGCATCCATCTCACCAAACATTATCAGGGTATCTGTCCTACAGCTATCATAGCATCCAGCCCACAGAGCAGAGTAGGGGCTCTGTCTCCTTTTTCCCTAACTGACTGTGTCACTGTCCTAAAAACACAGAGACTGGTGTGGTAAATGTGGTGTTCATTTTATCAGTCAGGGTAGAGTCATGCACAGACAACAATGAATAATCCTACTCCTCACTTACATCATACATTTCTTCTACACTGATTTTCTTACAATAAAATATTATTAATAATAATAGCCAGTATTCACCAAGTGCCTTGTGCTGTTCTAAGCTCCTGAAACAGCTCATTTACTGAAGTAACTTAAAAGAACATGCGCAGATTTGTTCTCACCACATATTTCACAATGTATTTTACTCTCAGATTTTGCTACTTTTACCACAAAATGTCTTCCAATGCAAACTAGAACATCAGTTTGCCCAACTTCTCCTTCAGTCTTTGAGCTAGCTAAAATCCTGACACATCCAAGAGCTGCAGCAACTCTCTTTATTGAATTACATGAAATTTCAGTAGAAATGTATTTTTTAAAAGCATGCTAATAGAGAAAATTTTGTTTGAAGCATGTACACTTCAGATTTTGAGTATTAGTAACTCACATCATGAAGAATTAAGCTGTCTATAAAGTAAATGACATCATGATCTGACCTCTGCCTTTAATCATCTCATTCTCTGGGGCATCCTGATGTCCTTACACATACTGTTTCTCTCAGAATAAGATGACCTCTTCACAAACTAATTCATCTGAAAAATACCAGCTCAGCAAATCCCCTCCCCCATGAGAAGCTTTCTTTCACTGATCTCTCTATTCTGCACATTACCTCTGTGTCACATGTCTGCTTTTCAAGTTACTCTTGGCCTGTTGGACATTAACTGTACTCTGGGCTAGAGTCCTTGAGTTTCTCCAGACTTTGGCATGGTGCTGTGTTTGGTGCTCATTAAACTTGATTACATAAATGAGAGAAAAAATCAAGGAGCTGCATTGTGAGACAACAATACACTATTTCTTCTTTTGTTAGACTTAGTGCTAACAAGATTTTCTTAGACACATTGTAGTGAGAAGTCCATTCCAGTTCCTACATTGTTTTGTTCCTCAAAAATCCTCTCCAGACACCATTCAAATCCATTCTTCTGACACCATTAAATCTACAAAGGCTATATTGGTTAAAAATTTTAACATGATGAAGTTTTAGAAAAAAAAAAGTAATAGCAAGTGTCTCCAGCAACCCTTTGTGAATGCATCTGCCCCCTCTGCATCAGCCTAGGCAGAGCTGGCACTGTTCTCTGGCAATCACAGAAGCCCTCCGCTCCATACATTCATCAGATATAAATAGATGCAACTTCTCTTTCCTGCTCTTACAAGCACATATTACATTGATGTGATTTGTTTTCACATTCAAGAAAGGCCAGGAAGAAACTTTAGTAAACACCATGAAACATCTGGGATAACTTTAGTATAATAACTCACATAAACCTAGAGAAACATTAAATACAGACTTTTGAAGGTCAAACTACTTTGCCTCATGTGAAATGCATTAATAATATGAGAGCTTCAAGAACCAGCAATCTACCAAAGATTTTGCACATTAATTTCTTTTTCCTCACCCTATCTTTAGCTTCTTTACATCATGTCATGTCCTCAGGTAAAACTGATTTCCATAGAGCCTTATTATTATAAAATACAGGGCAAGCAATATTGTGACCCCCCCCAGGAACCTCAAATTTAGGTAAACTCACGTTCCCTCTCTTATATTCCTCCTATAATTTACATGTAATTTATTTTTATTTCCTTGTGTCATTTATTTCTATTTTTTGTCTGCTTGGAATGGTTGACCTCTGAACTGTCTAGTCATTCTCTACTTTTCTTTCATGTATATGTTACATATCTTACTTAGCAGTCCTGTGTGCATTCCTGAGTCTGTGTGTACATATAGTTTTAATGCAAAGCTTGTCTTTTGTGCCTATAGTTTACTGTTCATATCTTCCATGACACAGAACATTCTTGAAAATCTTCAATAAATATCACTGAACTGTGATTATATTCCCGAATAAAAATCACCACTATGTTCAGACTAAGAATTTTGATTCTCATGAGTCATCTTCCAAATGCCATTTGTCATTCCACCTGTGATTAAACCATCCAGACAAAATAAACTTCCTCTTAGAGAGTAGTGCCACCTTCTGACACTGCATCTTCCTTGGGCTAGCGTTCTAATACAATGTAGACATTTTCAGATCTCCAAAGAGAGACTTATTTTCATGATTATGTTAGTGAGGCAATGTGAACACTTCAAAACACAGACTCTGGTAAGTTACTTTCTCTCCAAAAACTTCCAAATTATGACAAGTTGAGAAATCATGTCTAGAGCACCCTGCAAGTTTTACTGGGGGACTGTAAATAGGGAGGTTCCACTGGAAAGCAATGTCAGCATGTAATGAAAATTAGTCCCCGCCTCAGTGTAGCAAGTCTGGGTCTTAGGAAAATGACAACATATCTCTAAGGAGACCTACTTCATGTGGATGGCAGAATCTCTCATGTTCATTTCTGGTCCAAATGTGAGTATGGTAAGATTTCCAAGTCTTCCTGAGTTTATTGTCATTGTTTTGTTTCTTAGAACTTTAAATGAAAGTATCATTAATTAGTCAGTATTGAGGAATTGTTATATAAATATGTTCCTACATTTAGGGGAGCTCCATATGCTGGAGGAGTAATATTGACCCAACAGTGGTATATGCAAGTCCAAAGCAGCTTGATCTGAAAGGTACCAAGTACCATGCAGAAAGCATATGTGGAAGAATTCATATTCCTGAGTGCTACCCAAGACACATTTGCACATAGCATCTTTGCATAAGACAAAATATTTCCTATAAATCAAACAGAGTAGAAAAGTACAACTACTAAAGATAAGAGTCACCCAACAGTCCACAGAATTTGAAGATATTAAGACCTAGGTGATTTACAAGTATAAAATTTGTATTATTAATGCTTTCTCATTAATGCTATTTCAGCAACTCATCATTATTCAATTTGTCCTTCAGTATCCAGCCACAGATGATTTGTGCTCTGTTCAGGACCTGTTTTCTAGCCATTTCTTCTTAGATAGCAGCAGTAGTTCAGAGGAAAGCATGGCCATCCAATAGCCCCAGATTTGTCTCTTCTTCATGAAGATGTCTTTTCCTACTGCCCTGGAAGAAAAACATCCTGTCAGAGGTAATGTTTTAAAGTAGAAATAGTCAAACAGAAAATACAGAAAAAGGAAAAAGCCACAAATAATATAGACAGACTATAATGAAATCTGTAGGATATGTGTAGATATTTCTGTAATTATGACCTCAGGATAAGAGAATTTTTATATTTTTAAAATATTTTTATTCATTTGTTTATTTGAGAGAGAGAAATAGAGAAAGAGGCAGAGAGAGAGAGAGAGAGAGAGAGAGAGAATGGGCACACCAGGGCCTACAGCCACTGCAAATGAACTCCAGATGCATGCACCACCTTGTGGCTTATGTGGGTACTGGGTAACCCAGCCTCGAACTGTGGTCGTTAGGCTTCTTCACAAGCAAGTGCTTAACTGCTAAGCCATCTCTCCAACCCAAATAATATAATTTTTGTTTTACTTTCATTTTATCTTGTTAACACACTTAAATAGGTTATGTTTTCAGTAACTTTTGCTGAGGATCCATAGCTCTGACACTTTAACACCCTAAGTCTGACTAGCTTCAATTAATACTCTATTTGGGGGAGTAAGTTTTTTTTATTTGTCTCATATATAGAAGTGTACTTAATTTCTGGAATGATTGCTTCTCTATGGAAACTTTGAATGTACAAAGAAACCTCAGTATTTTGGGGTCTAGATCATATACTGGAGTTTTCACTGTAGAATCTGAAATGTGAAAAACAGAGATGGCTTCCAAGGAGCTTTCCAAGTCACTCAAACTGCCATTGTACTGATGGGAACCCTATGTGATGCTCACAGAAAATGATCTCTCCTTAGGGTAAGACTAGTGTGGCTTCTGAGAGGGAGACATCCACACTCTTTTATAAGGAAACTCTGAATTCCTGGAATAGTTATAATAATTTTCCACAGAAGGATTTCTACCATCTCCTACACTGTGATCCTTATCTGATTGTATTCCTGAAGTCCAGCTGTGCGCCCTCATAAGCTCCATTCTTATCTACTAATTATATTTCTCTTTCATGTCATTTTTTTCTGATGTCATTTTAAATTTATGTTTATAATGTGGTGTGTGTGTGTGTAGTGTAGTGTATGCATGTGCATGAGCCCTTGATGTACCCCATGTGCTCACCCATGGTATATTAAGCTCCAAACAAAATCTTTTACTAATACCTGAGCATGCTATTTTTCACCTGATCCCTGCTTCCTTTTACAGGACTGGGTATACAGGCACAAGTTTCAAACTAGAATGGTTTCAGGCCCCGTCAGAACCTCATGGTTGTGTAGGAAGTGCATTTACCAGATGAGCCATTTTTCTAGTCCAGGAATCATATGCATCTTAAGAAATTTCAGTAAATAGTGTTGAATGAATCAACTAACAATATTAAGATTAATTTGACATGCTTTGTGAGGAGATATTACATAGAAAGAATAGGATAAGCATATTAAAGGCCTTAGACCAAATATAAAGAAATCATCTGAGGTTTCTTGGCAATTTGCCTATGCTATAAAGAAATCACAGAGAAAAATCAACTCCTACCAAATCAGAGATCCAGAGACCCAGAGGCCCCCAATACCTCATCACTGAAGCAGACCAAATTTGAACCCAACATGGCTCAGGGAAATTTTGCAGAAGAGGGGGTGGAAAGAATGTCAGAGCCACATGTTGGGTCATGAAACACAGAGATATTTCTCCTACCCATAACTGAGGGCTAACTCCACAATGCATGACCCATATACCTCAACAAGGAGAGGCGAAGGGGAGGGGGTAAGTCACGGATAAGCCTAATAATGGTACCACACTGACTGTATTTGCTGAATACAAAATTAGTTAATACAAAAAAGAATTTAAAAAAAGAAATGAAACTGGAATTATCTATGCCTACCTATTATGAAGGAGGTTTTGCTTAGCTCATAGTTCAACAGCAAACAGTTCTGAACAGAGCTAGCCTGGAAGTCTCCCTATAGACATCTCCGCACCCCTCCACCCCAGCCATCTTCTCCTTTCACATATTAGCCAATCCTTGCTCAAAGACAAACCATGTTCTAAGGGAAGAATTTTTAATTTTCTGTATAGCTTAGTATACCTTTATTACAGGGACTATTTGGTTTTTATATTATTTTGCTAATAAAAACTATCAAAAATTTAGGACTGGAGATATAGTTAGCCATTAAGGTACTTACCTGTGAGGCCTAAGGATCCAGGTTTGATTCTCCAGAACCCATGTAAGCCAGATGCACATGGTGGTGCATGCATCTGGAGTTCATATTTAGTGGTAACAGGCCCTGGAATGCCCATTCTATCTCTCTGAAAAATAAATAAAATAGGGGCAGGAGATATTGCTTAGCAGTTAAGCACTTGCCTGTGAAGCCTAAGGACCCCAGTTTGAGGCTTGATTCCCCAGGACCCATGTTAGTCAGATGCTCAAGATATGCGTCTGGAGTTCATTTGCAGTGGCTGGAAGCCCTGGTATGCCCATTCTCTCTCTCTCTCTCTCTCGGCCTCTTCCTCTATCTGTCGCTTTCAAATAAATAAATAAAAATAAACAAAAAATAAATACAAAAAAAAAAACTATCAAAAAAATTTAAAATATAAAAGAGATTCTTAAGCTTTGCTTCACTTACATAACAGCATCATATTCAGGCACATCAGGTTAGTTGAACAGACAGACAATATAAGCTTTGCTTGCCATTTAATTGAAATTTTCAAAGAAATAGGCAGTATTAATTGATATAATGTATTTTATTTTGTGTGATATATGAAAACATCATTTTTTGATTAATTAGTATAAAACTATTGAAACAATTAAAAATTTTTATATAAAGTCTTTGAATCCAGTGTGTATTTAATACTCATGGCACATTTCATTGTGGACTTATACATTTCAAGTACTCACTAGTCACTTGTGGCTAATAGTTCTAGGGAAAAGCAATTTTTGTTTGACATAATTGTAAGCCACGAACATAATGTAAATTTAGAGAAGGGTGATCTACTATAAGTGAATTTTTGTCCTGTAATGAAACAAATGGATTTTTACACTGTAGAAAAAATAATGTCATCTCCAACAATAATTTCATTGTCATGCAGAGATACAGCCATTTTTGTACCTTGGTGCTCCATCCTTCTTAGTATTCTTTTGCCCATGAGCTAAAAATAATTCAAGTTTCTAAATGCAGCAAAATTCTTTTTTTCTTGATAATTATGAGCAAACTATTTTCTACATTTATCATAACTTACTCAGATTCTATGTGTGCTCATATTTATGACCACTCCCCACTGACCTGGTACTTTCCAGGAGGGCTAGGCTGGCTAGCCAGCAGTCCTCAAAGATCTGCCTGTCTCTGCCTCCCCAATTCTGGGATTACAATGTGCACCACCATCACCACTCTTTTTCTTTTTGAATGTGGGTTCTGAGAATTGAACTTAGGTCCTCATGATTGCTCAATAAGCACATTACTGACTGAGATATCTATCCCCCTATTACCCATATTTTACAGTTATTTAAAAATTTTGTTTATTATTCATTTATTATTTTATGTGCATGTGCATGGCTGTGCATGTACCACAACGTGCATGTGTATGTCAAAGGACAACCTCGTGGTGAGTATTTTCCACCTTCTGAGACAAGGTCTCCTGCCCTTGCAACCTTGAGCTTCAGTGAGGTATGGCTGGCTTTTCATGGTTGCTAGGCAATTGAACCTGGGCCATCAGGCTTTGCAAGCAAGTATCTTTAACTGGTAACTCACACCTTTAATCCTAGTATTTGGGAACTTGTGACAGGAGGATTGCTATGAGTTCAAGTATAATCTGGGCTAGATAGTGAGTTTCAGGCCAATCTGAGTTATACAGTAATACTTGTCTCAAAAATCTAAGAAAAAAAGGACAGAAAGATACATACATACATACATTGTCATCCCTTTTCACTTGAGAGTTTCTCAGATTAGTCATAGGTGGTCTCTCCACTTTTTTTTTTACTTATTTGAGAGCAACAGACAGAGACAGATGCAGATAGATAGATAAAAGCAGAGAGTGAGTATAGGTGCACCAAGGCCTCCAACCACTGCAAACAAGCTCCAGACACGTGCGCTCCCTTGTGCATCTGGCTAACATGGGTCCTGGGGAATTGATCCTCGAACTGGGGTCCTTAGGCTTCACAGGCAAGCGCTTAACTGCTAAGCCATCTCTCCAGCCCCCAGTCCCTCTACTTTTTACCTTTCCTGTTATCACAATACAATCTTTATCTTCTGCTAGTGCTGAATTATTATATTGCTGAATTGCTTTTCAATTTCTTCATCACCATTTTGCTGTGAAGGTAAAACCTGTCTTTTCTCTGGGCCATCTGACTACTCTGGCTATTTTTGACACTGTTTTTAGTGAACAGTTTAATGCACCAGGAAAAGTTATTGATAAATGAGTAGTTATCTAATTCAAAGCATTCTACAGCTTGAGAGAAACAGAATTGTTGAATGACTGTTATTTCAAATATTTTTTTCTTTGAATTAATGCAAAAATACTTCAGGGATATATAGTCTGTTATAGTGTACACACACACACACATGTTGATTCTTAACCTATCAGTCCATACCTTCTAGCTGTGTTTCCGAGACTTGCTGAGTAGTGGGTGTGTGGGTCTTCATATAAACAAACAGTAGCATGGGACCCAGAGAGAAGGGCAAAGGAAGACAGCTCGGTATCTGTCTTCATCCTCTTGCAACTCAGAAAAGAGTGGTGATTTTTCCTCAGGATCTATTTTATATTTCTAAGGCCCTCACTCTGGTTTCTGAATATTTCCAATTGGTCCCACCCAGTTAATATTTATGATTCCAAAATATGAAGTATGATAAAATATAAAATTAATTTTCCAGATGAATTTGAAACCTTGTTTAAGTCAATATGTTATAGACACCAGTTTCGTTTTCTACAGAAATAGTATAGTTATATGCAGAATCTAAGCTAAAGTTCGTATCAGGAGATATATCTGAAAGGACTGAGGTATCTGAAGGCTAATAAGTACTAAGGAATGCTAGTTTATGTTGTTTCTCTTTTGTTATTTTTTTACATATGTGTGTTGTGTTCATATGTGTGGGTGCAAATGTATAAATGTACACATGTACATGTGTACACATGCATGTGGAGTTCAGAAGACAACGTTGGGTGTTACCCTCAGAAATGTCATCCACCTTTTTTGCAAGACAGAATTAGAGGTCTGGGGCTTACTCCAGCCAGTGATTTCCAGAGATTTCCAAGTCTACCTACCCGCCCCGCCCCATGAAGACAGGCACTGTGTGGATTCTGCAGATCAAACTCAGGTCTTCATGTTCCCAAGGTAAGCACTGTACTCACTGTGCATCTCCACAGCCTCATGGTTTCCTTTTTTGAATGCTCTCCTTCTTTCCTCATTCCTCAAACTTCCCCTTCTTCCCTGCTTTTCTTCACTTTCTTAAATTAGGAATACAGTTTGTATGAACACATCATGTGTTGGTATCATCATTTCCCTCCTCCTTGCCCCCATTTCACAGAGGGCCCTCCTTAGTGGGGTGCTGGTATCCCCCATGGGGTTGTGGGTTAGGAGCTATGAGAGCAGCAGACAGTTATTGAGGTGGAGGCACAATGCCTCTGGGTAAGCAGTCCCAACCTATAATTCTTATAATCTTTCTGCCCCCTCTTTCACAAAATTCCGTGAGCCATGATGGGTATGTTTTAAAACTACTTCAGTGATTAGCTTTCAGGAGCCTTTGGATTTCTGCTTTAGTATGTGTTGAGTGTCCTCAGCATCTGTCTCCTTTAACCTGGTGCTGATTGTCAGGCTCACATGGAAGCAGCACTCTTGCTCATCTCACCAATTCCTCTGGGGTTTCACCTGGGCCTTGTTTGAAGTGTGAGGAGTGGCTTATTTCCTCATATCTCAATGTACCTTCTGAAAAAGAAAAACAGATTGTCCAACAGAGAATAAAGTCAGCATAGGTTAAATTGGATATGCATTATTAATTTAGGGAGACTTTTGATGTATGTATCTGCTCTTTTAGCCAAAGACTAATAGGAGCTTGTCATTAGTAACCATAAGAAAAACAAACAGTAGCATAGGATTCTGACCTGGTTCCCAGTTCTACCTATGGGTTTCTTTACACTGAGTAGACCTCTTAGCCAATCAGAAAGCCATTGGTTACCCACCAAGGCTGTGTGCCATCATTGTACTGGTGTGTACTTCTTGTCAGGCTGGTTGCTTCTGAGTAGCTTTAGCCCCTGCTTACTCACACTATTGTTGGTCATGTTCCCCCAGTAGATCATGTAGCAATTTCCAGCACTAAATTTAGACTAGCCATCTTGAAAATGAATCCCTTTCGGATTCCAGCCAAGTCTCTCAGTGTGCTGTGTCAGCAGTATGTGGTGTATTTGGCAATAGGGTCTTACCATTTACCTCAGGAAGGTAACCAAGTGCTTTTACAGAAGTCTGTCTTGTTTTGGGGACTTCACAGGTCTCTTTGATGAACAGCTCATTGTGGGTAGTAACCTATTTCTGGTACTCAAGATCCAGGCCAGAGCCAAATGTTTTAAGGTTAGGCTTCATCCCACCCTCTTCAGGACCCTTCTTAACAGATGACCCACTAAAATTCTGTTGAGCATTAAATCTTTTAGTCTACTTTCATGGAGAAAGGTTTCCATGGTACCAGTTCATTTTAAGTTTAGCTTTATGTTTATTTTCCTCCAGCCTCCCCTTCCCCTCCTCTGAAACCCTTCTATCCATCCCTATTGTCTGGGCCTCAAGTTGCCTGTCAGGTATGTCACCAACTCAAGCTGTTCCAGGTTAGGAACCACAGATGAGTGAGACTGTGTGACAACTGTCTTTTTTTTTTTTTAATTTGATTTACTAGTTTTCTTTTCATCAAATACAGGCAGTTTGGTTCCATTGTTTAGGCTCATCTATGATCTACCCCCTCCCATTAAACCCTCCTTGTTGATGTAAATGGGTCGTGCATTGTGGAGTTAGTTCCCAGTTATTGGTATGCTAAATGTCTCTGCAAATCATGACCCAACATGTGACTCTGACATTCTTTCTGCCCCCTCTTCAACAAAATTTCCCTGAGCCATGTTGGGTTCATTTTTGGTCTGCTTCAGTGCTGAGGTGTTGGGGGCCTCTGAGGCTCTGGCTCTCTGATTTGGTAGGAGTTGATTTTTCTCTGCATTGGTCTCCTTCCCCTTTGTGCTGGTATCCGGTTCACAGGAAAACATCACCCTTGCTTGTTTCACCAATTGTCCTTAGTTTCAGTTGGGCACCTTTTGTGGTATGTTGGGGCAGCTCTCTCCATAGGATTGGCATCTATCTGAAAAAGAGAAGCAGATTCTCCAATGGAGAGTAAGTTAGCACCCAGAAAATTGAAATAACACTTACTTTTTTGGTAGCCAGATCGATAGGTGTAGGCCCTCTTGTACCCCATGATTGATGATAGCTTGATATTGTAGAGTGGGCTTATATTTGGGTATGGTTCTGACTTGTTTCCCAGCTCCAGCTGTGGGTCTAGTACCACTGAGTGGATCAGTTAGCAAAATCAAGAGTAATTGGTTCCTCACCATGGCTGTGTGCCACTATTGCACTTGTGTGGGCATCATGTCAGGTTATTTGTTGCTAATTAGATTAGACAATGAGTTGCTCAGACAGATATTGGTCATTTCCCCCAGTCGCCTATGTAGCGCCTTCTGGCACTAGACACGCTGACTGTCTGGGGACTGACTATCTCCTGGCTTCCAGCCATGCCGTTCAATTTTGTGTATCAGCTGCATGTGGAGTCTTCAGCAATAGGGTCTTACCACTGGCCTTTGGTGGGTCATCAAGTACTCTGACAGAAGTCTGTCATTGTTTTGGGAAACCTTGTAGGTTTCTCTGATCAAAAGCTCATTGTGGATGGTAAACAATAAGAAGACAAATACCCTACTCACAAAATGGGGTGCAGAGTTGAACAGGCAATTCACAGAGGAAGAAATGCAAATGGCAAACATACACTTAAGAAAATGTTCATCATCCCTAATCATCAGAGAAATGCAAATTAAAACAACTATGAGATTCCACCTTACCCCAATAAGGATAGCCTACATCAAAAAGTCAAATGAAAATAAATGCTGGCGAGGATGTGGAGAAGCAGGGAAGTGGAAATGCAGGATGGTAAAACCACTCTGGAAAGCAATATGGAGACTCCTAAAAAAGCTGACTATAGAAATACCAACAGATCCAGTTATACCCTTACTGGGCATCTACCCTAAAACCTTCAAACCAAAGGCCAGAGAGATTTGCTCAACCATGTTTGTAGTGGCTCAATTCGTAATAGCTAAAAGCTGGAATTAACCCAGATGTCCATCATTAGAAGAATGAATAATAAAGATGTGGTATATCTACACAATGGAATTCTATACAGCAGTAAGAAAAAACGACATAAAGAAATTTGAGGAAAAATGGTTGAACCTGGAACAGATCATTCTCAGTGAACTTACCCAATCACAGACAATTGTCTTTTTGTGACTGTGTGAGTTCACTGAATATGATCTGTTCCAAGTTAGTCCATTGTCCTACAGATTTCATTGTCTCATTTTTTCTCACAAGTGAGTAGAATCCTTCCTTTAAAAGAAGCATTTTTGTAGGTATGGTTATTATATATTTTCATATTGTTTTTTATAATTGTAAGATCTTAGTTAACTGAAATATCTCATATTTGGAATAAAACAACTGCTTTGAATAATGATCTTGAATGTAATTTCAGTCACCCCTTCCAGTCTACATAATCGATGGTACTTTTGCTTAGGCAAAAGTTTTTGAACACATAATAGCTATGTCAGCTTTCTTTTCATTCTGACCTTCCACTATCTCAAAAGCATCACAAGGTTGTGATCTTTCTTCTCATAGCACAAAGATTAATGGTCTGTGTTGTTGATTGCTGTCAAATTGTCACATATTCTCTGTTGAAAATCACCCAGTCATTAGTACTTAGCTTATTTGATTTAAGACTTGGAGTCATTTTAGATTTAATGAAATATTGTCAATACTTTTTTTCTGTTGTTAATGCAGTTTAATTTAATTAAAAATGTAAGCCAGATGTGGTGGTGCATACCTTTAATCCCACTACTTGGAAGCAGAGGTAGGAGGATAGCAGTGAGTTCAAGGCCACTCTGACATGACATAGTGAATTCCAGGTCAGTCTTGGCTAGTGTGAGACCCTACCTCAAAAAACAAAAACAAGACTTCTGGCCAAGATTGCGAGTACCTAACTGCACCACACATCTCTGGGAAAGAAAGGTAAGACATCAAAGGTTCACTGGATCTTTTAGGGTAGAGTAATCTCCAATAGATTGCCAGTGGGAGGGCACAGAGGGGAAAAAACAGGGAATCGCTGATTCCCTTGCATGGGGGTAGCCAACCCATCCTCCCCCCAAGCGGCTGCCATGCCCACAGTCCCAGCTTCAGGAAACTCCCACACTTACTGTAGGAAAAGGGTCCAAGGCCAACATAGTTCCACTTGCCTCACTGCACAGGGGCAATCACCCTTCTACCCCTACCCATGAGTGACCTTGGCCAGGCTATGCCCACAGGCCCATTGGAGCTCAGGCTCCTTTGATCAATTTGCCTGGCAAACGCATGCCACTGCACCAATCCCTGCTTGTGCAAGCTTACCCTGCTCTGCCCATTTGGTCACTCACTGCTCCGACCGTCACACTTTCATGCGAGGATGGGATGAAACACTGCAAAGTCTAAGAACCTATGGCTGCCAACACAAACTACTCTACCCAGCAAAAGTACCCCTCATAATAGATGGTGAAAGAAAAACTTTCCACGACAAAACTCAGCTTTACAATTATATGAACACAAAACCAAACCTACAGAAGAATCAAATAACCAAACACAAATGAATGCCTACAAGAAGCAGACCACAATAACCAAACTCAGAAAAGGCACAAAAAACTTCAAAGTCCATGAAAACACCAAATCACATATACCATCACAATATGGCAGGGATCAAATCAAATCTCACAGTCATTACCCTAAATATTAATGGCCTTAATTCGCCCATCAAGAGACACAAGCTAACAGGATGGATCAAAAAATTAGACCCCTCAATCTGTTGTCTTCAAGAAACCCACCTCATCACTAAAGACAGACACCTCCTCAGGGTAAATGGGTGGAAAATAATATTCCAAGAAAACAGGAATAAGAAACAAGCAGGTGTAGCTATATTAATATCAGATAAAATAGACTTCAAACCAAAAACAATCAAAAAAGACAAAGAAGGCCACTTCCTACTTATCAAGGAAACAAACCATCAAGAGGATATGTCAATCATAAATCTCTACGCATCAAACACAAGGGCACCACAGTTCATAAACCAAAACCTACTTGACAGTAAAACAGAAATAACCACCAACACCATCATAGTTGGGGACTTCAATACACCATTATCAGTAATAGACAGATCATCCAAACAGAAACACAACAGGGAAGTAAGAGAGCTCAACAAAACCATAGAACACTTAGACCTAATGGACATCTACAGACCTTTCCATCCCAAATCCACAGACTACACATTCTTCTCAGCAGCCCATGGAACATTCTCTAAAATAGATCATATACTGGGTCACAAAGCCTGCCTCCACATATTTAGGAAGATTGACATAATTCCCTGCGTGATATATTGCTAGAAATTAACAACAAAAGACCCACCAAGTATCCCAACAGCACCTGGAAACTGAACAGCACACTTTTAAACAATAAATGGAGAGTGGATGAAATAAAAAATGACATTGCAAAATTTCTAGAAATGAATGACAATGAGAACACATCATACCAAAACTTATGAGATACAATGAAGGCAGTGCTCAGGGGAAAATTCATAATACTCAATGCCTTCATAAAAAAGACTGAGTTCCAGGGCTGGAGAGATGGCTTAGTGGTTAAGTGCTTGCCTGTGAAGACTAAGGACCCCAGTTCAAGACTCGATTCCCCAGGACCCACATTAGCCAGATATACAAGGGGGCACACGCATCTGGAGTTCATTTGCAGTGGCTGGAGGCCCTGGTGCACCCATTCCCTCTCTCTATCTGCCTCTTTCTCTCTGTCTGTTGCTCTCAAATAAATAAATAAAAATGAAAAACAAAAAAAATTTTTTAAAACGACCAAGTTCCCAAATCAATAACCGAATCATCCACCTAAAGGCACTGAAGAAGCAAGAAAAATCCAACCCAAAATGCTCCAGAAGGAAGGAAATAATTAAAATTAGAGCAGAAATTAATGAATTGGAAACTAAGAAAACAATTAAGACAATTGACAAAACAAGAGCTGGTTCTTTGAAAAAATGAAAAGAATGACAAACCCCTGGCCAATTTGATCAAGAAAAAAAAAAAAAAAAAGAGAGAGAGATGCTTCAAATTAACAAAATTCAAAATGAAAAAGGAGAGACCACAACAGACATAAATGAAATTGGGAGAATCATCAGGACTTATTTCAGAAACCTCTACTCCACAAAACTGGATAATGTGGAGGAGATGGATAAAATCCTGGATGCATACCATCTATCAAAGCTAAACTCAGAGCAGATTTAATCTCTTAAACAAACCCATCACACTCTTTGAGATAGAAAAATAATAAAACCTCCTCAGAAAGAAGAGTCCAGAACCAGATGACTTCTCAGTTGAATTCTATCAAGCTTTCATGTAAGAACTCAAACCAATCTTCCTCAAACTGTGCCACACAATTGGAGAACAGGGAAAGTTGCCCAACTCCTTTTATGAAGCTAGTATCACCCTAATTCCAAAACCAGGCAGAGATGCCAAAAGAAAAGAAAACTACTGGGCTATTTCCCTGATGAACTTACATGTAAAGATATTGAACAAAATCCTCACAAACCGAATCCAACAACACATCAATAGCACTATCCACCTTGACAAGTGGGATTCATCCCAGGAACACAGGGGTGATTCAACATATGGAAATCTGTCAATGTAATACACCACATAAACAAGGTTAAACACAAAAACCACATGATCATTTCAATAGATGCAGAAAAGGCCTTTGAAAAGATACAACATCACTTCATGATCAAAACATTGATGAGAATTGGCATGGTTGATTCATATCTTAACATAATAAAGGCAATATACAAAGCTCCTAAGGCCCAACTAATATGTTATGGAGAGAGACTGGAGGAACTCCCACTGAGATCAGGAACAAGACAGAGTAGTCCACTCTCACCTCTGCTCTTCAATATAGTACTGAAAGTCCTAGTTCAAGCAATGAGACAGGAGAAAGAAATAAAAGGGATACAATTTGGAAAGGAAGAAGTTAAGTTAGCTCTATTTGCTTATGACATGATTGTATATGTAAGAGTCCTGAGATACTCCATCCCAAAGCTTCTGGAGGTGATTAACTCCTATAGCAAAGTAGCAGAATACAAAATAAATGCACAAAAATCAGTAGCCTTTCTATATACAAACACCAAAGATACAGAGAAAGAAATCTTGGACATGGTCCCATTTTTAATAGCAATAAAATAAAATAAAATAAAATAAAATAAAATAAAATAAAATAAAATAAAATAAAATAGCTTTGAATAACATTAACTAAGGAAGTGAAAGATCTATACAATGAAATCATAAAAACACTCAAAAAGAAATTGAGGAGCACTTGAGAAAATGGAAAGACCTCCCATGCTCCTGGATAGGCAGAATTAACACTGTGAAAATGGCAATTCTACCAAAGGCAATATACAGATTTAATGCAATTCCAACTAAAATCCCAACAGTGTTCTTCACAGAGATAGAACAAATGATTTCAAATTTCATATGAAAAGTCAGAAGGCCTCGCATATCCAAACATAACCTCAACAAAAGAAATACCTCTGGAGACATCACTGTACCTGATCTAAAGCTATATTACAAAGCCATGGTAATAAAAACTGCATGGCACTGTCATAAAAACAAGAGTATAGAACAATGGGATATACTTGAAAACCCAGACTTTGGGTCAAGCAACTACAGCTACTTGATTTGACAAAGGCCCGAACAATATAGGCTGAAAAAAAAAGACAGCATCTTCAACAAATCATGCTGGACAAACTGGATAACCAGATGCAGCAAATTGAAACCTGATCCACACATTTCACCATGCACTACACTCAAGTCCAAATGAATCAAAGACCTCAATATAAGACCAGAAACTTGACTACTACTGGAAGAAAATATAGGAAGTACTTTCCATGATATAGGAATGGAAAAAGACTTCCTGAACAAAACCCCAGTAGCTCACGATCTTAAACAGTCACTCAAACAACGGGATCATAAGAAGCTGAAGAGTTTCTTTACAGACAAGCATGCAATAAGCAAAGCCAATAGATTACCCACAACATGGGAGAAAATATTTGCTGGTTATTCAACTGATAGAGGGCTAATCTCTAGAATCTACAAATAATTCGAAAACCTAAACAGTCAGAAGACAAACCCCCCACTCACAAAATGGGGCAAAGAGCTGAACAGGCAGTTCGCAGAGGAAGAAATACAAATGGCAAACACACACTTAAGAAAATGTTCATCATCCCTAATCAATAGAGAAATGCAAATTAAAACAACTATGAGATCCCACCTTACCCCAGTAAGGATAGCAAACATCAAAAAATCAAGTGAAAATAAATATTGGCAAGGATGTAAAGAATTAGGAACACTCATCCACTGTTGGTGGGAATGTAAGAGGGTACAACCATTTTGGAAAGCAATATGGAGCCTCCTGAAAAAGCTCATGGTAGAGATACCAACAGACCTAGTTATTCCCTTACTGGGCATCTACCCTAAAACTTTTAAACCAGGCCAGAGAGATTTGGTCAACCATGCTTGTAGCGGCTCAATTCATAAAAGCTAAGAGCTGAAATCAACCCAGATTTCCATCACTAGAAGAATGGATAACTAAGATGTGGTATATCTACACAATGGAATTATATATTGCAGAAAGAAATAATAGTACAATGAAATTTGAGGAAAAATGGTCAAACCTGGAACAGATTATTCTCAGTGAACTTACCCAACCACAGAAAGAAAATTGCTACATAGTCTCACTCATCTACAGCACCTAACCTGAATCTACCCAAGATGCCTTACATACCCATCAAACATCTCATGGACTAGACAATAGGCTGGGTGGGGAGGGAGGGGAGGGTAAGGGAGGGGGTGGGAAATGCAAATCTAGACCTAAATTGCAATGGTACCATAAAATTCTACATCCTAAAAGGCAGACCAAATGGCTGAACCTTCATCAGGCCCTTACAGGGAACACCTGAACCACAAGACACTGGAGAGAGTATGAAGATTGGCCTTAATCTTCTATAGCTTCTCTCTCTCCCTCTCTCTCTCTTGGTCTCTCTGTCTTCTCTCTAACTCTTTTATATTAGATATCTTTTTCTTCCTTTTCTTAGTGGGCACTGACCTGTAACTCTCAGTACCAGCATGTGGCTATCATCCAGAATGAACTTTTGATCACCCACAACATTTCCTAAAGGAAAGAGAGATTTCTGTCAGAGTACTTGATGACCCACCAAAGGTTAGTGGTAAGACCCTACTGCTGAAGACACCTTATGTGGTTGGCACGTAAAATGGAATGGCATGGTAGGAAGCTGGAAGAGAGTCAGTCCCCAGACAGTCAGTGCATCTAGTGCCAGAAGGTGCTACATGGGAGACTGGGGGAAAATGATCAGTATCTGTCCAAGCAACTCATGGTCTAATCTACTTAGCAGCAAATAATCTGTTGTGATGCTCACACAAGTGCAAAAGTGGCACACAGCCATGGTGGGAAACCAACTGCTCTTGGTTTGGCTAACTTATCCCCTCAGTGGCATGGGAACCATAGCTGGATCTGGGAAACAAGTCAGAACCATACCAAAACACAAGCCCGCTCTCCATTATCAAGCTACCACCAATTGTGGGCTACAAGAGGGCCTACACCTATTAAATTCTCTGTAAAAAAGGTTATCTCATTTATCAGGTGCTAATTTACTCTCTATTACTCTCTATTGAAGAATCTGCTTCTCTTTTTCAGATAGATGTAGATCCTAAGGAGAGAGTCACACATTATACCTGAAAAGGGCCCCGGTTGAAACTAAGAACAATTGGTGAAACAAGCAAGGGTGCTGACTTCTTGGTGAACCAGGTACCAGCACAAGGGTGAAGGAGATAGACACAGAGAAAAATCAACTCCTACCAAATCAGATATCCAGAGACAGAGAGGCTCCCAAGACCTCATCACTGAAGGAGACCAAAAATGAACCCAACATGGCTCAGGGAAATTTTGCAGAAGAGGAGGAGGAAAGAATGCCAGAACCACATTTTGGGTCATGATATGTAGAGACATTTATCCTACCCATAATTGTGGGCTAACTCCACAATGCATGACCCATATACCTCAACAAGAAGGGGCCAGGGGATGGGGGTAGGACATGGATGAGCCTAACAATGGTACCAAGTTGATTGTATTTACTGAGTACAAAACTAATTAATAAAAAAGTAAAAAAAAAAAAAAAACAATCTAGGTAATTATTGTCTTCTTAAGTGCATGAGTGAAAAACAGCTTTGCATTTTCATAAATGCTGTCCCATGAATGATGCCTTGCATTTTATAAAAAGTTCATGCTATAAAAATAAATGTAATGGGCTTTCTAATTTTAGTTCTATGGCAGCCACAGGCTCACGCAAGGAAAAATACCTGGTGGAAGTATTACCTTGGAGACCAACTTGAATGAGTGAAATATTGCTGAGGATCAAACCAAGATCTAATACCCCAAAATACATTGGTCAAGAGAAAATCATTGAGAGGCCTATCACGTAAGAAGTGTAAGAGATATTTATCCCATAAAATGAGCAATTCTAAACATAGAAGTTAAAAAAAAAAAACTAAGAAAACATACTAGGAGACCTCCTAAAGTTCATAACTCTGTGGTAACTAGCTCCAAAGACATCAAAGAAGAACAGATGGTCAAAGACTATGAAATAAAGCACTTTTATTTCCAGAACTCAGGAGGCAAAGGATCACCAAGAGTTTGAAGCCACCCTGAAACTACATAGTGAATTGCAGGTAAGCCTGGGCTAGAACTAGACACTATTTCAAAAAAAAAAAAAAAGCCTTTACAGGGGCTATGTATCAGTGCATAAATAAGCATGAGGAGGCTGTGGATAAGCAACTCTGTGCACATGAAGAGAAGATAAATAAGCACTTTGACATGCTTGAAGAGCATGAGAAACAATTTTCTATCAGCTGATAGAAATATAATTTAATGGAGGAGGCAGTGCAGACTATGGAGAAGATGTGGGTGAAGGTTTGGCAGGAGGTGAATGAGGTCCTTGACTGCAAGCCTAGTAAAGAGAGAGGGATTATGAAAGAGGTTGAAATACAGATCAAATAGCTGAGAAGCTCAACAAATCAGATTAAAGAAAAAAATATATAGCAATGGTGGCAGATTAGATCAAGTGAAGGAAAGAATATCAGAGCTTGAACACAACACTTTTAAAATGTTAGTTAAAGAAAGAAGGACAAAAGCAGAATTTGAAAAGCTGGATGAGGAAATGTGTGAACTTTGCGACAGTATTAAAGGAACAAATATTTGGCTTATTGGAATACCTGAGGAAGAAGAGGGACAGGTTGCCAGTACAGAAAACCCATTTCATAAAATAATAGCAGAAAAATTTTCAAATCTTGGGAGAGACATAGACATCCAGGTACTGGAAGTATTTAGAGCCCCAAATACTGGTAACTGTAAAAGGACTCCACAACATATAGTTAAATAGTCAAGAATACAGGAGAAGGAAAAAAATATTATAGTCTGCAAGAAAGAAGCACCAGGTCACATTTAAAGGTAAGTATGTCATATTTCTAAAAAGGAAATCTGTATGTCAGGAGTGCACAGAATGATGTATTTTAGATTCTGAAACAACAACAACAACAAAAAACCTATCAACCAAGATTATTATATCCAGGAAGGCTGTCCTTCACAGTTCAAGGGGAAATAAAAGAAATAAAGACCTTCCATGACCAAGATAAATTAGGGGATTTTGTGACCACTAGACCAGAATTGTAAAAATTGCTTAAAGGTGTCCTACATCCAGAGAAACTTTGACACATACCATCATCAAAACATGTAAATAGGCCAGGCGTGCTGCTGCCAAGCTTTAATCCCAGCACTTGGAAAGCAGAGGTAGGAGGATCACTGAGTTCAAGGCCACACTGCGACAACAGAATTCCATGCCAGCCTGAGCACTATATAGTGAGTCGATTTTACAGTCACATTGCCAAAGCATAGTAAGATGCAGAATATAAGACAATAGATGTTAAATAACAATCCTTGTTCATTTTTATAGGAAACTACCAATTAGTCAAATAAGTTGTCAAGTAATTAAACAGATAATAAAATACAGCATTAAATAGTGGTGAATGGCTTTTACAATCTAATCCTGAAAGTGAATTAACCTCTATTTAGGACATTTTGCTTCAAGATCAAATAATAGAATGAGATACAAGTCAGCAGATTTTCAAACTGAGGGTCTTGAATGGACAGTGCACTAGTCACCATAGAGCTCTGCACCAATGAGGCTCTGCAGCTGAAGGAAGGAGAAAGATGATTGGGAAAGGAAGGGAGAAAAATGTCTGAGGAGACTTGCTTCTCCTATGTCCAACAAAGACAGGCATCACCTGTGAACCAACAATGGTGACTCATTCTACACCATACACCAACTCAACTCTGAAAGACATAATGGCCCACTTTAGATTTTGGCTACATACACAGGAATGTTTGCCCTGTCCCACATGTTCTTGGATATTGGCCTTTTATAGAATTTTATTCTTACTTCTTTCCTGAACTGAAATTTTAATTAGTCATTGACTCTTGGCACAATGAAAATATTTTAAAACATGTAAAAATTTTTTATCAAGAAAAGTTTTCTTTGGAAAATTACAATACAAATACTTATTCCTGTAAATCTTGATTTTGCTTCCTTTATAATATATGCACAATAATCATATATATTTATGTAGTATGCTGTGATGTTTCAAATGCATACAATGTGCAATGATCAGATCAGTAGATAAATCCCGGACTCTTAAGTTTCGAGAAGATATTGTCACTAACCCTAGAAACAGAAAGGTCATATATGCCATCTTGCTTCCACTTTAAATCAGTGACTTAAAGCTAAAGTTCATGCATTTTTTTTTCTATCTTTAGGTATTTTGTTTAAAATCACTTTGAAAGAGTAAGAGTGACTAAAGGGTTTTACAAAAAAATTAAACATTCTCATCTCTGAGGAAAAAAAAAAAAAAAAAAAAACCTTGCCTAAAAGACAAAGGCACTAAATTTGTTGAAAGCATATACAAAATATTGGTTTTTGATGCCAGCTTAGCATGGATTTGCTTACCCAGTCAATATGTCAGGGAATAAGGGATAAGAAGGTTGTGGGAGGGGAGAAGCTCACATCAGGAAGCCTGTTGGTGCAAACTCCCTGGAAGTTAGTGGAGGCGCTTGGCATGGATTCCTTTCATCTGCACTTGTCTACACAGATTTTTCTTGTCTCTGTGATTTCCTTAGGTGTTGAAGGTACCACCACAGCCACTGGCCCTTTGACATGGGAGAAGTGGGTGATATGTTCTTTCATGGGCATATAATCCTAAAATATCTTTAGAGCATAATAGTATTTGGTTTGTTACTTATATTCTCTGAAGCCCATCACTAATATTTTATTACTCCTGGAAACTCTCCCAATATAACCGCACTAAAAATAATGTGACTTTTAGGATATGATAGAATATCTGGGATATGTTTCATTTTTCAATAATATATTTAACAGAGAAAATTCATGTGTGGTCATCAGGTATTGGGAAGTCTGACATATTTGAGCAATATCTTTCAGGTACGTATGCTTCTGCCATTGAGAAATTATGTGTCCCACTAGTTGCTCTGCATCTGCCTATGAGAGAAAAGTAACAAAAGCGGAATCTTGAAGATGGTAGCAGTTGGGCTTGCAAATGTCACACATCATTGAATTTTGTCTTCAGATTCTACCTGAGAAAGGAGCTGGAAAGGGGGAAGTGGAGCAGAGTCAGAAAAGTAGGGGAAACAAAGACACTGTCCAGGAAGAACACCCTCTCCAGGGCAATGTTAAATCAACAGCAGAGGCATACTGGCTTCTTGCAAGTATGTGAGGTAGACAGGAGTAGAGAGAGAAAGTATATGGAAAATAGGGGGGACAGATAAACTTTTACTTTCTTAACAATATTCTCATGAGTTGTTTTAACTTATATGCCATATGCATGGATGCAAATTTTACTGTGGAATTTGGAATTCCAGATAGCTAGCTATATACATATATACATTCACACATAGCAAAATTATAACTATAGTGAAATCAAGATATTAAAATACAGTAGTCTCCAATTTTCCAGTTTCCACTATCATTTTTAATGCAGATTAGAATTTAGGGTCAAGTTGAATAAATAATCTCTAATATTTTATTTTGATCAAAACAACAAGGGGCATTTAGATACTTTTCTAGTGTCTAAAACCTACTTCATCCACTAACCATCTTTGTGAAGGGCTAGGATATTTTGTTTATAAAATTTGATGAATATTTTTATTTTACCTCCTATTCCCAAGTCAGTAAGAAATGGCCCATGTTTGACCTTATTCATTTCACTGTAAATTGAATTAAAATAACTTCCATAAATATTGCTGTGGATATTTCAACAACTGTAGCAAAAATTTACATTTATATTACCATACATAAAGCAGTATGTTCTGTACAAGCATTTACTATTAGTGCAACCCATAAATCAGTGCAATTATCTAGAGTCCTCAGGTCTCTTGAAGGAAAATGAAGGCATACCAGTCAACATTTTTTACTGTTATATATAAATATTCCCTGCAAAACAAATTATTACCTGTGCCATTCAAGAGCACAGAATACATTCCTAAGATAACAAATCTCGATGGCCTTTAATAGATATCTTGAATTGGTGAGCTCACTACAACCATATGAGCTACAAATGTATTAAGCAAATCATCTTCACTGTAGTTCTCATGAGAAGTGACAATCTCACATGTGTAGTCCATAGCCTTTTGTTAACCTATGAGCCTTAAATACCTCTGCCGTCATTACATATTTTGGTTTCAATGTCCTTTGATTACATATAACACTCTGAGAGAGCAGGCCTTCAGATATGTATAAAATTATTACAAATAACTGATGTTGAAAATATCTGTCTTAGCACCATAAACTTCATCTGACATTTAAAACTTAACAAGGGATTAAAATAAAATGGAAAGTTCATACTCATCCCATGGTTGGCATCATTAAGTTTAGCCTTTAGAAACACCTATTTTGGAGTTGGGAATCTAGCCCAGTAGTAGAATGCTTGCCTACCTCTCAAGAAGCCATGGATTTGATCCTTAGCACCACAAAAACTAATCAAACAAAAGCCCAATTTATATGTGTTTGTGTGAATTTACTTGATTCTTGAGAACAATTTTCTTCCCAGAAAGTTGGTCTAGTAGATCAAGTTTCAACCTTTAATAATGTGTACTAGAGACACTGTCATAATGAAATTCCCTGTTTGTTTTGGCATACTCTGTAAAACTTTTCTTTGTCTGCTACAATCACAGATGATCCTAAGCTCATGATCGGGAAGCAGTGATAAAGATTTTGAGGCTTTGCTGAATCATTAGTTAGGCTAAGTCTGGTAGATTGTGTTCAAAAGTAGAATTCAATGCCCTTCCTTGTGAAAGAATTAATTCTCATTATATTGGCATCTGAATTTGCAAAGTCACCTTCAAAACATCCTTTGTCCTGCTTCAGAATATCCAAATGGAATGGTAAACAAGAGAGTCAGGTCATGTGACATGATGCTAGCATTAATTATTAAGGCTTGAAAATATGAAAACCTTTGGTTAGTCCTCATTACCCATTGAAGACATGAAAGGAATTTTGTTGTGGACTTCTTCATGAAAAAAATTATGCCAATTCTTCTGAAGTGATTTATAAATTTGATGATTGTGGTGGTTTGATTCAGGTGTCCCCATAAACTGATGTGTTCAGCTGATGGCAATTTGGGAATTGCAGCCTCCAGGAGGTGGTACATTTTTACAGGCAGACATATGGGTATAATAGACAGCTTCCCCCTGCCTGTGTTTGGCACACTCTCATGCTGCTGTTGTCCACCTCATGTTGTCAATGAGGTGATGTCCACTTTCTGTTCATGGCAACATTTTTCTCGTCCACATGGAGCTTCTCCTTGAGTCTGGAAGCCAAAATAAACACAAGCTGCTCTTGGTCGGGTGTTTTCTGACAGCAACACAAAGCTGACTGCAACAATGATATTTCAAATAAATTCTCAACAGATTTGTGAAAGTATCTATGAGAAAGTTTATAAAATAACATTTATCTGGACATGCAAAAGAAGTGAAAACATGGAAAATCATTTGAAAAGTATATAAAGAGGTTTTACAAGTCCAGACATCCTAACTGATTAAATAATTATAGTAACCTTGATAAGGTGCTATCCCCAATCAACAGTGTGATTGTAGATTTCATTGTAGCTTGAATGCATTCAGAATCATCATGGAAACACTATTGAGTGTGTCTATCAGGGAATTTCCGAAGAGATTTAACAGAGTAGGGAAAAGCCTAATCCTATAGCTTGGAGTACTGAGCTTAATAAAAAGCAGAGAGTGAACACTGACATTTAACCCTTGCTTCCTGACTGCACATGCAGTTGGCCTCATTCTTCTGTTGCCATGCCTTTTCCATCATGATGGGCTGTGCTGTAAAACTATCAATGAAAATAAACCCTCCTTCCTGCAGTTGCTTGTGTTAGGGATTTTGTGAGAGTGACAGGAAAAATAACAAATTCAAATAGTGAATAGCTGCAAGAAACAGCATAATAAATCTAGAAGTAGATGAATATGTGCCATCCAATATGCAAAATAGGTGTCACTGTCATCAAAAGTCTAATTGCTTTTTTTTTTTAACAGATAGTGGTTTATTAAGTAGAAGCCATATAAAAAATTTGACCCCCAAATGAGATCATACATAACAATTAATAGATTTCATTATTGTTGCAGTCAGGGTCACATTAATGGTAGAAATCACCCAACGAAGAGCAGCTTGTGGGAAAAAGAGGTTATTTTGGCTTACAGGCTCAAGGGGAGGCTCTACAATGGCAGGGGAAAGCGATGGCATGAGCAGAGGGTGGACATCACCTCCTGGCCAACATCAGGTCGACAATAGGAACAAGAGAGTGTGTCAAACACTAGGCAAGGGGAAGCTGGCTACAATACCCATAAGCCAGCCCCCAACAATAGACTGCCTCCTGGAGGTGTTAATTCCCAAATCTCCATCAGCTTGGAACCTAGCATTCTGAACACCTAACTTTATGGAGGAACACCTGAAACAAATCATCACAATTATAATATATAAAACATAGCTAGAAGGCAACATGGATATATAAACTTGTGACCTGGTGCATGCAAAAATTTCTAAACAGAATAAAAAAGGCCAAGTAAAAAGAGAAACTGAAATATTACTGTTACTGTATAATATTATTAATAGATTTTTTTTTCTAAAATATACATGATTAACAAAGGAAATATGAAGTTAAGGGCTAGTTCAGGAGTAGAACACTATTCTAGTGAGACCCTAAGTTTGACCCTCAGAACCACTAAAATAAAATGAAGTCACATGTGTTGTGGCTTTAATGCATAATGTTCCCTGAGGTCCATGTGTTTGAACACTTGGTCCCTAGCTTTTGGTGTTTGAGAAGGTAGTATGACTTTTAGAGGTAGAGCTTCAATAGAGGAAGTGGGTCACTGGGGATGGCCCTTGAAATTTAATAGGCCAGGCCCATTTCCTGTTCACTCTCTGCTTGCTGACAATGGATTGTTGATCAGCTGCCTCCTGCTATTGTGCCATGTCTTTCTCGCCAGGATGGGCTATATGCCTTGACTCATGTGCCAAGATGAGTCCTTAAGCTGCTTCTTGTCAGGTATTTTCTCATAATAATGAGAAAATAATTAATATATAAATTTGTAGAAGGAGGCTGGAAACATAGTTTAGCAGTTAAGGTATTTGCCTGCAAAGCCTAATGGGCTGGATTCAATTCTCCAGTACCCATGTAGTCAGATACACAAAGTGGGGCATACATCTGGATTTCATTTGTGTGTCAGGAAGTGGAATCACTGTTGTGATAAACCTACAATGCCTTCCAGAAATAATGTCCAAATTAGCAAAGAGACTCTCTTCTCTAACTCAGGCAGTTCTATCTACTACATAGAACCTAGTTTCACCCTCAATCTCAGCTATAAGAGAATCTAAAACATGGAGCAGAAACTTGCAACCTTCATAGTGGCTATGGTTAGGATAAGTGGCCCCAAAGACTTATATGCTAAGGTTGGTCTCCACCTGCAGTGATTTGAATATAACATCCCCCATACACTGTAGTGCTTTGTGGCACTGTTGAGATAAATCATGGACCCTTTAGGAGGTGGAGCCTTGCTGAAGGAAGTGGGCCATTGGTGGACCATAGGCTTTATAGTCCAGCCCTACTTTCTTTTTATTTTATTTTATTTTCTTGATGTTTCTAATTTATTTTATTTATTTGACAGAGAGAGAGAGACTCTTATGTTAGAGAAAAGTAAACTTATCATCAGCCACTGGATTTTTTTTTTGATTTTTTTTGATTTTTTAATTTTTTTTTAAATTTATTTATTTGAGAGTGACAGACACAGAGAGAAAGACAGATAGAGGGAGAGAGAGAGAATGGGCGTGCCAGGGCTTCCAGCCTCTGCAAACGAACTCCAGACGCGTGCGCCCCTTTGTGCATCTGGCTAACGTGGGATCTGGGGAACCGAGCCTCGAACCGGGGTCCTTAGGCTTCACAGGCAAGCGCTTAACCGCTAAGCCATCTCTCCAGCCCAGCCACTGGATTTTGTAGTGCATTGTTAACATGTTCAGACCAGGGAAAAAGTAAAAGGCACTCCTCTTGAGCAGGTCTATGAGGGTCTTTTCAAGAACGATTTACTGAAAAAGAAAGACTTGGCTACGGACATCCTGCCCTGAATGTACTCAATCTCATCTAGATAGGAAAGACTTTCCCCACAGTGCGGAGATATTCTGGTGGTGACCAGCATATAAAGAGGTCCCAGGAAGAAGTGATTTTTATTTTACATTATTTTATATTATGTTATGTTATTTTATTGCTGGGCTTCCTTGCTCTGTGATGGTGAATGCATCTACTCTGTTGTTGCCATCCTTCACTGATAGCATAACCCAGCTTCTTTGCTTTTACAACATAGACTAAAGACCAGAAACTTGCAAGAAATTCCTCAAGATTCCAGTTCTAGAATGGTATTGCTGAGGTACTCAGCATTCTTAACTGAGCAGCTACTGGATCCACAGCTTCTCTAGCATATAAACTAGACAGTCACTAAGAGATCACCTAGCTGCATTAGTCAGTGTTCTTTAGAGGAACAAAACTGCTAGAATGAGTATGTATTATGAGGGGAATTTGTTAAATTAGCATTTTTTTATGGGCTGGGTAGTCTAATAAAGACTATCTGCAGGCTGGAGAGTGGGAGAAGTCAATAACTGCTCAGTCCATCAGGCTGAATAGTACCAGTCTGGCACTGAAGACCTGAAAGACTGCTAAAAATCCTTTGGTCTTCAGTCCACATTGGAAGGGTTACAAAGCTAGGTTCCAGTGTCTGCAAAGGACAGTAGCAGTAGGGCAGAGGCACTGACCAGTCCATAGCACAGCAGCCAGGAAAAAGGCTCTATTTCCTCCCAGAAATTCTTTATACATAATTCCCCACCTGAAAAGATACTCACTCTGGGACTAGTCTTCATCCCTCCACCAGCCCTTCCTCAAAACACCCTCACAGATTCGCCAGGAGGTATCTTGATTCCTAATCTAATCAAAGCCACAATAGAATTTAACACTCATACCAGCCATTTCGTATTAGCTGATCTAATAAATCTTGTTTTAATTCATTATATCAATTCTGTTACTCCAGTTTGACAGAATATCACATGAACTACTTCTATCTAGCCTACTTCCAGACAAAGTGGTCCTTTCTCTCTGATATTTCATATGCTAAGCCTCCATTATCTGCATTCTGATATGCAAAACTCTCACCAGAATGGCCCACTGAACTCTGTCCCCAGCCCAGCATATTTAACTTTGTGCATATTCTCAGGACAAAGGCAGACTGTATCAAGTTTCTTTGCCAGGATGTCACATAAACTTCCTCTAGCTCAGTAGCTCTTAGCTGAGGCATACCTGGAGTCGATATGTCTGTTTTAGAGTTGATATTTTAGTATCTCAAAATATTGTTCAGGTCACTTTAGTAGAAGTTAACTTCTGCAGAATGTTAACAGGCAACAGTTAGTTATAAGGCTTTACAAAAAAAGTTGCCATCAAGAGCATTTACTTCTGGAATAGGTTAACAGACAACAGTTATAAAATTTTACTAAAACTTAACCAAAAAGATCAAATTTTTTTTAAAATTTTTATTTATTTATTTGAGAGTGACAGACACAGAGAGAAGGACAGATAGAGGGAGAGAGAGAAAATGGGCGTGCCAGGGCTTCCAGCCTCTGCAAACGAACTCCAGACGCGTGCGCCTCCTTGTGCATCTGGCTAACGTGGGACCTGGGGAACCGAGCCTTGAACCGGGGTTCTTAGGCTTCACAGGCAAGCGCTTAACCGCTAAGCCATCTCTCCAGCCCAAGATCAAATATTTTTAAAAGCAGCTTTTTAAAATACCAGTACTTACTCACCTATATTCCTTAGATAAGCATTCCAATTTGAATGCAAAATATCCCTCATAGCCTCATGTGCTTGAATCTTGATCCTTAGCTGGTAGCACTGTTATAGAAGTTAGTGGAGTCTTAGGGAGTTTCAAGCCCGAGGAAAGAAAGCGTACCACTGTGGCAGACCTTGGGGCTCTATAGATCAACCCTTCTTGCTGCACTAAGCTCACTTTCTCTACCTGATGGTGTAAAGTTGTGAAGCCCAAATGTCTGAGCTTGCTAATTTTTTTCCCATGATGATAAAACTTCCCCTCAAAACTATAAGCCAGAAATAAACCCAATCTTTCCATAAGCTTATTTCTAGTTGGGTGTTTTTTCACAGCAATGAGAAAGTAACTTACAGAAAAATGATGCTGAGCAGTGGAGTCATCCCTGCACTAAACATGACCATGTGGATCTTGGTCTTTTGCACTATGCACAGAACATGGACAAAAAATGGAACTTTGGGCTAGAGAATAAGAGCTTTATGTGACATTCTGGTGAGACGTTGGAGGACTCGAATGCAGAGAGAAATGCAGGCAATAGAAGCTACGCTAAGAATTTTCAGAAGTAAAGAGGGACTTTTCCAGGAGCTGGGCTAGAGAAATATGAACAAAGAACATTTATTGACACTAACTTCCTAGGATAAAACCATATTTACTGGGCCAGATCTCAATTCTGTGAGGAGAGACAGTAGAGATCAAATAATAGATGGTTAATCAGTAATGCCTTGGATGATACAGTTCAGAGACAAGAGGAGAGGTCAGAATTGGAAATACATTATCCTGACTGTGATATGTTTGCCTGGAATTGCAGTACTTGGAAACAGAAGAAGGAAGAACTTAAATTTGAGACCAGCCTAGGTTTCATGGCAAGACACTGTAAAACACAACAAGATGTAGTTGCTTGTGCCAACTCTGCAAAAAGTAACTAAATCCAGGAGATAAGGAGAGAATGATTTTATCCATTGCTACTCAACATTACATGAGCTGAGACTATGTTCAAACCTTAGTTCCTACTCAAATTCTGTTTATATTTGTTTCAAATGCAGGCATGCTTCATCTGAAGACTGAGGTGTTAATCCAATATTGGGGAAATACAACCAACCTGGAAAAAAGAAAGGTAGACTTAAGAGACTTCTATCTTTTCACTGGCTATAAGACCATGAAAACAATATCTCCAAGAAACTGTAGTTTCCTCAAAATCACATGCTGGCCAAAGAAAAGACTGAAACCCTAGGCCCTGCCCTAGGATAAACTTGCATTATGGAAAGATTTGAGGACTTTCAGGAGAGACTAGAGTTGAGAAAATGGGATAGGTAGGTTTTGGGATAATATAGTTGAAAAGCTGATGGGAGGGAAGGGTTTATTTTGGCTTGCAGTCTTAAAGAGAAACTTCATGACAGCGGGGGAGAGATGATAGAGCAGAAGATGAACATCGCCCCCTGCTAGCATGGGAAAAACAGCAGCTAGAGAACAAACCTAACTGACAAGGGGAAACTGGCTAGAATGCTCAACCCCAACCAAGCCCCTTCTCCAACAAGGAATAACCTCCTAAACTGCCACAAGCTGGGGACCCTAATTCAGAGAACACTTGAATTTATGGATGGTATTTGACTCAAAGCACTCCCCCAATCACAGGAATGGGGTTACAGATGTACATGGCCACACTCAGCTGTTTGCCTGCCTGGTAGGAAATCAAAGTTGGGTGGTTCCAGGCCTTCATGCTTGGGCATCAAGTGCTGTTAACCATTGAACCATCTTCTTGGCCTCACTGCTTGCTACTGTTAAGGCTAAGATTATTTTCTTTTTCCTCATGGTCTTGCTGGGGCCTCCAGCCACTACAAACGAACTCCAGATGCATTTGCCACCTTGTGCATCTTGTTTATGTGGGTCCTGGGGAATCGAACCAAAGTCGTTTCGCGTTGCAGGCTAGTGCCTTAACTGCTCAACCATCATTCCAGCCCTGTGATTTTTTTTTAATAGCAAATGTTACCCAGTGTAATTTGTTCCTTAGTAGTTAAAATTCTGAATACAAAACAGAAATGCAGCCAGTTTTGACATGAAATTCCTGAGTAGCTTTTGGGGTGGAAGGGACTCTATAAAGGTGGCATTTGTGCTCTGTCAATGGTAATCATCTAGCCTTGCCTCTGCACCTGGAAGTAAAGAAGTTAGCATTCTGTGAGGCATGCTCACCATGACCTAGTTTCTTCCTGGCTGCTGCATCTTCTCTACTGAAAGAGCTGATTGATTTCAAAGACAGCACTGCGAAGAGATTGTCTGTGATGCCAAGAGAATTAGGACTGGGCCCAAAGGTGCAATTGTAACCTGTGCTAAAAATAGTTTCCACTTTAGAAAGTTGATTAACACAAAGAAGTTATTAAATTTTTCAATTAGAATATCTGTAGCTTGGAGGTTCTATTTTTAACTTTGAAGGCATAAATACAAAGGGTGTGTATCTTGATAGGAATATGAAAATGGAAAGTGCAAAATCTTCCTTTGAAAAACAGCCACAGGGCCTCAGTGTATAAAGAGCTTGCTGCACAAGCATAAGGACCAGAGTTTAGATTCCCAACATGCATGTAAATGCTGGGTGGGTGTGGCAGATTGAAGGTAATTCCAGCACTTGGGAGATAGTGATAGGGGATATCTGGTGCAGTGTGACTAGGTGGTCATTAAGTGGTTAGCTGAATCAGTGAGGTGAATAGAAGTGATAGACTCTGTTTCACTAAATAAGGTGGAGAGTGATCAAAGATACCTGATGTCAACCTCTGGCCTCCATACATAAGCACATGACATACATATAAATGTAAAAAATAGTAAAAATAAAAACTACTGCAGGGGGATTTATAGATATTACCAATGACACAGTCTAAAATTTCAGTTCATTATTATAGCAAAATTATACATAATTCATATTTAAAATCCACAAATTTTCCTCTTTAAGAATTATTTACATGTATGATGTAGGGGTGTGTGTGTGTGTGTGTGTGTGTGTGTGTGTACATGCAAGAGTCTCTTTGCCACTGCAATTGAACACCTATCTGGCTTTATGTGGGTAATGGGGAATGAACCCAGAATGGCAGACTTTGCTAGCCAGCTTCTTTGTCCAGTGAGCCTTTTCCCCAAGCCCCCACACTATTTTTGAATATGGAATTTTAAAAATCCTTCCCTTGAATTTGAAATCTCATTATAATCGTCCTTAAAATAATATTCATGATCCTATATTAAGCAATGCAATATCAATATAATTGTATATATTAATTGAAAATGTAGAAACCTAATCAACTCCCTAAAAAGTACAACATGAACAAAGAAATAACTGCTCAGTCTGGAAACCTCAGAGTCCTTGATTTCTTCTTCTCCCTCATGGTCCATTACCAAGTGCTGTTACTGAGTCTCTTACATAGCACTCAGATCACTCTACCTCTCTTTATCCTCATGGTTACAGCCATAGTCCAGTGTATCAAGAGCTCTTGTCTGAAATACTTCAATCATCTCTCTATCCTTTACCTCATGTCCTTATATTCTCTAATCCATCCATTCTTCACTTTGCAATCAGAGCAATAAATTAAAACCACAGCTTTTTTCAAATCTCTCCTCTTGTTGTGGAAAGCCCGCTACCATAGATGAAGCTCTAAGGAGCCTGTGCAGGCCTCACAGTCTAACTCAGCAGCCACATCTGACTGTCATTTTTCTCCTTGCTTTAAGAGGCCCCTTGCCCAAATATATACCATCTTCTAATGGAGTGACTCTGCCCTCACTATTTTCTCTGACTCTCTGAGTATCTAGCAAATTCTATTCATTCTTCTAATCTTGGGAGAGCCTCCACAATACGGAAAACATATAGTGCTTGTAATACTTCATAGCACTTGACATATAACAGCTCTTCATTCAAGTATCTTCACTCTTCTATAGCTTATGATGATAATTGAAGTAATTGTTAATTTATTATTGGCTAATTAATATCTCCTGAATGACTGGTCAAAAGAAGAGCTATCTATCGAAGTATAGAAACTAAATGAATCTCTCTCTCTTTTTGTTTTTTTACCTGAAAGAGAATGAAGGGCATATACCTTTTAGAAGTTAGCTATACTTGAAATAAGTCTGAAAAATAAGTAGGAACTTCTCAGGTAAGAGACCTGGGAAAATATGCCAAGACCTGTATGAGCAGCTAGCCCAGCACTTGAGAAATGGAGAATATAATGATGGGTAGGGAACTGATTGCTGCTAAAGATAATATTCTGGATATTAAGGGTTTTTTCAGCATTCCATTCTCACTGGGAGCACAGTGATCATGAAAGTTAAGAAAATCCTACAATGTTTATAGCATGACTAATAAGAACACATTTTTTTGGAATCAAAATGGTGTCTAGTTCATTTTCTGAAATAAAATGTCTTCATAATTATTTATATAATATAGCCCATATATTATAAAACCAAGGTTAAAATTGAATAATTTGTTAAGAAAGGAAAATCTAATATTTTTTATTTATAAATTTACAGCCTTGAACTTTTTTATTTTTTGGAATTAACCCATTATCCAGAACTTTCACACTGAATTTATAAAATGGAAGTGTTTGAAATAAATAGATAGAAATAACAAATGAAAAAAAAAATCTATGGATGTTTTAAGGATACTGGAACATGCTTAGTGTAACATCCTTAAATAGAGGCAACTTTAAAAGGACAGCATGCAAGAAGAAATGACTCTGAAGCAGCCAATTTTGCCAACCGAACATCTTTAGGTCCTTACTTCAGAGGCACTCTGAGCATGAGTCAAGCAAAATACACAGTTAAGCAGGGAAACTTTCTCATCTGGCTCTTACTGTAACTGCCTTTGAAATGTTCAGTGGTTCCACTACTTTGTTAATGCCTAGCAGATGAAAAGATGGTAAGGTTGGTAGGGTAAAGAACTGGAATGGGCTGGAGAGATGGCTTAGCAGTTAAGCCCTTGCCTATGAAGACTAAGGACTCGGGTTTGAGGCTGGATTCCCCAGGACCCAAGTTAGCCAGATGCAGAAGGGGGCTGACACATCTGGAGTTCGTTTGCAGTGGCTGGAGGCCCTGGCACACCCATTCTCTGTCTCTCTCTGTCTCTTTCTTTCTCTGTCTGTCGCTCTCAAATAAATAAATAAAAATAACAACAAAAAATTTTTTGAAAAAAAAAAAGAACTGGAATGATACTCAGCTGATTAGCAACTATGAAGAAATTCCTGAATGTTCTCAGCTGAGAACTCCTTAAAAATTACCCCTGAAAAGAGGTTTCTCATGTCCTTATTTTCTCAAACTGTTCCTTTGTACAAATATAGCACCTTTAGCCACCTCATTTATTTATCAAATCATTGAGATTAAAAGTAGCAAACAGGGGCTGGAGAGATGGCTTAGGAGTTAAGGCACTTGCTTGTGAAGCCTAAGGACCCAGGTTAGATTCCCCAGAACCCACATAAGCTAGATGCACAAGGTAACACATGCATTTGGATTTTGTTTGCAGTTTTTGGAGGCTCTGGCGTGCCCATTCTCTCTCTCTCTTTTTCTCTCAAATAAACAAAATAATGTAGCAAAATGTTTTGGAGCTCACATCATTGAGAGGGTGACAGAAATGAAAAAGGTGTAGAGATAATACACTATCTTGCAAATTGTAATAACTTTCCAGGAAGCAAGGCTGAAGGGAGGCAGTATATCAGTGTACCTCCTCTAGGAGAAATGGTCAGGGAAGCCTCCAGAGGAATGTAGAATTGAGTGTGAGACTCAAAGAGGACATATGATCTTCATGTAATAATTGGGAATAAGCCCATTCTAAACAAGCACACACTGTGTGTTAAAGCAATCAAGTACGGCTTGGGTGCAGATGAGTTGAGAGAGTGCTTGCCTAGCATGCATGAAGACTTGGTTCAGTCCTCAGTACCACATAAATCCAGGCATAGTGGCACACATTTGTAATCCTTGCACTCTGAAGGTTGAAACAGGAGGATCAGACACTCAAGAAAACCCTCAGCTGCACAGTGATTTTGACGCTAGCCTGGGCTACATGAGGTGCTGCCAAGTATAAAGCAATGAGGTAGGGCTGAGCACTATCATTCAGTGCATAGACTACTTTAGAGGATAGTGATGTGAATATGGTGAGGCAAGATAGGGAAGATGGGGCTAAGCCACACAAGGCAATGGTTTTAGGACACTGAATGGATTTTTGGTTATATTTTGAGCACAACGAATAAACTTGGGAACATTGGGAAGCAGTAAACAAATGAATAGTGTACAGTTCACATTTTAGGTTTATCTGCAGCCAGCAAATCGTACACTATAAAGGGTTAGAGAAGAAAGAAAATGAGGTAGAGAGTTAACATTGCAATGTTAGTAGTGGTGCCTTGTACTGTCCAATGGTAGAGTACTTCCAAATCAATGAGGAGATTAAAGAGATGTTTTAGAAATCAACAGAACTTAGAAGAATAAAGAAAAAAATTACATGTGCAATTTTTTACCAAAGAAGAATAGAGTTTTTCCAGATACTGAAATGAAGAAGAGAGGACAAAAATAAAATGGGATACAATGCAAGGTTTTTTTATCAAACTTGCAGCTTTGAGACCCCCCTAGGGGAAATGTGAAGCAGGGAGAAGTTTGTGAATTTGCTGCTTCAAAGGAATATACAGACTTGAAATATGCATTCTATGCTGTCCAGCATAATGTATTACATTAATCCATGCTGACTGATATATCATCTAGAGAGAGTAGGTAATAACAAGGAAAAGCAAGACTGCAGGCATCATGCCCTGTCACAGGACTCGGCTCCCTTCAGCAATATGTTGTGTCCATGTAGTGTCCCATGCTCTCATGTGTCTCAACTCCCATGTCTTACCTTCAGCCTGTTTTCATCTAAGAACTTATCAGTAGCCAGTAAAAGTAAACTGGATTTATTTATTTTGAGGCTCAGTTTCTGGATACTTTTGCAACAAGATTCTTGAATCTGAGCAAAATTCTACTTGGGCCTCTGACTGAGAACAGCAAAATTTAAGCAGAAGGATGGTATATAGCTCATATACCAGGACAGAGCATGTGCCTGGCATAAACAAAGATTAAAAATCAGGGGGAAAAAACGGTGAACTTGAGTCTGCTCCACCAGATCTGGTGCCACAGAGAATTCTATAAGCAAAGGATGTTATGAAAATCCTGTGTGAAAAGTTAAATTCTTTGAAATCTGTTCATTTCAGAAGACAGGAGATAATTATTGTGTTATGTTCATTATTTTGCATGACTTTAATTCATGTCATTTTAATATATTGAGATATATATGTGAATGTGTGTACAAGTATATAGTATATATCATATATATATATATATATATATATATATATATATATATATATAAATTACTATGAAAGCAATCATAAGTTCTTCATCTTAAAATTAGGATGACTTAAAAGAAATATAATGAGAAAGGTTATTTTTCTGGAGATCAATAAGAAAGTATAGATTTTGGTCTTGTAATTTGATACAAAGTGACTAATAGTATACTATCATCCTAGGCTTGGCTGCTTTTGTAACATGACTTGCCTTTTGGAACCAATGTTACTTTGTCTGATTTTTTTTTTTTCTGATAGAAAATGATGTGAAATGATTGAACATTTTTAACTAAAAATTTCTCCTTTTCAGTCACATTTATATGTTTCTTACATTTCTGTTCTGCTCAGAATACTGATAAGAAAGCTTAAAACATTTTGCTTTCAAGTAACTAAAAACATCTTCTCAGTTGAGAAAGAGCAAAATGTCAGAACAACACATACTGAAAGAAAACTCAAGGAAGTCCTCAAGGGATTCCTCATGAAAAGCTTTGGGAGATGTTAGAGTGGCTAGTGGTGTCGGTATTTAAAATCAAGCTTGTGAATTCTTTCAGGGGAAAACAAGTAGTAAATGTGGTTTTTCAGAGCATGCAGGGATCTGGCTAGAATTAGGGAGAAAGCCAGTCCCCAAAGAGTTAGCCTATCTACTGCTGGAAAGCGCTACATGAGCTACTGGTGCAAAGTGGCCAACAATGATCTGAGCAACCAGAGATCTAAGCTACTCAGAAGCAAACACCCCTGACAGGATGCACACCAGTGCAATAGTGGCACACAGCCTCAGTGGGTAACCAAATGCTTTCTAATTGGCTAAGAGATCTGCTCAGTGTAAAGGAACCCACATCTGGATTTGGTAACCAGGTCTGAATCCTACGGAAACAAAGATTATTCTCTGCAATGTCAAGCTCTCAGTAGTCTTTAGGTAAAAGTGGGGTTACAGTATCAAAAATCTCCCTAATTTAATAAAGCTCATCCCATTTAAACTACACTGACTTCACTCTTTGGAGAATCTATTTTTCTTTTTCAAAAGGTAGGGAGACACAAGTAGATAAGTTGCCCCTCACACTTCAGCCAGGCCACAGCAGAAACCACAGAGGAATTGGAGAGATGAACAAAAGTGCTGCTTCCATGCAATTCTTGATAATCAGTACCAGGATGAAGGAGACAGACCCTGAAGATCTCAGCACCTACCAAAGCAGAATTCCAGAGGCTCCTAAGAGCTCATCACTGAAGTAGACTTAAAACTCATCCACCATGGTTCTTTCTTTTGCAAAAAAGGGGGTGGAAAGATTGTAAGAACCACAGGTTGAGACATCATGCCCAGAGGCATTCCTTCCACTCCCTAAGATAACTGATTGCTGCTCAAACAAGGTATAACCCATAACCCCATAGGGAATACCTGCAACCCCACAAAGGAGGGTCCCCAGCACAATGGGGGCAGATATGAGGGAAAAGATAGATGAGGGAAAAGAGGGTACCAACATGATGTATCCATACAAAATATGTTGTTAATGATAATTATAATAAAAGAAAAAAAATGAAAGAGAACAACATGTTAAAATAGTAAATGTGTTTTTTAAATCTAATTTTCATCATCTCAGCAAAAGATACAGAAGCAGGAAGAATGGTTTGTCAGGTCAAGATTGGGTCATGGAAAGCAGGGGAGGCATGGTACCCAGGCAAGATTGTGGTACCCTGGCACCTAAGCTGGTGTATGGGGTCCTGGTACCCAGGCAGCTTTTATTTCACTGCACACTTCTGTTGGGGCTGCTTATTCTTTGGAAAGTCAGTCTCTCTGAATCTAGAAACACATTAGTTGAGTGAAATAAAACATGTGGTTCATGTGTGTGTGCGTGTGTGTGTGTGGGTACACATGCATTTTGGTGCACATGTGTCCAAGATGATGCAAGAAAATATATAATTTTTAGCAGGTCTTCCATACATAATATCAGAAGAATTCACTTACAGATCAGCACCCATGGGTAAATGAGATGATCACTCCAAAGATATGGCTTTTAAAGACAGCCTTTTCATGATTGTATTTCATGCTACAAACTAAGAAAGATTTATTACCCATTCACTTTAAACCAGTAAGCTATGACCCAATTTCCTAAAGCCAGATGGCATAGCCATTTCCGGTGGGGCAGATGGCTGCATTGATTTTCAGTGCCATGAAAACATCAGGCTTGGAAGATACCCTGGGATGTAGTTAATGTATTCAAAAGATAGAAGAATGCTTTTGATGTTGGCCTGGGTATCAAGGAAATAAACAACAGTCAGAAAGACATGTGTAGTTTTAGACACTTGCACAGTATTGATGGCATGAAATAGAGCATTCAGAGGAAGCCAAGTTGCTTTCATTGGCACTGGGGATATCCAAGAAACTTCATCAACTAACCCTTTTTTGGGGGAGACTGAAGCAGTGCTTCTTAGTACCCGATGTACTTGGCCTGAAAGGAAATGGAAAAATTACACATTCAAATTCATGCCATTAAGTAACATCAAGTTATTGGTAATAAACATTGACAAGAAATATTACTCCAGTGGAAAACATTCAGGGTATTATTCACCCATTAGAATTAACATTAGTTTTATTGAGAGTAACAATTGAACTTAATACTATAAATTGAGAAATGTATCTGTAATGTACTTGGGTTTCAAGAGAACTACAGTGACCTCACTAAAACATTGCTTATAAAACAGAGATCGATTTGAGGCAATAAAGCAAAGAACATTCCTGTTTATATATCTTTAAAAAGAGAATTAATTTACCATGAATTTGTGAGTTCCATAATTTCTGAATGTCAATCTGCTAACCACAATATGGGAAGATTAACATTATTCCCCATATGAACCTTTAAGGAAAATCCAACTATGTACCTGTAGTGTACTTCAGAAACTTTATTCTTGTCAAACACCATAAAAGTAGATTTTTTTCTACTCTTCCAAATTAGGTGTATAACTTTTATATGCAAGGATTAGAAAGATTGATTCAAAGCTAGATCTGAATCCAACATGCTCTATCTACAATGCCATCGTTCTTAATATATTTTATGTTAAAACTACCATATCATCTATATATGTAAGCGCTTATATAGAGATCAATATTTTATGTAAACAGCAATAATTACTAAATTCAAGCTTCACAAATTACATCTATGAATACTACCCATTTATCCACCCAATTAAGTTTTGAGTTTACTACCCAAACTCCTACTGCATATAAGGGAAATTATTTACTTGTTTATGATCCTTAGCATCTATGAATTACCAGATAACCCATTTTGATGCAAAGAGTATTCGTTAAAACATTGAGAAAAGAAAAAAACCTTCCCCATAGAAATTATAGCTCCTCCCCATCTGCCAGTCATCCATGCCGCATGTTGCCTACACTCCCTGTGTGAACCCACATAGTAAGCAAGCCCCCACTCCACACCTTCCAACCATGTTGGCTTCTTGCCTCATGGCAATTGACACTTATACTCCTCATGTGAGTTACGACTACCACCTATACAGGGCTCCTATTCTACAAGCTGCCTGACCTCTAAATGTGATTGCAGATCTGGATAGCCCTTTCCCATATTTCCAACACTCACATTTGTTCCCTGTACAATGTGTCACTGCACTCCCCACAAGGGACCTTTAAATCCTCTTACTGGTCCTTAGCATACACTGACTACCTCACAGGCTATCTGTGAGGCTATAGTCCATGAGACCCCTGCCTCTGATGCACCTCATCTGCCACACTGTGTTTCTTACAGTTCTTGAGGTTAGAGGATATATGGCCACATAGGCCCAGTGTAATAGCCTGCCATGCCACAAACAAGACCTGGCCTCTGAGGTCAATGGCTGTGCATATACCCCCAGCCAGGCTGCTATCTCAGCTACCTCATCCACAAATAAGCCCCAGCTGAATCCATGACTGAACTGTAAACAGCAATGTGCAGAGCCAAGACTTGTTCAGACAAGGGAATGCCAAGCTCTTACCCAAACACTCATACAAAGCCTTCTGTTTATTTATAATCTCCAGAGAAATCTGAGCACCTGTCATCCTTTACCCTGACCTTGATCACTAGGAATATTGGTGTCTCTAAGAGTCTGGCTTGCTTTGCATCTGTGGGGATCTCTGAGGGACTTTGTTCTGTCCTTAATCTCCAGGGACCTCTGCGTATCACAAATATTTTCCCCTAACATTCATCTCCTGTACTGTAAGCACACGAGAGACTTTGGCCTATCATCTTCAGGGAACTTTGCACAACCCAGGACCCATCATCACTAGCAAGCTGAGTGTATCTTCCCTTTTCTTGAGGGAGATGTGTGTACCTTACTCTTTGGTCTGCCCATCATCTCTAGTAGACTGACCTCATTGTAGAGCCTTTGACCTCTTCACAGAGCTGGTGAAAAGTAAAAAGAGTAAGAGTATTGGGGTAATAATCTGTTGTCCTGAACATTAACGTAGCAGAAGGAAATGGAATTGTAACCTCAACTCAACATTTCCTCTCTTGATCAGTGTAGGCCCTCGGTTTCAAAGAATAAGGGTGAGTAAAGTACATGGAAAAATAAATAGAATTTAAAGAAATATGTTAAAATAATGATTTGGTTCCAGATGTGTAAGGTTCAATATAAGAACATAAGTAACAGGAAATCTCAAGGCAGCATAACCTCTCCAGAAATTAATTCTTCAGCAATGACACCCACTGAGATTGAATTCTAGAAGAATTTTGATAAGTATACTAAAAGAAGAAAAATGGACTCCTGAATGATTCACATGAAAACATATAAAAAATAACTATCAAACTAAGGAAGGAGATAAAAGATATGGAAGAGGAGTTAAGTAAAGAGATAAATACTTAAGGAAAAACCAAACACCTGGAAATATAAAACATAATATGTCAAATAAAAATCTCCATGGAAAACCTTACCAGTAGAACAAATCAAGAAGAGGACGAACTATTTGAGCTGGAAGGGAAAGTAGAACAATTAGAAGATCCCAATGTGGACAAAGATATATTAAGACAGTATAAGCAGAACTTTTAACATATCCAGGACACTATGGAATGACCAAATAAGAATGACTGGTATACAAGAAAATGAAGGGCTGAAGAGATGATTTAGCACTTGCCTGCAAAGTTAAGGACCCTGGTTTGATTCCCCAAATCCCATGTAAATCACATGCACAAGGTGGCACATGTGTCTGGAGTTTCTTTTCAGTGGCTAGAAGCCCTGGCATGCCCATTCTTTCTGTCTCTCAAATAAAAATAAATTAATAAAAACAAATAGGGCTGGACAGATTGCTTAGTGGTTAAGGCATTTGCCTGCAAAGCCAAAGAACCCAGGTTTGAATTCCCAGGCTCCACATTAGCCAGATGCAGAAGTGAGCACACACCTCTGGAGTTCATTGGCAGTGGCTGGAGGCCCTGGTGCACCCATAATCTCTCTCTCTCTCTCTCCCTCTTTCTCTGTCAAATAAATAAATAAATAACAATTAAAAACAAATAAAAATGTTTAAAAGAAGAGTAGCATTCCAAAGTCATAGAATTCTAAAGTCACAGAATTCTACAAAGTAGCAGAAAATTTCACTAAATTAAGATAATAGAAGACAATTTTGATACAGAGCCATTTAGAACAGCACTGTAGTTTGAATGGAAAAATGCCCCCACAGGCTCCTGTGTTCGAACACTTGATCCCCAATGTAAGGCACTGTTTGGGAAGGTTATGGACCCTTGAGGAGGTTAAAAAAATGGTGGAGGAACTGGGTCACTGTAGACAGGTCTTAAGGTTTTGAAACCCATACCTACTTCTTGTATCTTCTGTGCTTCCTGGAACCTGCTCCTGCTTTTGTTGCCACAATGGGAATCTACCTAAGAACTGAAAACCAAGATTCTCTTTCCTTTATTTTTAGCCTGGTCAAGTATTTGTTTACAGCAACAAGAAGGTTGCTGATATAGAAAACTGCTACCAAAAGTGAGGTTGTTACTGTGATAAACCTGACCATGTGTGTAATTAGGCTTTTGGAACTGGTTTGTGGGAGGAATATTTTGAGTATGGAACTTTGTGCTAGAGAAACCTTACCTTGTTGTTAGCAGAACATAATGGGCCAGTCTGGGTGAGGGGGGTGGAGGTGTTTAACACCAAGAAACCAACAGAAATGTACACTATGGTAGTTCAGCTCAGGTTGGGGTTTCAGAGGGTGAAAAAGACTCTTTTGGGAGCTGGGCTGGGGTAATTCTTGTGATGTCTTGGCAAGGTAACTGGCTGCATTCTACCTGCATCTTGAGAATTTGGACAATTTAAATGTGTTGGATTTATGTGTTTGGCAAAGGAAATTACAAGGCAGAAAAGCATTGAGTCTGTGGCATGGTTTTTGTTAAATGAATTCATATCTACAGTGAAAGAAAGCTAAACATAGAGCAGAAAGATAAAAAAAAATATGTGGATTGTCAAGGAAATAAAAGTGAGCAAGTTTAAAGTTTCTGACAAGGAATTGCTTATGTAATTGCCAAAAAATATTAAATCCATTAAGTATAATTTTACTGCTCTGCCTTTGGAACATTAAGAAATTATGGCCTGAGAGCAAGACTCAATCCAATAAAGTCTTTAGTAAAGAGGAAGCCTTGGCCTAGACATATGGCTTAGCAGTTAAGATACTTGTTTGTAAAGCATAAGGAACCAGGTTCAATCCCCAGCACCCACATAAAGCCAGATGTGCAACATGGTATGTGTGTCTGGAGTTTGTTTGCAATGGTTAGATGCCCTGGAACACTCTCTCTGATGCCCTGGAACTGTCTCTCTCTCTCTCTTTCTCTCTCTCCCTTCACATTTCTCTCTGCTTGCAAATATAAAAAATTAAAAAAATAAAAATAAAAGAAGATGAAGCTTGAAGGGAGAACTTCTAGGAGTTTCCATCTACTAAAAAACAACTGCTTAGGAAAATGTTTTCATTGATTCAGCAACCAAAGCATACAGAGTCCACAGAGCTGAGAGCTATGGAAGTTGGACTTCATCCCAAACTGGTTGAACTTGGTCATGGTATCTATGTGGTATTACTTTTGATAGCATAAAGAACAAAAACTTTAGATAGTCATGGAGTTTTTTGCCATGGATCTGAAGAGCTGCTGAGGCTATCCAACGTGAAGAAGGGCCAAATGCTGTGCAAGGAGACCCTGTGAATGTGAATACAAAATTGAAAATTTAGCCCTTAGGATACTGCAAATATGGAACTGGTGTTTTGATTTTACAGGGCTCACAGTGAAAAGCCTGCCTTTAGTATCCGATGAAACTTTGGATTTTTGAATAGTGTTCATAGTGATAAAGATTATTGTGGCTTTTAAAATTGTATAAAATGCAGCTCATATCATGATATGGCCATGGAGCCTGTGGCAGCAGAGCCAGTGTTGTGTGGTTTGAATAAAAATGACTCCAACAGTTCATGTGTTTGAACACTTGATCCCCACCTGGTAGCACTGTTTAGGAAGGTTGTAGAGCTTTTAAAATGTAAATCCCTTTGGAGGAAATGATTCACTGGCTGCAGAAATTAAGGCTTTGTAGTTTGCCCTACTTCCTGTCTATTCTCTACTTCCCAACTGTGCTACAATGTGACCAGCCTTGTTTCCTCTCTGCTAATATAATAAACCAGCATCTGCTCTTTGATGCTTTCACAACCATGATGGACTCTAGCTTGTTGAACTTCAAGAAAAAAAAAAAAAAACACTCTTTCCTTTCTTTAGTTGTTATGGTAACATGTTTGTTAATACAAGGAGAAGACAACTGATACAAACAACAAATAGACAAGACTAGAAAAGAACATCCCCTTGTCACATCATAATTAACACAAATATACAGAACAAACAAGATATATTGAAAATAATAACAGATAAACTACCAAGACATGAGGTCCATCAGAGTAACAGCAGATTTCTCAGCAGAAAATTTAAAAGCTACAAATGTTCTTTTTTCTTTTTTTTATTAACATTTTCCATGATTATAAAAAGTATCCCATGGTAATACCCTCCCTCCCCCCACTTTCCCCTTTGAAATTCCATTCTCCATCATATCCCCTCCCATCTCAATCACTCTCTCTTTTATTTTGATGTCATTATCTTTTCCCCCTCTTATAATAGTCTTGTGTAGGTAGTGTCAGGCACTATGAGATCATGGATATAAAGGCCATTTTATGTCTGGAAGGAGCACGTTGTAAGGAGTCCTACCCTTCCTTTGGTTCTTACATTCTTTCTGACACCTCTTCTGCATTAAACCCTGAGCATTTGAAAGTATGATCAAGATGTTACTCAGTACTCCAGAATCTTCTTTCAAGCACTATGTTACCTTGTGAGTGGTCCCAAGGTCACTACCATCTGAAAAGAGAAGATTCTCTACCCAAAGTGAGAGTAGCTTTGATATAAGGGTATATATATTAAGAGAAGTGCTTACTGGGCAGTTTGATAGGCATAGTATATACATTTATCCAGACACCAGCAGATGTTACAAACCTAGGGCTCATGACTACCTCTTTTAAGTTTTCAGTATCAAGGATGTATTCCCTCCCATGGAGTGGGCCTCCAGTCCAATTGGAGGGCAGTTGGTTTCCACCATGACAGATCTGCCACTATTGCACCCATTGGCTCATTTGGCCTGGCTGGCCAATTATAAGGCTTGCAGTATCCACTGTTGAGTATCTTCACTGGTGGTATCTCTTTCTCCCATTGAACTACATGTAGAATGGCTTCTTACAGCTTTCTATCAGCTGGTCTACTTGAAGGAGGTTATCAGCTCAGTTCCAGCAGGATTTCTCAGTGGCCTTGAAGCCCAAGTATATGAAGTCTTCGGCAATAGGGTCTTACCATCTATTCCTGGTGGGAAACCAAGGGCCTCAGCAATGGCCTATAATGTTTAGGGGGCATCAGGGGCCTCCCAGGCCAACAACTCACAGAAGGTATCCCATCCCAGGCACTGAAATTTTTCTAACAACGATCTATGGCTCCTGAGTGGTCTATTGTCCAAAACCAGAGGATTCCATAATTTATTTGTATCCTCTTAGATTTTGATTAGCCCTCCCTCCACTTTTCCTTTACTCAATCTCTTCCCCTGACCTAACTTTGGGCCTTTTCATGCCCATTAATCTATTCTTGTATTTACATATATACAATACCAACCTATTAAGTACCCTCCTCCTTTCCTTTCTCTTCCATTTATTTATCCTTTTTAACTTACTGGCCTCTGCTAGTGAGCTTTTTGCCTTCTCACACAGAAGCCCAATCATCTGTAGCTAGGATCTACATATGACAGAGAACATGTGATGTTTAGCTTTCTGGGCCTGGGTTACCTCACTTAGTATAATCCTTTCCAGATTCATCCATTTTCCTACAAATTTTATAACTTCATTTCTCTTTACTGTTGAGTAGAACTCAATTGTAAAAACGTGCCATATCTTCATTATCTACTCATCAGTTGAGGGACATCTAGGCTGTTTCCATTTCCCAGATATTATGAGTTGAGTGGCAATAAACATGGTTAAGCATGTACTTCTAAGGAAATGGGATGAGTCCTTAGGATATATGCCTAGGAGTGCTATAGCTGGGTCATATTGTTGATCAATTTTTAGCTGTCTTAGGAACCTCGACACTGATTTCCACAATGGCTGGACCAGAATGCATTCCTACCAACAGTGTAAAAAGATTCCTGTTTTTCAACATCCCTGCCAGCATTTATGATCATTTGTTTTCATGATGGTAGCCAATCTGACAGGAGTGAGATGGAATCTCAATGTAATTTTAATCTGCATTTCCCTGATGACTAGAGATGTACAACATCTTTTTAGATGCTTATATGCCATCTGTATTTCTTCTTTTGAGAGCTCTCTATTTAGCTCCACAACCCATTTTTTGATTGGCTTGTTTGATTTCTTATTATTTAACTTTTTGAGTTCTTTGTATATCTTAGATATTAAATCTCTATCAGATATATAGCTGGCAAAGATTTTTTACCATTCTATAGGTTGCCTCTTTGTTTTATTCACAGTGTCCTTTGCAGTATAAAAATTTTGTATTTTCATGAGATCCTAGTGGTTAATCTGTGGTTTTATGGCCTGAGTAATTGGGGTTATATTCAGAAAGTCTTTGCTAAGACCAATATGTTGAAGGGTTTCTCCTACTTTTTCCTCTAGCAATTTCAGAGTTTCAAGTCTGATGGATTTACATTTGGATTTAATTCTTGTGCAAGGAGAGAGAGAAGGACCTATTTTCATACTTCTACAGATACATACCCAATTTTCCCAGCAGCATTTGCTGAAGAGTCTGTCTTTTCTCCGATGAGTATTTTTGGCATTTTTATTGAAGATCAGGTTGCTATAGCTACCTGGACTTATATCTGGGTCCTCTATTCTGTTCCATTGATCTAAATGTCTGCTTTTGTGCCACTACCATGCTGTTTTTGTTACTATGGCTCTGTAGTACAGGTTAAAATCAGGTATGGTGATACCACCCGTCTTATATTTGTTGCCCAGTATTACATTAGATATTCAAGGTTTTTTTTGTGATTCCAAATGAATTTTTGGATTGTTTTTTTCTATTTCCAAGAAGAATGCCATTAGAATTTTGATGGGGTTTGCGTTAAATGTATAGATTGCTTTGGGTAAAATTGCCATTTTCACAATATTGATTCTTCCAATCCAGGAACAAGGGATGCTTTTCCATTTCCTAATGTCTTCTGCAATTTCATGCTTGAGTGTTTTATAGTTTTCATTGTAGAGATCCTTTACTTCCTTGGTTAGGTTTATTCCAAGGTACTTTATTTTCTTTGAAGCAGTTGTGAATGGGAGTGATTCTCTGATCTCATCCTCTGTGTGTTTGTTGTTAGCATATCGGAATGCTACTGATTTCTGTGTATTTGTTTTGCATCCTGCTACATGGCTGTAGGTGTTTATCAGCTCTAGCAGTTGGCTGGTAGGGTCTTTAGGGTCCAATGTATGTAAAATCATGTCATCTACCAATAATGATAACTTGATTTCTTCCTTTCCAATTTGTATCCTTTTTATGTGCATCTTTTGCCTTATTGTTATGACTAAGACTTCCACTACTATATTAAATAAAAGTGGGGACAGTGGACACCCTTGTCTTGTTCCTGATTTTAGTGGAAAAGCTTCCAGTTTTTCCCCATTTACTAATAAGTTGGCTGTAGGCTTGTCATTAATAGCCTTTATTATACTGAGATATGTTTCTTCTATTCCCAGGCTCTGTAGTACTTTTATCATGAAAGGATGTTGAGTTTTGTCAAACACTTTCTCTGAGTCTAATGTGATGATCATGTGACTTTTGTCCTTTAGTCCATTTACATAATGTATAACATTTATAGATATGTGTAAGTTGAACTATCCCTGCATCTCTGGAATAAACTCTATTTGGGCAGGGTGAATGATCTTTCTGATATATTCTTGTATTCTGTTTGCCAATATTTTGTTGAGAATTTTTGCATCTATATTCATGAGGGAGATTGATCTGTAATTTTCTTTCTTTCTTTTTTTTTTTTTTTCTATCTTTGCCTGGTTTTGGTATCAGAGTGATTCTGGCTTCATAGAAGGAGTTTGGTAGGATTCCTTCTTTATACATTTTATGGAAAAGTTTAAGAAGCAATGGTGTTAGCTCTTCCCTGAAGGTTTGGTAAAATTCAGCAGTTAATCCATCTGGGCCTGGACGTTTTGTAGTTGAGAGATTTTTGATAACTACTTGGATCTCCATGCTTGCAATAGGTCTATTTAAGTGATAATTCTCATCTTGATTTAATTTAGGTAGGTCATATAAATCAAGGAAATCATCCATTTCTTTCAGATTTTCATTCTTTGTGGAGTATATGCTTTTATAGTATGTTCCCTATGATTTTTTTTTTATTTTTTTATTATTTATTTATTTGAGAGTGACAGACACAGAGAGAAAGACAGATAGAGGGAGAGAGAGAGAATGGGCGCGCCAGGGCTTCCAGCCTCTGCAAACGAACTCCAGACGCGTGCGCCCCCCCTTGTGCATCTGGCTAACGTGGGACCTGGGGAACCGAGCCTCGAACCAGGGTCCTTAGGCTTCACAGGCAAGCGCTTAACCACTAAGCCATCTCTCCAGACCAGCCTATGATTTTTTTAATTTCTCTGGCATCTGTTGTGATGTTACCTTTTTCATCACCAATTTTATTAATTTGTGTCTCTTCTCTCTTTTGGTCAGATTTGCAAAGGGTTTGTCAATCTTGTTTATTCTTTCAAAGAACAAACTCTTTGTTTCATTGATTCTTTGGATTGTTTTTTGTTTCTATTTAATTAATTTCGGCCCTAATCTTTATTATTTCTTCCCATCTACTGAATTTTGGTTTGCCCTGTTCTTCTTTATCCAAGGCTTTAAGGTGAAGCATTAGGTCGTTTACTTGCGGCCTTTCTAATTTCTTAATATAATCACTTAAAGCTATAAAGTTACCTCATAGGACTGCCTTCATTGTATCCCAAGATTATGGTATGTTGTGTTCTCATTATTGCTTGACTCTATAAATTTTTTGATTTCCTCATGGACCCATTCACCATTTAGTAGTGTATTGTTTAGTTTCCATGATTTTGTGTATGCTCTATAGCCTTTCTTGCTACTGATTTGTAGTTTGATTCCATTGTGGTCAGAGAGAATGCAAGGAATTATTTCAATTTTCATGTATTTGTTAAGATTTGGTTTGTGTCCTAATATATGGTCTATTGTAGAGAATGTTCCATGTGTTGCTGAAAAGAATGTATATTCTGCAGCCTTTGGATGAAATGTCCTCTATATATCTGTTTAATCCAGATGCCTCTCTGTTTATTTTTTCCTGGGAGGACTTGTCAATTGATGAGAGTGGGGTGTTAAAGTCACCCACCACCACTGTGTTTGGTGTTATCTGTGACCTTAGTTCTAATAGTGTTTGTTTGATGAATTTGGGAGCCCCCATATTAGGTGCATATATGTTTAGGATTGTAATGTCCTCCTGTTGGAGTGTGCCCTTAATCAATATAAAGTGACCTTCCTTATCTTTCTTGACTTATGTTGGACTGAAGTCTACCTTGTCAGATATTAGGATAGCAACCCCTGCTTGTTTTCTAGGCCCATTTGCTTGAAACACCGTTTTCCAACCTTTCACCCTAAGATAGTATCCATCCATTGTAGAAAGGTGGGTTTCTTGCAGGCAAAAAAATTGAAGGATCTTGCTTTTTAACCCAGTCTGCAAAACTGTGCCTTTTGGTTGGGGAATTGTGGTTGTTGATATTAAGAGATAATATTGAAAGGTGTGTATTCATTTTTTGCCATATTTTGTAGTTCTTCCAGTTTTACCTTTGCTCTCCTGTGTTAACTAGTATTTGAGTATTGTTTGTTTTTTCCTGGTTCCTTATATGTGTGCTTTTCTTTTTCTTCAGTATGGAGGATTCTATCAAGTATTTTCTGTAGAGCTGATTTTGTCTTCAAATTCTCCTTTAGCTTGCTTTTGTCATGGAATGTCCTTATTTCTCTGTTTATTTGAATGGATAGCTTTGCCGTATAAAATAACCTTGGTTGACAGTTGTTATCTTTCAGGATTTGGAATACATCATTCCACGGCCTTCTGGCTTTTAAAGTTTGTGTTGAGTAATCTGTGTAATCTTGATGGGTTTGCCTTTGTAGGTAACTTGAATTTTCTCTCTGACTGCTTTCAATATTTTTTCTTTGGTTCATATGTTTGGTAGTTTGATTATAATATGGTGAGGAGAGGTTCTTTCCATGTTTTGTCTGACTGGGGTTCTAAAGGCTTCCTGCATCAGCATTGGCACCTTTTCCCCAATTTGGGGGAAGTTTTCTTCTATGATTCTGTTGAAGACACCTACTATGCCTTTTGAGTGAATTCTTCTCCTATTATGCCCTGAATTCTTATGTTTGATCTTTTCACAATTTCCTGAATATCTTGAAATTCCAACTCATACTTTTCTATTAGTTTGTCTCTCTCTTTGTTGGATTGTATTAGATCTGCCACCTGGTCTTCTAGCTTAGATATTCTGTCCTCTCCTTCATCCATTCTAGTGGTAAGATTTTCTACAGAGTTTTTTATTTCATTAACTGTGTTCTTTATTGCTAGTAATTCTAACTGCTTTTTCTTCATTATTTCTATTTCCTTATTTATGTCTAGTATTGACCTCTTTGTTTCATTAAATTGGCCTTCTGTATCTTCTTTGCTTCCTTTGATTTCTTCTTTGAGTTCTTTGAACATATTTATAATCATTCTTTTGAAATCTATCTCAAGCATTTTCTCTAACTCATTTTCACTGTAGGTCACTTCTGATGCATTAATACTTTTTGGTGGATTTATATTGTCTTGATTTTGGGTGTTTCTCATGTTATAATGTATATATTTTTGCATCTTGGATTAAGTTAATGGTTGGATTTTCGAGTTAGCTGGGTATTATTAGATGTATCAATCAATCTGATGTTATATAACTTCAGGGTAGGAGCTTAAAGTGCTAGGTGCATCTCTCAAGACTCTCAGAGTATGTACAAGAGTGACTCTAGGTGTTGTGTTTGCCTGCTATGAGAGTACTCAGGTAGGCTGAGTGCAACCTAATACAGATAGTTTCCCAAATTTAACTAAACATTATACACTTTCAATGAAAAATAAGAAAGAGTATTTATCCAAGAGTTGGTATTATGACAACCAGAACCTCTGTCTGTCCCTTAGGCTGTGTGGTGCCTCACCAACTCCCTTAATCCTGAAAACAATGAGGTTAAGATTCTGGTCTGTAGAGAGTTCCAAGTCAGCTTGTGACCAGGTGAGACCCTTCCATTTTGGGATGATTTCGGTCTCAGTTATGTTTGGGTCCCACTGTTGGTTCAAGTAGGCTTGTCCCGGTCCCTGGACAGGCTGCTCTGTTTGCTGGAGCTGGACACTGCTGGTGGGGGAGGGAGCTGGGCACTTGCAGTGGGGGAGTGGAGGCTGCAGATGCTGCTATAGTTCTCTTGCTGTTCCACCTGTTCTTCTACCTTGTTATCTGCTCCTCTGTTGTACCCTGTCGGTCTCCCTTCATGTTTCTTGAGTTTGCGGAGAGTTCTGATGTGAGTGGAAAATCCTCTCACGTGGCTTTTCCTGAGGTTGAAACCGAGCCTGTTGGCTGGCTAGCACGCCACTGCCACAGCCGCGGTTCCGGACCTGCCAGAGACCCTTTTGCCAGCCTGTGTGGGTTCTGGACGCTCTGGAAGTCTCCTACTTCTCCGCTGCCATTTCAATTTCCTATACACATCACCTTTTAGCAGAAGTACGTATTTTGCTGGGTTTTTGTTTTGTTTTTTTTTTTTTTTTTTTTTTTGGCTTTTTCCCCCCAGGCTGCTTTGGCATGGTACCTATGTCACCATCTTAACTGGAAGTCCACTACAAATGTTTCAAATAACATATTATGAATCACAACTGCCAATCCAAAATATTTTACTCTGAAAATTTTTATGGCATAATTGAATGAGTACAGAAAAGTTTTCATGATAACAAAATAGGTTAAGGGAATTCACAGCCACTACACCAAAAAGAGGGCATGGATAATCTCCTGAATTAAATTAAAAAGGACATAAACAAATAGTTGAATGATATATGGAGTCAATTTAGGATAAGAGATTACAATTCAGTAAAGAGGTTGAATCCTGGGGATAAAACAAAATGAAATAATACTAGAAGGGAAAACAATCAGCAAGTCAAATTAAGAGTTCAGGGGAATGCTTTTCCAGCATAATGGATTATATGTAGTACATAAAATCAGAACTCAAAGACAAGTAGAAGGGCCTACACCTATTAAACTCTCTGTAAAAAAATGTAAGAGCTATCTCATTTGTCCTGGTGCTAACTTACTCTCTGTTGGAGAATCTGCTTCTCTTTTTCAGATAGATGCAGATCCTAAGGAGAGAGCCACCCTATCATACCTCAAAAGGGCCCCAGCTGAAACTAAGGAAAATTGGTGAAACAAGCAAAGGTGCTGTTTTCCTGATGAACTGGATACCAGCAAAAGGGGGAAGGAGACCAACACAGAGAAAAATCAACGCCTACCAAATCAGAGAGCCAGAGCCCCAGAGGCCCCCAACACCTCATCACTGAGGCAGACCAAAAATGAACCCAACATGGCTCAGGGAAATTTTGTGGAAGAGGGGGTGCAAAGAATTTCAGAGCCACATGTTGGGTCATGACATGCAGAGACATTTATCGTACCCATAACTGTGGGCTAACTCCACCATGCACGACCCATACATATACCTCAACAAGGAGGGGCCAATGAAGAGGGGGCAGGTCACGGATGAGTCTTATAACGGTACCAAACTGCCTGTACTGGCAGAATAGAAAACTAATAAAAAAAAAATCTGGGGCAGTTTTTATGCAAATTAATATTAAGCAAACATAAGACAATTTAAAATTGTCAACATGACAGCATTTAACACACACCTTTCAGTAATAACTCTTAATATTAATGTCTTCAGTTCCCCATTCAAAAAGCACAACTAGCTGATTGAATAATTCACCTTACCATCAAAGACAGATACTACCATAGGACAATAGGATGAGTAAATGGAGTAAGGATAAAAGCAAAATCACTATTTTAATATCAGACTTTAAGCCAAAACTATGCAGAAAAGATGAAGAAGGCCACTTTGTAATGATTAAAGGAACAATCCATTAATAGGAAATTATTCTAAACACACATAGACACCAAACATGGAGGCATCCAATTTTATCTGCATGTTACTAGATTTAAATTCAGAAATTAACCTCAATAGACCAGCTCAGACCTGTAGCCTGCCTGCCCACACCATCCCAGAGCAAGCAGACTAGGCTGCTCAACACAGGCCTCAATAGAGCAACTGCTGCTGCATTCTCAGAAAGACAAAGTGATTATCTCCACATGGAAAAATCTCAAGGAAAAACAACACAGAAATTCATGGCAAGATATTCCCACCCAGAATGACTAGTGCCAGGGTAGAAGCCTCCAATGAAAACTAATTAGGAGAAACTCCAGACAAAGGATTAAAAAATGCAATTAATGTAAGCATATTCAACAAAGTTAATAAAGTTATGAACTAAGGGCTGAATGAAATGAAAGAGTCTCAACAAAATGAAGTCAATAGATAGCTGAATGAATTCAATGTGTTCAAAGAGAACACAAACAAATGCTTAAATGAATTCTAGCAATAGAGCTATAAATCAACAAAGAGAAAAAACAGAAAATTCACAAATTCCTACAGATTGGAAAACACACTATTGAACCATGGTGGTTCATTAGAACACAATCAAGAAATAAAAATAAATTCTGGAAATGAATGAAAATGAAACTATGACACACCAAAACCTATGGGACACAATGAAGGCTGTACCAAGAAATTTATAGCTCTAAATTCCTACATTGAAAATAGAGAGACTCAAATAAATAACAATCCATCTGAGTGCTTTGGAAAAACAAAGATACAAACCTGAAAGTATCAGATGGAAAGAAATAATAAAGATTAGAGTAGACATTATTTAGAAGTACAGGGATAAAAAAGTTGGTGAAACATTAAGCTGGTTCTTAAAAAAAAAAAAAAAAAGTAAGACTGATAAAAAGTTCCAATCAAATAAAACAGAAGAAAAAGAGAAAAGACTCTCAGTAACAAAATTAGAGAGTTAAATGGTGTTATTGAAATAATGAAATTGCGAAAATCCTAAGGACATATTTCAAGAAACTGATTTCACACCAAATTGGAAAATCTGGAAAGACTGTTTAAAATGCCTTAACTCACATGATCCACAAACAAGAAGACAAATATTCTGAGTAGAACTATAACATCTAATGTGTTTGAAGCAGTAACTAAAAATGTCCCAACACAAAACGAAGTCCAGGCTCAAATCGATTTCCTGCTGAATTCTATCAATCTTTATGTAATAACTGAAACCACTTCTTAAGTTATTTCATAAGATTTAAAAGGAGAGAATACTCCCTATCTCCTTCTAAAAAGCCGGCATTACACTAACTGAAAAATCTGACAAGACACAATAAAGAAAGACATTGTAGACCAATATTTCTAAACTTAGACACAAAAATTTTCAACAAAACACAAATCCAATCCAAAAACATATCAAAAATGTCTTCAATTTCAATCAAGGAGGTTTCATTCCAGGAATGTAGGGATGGTTCAAAATTAAGTAAATTGATGAATATAATAAATCATATAAATATACTTAATGAAAGAAATCTCAATCATGTACAAAATACAACATTCTCTCATGATTGAAACACTGGGAAGACTAGTGGCAGATGGGTCCTATCTTGACATAATTAATGAAGGCTATGTGCCACAAACCTAAAGCCAATATCATACTAAATGGGGAAATAAAGAAACCCTGGGGCATTTACTCTCCCCAATGCTATTTGACATGTTACTTAAACTATTAGCTTGAGAAATTTTTTAAAAAGTGATACAAGTTGAATGGGGTCAAACTAGCTATATTTGCTAGCCTAAGAGCTTTCTGCAAAGATATGGCAGTAGATACTGAGGAGATTCACAACTCATCAGAGCAGAAAATTAAAGACTTCTAGAGTTCAACCATAAAGAAAACGTCTAAAATGCCTTCTAAGTCTCAAGGAACATTGAACAAAGGTCATAAAGAGTGTAAGAGCTTTCCACTGACTTCTGGTAAATACGGCATCCGCCTAACCGCACCTCACCTAGTAGGGAAGGTAAGGCAAGACCATTGGGTTCTTTGGGGTTCTTAGGGGTTTTCAGTTCCTAGTAGAGAGGTCACAGAGGAGCAAAGTAGAAAATCCACTGATTTCCATGCTGTCTGGTAGCTCACCAGTCCCCCAATCCCTTCAGATGGCCGTCCTAGCTGCAGTACGCGTGCCATCAGGTTCCTCCCGCACTAACCCAGGCTAAGCTGATACAGCTCAGCAGACTAGAGTTCCCCCTTCTCTAGACTAGCAGGCTAGTGTCCCCTTCCCTCCCTCCTTCAGTTGTTTCACCACCAGGGATGTCCACAGCAACCTCTGTGCCACCTGCTGAACCACACTGTGTATACCAGGTCTTCCCACACTTTCTGCAGGCAACTTGGGCCCAGATCACAAGGCTAGCATTCCCCTTCCCTCCCTCCTTCAGTTTTCCCATAACCAGGAACCTCCACTTGTGACTGCCATCACACCCTCCACCCTGCCATGCCTGGACCAGGTCCTACTGGACTTTCTGAGGGCTACTCAGGTCCAAGCCAGTAGGCTATTGGAACTGAAAAGCTCCCAAACTCCTTTTAGTATCACCCTAATACCAAAACCAGGAAGAGATGCCACAAGAAAAGAAAACAACAGGCCTATTTCCCTGATGAACTTAAACACAAAAATCCTGAACAAAATCCTCCCAAACCGAATTCAACAATGCATCAAAAGTATTTTCCAACTTGATCAAGTAGGCAGCATCTCAGGAGCATGGGGTTGGTTCAGCATACAGAAATCTGTCAATGTAATACACCACATATGTAAGCTTTCACACAAAAACCACATCATTTCGATAGATCAGAAAAGGCCTTTGACAAAATATATCACTTCGTGATTAAAACATTGGAGAGAATAGGCATGATGGTTTATATTTTAACATAATAAATTCTATATATAAAGCTCCCAATGCCCAAATAATAATACTTAATGGGCAGAGACTGAAGGAATTCCTACTGAGATCAGGAACAAGAAAGGGGTGTACACTCTCACCTCTGCTCTTCAATATAGTACTGAAAGTCTAAGCTCAAGCAATGAGACAGGAGAAATATATAAAAGGATACATGTTGGAAAGGAAGAGGTTAATTAACCCCATTTGCAGATGTCATGATTCTATATATAAGTGAGCCAAGAACCTCCATATCAAAACTCTTAAAAGTGATAAACTCCTTCAGCAAAGTAGCCAAATACAAAATCAATGCACAAAAACTCAGTACTCATTCTATATGCAAAAGACAAAGGTACAGAGAAAGAAAGTAGCAACATTCTCCCATTGTCAATAGCAATAAAAATAATAAAATATCTTGGAATAACATTAACCAAGAATATGACAGACCTATACAATGAAAACATGAAACACCCCTGGAGGCATCACCATGCCTGATCTAAAACTATACTACAAAGCCATAGTAACAAAAACAACATGGTACTGGTATAAAAACAGGCTGAGGGGCTGGAGAGATGGCTTAGTGGTTAAGCACTTGCCTGTGAAGCCTAAGGACTCCGGTTCGAGGCTCGGTTCCCCAGGTCCCACGTTAGCCAGATGCACAAGGAGGCGCACGCGTCTGGAGTTCGTTTGCAGAGGCTGGAAGCCATGGCGTGCCCATTCTCTCTCTCTCACTCTATCTGTCTTTCTCTCTGTGTCTGTCGCTCTCAAATAAATAAATTAAAAAAAAATAAAATAAAATAAAAACAGGCTGATAGACCAATGGAACAGAATCGAAGACCTGTAGTTTGGGTCAAGTAACTACAGCTACTTGATATTTGGCAAAGGCCCTAACAATGTAGACTGAAAAAAGGACAGCATCTCCAACAAATGGTATTGGACAAATTGGATAACCATATGCAGAAAAATGAAACTAGAGCCACACATCTCACCATGCACAAAAATCAAATACAAATGGATCAAAGACCTCAATATAAGAACAGAAATTCTGCTACTGCTGGAAGAAAAATTAGGAGGAACTTTCCATGATAAAGGAGTGGGAAAAGACTTCCTGAACAAAACCCCAGTAGCTCAGGAACTTTAAAAAAGTCATTCACCCATTAGGATCACATGAAGTTAAAAGTTTTTTCACAAACATACAATAATTAGAGCCAATAGATTACTAACTGAATGAGAGAAAATTTTTGCCAGCTATACAACTGACAGAGCCCTAATTTCTAGAATCTACAAAGAACCCAAAAACTTAAACAATAAAGTCAAACAACCCACTCACAAAATGGGGCAGAGAACTGAACAGAGAGTTTACCAAGGAAGAAATACAGATGGCATACAAACACTTAAGAATATGTTCATCATCCCTAATCATCAGGGAAATGCAAATTAGAACAACTATGAGATTCTATCTTACCTCAGTAAGGATACCAAACATTAAAAAATCAAATTAAAACAAATGCTGGCAAGGATGTGGAGAAATAGGAGCCCACATACACTGTTGGTGGGAATGTAAGATGGTACAACCACTATGGAAAGCAATATGGAGACTCCTAAAAAGGTTGACTATAGAGCTACCAACAGACACAGTTATTCTTTACATGGGCATTTACCCTAAAAGCTCCATGCCTCAGTTCAGAGAGATTTACTCAATCATGTTTATAGCTGCTCAATTCATAATAGTTAAGAACTGGAATCAACCCAGATGTCCATCATTAGATGAATGGACAACCAAGATGTGGTATATCTACACAATGGAATTCTACACAGCAAAAAGGTAAAATGACACAATGAAATTCGAAGAAAAATGGTTAATCTTGGCATAGATCATTCTCAATGAACTCACTCAAGCACAGAAAGAGAATATTGATTGGTCTCACTCATCTGTGGCTCCTAGCCTGAATCTTCCAGAGATGCTGACATATCTAATAGGCATCTTGAGGCCTGGACAATAGGGAGGGTGGGAGGGAGAGGAGGGTTAGGGGGGTGGGGGGGGGCAAAACTGGACCCAAGTGTAAATGGGACCATAAAATCCTATATCCAGAAAGACAGACTCAAAGGTTGAACCTTCTTCAGGTCCTTAGAGGGAACAACAGAATTAAAAGGCCCTGGAGAGGGTATGATGAAGACTAACGTTAATCTTCTTATGTTTCTCTGTCTTTGTCTCTTTTTCTCTCTCTCCCCCTCTCCCTCTCCTCTCTTTCTCTTTTATATTACCTATCTTTTTCTTCCTTCTTTTCTACTGGTGCTGACCTGTAACTCCCAGTGCCAGCATGTGGTTAACATCCACAGTGAGCTGTTGATCAGAAAGACCTATGAGGTTTTCCAAAAGAAGACAGATTTCTGTCAGAGTACTCGATTACCCACCAAAGGTTAATGGTAAGACCCTACTGCTGAAGACACCGTATGCTGTTGATATGGAGCATGGAGAGACCTGGCTGCAATCTATAAGAGAGTCAGTCCCAAGACAATTAGCTTGTCTAGTGCCAGAATGTGCTACATGAATGACTGTGGGAAAATGGCTAACACCTGTCCAAGCAACTTGTGGTCTGAGCTACTAAGCTACTCAGCAGAAAACAACCTGACATGATGCTCACCCAAGTGCAGTAGTGGCACACAGTCATGGTGGGTAACCCACAGTTCTTCAATTGGCTTATGGATCCACTCAATGGAACAGAACCCATATCTGGAACTAGGAAACAAGTCAGAACCATATCCAAAAATGTGTCTGCTCTCCAAGATCAAGCTCAACCAATATTTGGCTACAAGGGGGCCTACAACTATTGAATTCTCTCTAAAATGATAATAGTTATCTCATTTATCTGGTGCTGACTTCACTCTCCATTGGAAAATCTGCTTCTCTTTTTCATTTGGGTGCAGAACCTGAAGGGAGTATCAGGCCATTGCACCTCACCAGGGCCCCATAGAGTAATTGGGGAAATGAGCAGGAATGTTGGTTTCTTGGAAAACTTGGTACCAGCACAAGGGTGAAGGAGATAGATGTAGATAACACTCAACTCCTACTAAACCAGATATCTAGAGACACAGAGGCTCCCATAATGGCATCACTGAAGTAGACCTAAAATAAACTCAACATGGCTCAGGGAAATTCTTGGAAGCATGGGCAGAAAGATTGTTAGGACATTTTGCACAGGGATATTACCTTTTCCCCATAGCTGGTAGCTATTCCCACAATGTATGACCCACAATCCCCAACAAGGGGGGTCCCTTCAGAGGGGAAGTACAGGGAGGAGGCTAACTATGATACCAACATGGCTGTTTACACACTGAGTATGTACATAACTAATATAGAAAACAATGCTTTTATTAAAACAAAAAACAAAGATTGTAAAAGACAACAGTGGGAAGGAGTATTTTGATGGATTGCCACTCCCAAGGAACTGACTGGCACAGTCATGACCCCATAGTAATGACCAGCACCCCTACTGAGGATTGCACTCAGGAGAATGGGGTGGGACAAAGGAGAAAATAGAAAATGATCTGATAGGACTAGGAATGATTTATACTATGTTCATATACTGAAGTTCCCAGTAAAAATTAAGGAAAATATTAAGGAAACCACAAATTTCCTAGAATAGACTAAAAATGAAAACATAACATTAAAATCCATGGGATACAATGAAAATTGTTCCTAAAGTGAATTTCATAGCTTCAAGAACCTATATTAAATTTTAAAAAAATCAGAGTGATCTCAAATAAGTAACTCAATGATGCACCTTCAGGAATTTTAGACCAAGAATAAATCAAACCTGAAATTGGTAGATAGAACAAAATAATTAAGTTCAGGAAAAATTAATTAGAAATAAATGATAATAATTGATGCAATAGAGTTGAGTCTTTGAAAAGATGAACAAGATCAGGCAATCTTTAGCCAAACTATCCAAAAGAGAGAAAAGATTCAGATAAACTGAATTAGAGAGGAGACAGAGCCATTACAGCAGATAACAATGAAATTAAGAAAATTATTAGTGTATCCTTAAAAATGTGTTCTCCACTAAACTGGAGACTCTAAAAGGAATGGATAAATTTCTAGATGCACATTACCTACCAAAATTACACTAAGGTGAGATAATGAAAATGGACATATAAGAAACAATGAATTTAAGTGCTAATCTTTAGAATATAAAAAAATTCCAGGCCTACCAGATTGATTATTGCTAAATTTAACCACACATTTTAAATAAAAATGAAAAAAAAAATCTTCTCAAACTGTGTCATAAAGTATGAAAAAAAAGAACTCTGTCAAACTCTTTTGCATAGACCCATTGTTACCCTGTGATGCCCTTAGCTTTGTGTTGCGGGCAAGGGGAGGCTGGCTGTAATACCCATAAGCCTGCCTCCAACAACACACCTTCACCAAGATCCCAATTCCCAAACTGCCATCAGCTGAGAATCAGACATTCAGAACACATAAGTTTATGGAGGACACCTGAATCAAACCACCATACCCTGATACCAAAACAACATAAAGAAATAATGATTAATGAAAATTATGCATGAAGCTTTTTGATACAGGCAAAAATTCTCAATAAGTAATAGCAAAAAAATTTCAAGAACACCAACTGTCATCAGTGTCAGTATTGGTTAACAAATGGATTAATGAAGATACAGTAGCTATGAAGTGATTTCTCACTGTGGCTTTAAGTTTCTGTACATCTTTGTATGAGCTTATTCATAAATTTTTGGTGAGATGTCTCTTAGTCTTTGACAATGTTTTAGTTGGATTATCCATCTTCTCATTGAGTTATACAGTTTCTTTAGGTCTGTGGAATATACGTTTTTTATCAGATATAGGATTTTTAGTATCATGTCCCTTTCAGTGGATTTTTATTTCATATTTATTGATAATTCTTGAAGTAAAAAGTTTCAATTTATAAATTTTAATCACATTTGTTGTCACACCTAAAAAGTTTTGGTCTTGCCCATAATCATGAATATTATATAGCATGTGATATGATTAACTTTTTTTGGACTGTTTTGCCAGACAGACTTTATTTTCATTTTTTTTTCTTTTCACAATTTTTATTAAAATTTTCCATGATTATAAAAAATATCCCATGGTAATACCCTCACTCCCCCACCCATGTACTTTCCCCTTTGAAATTCCATTCTGTATCATATTACTTCCCCATCTCAATCATTCTACTTACATATATACAATACCAACCTACAAAGTACCCTCATCCTTCCTTTCTCTTCCCTTTATATCTCCTTTTTAACTTACTGGCCTCTGCTACTAAGTATTTAACTTCTCACGCAGAAGCCCAATCATCTGTAGCTAGGATTCACATATGAGGGAGAACATGTGACACTTGGCATTCTGGGCCTGGATTACCTCACTTAGTATAATCCTTTCTAGATCCATCCATTTTTCTCCAAATTTCCTAACTTCATTTTTCTTTACCACTGAATAGAACTCCATTGTAAAAATGTACCACATCTTCATTATCCACTCATCAGTTGAGGGACATCTAGGCTTGTTCCATTTCTCAGAGATTATAAATTTAGCAGCAATAAACATGGTTGAGCAAGTATCTCTAAGGTAATAAGATAAGTCCTTAGGATATATGCCTAGGAGTGCTATAGCTGGGTCATATGGTAGATCAATCTTTAGCTGTTTTAGGAACCTCCACACTGATTTCCACAATGGTTGGACCAGATTGCATTCCCAACAGCAGTGTAGAAGGGTTCCTCTTTTCCACATCCCCGCCAACATTTATGATCATTTGTTTTTATGATGGTAGCCAATCTGAGTGAGATGAAATCTCAATGTAGTTTTAATTTGCATTTCTCTGATGCCTAGTGACAGAGAACATCTTTTTAGATGTTTATATGCCATTTGTATTTCTTCCTTTGAGAATGCTCTGTTTAGCTCCATAGCTTATTTTTTGATTGGCTTGTTTGATTCCTTATTATTTAACTTTTTGAGTTCTTTGTATATCCTAGATATAAATCCTCTATCAAATATATAGCTGGTGAAGAAGTTTTCCCTTTCTGTAGGTTGCCTCTTTGCTTTTTTCACTGTGTCCTTTGCAGTGCAAAATCTTTGTAATTTCATGAGGTCCCAGTGATTAATCTGTTGTTTTATTGCCTGAGCAATTGGGGTTGTATTCAGAAAGTCTTTGCCAAGACCAATATGGTGAAGGGTTTCCCCTACTTTTTCCACAAGCAGTTTCAGAGTTTCAGGTCTGATGTTAAGGTCTTTCATCAATTTGGACTTAATTACTGTGCATAGAGAAAGAGAAGAATCTATTTTCATCCTTCTACAGATATATGTACAGTTTTCCCAACACCGTTTGCTGAAGAGGCTGTCTTTTCTTCAATGAGTATTTTTGGAATTTTTATTGAATATCAGGTGGCTATAGCTACCTGGACTTACATCTGGGTCCTCTATTCTGTTCTACTGATCTACATGTCTGTTTTAGTGCCAGTACCACACTGTTTGTGTTACTATGGCTCTGTAGTATAGGTTAAAATCCGGTATGGTGATACCACCAGCCTTATTTTTGTTGCTCAGTATTATTGTAAATATTCAAGGATTTTTGTGATTCCAAATGAATTTTTGGATTGTTTTTTTCTATTTCCATGAAGAATGCCTTTGGAATTTTGATATGGATTGCATTAAATGTGTAGATTGCTTTAGGTAAGATTGCCATTTTCAAAATGTTGATTCTTCCAATCCAGGAACAAGGGATGTTTCTCCACTTTCTAGTGTCTTCGGCAATTTCTCGCTTGAGTGTTTCAAAGTTCTCATTGTAGAGATTCTTTACTTCCTTGGTTATGCTTATTCCAAGGTACTTTATTTTTTTATTTTTGATGCAATTGTGATTAGGAGTGATTCTCTGATTTCATACTCTGTGTGTTTGTTGTTACCATATATGAAGGCTACTGATTTCTGTGTATTTATTTTGTATCCTGCTACATGGCTGTAGGTGTTTATCAGCTCTAACAGGTTGCTAGTAGAGTCTTTATGGTCCTTTATGTATAGAATCATGTCAGCTGCAAATAATGATAATTTGATCTCTTCCTTTCCAATTTGTATCCCTTCTATGTGTGTCTCTTGCCTTATTGCTATGGCTAAGACTTACAAAACTATATTAAATAAAAGTAGGGACTGTGGACACCCTTGTCTTATTCCTGATTTTAGTGGAAAACCTTCCAGTTTTCCCCCATTTACTAATATGTTGGCTGTAAGCTTGTCATAAATAGCTTTTATTATATTGAGATATGTTGCTTCTATTCCCCATCTCTGTAGGACTTTTATCATCAAGTGATGTGGGATTTTGTTGAACACTTTTTCTGCATCTAATGAAATGATCATGTGATTTTTGTCCTTCAACCCGTTTATATACTGTATTACATTTATAGATTTACATATATTGAACCATCCCTGCATCTCTGGGTTAAAGCCTAGTTGGTCAGGGTGAATGATCTTTTTGATATAGTATTTTATTCTGTTTGCCAATATTTTGTTGAGAATTTTGCATCTATGTTCATGAGGGAGATTGTTCTGTAATTTTATTTTTTGTTCTATCTTTCCCTGGTTTCAGTATCAGGGTGATTCTGGCTTCATAGAAGGAGTTTGGTAGAATTCCTTTTTTTTCTATTTCCTGAAAAGCTTAAGAAGCAATGGTTAACTCTTCATTGGAGGTCTGGTAAAATTCAGCAGTAAATCCAACTGGGCCTGGGATTTTTTTAATTGGGAGATTATTGATAACTGTTCGGATCTCCATGCGTGTTATAGGTCTACTTAAGTGATTAATCTCATCTTGATTTAATTTAGGTAGGTCATATAGATCAAGGAAATCATCCATTTCTTTCAGATTTTCACTTTGTGGAGTATATGCTTTTATAGTATGTCCCTATGATTTTTTGAATGTTCCTGGAATCTGTTGTGATGTTACCTTTTTATCTCTGATTTTATTAATTTGTGTCTCTTCTCTCTTTCTTTTGGTCAGATTTGCTAAGGTTTTATCAATCTTGTTTATCATTTCAAACAATCAACTCTTTGTTTCATTAATTTTTTGGAATAATTTTTTTGTTTCTATTTATTAATTTCTGCCCTAATCTTTATTATTTTTCCCATCTACTGATTTTTGGTTTGCCTTTTTCTTCTTTTTCCAAGGCGTTAAGGTGAAGCATTAGGTCGTTTACTTGCAACCTTTCTAATTTCTTCATATAGTCACTTAAGGCTGTAAATTTACCTCTTAGAACTGCCTTCATTGTGTCCCAGAGATTTTGGTATATTGTGTTCTCTTTATTGCTTGACTCTATAATTTTTTTTGATTTCCTTCTTGATTTCTTCATTGACCCATTCATCATTTAGTAGTGTATTGTTTAGTTTCCATGATTCTGTGTATGGTCTGTAGCCTTTTCTTGCTATTTATTTGTAGTTTGATTCCATTGTTGTCAGAGAGAATGCAAGGAATTATTTCAATTTTCATGTATTTGCTAAAATTTGCTTTGTGTCCTAATATACGGTCTATTTGAGAGAATATTCCCTGTGCTGCTGAAAAAAATGTATATTCTGCAGCCTTTGGATGAAATGTCCTGTTAGGTCCATTCCTTCTATGACCTCATTTAATCCAGATGCCTCTCTGTTTATTTTTTCCTGGGAGGACTTGTCAATTGATGAGAGTGGGGTGTTAAAGTCACCCACCACCACTGTGTTTGGTGTTATCTGTGACCTTAGTTCTAATAGTGTTTGTTTGATGAATTTGGGAGACCCCATGTTAGGTGCATATATGTTTAAGATTGTAATGTCCTCCTGTTGGAGTGTGTCCTTAATCAATATAAAGTGACCTTCCTTATCTTTCTTGACTTATGTTGGACTGAAGTCTACCTTGTCAGATATTAGGATAGCAACCCCTGCTTGTTTTCTAGGCCCATTTGCTTGAAACACTGTTTTCCAACCTTTCACCCTAAAATAATGTCTATCCTTTGTAGAAAGGTGAGTTTCTTGGAGGCAATAAATTGTTGAATCCTGCTTTTTAACCCAGTCAGCAAACCTATGTCATTTGGTTGGGGCATTGAGGCCATTGATATTAAGAGGTATTATTGAAAGGTGTGTATTTATGTTTGCCTTTTTTTTTTTTTTTTTTTTTTTGTGGTTCCGGTTCTACCTTTGGTCTCTTGTGTTAACTAGTATTTAAGTATTGCTTGTTTTTTCCTGGTTTCTTATATGTGTGCTTTTCATTTTCTTCAGCATGGAGGATTCTATCAAGTATTTTCTTTAGAGCTGGTTTGTCTTCAAATACTGCTTTTGTCATGGAATGTCCTTATTTCTCTGTGTATTGGAATGGATAGCTTTGCAGGATGAAGTAACCTTGGTTGACAGTTATCTTTCAGACTTGGAATATATCACTGCAAGCCCTTCTGGCTTTTAAAGTTTGTTTTGAATAATCTGCTGTAATCCTGATGAGCTTGCCTTTATAGGTAACTTGATTTTTCTCTCTAAATGCTTTCAATATATTTTCTTTGATTTGTGTGTTTGGAAGTTTGATTATAATATGGTGAGGAGAGTTTCTTTCCAGGTTTTGTCTGGCTAGGGTTCTAAAGACTTCTTGTATCTGCATTGGCACCTCTTTCCCAATTTGGGGGAAGTTTTCTACTATGATTTTCTTGAGGATTCCTACTATGCCTTTGGAGTAAAATTCTTCTCCTTCTACTATGCCCTGAATTCTTATGTTTGACCTTTTCATAGTGTCCCAAATATCTTGAAATTCCCACTGATACTTTTCTATAAGTTTGTCTTTCTCTTTGTTGGACTGTATTAGATCTGCCACCTGGTCTTTTAGCTTAGATATTCTGTCCTCTCCTTCATCCATTCTACTGGTGACATTTTCTACAGAATTTTTTATTTCATTAATTGAGTTCTTCATTGCTAGTATTTCTGACTGGTTTTTCTTTATTATTTCTATTTCCTTATTTATGTCTTGTATTGCCTTTATTTCATTAAATTGGTGTCCTGTGTCTTCTTTGATGTCCTCTTTGATTTCTTTGATTTCCTCTTGGATTTCTTATTTGATTCCTTTGATTTGTTCTTTGTCTTCTTTGAACATATTTACAATCAATCTTTTGAAATTTTTCTCAGGCATTTCCTCTAACTCGTTCTCACTGGAGGACATTTCTGATGCATTAACACTTTTAGATGGATTTATGTTGTCTTGCTTTTTAGTGTTTCTTGTGCTATAATGTATATATTTTTGCATCTTGGATTAAGTTAATGCTTGGATTTTCTAGCTAGCTGGGTATTCTTAGCTGTATCAATTGATTTGATGTTATATATCTTCAGGGTAGGAGCTTAAGGTGTTAGTTGTGGCTCTTAAGACTCTCAGAATATCTACAAAGGTGTTTCTAGGGGTTAAGTTTACCTGCTATGGGAGTATTCAAGTAGGCTGAGTGGAATAAAATACAGGCAGACTCTAAAATTTAACTAAACACTGTACACATTCAATCAAAAACAGTTCCGAGTATGTATGCAAGAGTAGTTATTATAAAAACCAGATCCTCTATCAAAAAGAGGTTAAGATTTCTGGTCTGTTGAGGGATCCAAGTCAGCTTGTGACCAAGTGACACCCTTCCCTGGTGCAATCCCAGTTACCTTGGATGATTTTGGTCTCAGCCAAGTTGCTGGCTGTGTCGTTGGGTTGCTGTTCTGATTTCTGGAGCTGGGCACTGGCTTTTCCTGCGGGGCAAACCAAGCCTGGCAACTGTGGCCCTACAGATTGGCATCCCTGCTAATGGAACCACTACTGCTACTGCTGAAGCTGTCGCTGCTGGATCTGTCACTGCTGCTCCTAAACTGCCACTGCTGCTGAAGCTGCTGATTCTGGATCCAGCACTGTTGCCTCTGCTGTTGCTGCTGCTGTAGCTGCCATTGCTGTAGCTGCCGCTGCTTCCACTGAAGCTCCCGCTACTGGATCCGACGCTACTGGGGCCGCTGTTGTCAGTGCGGAGCCGCTGATGTTGATGCTGGACTCGGCTCCTGCTTGGGTCCCACTGTTGGTGGACCTGCCGGGCTGCTTTTGCTGGCCTGTGCGGGCTCTGGATGCTCTTCTCCTTCTCCACTGCCATTTCAATTTCCTAAACACCTCACTTTTTAGTAAAAGTGTGCATTTTGCTGAGATTTTTTGGTCTTTTTTCCCCCTAGGCTGCTTTAACATGGTACCTATGCCTCCATTTTAACTGGAAGTCCTTGATGTTATTAATTTTATAGTTAATTCTCATGCCTATTTTGGGTAAATTTTTGTATGAAATGTGATGTAATGGTTTAAATTTATCTTTTGATATTTATGATCAATTTTTGTCAAAATTGTTTTATCCATTGAACTATCTTGAACTTTTATCTGAACACAGTAGCCTATAGACATAAAGGTTTATTTCTGGACTAAATTTTCTTTCATTGATCTATTTATGTATATCTATAATCTTGTATGCACATGTATGTGTGTGTGTGTGTGTGTGTGTGTGTTTGTATATAATTACTATAATTGTCTTACATTTTTACAGCTTAGTATTAATTAAAATGAGCAGTTGTACAAATTTTCTAATATTACTGTATTTCAGAATTTTTTTACTCTATTTCATAATAAGAATTTTAGGATTGGATTGCCAAGCTCTACCAAAACAAAAAAAGATTGAGATTCTGCTAGAATTTACATTATGCTTAAATATATCAGTTTGCAGATAATTATGCTCATTATAATATTTAGCCTAACAATCTATGAATATATCTTAGTGCTTTATTTATGTAAGTACTATTAACTCTCTACAGTAATATTTTACAATTTCTTTCAATGATGATTTGTAATTCAAACATGATTTATTTTAAAAGGGAAAACAAAATCTTTCAGAAAATATAAATAAATTGCTAAATGAAATTGTTTGGAGAAGGACACTCATTCTGTTTTACTTAATTTAACCAAACATGAATAGAAGAAAAATTAAAGTTTCATTTTTATCATACTATACTTTTAAATGCTATAATGAAATTTGTGAGTAAATTTTGAATACATGGAAATTATTAGGCTCTAGTAAGTGGGGTAAAACATGAAGCATTTCCATTAAGTTCTGGGGCTAGACAAGGGTGTCCACTAGCATCACTGTTTTTCAACATAGTACTCGAAGTGATAGCTCAAGCAATAAAAAAGAGAAAGGAATAAAAAGAATACAAACTGGAGGCTGGAGAGATGGATTGGCAATTAAGCGTTTGTCTGTGAAACCTAAGGACCTCTGCTCGAGGCTTGATTCCCCAGGATCCACATAAGCCAGAGATGTACAAGGGAGTACATGTGTCTGGAGTTTGTTTGTAGTGGCTGGAGGCCCTAGATGCCCATTCTCTATCTATCTGCTTCTTTCTCTCTGTCTGTCTGTTGCTCTCAAATAAATAAATAAAAATAAACAAAAAACATTTTTAAGGATACAAATTGGAAAGGAAGATGTAAACTAGCCTTATTCAGAAATGGCATGATTCTGTACATAAGAAAACCAAAAGACTCCACCAAAGAATCCTAGAAGTGATAACTATTTTCAGAAATGTGGCAGAATATAAAATCAACACACAAATATTACTAGTTTTCACAATAACAATAATATGGGAAAAGAAATCAGGGATGCTGTCCTATTTACAATAGCCACAAAAAGACCTATACAATAAAAACGTTAAAACTCTTAAAGAAAGAGCTGAAAGGAAACATCAAAAGATGGATGCTCATACATTGGAAAAATCAATATTGTTAAAGTGGCCATCCTATAAAAACAACATATAGATTTATTGCAATTCCAAACAAAATCTCAGCAAAATTCTTTACAGAGTTAGAAAAAAACAGTTTAAATCCATACAGAAGCACAAAGACCACAGATAGCCAAAAATGTGCTGAGCAGAAGGAACTTTCTGGAGGTAACATCATACCAGATTTTAAGTTATACTACAAGGCCATAATAATACAAGCAGCATGGTATTGCCATAAAAACAGGCACATAGATCAATGAAGAATTGAATTGAAGATCCAGGTATGAGTTTGAATAATTATAAGCTCTCTTAACTTTGACATAGAAGCCAAAAATGCACACTGGATCAAAGGTAGCATCTTCAGGAAATGGTGCTGGACAAACCAAATAGCCACATGTAGAAGATTGAAATTGGATCTACTCTTCTTACCTTACACAACAATCAACAACAAATGTATCAAGGACATCAATATAAAACCTGAATGTTTAAATTGACTAAAGAAAAAGTAGGGAGAACACTCCAAGATATAAGCATAGGTACAGATTTTCAGATTAAGACTCCAGTAACCCAGGGAATCAAGCGACACTCAACAACTAAGACCTAAGGAAAATAAAAACCTATTGTACAGACAAGCAAACAATCAACAGAGTCAATAGAGAACCTACTCAATAGGAAAAAAATCTTCACCAGCTATATCTCTGACAGTTTTAATATTTAGAATCAACATAGAACTCAAAATCTTACACAATAAAAAGTCAAGCACCTCACACAAAAAATGGGGTATGGAATTAAACAGGGAAATCTCAAAGAAGAATTAATGGTCATTAAACACCTAAACAGATGCTCATCAGGGAAATGTAAATTAAAATGACTATGAGATTCCATCTCACTCTAGTCAGAATGGCAGCCATTAAAAATATCAAATGACAGCACATGCTGGTGGAAGTGTGGGGAAAGAGGAAATTGCAAACTTGTACAGCCACTATGGAAATCAGTGTAGAGAGAGACTCCTCAAAAGGCTAAAAATAGAACTATCATTAGATCTAGCTATACTGCTTCTGGGCATATAGCCTAAAGAATCAATTTTATAACAAGAAATGTGTTCAGCCATGTTCATTGCTGTTCTGTTCACAATAGCCAGGAATTAGAATCAGCTAAAATGCCATTAAGAAATGAGTGGTTAATGAAGATGTGGTATATATACCCAATGGAATGCTACTCAACAGTAAGGATAAACAAAATAATCAAATTTGCAGGAAAATGGAGGTACTCAGAAAAAAAAAATGTTTGAGATCACACAGTCTCAGGAAGACAAATGCCACATGTCATATGAAGATCCTAACTGGAATAAATTGGTAGTGAGTGCATGGTAGTTAGGGAGAGAGAAGTGGAGGAATTACCTGGTAGCTTAGGGGAGGGACAACATCTGGAGAGGGGCTTGCAGAGGAAGATAGTAGGAAGGGTGGGGAGGGAATTACACAAAAGTTAAAATAACATGAATCAATTTCATAGAAACCCTTATTCTGATTAGTATTCTAGGAAATATAACCATCAAAAATGTGGGAAGGGGGACATTCACAACTAAAGTATTAACCTTACAACCAAAGACTCTGGCCAATAAATTTCAGACTCAGAATTGGGTTACCCCCCACAATTAACTTTTGGCTAGGGAGAAACATGAGTTCCCAAAAACAATGTAAACCATTGCCAAAACATTCGATTACCTTCCATACCTAATAGGTGAGACCCTATTGCTGAAGACAACACAGGCTTTGGTCAGAGGACATCAGAATACCATGCCTGAACCATAATGGAAACTAGCTCCCTCCTGGGTAGAACTCATAGTGATGGAGAGTCCTATGGGAGCCACAGGAGGACAACAGCTTGAAGAAGCAGGGGACCCTGCAGACTACAAAATCAACCAGCTGGTCAAGAAGTGCATACTTGGGCAATGTGGTACTCAGTCTCTATGGATAACCAGCTATTCTATGATTAGACATGAGGATCACTCAGTGGAGGAGAAGTCATATCGGGTACTGGAAACCAAGTCAGAATCCCATGGCTAGTAAACTCAGACATCAGATAGAAGCCCTCACTGCTCTCTGGAGAAAAGGAATGGGCTTACACACCAAAATTTCCAATAGCTGTAATTAGTCCTACCTACAAACAAGCATATATATAGTTTAGTGTTAGAAAACCAGGACCACACTGACAATATGCAGCCAACATAAAGTCCCACATTCCATGAATTGCTGGCATTCATTTATCTCTCTGGCTTCACTTTCTGCAGTAAATTTCTTCATATTTCATCTTCTGATACATCTTCCTTTAGTCACATTATCATAAGAGACCCTCCAAAACTTACAGTTCTCTCAATATTACACTGTTTAATCTGACATACTGCATTGTACCCAATAAATGTGTTCAAAAGAGAAAAAAAATCCATAGTGGCAAGGGTTAGTGATGTGTCCACAACTACTCTGAAAACAGCAAGTCACTGAGACCTGTGCTTTTCACAGTAGAGATGATGAGTGAAATTAATTTTAAAACTGTGCTACTGCCATGCTTTGCTTAAAATATCAGAGGTAATCAGATATGGAAAACCAGCAATTAGTACTCAATAGAAGCAATTATGGGAAATAGTGTGAGATTATAGATTTTATGCAATTATTTTACTTTTAGATGCAAGAATTTAGTTGGCAATTTTAAAAACAGTAGTATGGACTGGGGAATTAAGCAGATATAGTATTCTCCAGAATTTGAGTATTAGGAGAAATATAATAAACATTAGATAGCTGTAATATTTAAGATACCTGATGAAATTATATTGTATAGACTAACAGGGAATTTTAATCCTACAAATACTCTCAGATGCCATGATTCCGCCATGGAATCTAGAAGATGAAATTTACATTTTCCAGTCATTATTTCCCTGTTATTAGAACAATCACAGTATCCTTAAAGCCTGAACTGAGAGAATCTTTGATTGTACATTCTCATCTACTCACAGCTTATTGCCCAGGCTATGTAAATCTAAATGCTGTTGCTGGGCTAAGTGGCTGACACCTATGGCAGGTGAGACAGAAATATTATTGACAGGAGGCCAATGGCTGAGCATTTATACCCTCAGCTGAGTGTCATGGAAAAAGTAGTTCTATAGGTTGGAGACAAGCACTAATTTTATGTCCTGCATTCCAAGGAGCATTGCCTTTGGTGCAGAGGTTTTTGCAGGGAACACCTGTCTGCTTGCAGGGTCTGTCTCTTACTGCACCACACTCTGCATTTCTTTTTAAACTGGCTCCACTCACTCATTATTCCCTTTACTTTGCTACAGCCCTGGGAGCCAAAAATAGAAAATAAAATAGTGGGGAAAGGGAGTGTTTCAGAATATGTTGCTCTTTTCTTATGGATCCATATAATATGTTAGTGATCAATTGTGGGCTGTTGGGAAAACAACACCATGCTCCTAATTATTTGTTCAGTGCACAAAGTTCAGACATAAATATATATTAAATCAAAGGGATAAAATAGATCACAGTTTAATGTTAATATCAGATATATATAATTAATGGATAAGTACAATTACATTATACATTTTATATTTTGCTTATAAGCATATGTATATGAATGTTTTTTGTGAATATTCATGGATATACTTAGTGACTAGTCCTTCTATAAAAATATTATTTGACAAATTCAAAGGAACTTTTTGCCAACTAGAACATTGAATTTTCAGATTTTAGTTTAATAGCATAAATATTAATACAATTTCTGAGTCAAAGTGGTTCATTTTAATTACCATACATCTGTAATTCTAAATTGGGATATGAGAAGACAGAAAAGCACTGGGGGAGTGTACTCCATTCTTACAGAAGTAATCATGACATAATATAATTGTTTTTACCTCACTTTTCTCTATTAATCCTACTGTGTTAATTATGATAAATATTTTTTCTCAGTAGAAAGACAACATATAATTATAAATGAAAATGAAATGACACTCTAGTATTTGGTCATGAGCAAACTATGATTTGAATATATCGTGTAGTCTATACTTACCTGTAAATTTAAGGAAATAATCCTCTAAGTTCCCAGTCAGCCTAAGAATTCTATAGATACAAGTGTGTATGCATCCAAATTTCATGCCTTATAACAGACATTTTCATATTACTATTATTATTATTCAAATGAGTTTTTCATGTTAATTTAACTTAATTTCACTTTATATATTTTATTACAGGTTATATTCTTTAATTTAATTTATATTCTCTTTCCTGCTTCCATTTCCCTGGGGCTCTCCTCAGTGAGGTTATGGTATTCACTGTGAAGTCATGAAGACCCCAGTCAGTCCCGGGAGAGAACCCACTCTGTGCTCTTACAATCTTTTTGCCCCTCCTCCTCAGTGTCTTCTGAACTGTGGCAGGCCTGTTGCCAGTATGATTTCATATTGATATCTCTGTAGCCTTTGGATTTTTGGCTTGATAGGTTTTGATTGATCACTATGCCTGTCACCATTTCCCTAGAGCTGGTTGTCAGGCTAGCAGTGAGGGCAGTATTCATATTGCCACTTTCTCTGCAATTTATCCTGAGCACTGGCAAATATGGTAGAGAAAGGTGGCACATTTCATGGTGGCCAGGTAGCTAATTTTGTCTTAAGCATGGATCTTGGTTTTCTTCTGTTTTCTCTGCTTTCTGTCTGTAAAACAAAACAGATTGTGCAACCAAGAGTGAGAGCAGCTTGGCTTAAAGGTGACATGCAAGTTATTTGCGAGACGTTTTGGTGTGCCAGCCCACTTGTATTCTCCAGAGGCCAGTGGGGCTTCTCTCTGAAGTCTATGAATTTCCTGACCATTGGATTCTGACTTGGTTCCAGTACCAGATATGAGTTATCTCCCACTGAGCATGCCTCATGTCCAATCAGAGAACAGTTGGTTAGCTGCAGAGGCTGTGTGTCATTATTTATTGCATAAGTGTGTACCGCTTGTTTACAGAGTCCCTTGCTGATTCATGCTGTTGGTGAGCATTGTCTTCTAGCAGCTCCCATCAGGGCTTCCTGAAACTAGAGGGCTAGCCAGGAAGGATCAAGCTTCTATTTCAATTCCACGTTGTTATTCTGATGTCCTGTGACCAAAGCCTGTGGTTTCTTCAGCAATGGGATCTTACGCATTAGCTCTGGCCGGTAATCAAGTGTTTTGGCAATAACTTACATTGTTTTGGGGACCTCTTCAATCTCTCTGACCAACAGCTCACTGTGGGTGAGTAACCCAATTCTGGGCCTGGGATTTTCCAGCCAAAGTCCATGCTTTTATGGTTAAGTTTCTCCACCTTCTTTCTGGGCTGTCTTCTCTCCCCCATTATTGGTGGTTATACAAAGGTTTTATTGTTCTTATCAGATCATTCTTTGGATAACATTAGACCAACCACTGAGGCCTGAAACCAACCAGTCAAGTCCCCAATGTGTTCACACCTCAGGAGGTATGATGAGTTGGGGATGCTTGCCACTTTTCTCTAATAAAACAAAGAAACTCTTTATTATCAACTCTTTAAACACCAGCAAAAGTACTGTTAGGAATGATTGAAAATCAGCAATATTAAAAGATCTTCTTTCAGATTTCTCAAATATATACATAGTAAAAAATCTAAATAGTTTTTAAATTAAAATAGGTCATAAGAGAAACATAAGAAATGCTTAGTTAAATGTTTCAGTATGATAAATTTTAATAAATATTGTTATTACTAAGTATTGTTGGATTACCCAGGAAAATTCATTACTGCATAAAATTATAATTAATTTATAATGAAAACTTGCTGACTCAATTTCAAAAAATTTAAACATTGTTGTGTTAAGTCAAATATAAATACTAGTAAAAATATCCCCAGTTTAGAGAAATTTGGTTTTCCTACATTGGCACAAATTGTCTCTTTAGTTCTTCTCGCTTTTATATTATCAATATTTCTCCTGTACAAGTATATGGGTACTCCTCCGAATCAAGCAGGTATCTCAGCACAGTAATAATAGGTGATTACCCAGATGAGTAGGGCTCAGAAACACATTCACTTATCATTGCAGTAAAGCCTGGTCATTGCAAACACTGCATCTTACAACAATTACCATTAATGGCTGATCAGTAGGAAAGAACTCAAGATTTCTTGCATTAGCTTTATTCACCATACTTTTTAATTTTTTTAAATAAAAGAGCTTATCAATGAGTTAATTAAAAATGGATGTGAAGAAATGATCTGCATAACATGTGGCATGAAGAAGTGGGCTTGGACCACCCTCAGCCTAAATCCAAACTCTGTCAGATCCCACATGATTGGACTTAAGAAAGTCACTTCATATCACTTCTCATTTTTAAATAATACAAAATTAAAAACATAGTTGTATATTATTCATTAGGTTGATCTGAAGATTGAATAAAAAAGTAGATTTAATATCCTAGAACAATTCTTGCTACAGAGTGAAATGTCAAAAAAGTAATCTTTTGTTTTTAAAGGCTTCATGCTGCAGAGCTCTTTTCATTTAAATTTGTTTCTTTGTTTGAGGAAGAGGGTGAGAGAGAGAGAGAGAGACAGAGAATGGGCATGCTAGGGCATCCAGCCACTGCAAACAAATTCCAGATGCTTGCACACCCTTGTGCATCTGGCTCACATGGGTCCCAATGAGTCAAACTGGGATCCTTTCCCTTTGCTGGCAAGTGCCTTAACCACTAAGCCATCTCTCCAGCCCAACAAAGTAATCTTAATCAGCATATGCTTAAGTGCTTCAAATATTATTGATAATAGGAATTTTTAATATAAGATAAAAACTGAGTTGGCTATGACTTAAATGGTCAGCACAAATTGAGACTGGTAAAAGGAGGTCAATTTCTGCTGTGGAAACACATATGCAAGCTAGATTTTGGGTTCTCAACCATAAGAAATAAGCTTTGTAGCAAAGAGGATTCATTCTAATGATATTCAAATGTCTGACATTTTCCAAAAGTAAAAATTATACAGTGGCAGAGTTCAATCAATGATAAAATAAATTAGAATGAGTGTGATAGTTTTCAGAAGATATATTTCCCTTTATCAGATTTTTAATTTTTGATGCATTTTAAACTTTTTATTGATGACTTCCATAAATATAGACAATATACCATGATCATAATCTCCTCCCACTTAACCTTCCTTTCCCCCTTCCCAAATATCCCCTTCTACTTTCTAACCAGTCTCTCTTCTATTTTGATATCATCATGTTTTCCCCCTAATATTCAGGTCTTATGTGGGTAGTATCATCAGCCACTGTGAGGTAATTTTGACACATTCTTAATGCTGATTTTCAGAATGCTGCGACAGTTAATCTGGATTGTTGACTTGATTGGATCTAGAATCACAAAGAAAATAAACCTCTAGGCATGTCTGTAAGGGAGTTTCTAAATTAGCTTAATTGAGATGGGAAGACCCAGGATAACCAGAGGAGGCATCATTCTATGGGCCAAGGCACTAGACAGAATGTAGAAGGAGAAAGCGCACAGCAGCACCAGCATTCATTGCTCTCCACTTCCTAACTGCCCAATGTGTCCAATTTGCTTCATGCTCTGTGACAGACTATGTGATCCATAATGTACTAGTTGTACAGGCATGACAGATACAAGATTGGAGTTTTTGCAGTTTTAGAGAGCCAGACAATATATGACAATGTAGGACTCCCTAAGAAGTCATTTCATGAAGCTGTGAAGATAAACCTATGTAGAAATAAATACTTTAGTGTGCTGGAGATACCAGGACCATGGGACATCTTCAGTCTCAGTTCAGACAACCCAAGGGAGAGGTTATATGAGCTGCAGGCAGCAGTATGGGAAGGGTAGCTCTATATAAGCCATGTGGAGTTCAGATGATTCCATCATAAGTCCCAGATGCTGTTAGAACTGCAGGAGTTATTTTTGCCCTGCTACGTTACAGACTTCCTTGGCCTGATCTTTCTTTGCTATGCCTTCGTCCTTCCCTTTTTGGAATAGAAGTGCTTACTCAGTGCCATTGGGTATTAGAAGTATGTAAGTGTTTATTCATTTTATAGGGTCTGTCATTTGAAAAATTGCTTTTGGTCTCTGAAGAGACTTTGGACTCTTGAACCATGTTGACACTGCTAAAAACTGTGGGGACTTCTGAAGTTGCACTGAATATATTTTGTATTATGAGATTGCCATCACATATGAGGACAAGAAATAGATAGTTAAGGATTAAAAGTAAAATCTTTGGGCATTAAGTTCATAGAATGTGGACTCGTAATAGTTAATGTGGGCTGTCAGTTTGGATCACTGTGAAACATTCTTCATTGAGTTAAGTGAGTTGGGTAAACACATCCTAATTGTGAGTGTCACCTTTCCATGGTCTAGGGTCTCAGTCTGAATAAAAAGGAGAAAGGGAACTCAGCACTAACACTCATTGCTATGTGCTTCCTGCCTTCTCATACAATGTGCCCAGTAGCCTCCTGCCGCCATGCCTTTTCCATCATTATGGAATTTACCCTCAAATTATAAGCCAAAATAAATCCTTCATTCCTTAAGTTCCTTTCATTATGTATATTTTACAGCAATAAGAACAACTAATACAAATGCATTGTGTTGAAAAATTGTCCTGTACAATCTTTGATTCAAAGCGAAAAAAAAATATTTGTTTACTAAAGTGCTTTAAAAAAAAGTTTCTTAATTGAGAAAAAAAGTTTGGGCTGACAAGATTGCTCTCCTCTTAAAAATGCTTGCTTACAAAGACTACTGGCCATGGTTCAGTTCCATAGCATCCACTTAAAGCCAAACTCAAAGAATGGTACATGTGTCTTACATTTCTTTGCAGCAGTAAGAACACTAATGTAGTTATGTACCACACACGTAAGCACATGCACACTCATGCAAACGCATAATATGTGCAGATAAATACATTAAAAATTTAAAAATAAACACAAGTCATCCAACCAAGATGATCCAATGTGAATGGACCCAGCATATTGCTTCATTTAATTTTGCTTTGCCTTACAACTCCTTGAATAAATTAATGGTAGAAATCGCTATTTTAATTTAACATTATATAGTTGGAAAGCTATTCCCTAGACAATATAGCATTCTTTTTCTCTGCAAGAAGTAGCTGGCAATTTCCATTAAACTATGATATCACATAAGAATAAGAAATATATTACATTTAGATGTAACATCTGAAAGTGTAAAGCTACTAGAAGAAAACATGGAGAAAGCTTTGTGACATTGGTCTGGTCAACACTTTGTTTGAACATGACTGAAAAGTACAGGGAACAAAAATTATGAGAAGGGGAACAAACAAAAAAATGTCTTCCACAGCATGGATTATTTTACATGTGATGAAGAACCAATACTCAAATTATGTAACACCTCATTGCAACAAAAATAATATTCCAATTAAAAACCAAGTGAAAAACAAAAAATTATATTCCAATTAAAAACTAGGTACAAACTCAGAGCAAAAATTTCTCAAAGAACAAATGAATGCCCATTAGGTCTGTGAAAACATGAAAAACATCACTAATGGCTTGAGAAATACAAATTAGATCACAAAGAAATAGCACTTCACTCTTCTTAGGATGAATATTGTCAAGAAGATAATAGTGTTGGCAAGGACATTGCTGGTGGGAATGCATGTTGGTACAGATATTATTCCAAAAAGAGTTTCCAAAAATAGTTAAAGTTGAATTACCAAATGTTCCATCATTCCCAGTTCTTCACGCCTAACCAAAGGAATTGAAACCAGGATTTGAAAGGGATATCTGCCCTTTTGTGTTTATTGGGGCACTATTCACAACAGCCATGCTGTAGCCTAGGTGTCTCCACCAACTGATGACTGGAGAAGAAAACTACATCACCTATATACAACAGAATATTACTTGGCCTCAAAATAGAGGAATAAATGTCTGCCATTTTGACAATATTGATGACCTTTGAGGATATTATGCTAAAGGAGATAATCCAGGCACAGAAAGACAAATATTTCTTGACCTCACATGGGGAATCTAAACACATTAAGCACTGAGAAGCAGAGAACAGAATAATTGTCAGTGACTGAAAGAGTGGAGGATGGAGACATGGAGAGATATCAGTCAAAGGGTACAAAGTTTCTACTAGAAAGGTTGAATTCCACATTGATTACTGGCTACAAGTAATAATAATAATACACTATGTAATTAAAAATTGATAAAAGAAGAGATTTTGAAGTTTCTCCCCATCAGATTATAAGTATGTGAGTTGATTGATAATTTATCTTGATTTCATCAGCCCAAAAAGTATTAATATGTCAAACTATCAATATGGCCTTAATGATATGTGATTTAAGTTGTTGTTTATATTTTAATAAACTTAGGAGGGAAAACTTGTGATAAAAGAAAAATAAGAAAGTGGAAGAGAGATGCTAAAATTTTAATACATCTAATATTGCTACTACTCTATCTCTGTTTATCTTTGAGTATTTTGCTTCAAATTATATGACTTTAATAATAATCTTGTCAGTAATAGTAATATTTTATGAATATCAACATAATTTCCACTGTAAACTTTTGTTCACTTTAGAAGATTTAATTGTTCTTGTGACTAATTCCTTTCTCAAAAGCCTTCAAAATTTAGTTTCTTGAGCTGGGTGTGGTAGTGCACGCCTTTAATCCCAGCCCTTGGGAGGCAGAGGTAGGAGGATCACTGAGAGTTCAAGGCCACCCTGAGACTACATACTTAATTCCAGGTCAGCCTGTACCAGAGTGAGACCCTACCTCAAAAAACAAACAAACAAACAAAAAATTTAGTTTCTTGTAATGGAACTGAATAAAATCGTTTTCAATCTTTTCAAGGAAATTTGTCAAACTTACACATTTTGAAATAATTAGGGTTTGTATTTAAAATTTCAAATTATCTTTTAACTTTTGCCATATTTAAAAAAATTAATGACATTTCCTACTAATTTAATAAGTCTTTTAGAAATCCTTGAGACTAAATTTGGTTGGGGGTTAGGATATAGTTTGTAAAAAATCAGAGTTAGTATGTGTTTTTAGGTTACTGATAACATGACTAATATCATGTTAACACTGATTGGCATGAGTTCCTGTAGTGGTAATATTTAGACACATGTGTATGTCTGGTTTGTAGACTTTCAGGGTATAAGTGTGAAGACAGAGTTATCTTCACATGGGTACTCATAGTTGAAAAGCATCCTTGGGCCTTCAATCTCTACTTTTTGGAATGCCTTAGGGATCTAACCTCAATACCTTGCTGTAGTGTGATTCAGTTGCCAACTGATTTCACAAAGGTCCATAGTTTCAAGATTGCCTGCAACCCGTGAATGATTCCCTAGTATGTATTTACTTCAGGTTCAGAAATCCGGCCTTCTCTGTGGCAGTTCTACCTGGTTGCAGACATTTTAAAGTTAACATATACAAAAATCCTCTTCCAGTGATCCTAGTTCAGAAAATGACTCCATTCAATTATTCATGACACAAACCTTAAAGTGATCACTAGGGCTTCTATACCTCACCCTGGCTATGTCTTATTCCCTCATGACTTCTGTCATGGCTCTGACCAATGTTAACCTTTGCCTGAACTGCTGCAACCTCAAAATGACCTCTGCCTGTGTCTCATAGTCCTTACACAATGAAACATAGGAGTATTACTGGTAACCCTTTTAAAATTCCATGTTCTCAGTGAGAGAGAGAGCTAGAAAGAAGGAAGGAGAGAGATATTTAATGTTTACCTATATGCCTAGATTCTTTCATTGCCTACTTTAGCTTTGTTTTGGGTCATTTTCCTCTCACTCACTCCTGTAGACACATTGGACACTTTGGAAATCCTTAACCATATTCTCAATTTCCATATTTAGTGCCTTTAAACTTAAGCATGGATATTTGGAATAGCCCCCACTAGATATATTTATGAAGCAGACTTCATTGTTTGTAGTTCAACAATCAATAATTGCTTTCTTAAAGAGTCCTCTTGGGACCCCATTCTAAAGTAGCCTTGTTCTGATTCTTCTTTATTACTCATATTTACTTAGTTAAAAGCAATGCTCTCCATTATAATATAGCTTTGTGGGGATTTGGAGATTTTAAAATAAGTGATATGTCATGAATATTAAAAACAGTACACCTTTTAATTAATAGTTAATAAATATTGTTAAAAGAACCAGTGAGGCTCCCCTGAACCCAGATTCCACTCCCCATCATCAGCTCCTAACAATAATATAGGCTGTTCCAACCCACTATGTATGGACCCTCAGGAACACACAGAGTAAAGAATGTCTTTAAGGTCTGCTCTAACATAGACAGCCATGTTTACATGCTCAGAGGGAGGGTACGGCAATGAAAGAAGTGTCACAGAGTGTGGAAAAAAGAGAAACAGGCACAAAATTCAGGAGGTGACAAAGCAGTTGTTTTTCTGGGAAAGATATTTGGCAGGATGGCTTTATGGTGAGATTATTGTTTGAAGAGACCTCAGATCTTGTGTTTGGTTACTAAACTCAATAAGCAGTAATAACATTATTGTTTCCCAAGAAGTTTGCTTCTGATAAAAAATGTTAATATTGTGAAATTTGATTTATGAACATTTCACAACAGTTGATCATTTCTGGTTCCATCTGTTAAAGTCATACTGCAGTTTTTGTCAGTTTACACTCTTTTCATATGAACAGGCTTTCATGTCCTGAAAAGGCATTAATGAAACCAACATGTGTGAATAATATAGCATTGTCACCAATGTTTGTGTCAGACTTCCCTTACTAGGATTTGACAGAATTCCAAGACACAAATCACCGTAAAACATTTCTTCAGTCTTAGCAGTTATGTCCTTGGTTATTGTGGATGAGTTAAATTGGTGGACTACAAATGGAATTTTTGAGAGTGAGGCTGAAGGCAGAGTAAACAGGTATAGGGATCGGAGCTGCAGGGTGGAACTAAGGATGTTCTGAGGAAGGAGTCTCTGGAGATAAAAATGAAATCTCATGCTTGTCTGACTCAGATATGGTTATGCAGAGGGTACAGAATGTGAACTGTAAAAACATCTGAATCTCCTGGAAGGGTGCCATGTGGCTTATGAAAGGGCCCCAGATAACAATGCAATCTGGTAGTCATTTGTTAACTGTGGACCACATATATACTCTCTTTCGGGGTGGGGGGCAATACAGCTTGAAATTTTACACTCTTTCCAGGAAATGTTCTTCCTTCAGCTGCCGTAAAGAACAGCCAGGAAAAGTCCCATTTCATGCCTTGACCTGGTCAATGACCTGGGGTGTACAATCCAATTTAAGTATCAGCCAATCAAGCCTGAGCTTCCATGCATTTCTCTTGTTTGGATAGCAGATTGACATGGGAACCTGGGCAAGAACTTTCTCTATAGAAACTACCCCTCTTTATGTTCCTTCTATTAGAGTTTGATTTTGTATGGCATACTGTATTTCTCTGCTTTGAAATTGCTTATTGAAAAACATACCACCTTTGTCTTAAGCTCTTTCTTGTTAATTTTTTAATAGACAACAGCTAAGAGAGAGAGATCTAAAATTGAAACAAAATGATTCATGGAGGAGGACAGAGGCAAAATTTGGATCTGTTTCTTGGGTTCATGAGCCTACAGATTTCTTTTGTGGGTTGCTCATCTATATGGCCCATGAGTAGAAAGAGGACAGTTAAGTACACTGAAGATAAAATTGCTTTACCTACATAATTTTCAAACCAATGTAAGTCTAAATATACTTGCATTAAGAAAACGTGCTGTCAGATACACAAAGCAGTGCATGTGTCTAGAGTTCATATCCAAGCCCTGGCATGCCCATACTTTCTCTCTCCTTCTCTCTCTCTCTCTCTCTCTCTCTCTCTCTCTTTCTCTCTCTCTCTCTCTCTCTCTCTCTCTCTCTCTCTCTCTCTCTCTCCCTCTCCCTCTCTGTCTCAAATAAATAAATAACATATTAAAAATCATGCTATAAATATGATCATCTAATAGTGTGAGTGCATACTTCATTATAATTATTATTCATTTAGGGTTTTTGTTTGAGGCAGGGTCTCACTCTACCTCAGGCTGACCTGGAATTAACTATGTAGTTTCAGGGTGTCCTTGAACTCACAGCAATCCTCCTACTTCTGCCTCCTGAGTGCTGAGATTAAAGGTGTGCACCACTACTCCCATCTCACACTTTATTTTTTTTATCACTTTTAATCCGGACACAAACGGCAATGGTACCATAAAATTCTACTTCCTAAAAGACAGACCAAATGGTTGAACCTTCACTAGACCCTTACAGGAAACACCTGAACTACAAGACACTGGAGAGGGTAGGATCAAAACTGACCTAAATCTTCTACATCTTCCCTCCCTCCCTCTCCCCCTCTCCCCTCTATCTCTATCCTCTCTAACTCTTGTATATTAGTTATCTTTTTCCTCAATTTCTTAGTGGACACTGACCTGTAACCCCCACTTCCAGCTTGGGCCTACCATCCACAATGAGCTTTTGATCAGAGAAACCTACAAGGTTTCCCAAAACAATGACAGACTTCTGTCAGAGTACTTGATGACCCACCACAGGCCAGTGGTAAGACCCTATTGCTGAAGACTCCATACACAGCTGACATGTAAAATGGAATGACATGGCCGGAAGCCAGGAGAGAGTCAGTCCCCAGACAGTCAGCATGTCTAGTGCCAGAAGGCACTACATAGGCGACTGGGGGAAATGACCAAGATCTGTCCAAGCAACACATTGTTTAACCTAATTAGCAACAAATAACCGGATGTGATGCCCACACAAGTGCAATAGTGGTACACAGCCATGGTGAGGAATCAATTGCTCTTGATTTGGCTAACTGATCCACTCAGTGGTACTAGACCCATAGCTGGAGCTGGGAAACAAGTCAGAACCATACCCAAACACAAGCCCACTCTTCAATATCAAGTTACCATCAATCACGGGGTATAAGAGGGCCTAAATCTACCATACTGTCTATCAAAAAAGTAAGTCTTATCTCAATTTTCCAGGTGATAACTTACTCTCCGTTAGAGAATCTGCTTCTCTTTTCCAGATAGATGCAGATCCTAAGAAGAGAGCTGCCCCAACATACCTCAAAAGGGGCCCGACTGAAACTAAGGACAACTGGCGAAATAAGCAAGGGTGATGTTTTCCTGTGAACCAGATACCAGCACAAAGGGGAAGGAGATCAACGCAGAGAAAAATCAACTCCTACCAAAGCAGAGAGTCAGAGCCTCAGAGGCCCCCAACACCTCAGCACTGAAGCAGACCAAAAATGAACCCAACATGGCTCAGGGAAATTTTGCGGAAGAGGGGGCAGAAAGAATGTCAGAGTCACATGTTGGGTCATGATTTGCAGAGACATTTATCATACCAATAACTGGGGGCTAACTCCACAGTGCACGGCCCATTTTCATTAACAAGGAGGGTCTAATGGGAAGGGGTAGATCACAGATGAGCCTAAATAATGGTACCAAACTGCCTGTATTTACTGAAAAGAAAACTAATAAATTAAATTAAAAAAAAATTCTCAATAAATATTTTCTAAATACTTTTCTATTATTGGTGGCTGGGGAGATTGCCTGGAAACCCTGATGGCCTGGGTTTAATTTTCCAGCCACTCAGATAAAGCCAGATATAAAAATGAAGCACAAGCACCTTTAACCTTTGGAAGAAACCCTGACATGCATGTGCATGTACATACACACACACACACACACACACACACACACACACTAAATGAAAAACAATTTTAATGTATATAATTTGCCATTTTATATGTGGACTTGGTTAATTCTTTTCTGATTTAATGAAAGATGATCCTTACTAATCTTATCTATTCATGTATTCTTTCTTGCATGAATGTTTGTCACAGACCAATTCCCACCTTTAGTTTCCATCATGCTATTTGCTAAAGGCAAGAGAGGTTATTGTTAATTAAGTCCCATTTCTTTACCTCTCCTTGTAGCTTTCCCTGAACCTCACGGCAATGTTGCTTACACAGTAGGTGAGCATCTTCACTTGCCCCTCAAGTTTGACCTGAGCCACACACACTGTCTCTCTTAATCAGTACAGTACAGATTTGACCCAGATAATGTGCTTTGGTGATTGCACATGTCGTCCTGTGCTTCTGCCATCACCATGAAAGGGTACTGAGGGTCACATATAGCAAAGCCCCTCACATGACATGAACTGAGACTAAGCTACTCAGTTTACCTGGAAATTCATGACCTGGAAAGAATGCTTATTGTTGCTTACCCACACAGACAAGAACTGATTCCTCTCCATGTTCAACTCTTGAAGCCATTCATTTACTCATTCGTGCATTCATTCATGGCATCAAAAACTCTTGGGATTCTACTCTGTATCATGCAATGTTTGATTCAGATATCTGATGCAAATACCCTAAGTACACACAGACACACACACACACACACACACTCACACACACTTGTGTGTGCCATATATATAACCCATATAATGTTATGTACAAATTTAATGGCATATATATATTCTGGTTTCTTATCACTTCCACACCAAATTACTATAACTGTAGTTGCTAAAATCATCACAAATGTATGATGTTACAGTTCTATAAGTAAAATACTCCAAAATGGATCCTACTTGACTCAAATCAAGGTGTAAATAAGTCTGTATATTTTTTGGAATTCTTAGAATATTTCCAGACGCTCTAGAAGAGAGCTGTTACCTTTTTCAGCTTTTAGATTATGCTCACATTCCTTGGCTCATGATCCATTTAACCCATTTTCAATGTCAACAATATTAAGTGAGTCTCATACTTCCATCTCCCTGGTTATCTCATCATCCTCCACTTATGAAGCCTTATAATTACATTGGACCCATCTCATGAAGTAATGATTATCTTTATCTAGGGGTCAGCTGTTTAGCAAGTTCAATCAATCTACAACCTTAATTTACTATTGCTAAGTAACTTAACACACTCTAAGATTACAGATTTAAAGATGTGGACATGTTTGGGGCAACCATAGGAACAAATACACATTTTAATTCAGAATTTCTAGCTATAAACTGGACATCTTCAGAGGTTTCCAAAATGGTATCCCATATGCTAGCACATTAACCTTTCCATCGGAAGTATGCAATTATTCACCCCAAATGGAATAAACAAAGACTATAAATAACTTCATGTCAGCTAGGGTCAGATGTTGTCACCAGATGAGTTCAATTAAAGTTGAATTTTGCTGTCAAGGGCACTATTTTTAAACCTTTGTTTTTGAAGTGTGTGCATGTTTAAATTTTGTTTGAAAGTAATAAAAATATTAACATTTATCCAACTTTTGTCCCTAAGCGCATGTTTAGCAAAGTCATAGATAAATTTTGTCTGATCTTGAGCTTTTAAAAATAGAATCATAAAGTATATGTTCCCTGGCATCTTCTTATTTGCCTTAATATTGTTTAGTTTAATCTATATCATTGCATGTATTTACTTGTTCATTGTATTTCCTAACATTTTTCATAGTATCAACTTTGTAGATTAATTATAGTTCATTTGTCCATTCTATCCATGGATGTCCATCAGTGGGTGTTTGACTCTCTTTCCACGATAATAAGAGTTTCATGCTCCACTGCCTGAGCTAGCTGGGTGTCCTTAGGAGATATTAAAATTAGCACAACTGTGCACATTCTTGTGTTTATAAGATAGGCCAATCAGATAGTTATTGATGTTTACTTAAAGCGGATAGTACCAAAACACTTTGTGAAACTATAGAATTCACATATTACTTGTGAAATTGGGGGAGGGAATAAGTAAAAATGCAAACTAAGGAATGAGTTCTATTGCTTGGAAAGAACACTGCATTCTATCACCAGTGGTTTATGGTTATGACTGTACCTTATAGCCTTGAGTCTCCCAGAACTGAGTTTTCTAAGTTAATTAGAAGATTGGAGTGGATGGGCACATTAGATCCAACTCTGAGTCTGTGGTAAACTGGAGAAGTAGGTTGTGCCTTCTGTCACCAAGCAGCCTATGTTCCCATGAGACTGAGCTATACTATTTCTTGGGCTGTGTTATAATGTTGTCCTCACTCATGGAATAGGTTTAGAGAAACATCCATTTATTTAAATGTAAGAAAACCTGTGGTAAAGCCTAAGGGATATATGGAAAAAGCTAGAATCCATAATAAAGCAGTGATCCCTCCAAATACGTTCAACTGATTTCAGTGGAGAGAGGTAATACTGGAGCAAAGACCAGTGGAAAGAGGTAGCAGTGGTAATTGTTGAAAGAACCAGCCAGGTGAGGACTAAAACGAATTTGTTGGGTTTGGTCACTCAAAGTTAATTAATCTTGGAAAAAAGCAGTTGCTCAACAGTTATAAGCATTCTGAAGTAGGAACACCTGAATCCTTAAAAATCTTACAAATATAAGTGGGCAGTATACTTCAATCTCAATTTGAATTTATCATGACCTTTAGTATTACAGAAGAACATATATTAACTTCTTAATTAGAATCTAGAAAAAAGTGTTCTAGTCTGGGATTTTGAGGTGGAATAGAGTCAGAAGAGCTCGGCATAGGATGGCATGCTCATAAGCTACAGCAGACAGTTCTCTCCAGCACCCTCACTGAAACTGCCTGTATCTAAAACTGCCATCTCCATTGGGACCTAATTGGGACAAGTGCTTAAGTTCTAGATGCTTGATTCCCATTAGAAATCTTCTCCCCTGCACTGCATGGGCTCAGTCTGCCCACTATTGGCTGTAGGATCCCATCTGAGGCCCAGCGTTCAAATGCCTAGCCAGGTATAGGAGGCATATAGAACACCAAATCAACCTAACCAGAAAAAAAAATGCCACATGAATAATACTCAAACAGTAAATATGAAGATTTAAAAAAAAAAAAAAAGATTAATGCTGGAAGAGGAAACATCTCATCATATACAAAGGCAGATCCATGACAATAGCAGCTAATTTTTCATCAGAAACATTAAAAGTCAGGAAGGTAGGGAATGATTTATGTATTTATTCATTTATTTGAGAGAGAGACAGAGAAAGAGAGAGAGGTGTGGAGGGAGGAAGAGAAAGGGCATGCCAGGGCCTCAGCCACTGTAATGGAACTCCAGACACTTGCACCACCTAGTGGCCACATGCGACCATGCACTTGCCTCATCTATGTGTTTGGCCAAAGTGGAATCTGGAGAGTGGAACATGGTCCTTCGGCTGCAGGTAACCACCTTAACTGCTCAGCCATCTCTCCAGCTTTATGCTGAGTTTTAAAAGATCACAACTTCCAAAACAAACTACTATACCAAACCACGACACAACACCAAGCAAAAGCCTAAGGTATAGTATCTATGTGCTTTAATGGAATCTTAGTCCCCAAAATCCCCTTGTTCTCTCTCCCTTTCCCCCTGCTTGTTGAAGTGTCTGCTACCATCACACCTTAAGTAAGACTCCTACCCATACCCTTGATCTCACATGAACCTGAATTTCCATGTTCTATGAATTTCTGCTTTGTATCTCTCATCCTATGCCATCTGATACACAGTGAACTGTACTTTGCTCTGATTCCAGTGCCCCAGGGCAGTGACTGACCTGGTTTATGGACACAATCCACCTAAAGATTAGGTGAAAAGAAGTTTTACCAGGGTTGGGGATACAGCACAGTAGTAGTGCTTGCCTAGCACATTCAAGGCCTTGTGTTCATCCTTCCAGACCAGCAAAAACCAGCTGCAATAACAAAAATAATAGCACTGAGGCAGCTGATAATAGGAGGGTATTGTAGTTACATTCTCACTGCTGGAAAAATTACCTGACAAGGTACCTGAACAAAAGCTTGCTTTCGATGCCTGTGAACTTGGGCTCACTTCCATAATACCCATATAAAGTCAGATGTACAGAATGGTGTTTGCATCAGGAGTTTATTTGCAATAGTAGAAGGCCCTGGCATGCCCATCTCCACACACTCTCATTCTAAGTGCAAACAATAAATAAAACTTTTAAAAATAAGTATAGGAACCTACTACATTAGCTCAAGCTAAAGAAAAGAATACCTAGTCAAAAAGATGATGATACAAGAAATGAATCCCTGTCTTTAGAACACAAAAGGTTGCTTGGGCTGAGAGTGGTTCACATCTATTTTATTTCTCTGACTCTTTCTCTAGAGCAGTGTGCTCTCTCAGTCCTGCTTCTTGCTTGTCTCCTCAATTCTCTCTAACACTTTTAGGTTCTGCCCTGATGTCATGTTGCTTTTTCGGGTTTTGGGTGATGTTTTATAGCAGTAAATATGAAAGTAGTTTGTGATGGAATCAGAATTTGCATTTTCTTTACCTTTTGAAATCAAACTTCTAGCAAAATCTATCTAGGACTTGTTTTTCTTTTTTCAATTTTTCTTATTAACAACCTCCATGATTTAAAAACATATATGATGTTAGTGCCCTCCCTCCCCCACTTTCCCCTTTGAAACTCCATTCTCCATCATATCCCCTCCCCCTCTCAAACAGTCTCTTTTATTTTGATGTCATGATCTTTTCCTCCTATTATGATGGTCTTTTGTAGGTAGTGTCAGGCACTATGAGGTCATGGATATCCAGGCCATTTTGTGTCTGGGGGAGCACGTTGTAAGGAGTCCTACCCTTCCTTTGGCTATTACATTCCTTCTACCACCTCTTCCACAATAGACCCTGAGCCTTGGAAGGTGGGGTAGATATATTGAAGTGCTGAGCAATCCTGTCACTTCTTTCCAGCACCATGATGCCTTCTGAGTCATCCCAAGATCACTGCCATCTGAAAAGAGAAGAATCTCTACAAAAAGTAAGAGTAGCATTAATAAAAGGTATGAACATTAAGAGAAGTGCTTACCAGGCAGTTTGATAAACACAGTATATGCACTTAGCCAGACAACATCAGATGTTACACCCCTAGGGTTCATGATTACTCCTGTTTTAAGTTTTCAGTATCAGGGATGTATTCCTTCCCATGGAGCACCCCTCCAGTCCAATTAGAGGGCATTTGGTTTCCACCATGACAGATATGCCACTATTGCACCTGATGCTTCATTTGGCCTGGCTGGCCAAACATAAGAATTGCAGTGTCCACTGTTGAGTATCATCACTGGTAATATCTCTTTCTCCCTCTGAACTGCATGCAGAATGACTTCTTCCAGCTTTCTGTCAGCTGGTCTACATGGAGGAGGTTATCAGCTCAGTTCCAACAGGAATTCTCAGTGACCTTGCAGCCCAAATATGTGGAGTGTTCATCAATAGGGTCTTACCATTTATTCCTGGTTAAAAACCAAGAGCCTCGACAATGGCCTATAATGTTTAGGGAACATCAGGGGCCTCCCTAGCCAACAACTCACTGGAAAGTATCCATCCCTACACTGAAAATTTTCTAGCAATAATCTATGGCTCCTGAATCCATTGTCCAAAAAGTAGGTTTCCATATGATTTATTTATATCCTCTTAGATTTTGATTAGCCCTCTGTGCCGGAGACTGCTGGCTGAAAGGGTTGGAACATGACGGGGAGTGAGGATTAAGGAAAGACAAAAGAAAGAGTGAAAGCATGGACTCCAGTCCAGGGCTGAAGCAAGGCCTCAAGCCAGGACTGAGGACATGGTTTATTTCACAGCATTCCTTTTTATATCTTTTTTACAAACAGTTTTTCCATGGACAAAGATTTTATGAGCTTTACAAGTTCCTTATCAAAAAACCTTCCTGTTACAGAGTTTTTGCATTTCAAACACTTCTCAGTACAAAAGACCAGCAAAATGGCTGAATATACATAATCTTGCTTATAGGTAGGCTGCTATAATTTTGCTAATGTCTTGCTGCCAGACAGCTTCTCAACACTGAAGATACATAATCTTGCTATAGTTTTGCTAATGTCTTGCTGCCAGAAGCCCAGAGCTATGGGTACAAGTCCAGCCAAAATGGCTCCCGACACCTCTCTCCACCTTTCCTTTCCTCAATCTATTCCCCGACCTCTCTTGGGCCTTTGCACCCCCAATAATCTATTCTTCTACTTACATATATACAATACCATCCTATTAAATACCCTCCTCCCTTGCTTCATCTTCCCTTTATATCTTTTTTTCTAGCTTACTGGCTTTTGCTACTGAGGTTTCTTCCTACTCACACAGAAGTCCAATCATCTGTTTCTAGGGTCCACATATGAGAGAGAACATGTGATCCTTGGCTTTCTGGGCCTGGGTTACCTCACTTAGTATAATCCTTTCCATATTGATCCATTTTTCTGCAAATTTAGATAACTTCATTTTTCTTTACCACTGAGTAGAACTCCATTGTATAAATGTGCCATATCTTCATTATCCACTCATCAGTTGAGGGAAATCTAGGCTGGTTCCATTTCCCAGCTATTGTGAATTGAGCAGCAATAAACATGGTTGAGCAAGTATCTCTAAGGTAATAAGATAAGTCCTTAGGATATATGCCTAGGAGTTCTTTAGCTGGTTCATATGGTAGATCTATTTTTAGCTGTCTTAGGAACCTCCACACTGATTGCCACAATGGCTGGACAAGATTTCATTCCCACCAGCAGTGTAGAAGGGTTCCTCTTTTTCCACATCCCCGCCAACATTTATGATCATTTGTTTTCATGATGGTGGCCAATCTGACAGGAGTGAGATGGAATCTCAACATAGTTTTAACCTGCATTTCCCTGATGACTAGGTATGTAGAACATTTTTAGAAGCTTATATGCCATCCATGTTTCTTCTTTTGAAAACTCTCTTTTTAATTCCATAGCCCATTTTTAAATTGGATTGTTTTATTTCTTATTACTTAACTTTTGAGTTCTTTGCATATCTTAGATATTAATCCTTTATCAGGTGTTTAGCTGGCAAAGATTTTCCCATTCTGTAGGTTGTGTCTTTATTTTATTCACAGTGTGCTTTGCCATACAAAATCTTTGTAATTTCATCTGGTCCAAGCAGTTAATCTGTGGTTTTATTGCCTGAGCAATTGGGGTTATATTCAGAAAGTCTTTGCCAAGACCAATATATTGAAGGGTTTCCCCTACTTTTTCCTCTAGCAGTTTCATGTCTAATGTTAAGGTCTTTGATCCATTTGGACTTAATCCTTGTGCATGGAGGAAGAGAAGAATCTATTTTCATCCTTCTACAGATACATATCCTGTTTTCCCAGCACCATTTGTTGAAGAGACTGTTGTTTCTCCAATAAGTACTTTTGGCATTGTTATCGAATATCAAGTGGCTATAGCTACCCAGACATACATCTGAGTCCTCTGTTCTGTTCCATTGATCTACATGTCTGCTTTTGTGCCAGTATCATGCTGTTTTTGTTACTATGGCTCTGTTGTATCGGCTAAAATCAGGTATGGTGATACCACCAACCTTATTTTTGTTGCTCAGTATTGTTTTAGATATTTGAGATTTTGTGATTCCAAATGAATTTTTTTACTGTTTTTTTTCTATTTCCGTGAAGAATGCCATTGGAATATTTATGAGGATTGCATTAAATGTGTAGATTGCTTTTGGTAAGATTGCAATATTCACAATATTGATTTTTCTGATCCAGGAGCAAGGGACGTTTTTCCATTTCTTAGTGTCTTCTCCAATTTCATGCTTGAGTGTTTAAAAGTTTGCATTATAGAGATTCTTCACTTCCTTGGTTAGGATTATTCCAAGGTACTTTATTGTTTTCGATGCAATTGTGAATGGGAGTGATTCTCTGATTTTATCCTTGGTGGGCTTGTTGTTTGCATATTGGAAGGCTACTGATTTCTGTGTATTTATTTTGTATCCTGCTACATGGCTGTAGGTGTTTATCAGCTCTGTTTACTGGTAGAGTCTTTAGGGTCCTTTATATATAGAACCATGCCATCTGCAAATCATGATAACTTGATCTCTTCCTTTCCCATTTGTATCCTTTTTATGTGTGTCTCTAGCCATATTTCTATGGCTAAGACTTCCAGTACCATATTAAATAAAAGTGGGGACAGTGAACACCCTTGTCTTGTTCCTGATTTTAGTGGAAAAGCTTCCAGATTTTCCCCATTTAGTAATATGTTGGCTATAGGCTTGTCATAAATAGCTTTTATTATATTGAGATGTGTTCCTTCTATTCCCAGTCTCTGAAGGACTTTTATCATGAAGGGATGTTGGATTTTGTCAAATGTTTTCTCTGCATCTAATGAGAAGATCATGTGATTTTTGTCTTACATTTATTGATTTGTGTATGTTGAACCATCCCTGCATCTCTGGGGTAAAGCTTACTTGGTCAGGGTGAATATATTCTGATATATTCTTCTATATTCTGTATTCTGTTTGCCAATATTTTGTTGAGAATTTTTGCATCTATGTTCATGAGGGAAATTGGTCTGTAATTTTCCATTTTTGTTCTATCTTTGCCTGGTTTTGGTATAAGGGTGATACTGGCTTTGTTGGAGGAGTTAGGTAGGATTCTTTCTTTTCTTATTTTATGGAAAAGCTTAAGAAGCAATGGTGTTAGTTTTTCTCTGAAGGTCTGATAAAATTCACCAGTGAATCCATCTGGGCCTGGACTTTTTTAGTTGGGAGAATTTTTTTTTTTTTTTTTTTTGCAAGGTAGGGTCTCACTCTAGCCCAAGCTTACCTGTAATTCACTATGGAGTCTCAAGGTGGCCTCAAACTCATGGGGATCCTCCTACCTATGCCTCCCAAGTGCTGGGATTAAAGGCATGCACCACCATGCCCAGTTTAGTTGGGAGATTTTTGATAGCTGTTCGGATCTCAATGCTTGTTATAGGTCTATTAAGTGATTAATCTCATCTTGATTTAATTTAGGTAGGTCATATAAAGCAAGGAAATCATTTTTTTTCAGATTTTCATACCTGGTGGAGTATATGTTTTTATAGTATGTCCCTATGATTTTTTGAATTTCTCTGGTATCTGTTGTGATGTTGCCTTTTTCATCTCCAATTTTATTAATTTGTGTCTCTTCTCTCTTTCTTTTAGTCAGATTTGCTAACGGTTTATCAATCTTGTTTATCCTTTCAAAGAACCAACTCTGTTTAATTGATTCTTTGGATTGTTTTTTAGGTTTCTATCTCATTAATTTCTTCCCTAATCTTTATTATTTCTTCCCATCTACTGATTTTTGGTTTGCTTTGTCTTCTTTTTCCAAGAATTTAAGGTGAAGTATTAGGTCGTTTACTTGAGACCTTTCTAATTTCTTAATAGAGGCACTTAAAGCTCTAAATTTCCCTGTTAGAACTGCCTTCATTGTGTTCCAAAGATTTCAATATATTGTGTTCTCATTATCATTTGACTCTATGAAATTTTTAATTTCCTTCTTGATTTCTTCATTTACTCACTCATCATTTAGTAGAGTGTTGTTTAGTTTCCATGATTTTGTCTATGCTCTATAGCTTTTCTTGCTATTGATTCCATTGTGGTCAGATAGAATGCAAGAAATTATTTCCATTTTCCTGTATTTGTTAAGATTTGCTTTGTGTCCTATTATATGGTCTATTTTAGAATGTTCCATATTCTGTGGAAAAGAATGTATGTTCATTTTAGTATTCTATGCAGTATTTGGATGAAATGTCCTGCATATATTTGTTAGGTTCATTTCTTATATGACCTCATTTAGTCCAGATGCCTCTCTGTTTATTTTTTGCCAGGATTACCTGTCAATTGATGAGAGTGGTGTGTTGAAATCTGTGACTTTATCTGTGACTTTATTTCTAATAGTGTTTGTTTGATGAAGTTGGGAACCCCCATGTTAGGTGCATATATGTTAAGGATTGTAATGTCCTCCTGTTGGATGGTGCTTTTAATCAATATAAAGTGGCCTTCCTTACCTTTCCTAACTAATGTTGGATTGAAGTCTACCTTGTCAGATATTAAGATAGCAACCCCTGTTTGTTTTCTAGGCCTATTTGTTTGAAACATTATTTTCCAACCTTTCACCCTAAGATAGTGTCCATCCTTTGTAGAAAGGTGAGTTTTTTTGAGGCAACAAATTGTAGGATCCTGCTTTTTAACCCAGTCTGCAAACCTATGTCTTTTGGTTGGGCATTAAGGCCATTGATATTAAGAGATATTATTGAAAGGTATGTTTTTATTTTGCCATGTTTTTGTAGCTCTTCCAATTTTACCTTTGCTCTCTTGTATTAACTAGTATTTGAGTATGGTTTGTTTTTTTCCAGGTTCCTTCTGTGTGTGCTTTTCTTTCTCTTCAGTATGGAGGATTCTTTTTTTATTTTCTGTAGAGCTGGTTTTGTCTTCAGATATTCTTTAGCCTGCTTTTGTTGTGCAATGTCCTTATTTCTCTGTCTATTTGAACGGATAGCTTTGCAGGATAAGGTAACCTTGGTTGACAGTTGTTATCTTTCAGAACTTGGAATACATCACTCCAAGCCCTTCTGGCTTTTAAAGTTTGTGTTGAGTAATCTGCTGTGATCCTGATGGGCTTGCCTTTGTAGGTAACTTGATTTTTCTCTTTAACTGCTTTCAATATTTTTTCTTTGGTTTGTATGTTTGGTAGTTTAATTATAATATGGCGAGGAGAGTTTCTTTCCAGGTTTTGTCTGGCTGGGGTTCTAAAGACTTCCTGTATCTGCATTGGCACCTCTTTCCCAATTTGGGGGAAGTTTTCTTCTATTATTTTGTAGAAAACACCTACTCTGCTTTTGGAGTGAGTGAAATTCTTCTACTTCTACCATACCCTGAATTCTTATATTTGATCTTTTCATAGTGTCCCAAATATCTTGAAATTCCCATTCATACTTTCCTATTAGTTTGTCTTTCTTTGTGTTGGACTGTAATAGATCTGCCACCTGGTCTTCTAGTTTAGATATTCGGTCCTCTCCTTCATCCATTCTACTGGTGAGATTTTCTATAGAGGTTTTTATTTCATTGACTATGTTCTTCATTGCTAGTAATTTTGACTTGTTTTTCTTTATTATTTCTATTTCCTTATTTATGTCTTGTATTGACCGTTTTATTTCATTAAATTGTTTTCCTGTGTATTCTTTGATTCCTTTGTTTTCCTCCTTGACTTCTTTGATCATATTTATAATCATTCTTGTATTTTTGCATCTTGGATTAATTTAATACTTGGACTTTCTAGTTAGCTGAAGTATTATTAGATGTATCGATCAATCTGATATTATATATTTTCAGGGTAGGAGCTTAAAGTGCAAGTTACAGCTCTTAAGACTCTCAGAGTATCTACAGTGTAAGACATTAAGCATTTTTGTAGTATGTTTGGATTTAAATTAAGTCCATGTCAGATGGTGACTAATTCATATAAAAGCAGGATGGGGAGATCAAAATTACTGTTGACATTTACAATAAATGGAGATTGATGTTGGGATAGCATGGTAGATTTTATACAGCTTCCCTCAATCCACATTCTCCATGACAGAAATCATTACTAGTATGGGTGGGCTTTGTTTTGTTGAATTATTATTAGCTCATGATTAGCCCTCAGGCAGATGGATGTAAGTTGATTTTATAAAAGACATAAGCATAGTTGATATTTGAGGGTTTCTGTATTTAGCTTCAAGCAACAATGACTCATCTGAAAACAGAATCCACAAACATTTCATGGAATATAAACATGAAACATGTTTATACATGATGTTGTTCCATGAGCTTCTTCCTTGGACCCATAATATATAAACATTAGTTTCAGCATTTTGTGTTTCTTCACTTGTCCTTTGCCCAAATCATTCTTCAGAGAGAAAAAGTAGAATGAAATTAACAGGCCATTAGACCTCAGATATTCAGCACTCCCAGTGGCTTCATCAAAGAACACTATCACAAAAATACTGAGCAGCATAGGCATGATTCTGGAAGAAGCTGAGCTTCCATGTTACATCTTCTGCCCATCATTCTCTATTCATGACTCTCAGCATGAACACCATGACCTCCAGTGGGAGGTTGTGGAGGAAGAAATATGAAATGCTAGAATAACAAGGTCAACACTTACTATTAAGATGGTACTATTTGGTGAGAGCCCAACTTTAAGGGAAAAAAATCATAAAAATAAGTTCAAAATTAGAGAACATGATAGGTTCAGGTCTCAGGAACATGATAGAATTTCAACTATCAGAGTTAAGGATCAAGATCAGCAATAAACTAGCAACAACAGTATAATATATTGGTTGTGTAGACCTTTGACATAGCAGTGCTCCCAAGACCACAGGGCTGTGACTACAGACATGCATCATCCAACTACAGGACTAAGGAGCATGAGTAGAAACAGGAAAGCAGATGTAGCTGAGTGTAAAATGGTGCTTATTGGGGTAGGGAAGGAGGTGAGGTGAGAATGAGAAAGGGGAGGCTGTGCTAAATCTGTACACATTATATGAACATTTTGCAATATTGCATCGAATCTTCATAAAATGTTAATATATTAACATTGGCTTAATTTTACTTTTTTTTTTAATTAAAGAGTAGGGCTGGAGAGATGGCTTAGCAGTTAAAGCATTTGCCTACAAAGCCAAAGGACCTCGGTTTGATTCCCCAGGGCCCACGTAAGACTGATGCACAAGGGGGCACATGCATCTAGAGTTTGTTTTCAGTGCCTGGAGGCCCTGGCACACCCATTCTCTCTCTCCCTATGTCTGCCTCCTTCTCTGTCATATAAATAAATAAAAATTAAAATTAAAGGGTAAAAAGAAAAGGAAAGCAGCTGTATGTTTTGTTTTTCTAATAAGCTAGTTTTAAAAAGTGACAAGAGCACCATTGCCACATTCAGAGCACAATGGGACTTTATGTTTACTTGTATTACTTTCATCTCTTCAATCCCAAAAATTTAAGTATTAATCACAAAACTCGATTATGACAAAGCATCTAGCTAATCTTAGATATCCTTACTGTCAGAAATGGGAACATCTAGTGAAGGTTCAGCCATTTGGTCTGTCTTTTAGGAAGTAGAATTTTATGGTACCATTGCCGTTTGCTAGACCCTTATAGGAAACACCTGAACCACAAGACACTGGAGAGGGTAGGATCAAGACTGACCTAAATCTCCTACATCTTCCCTCCCTCCCTCTCCCCCTCTCCCCTCTATCTCTCTCCTCTCTAACTCTTGTATATTAGTTATCTTTTTCCTCAATTTCTTAGTGGACACTGACCTGTAACCCCCACTTCCAGCTTGGGCCTACCATCCACAATGAGCTTTTGATCAGAGAAACCTACAAAGTTTCCCAAAACAATGACAGACTTCTGTCAGAGTACTTGATGACCCACCAAAGGCCAGTGATAAGACCCTATTGCTGAAGACTCCATACACAGCTGACGCGTAAAATGGAATGACATGGCTGGAAGCCAGGAGAGAGTCAGTCCCCAGACAGTCAGCGTGTCTAGTGCCAGAAGGTGCTACATAGGCGACTGGGGGAAATGACCAAGATCTGTCCAAGCAACACATTGTTTAACCTAATTAGCAACAAATAACCGGATGTGATGCCCACACAAGTGCAATAGTGGTACACAGCCATGGTGAGGAATCAATTGCTCTTGATTTGGCTAACTGATCCACTCAGTGGTACTAGACCCTTAGCTGGAGCTGGGAAACAAGTCAGAACCATACCCAAACACAAGCCCACTCTACAGTATCAAGCTACCATCAATCACGGGGTATAGGAGGGCCTACACCTATCAAACTGTCTAGCAAAAAAGTAAGTGTTATCTCAATTTTCTGGGTGCTAACTTACTCTCCGTTGGAGAATCTGCTTCTCTTTTCCAGATAGATGCAGATCCTAAGAAGAGAGCTGCCCCAACATACCTCAAAAGGGGCCCAACTGAAACTAAGGACAACTGGCGAAATTAGCAAGGGTGATGTTTTCCTGTGAACCGGATACCATCACAAAGGGGAAGGAGATCAACGCAGAGAAAAATCAACTCCTACCAAATCAGAGAGCCAAAGCCTCAGAGGCCCCCAACACCTCAGCACTGAAGCAGACCAAAAATGAACCCAACATGGCTCAGGGAAATCTTGCGGAAGAGGGGGCGGAAAGAATGTCAGAGTTACATGTTGGGTCATGATTTGCAGAGACATTTATCATACTAATAACTGGGGGCTAACTCCACAATGCACGACCCATTTTCATTAACAAGGAGGGTCTAATGGGAGGGAGTAGATCACAGATGAGCCTAAATAATGGTACCAAACTGCCTGTATTCACTGAAATGAAAACTAATAAATTAAATTAAAAAAAAAAAAAGAAAGAAAGTAGGAAAAAAGGAGGGAGGGGGCCGGAGAGATGACTTAGCGGTTAAGGCATATGCATGCAAAGCCTAAGGACTCAGGTTTGATTCTCCAAGTCCTATGTAAGCCAGATGCACATAGTAGCACATATGTCTGGAGTTCATTTGCAGTGGCTGGAGGCCCTGGCATGCCCATTCTCACTCTCTGTATCTCTGTCTCCCTCCCTCTCTCTGTCTCAAATAAATAAATAAATAAATAATTTTTAAAAAAAAGAAAAGAAAAGAAAGGAGAGAGGGAGAAAGGGAAACAGGAAGAGAAGGGGAGTGGAGAAGGAAGAAAAAGGGGTGGGGAGTTAGAAAAGTCCTTACACCTGGGGAGAGTGGTTCCATAAGTACATCCCAGGGTTGCCTCGGAATGGCCTACAGCTCCTCCTCACTAATTTCTTGCTCCCTAGGAGTGAGAATGGTGCAGGCAAGAACAAGAAGAATGACAAGAGCACCAGAGTGAAGTGCAGTCTGAGCTCCCTCTGCAACCGGGTCACCAGGCAGAAGGAGAAGGGTAAGAGTCCAGCACACCTAAAGGATAAGATTCAGGATGCTTGGGAGAGGAGCACGTGTGTCAACAGGCCCCAGCTGGTGCCAGAAAACTTCTTGGGTCACTCCAGTTGTCCCCTGTGTGGCAAACCTTTGCTGAGTTCTGGTCTCTGTGGCTCCCTAAACCAAACCAGGGTGCAATTAATCCCTAAGGATCCTTGGCTTACTCCTACCTGGAAAAGCTCCCTTTGTCTCAACTTTTGCCTTTGCAAGAATCCTGCAAAATCTATGGGACTGGGAATATGGCTCAGTTGGTAAAGTCTTGCATTGGGCATGATGGCACATGCTTGTAATTCCAGCACTGGGGAAGCAGAGGCAGGAGGATCCCTGGGACTCACTGCATTTTAGGATGTTGAGCCACAACCCTGACCTGTACCCTCTAGATGCCAATAGCATGTACCTAGCCTCCAGCCAGGACAAATGTCTCAAGACATTGTCCAATCTCTCTTGTGGGAGACAGCTAGGAAGCTCTACAGTGAACCTAGACTGTCTAATGAGAATAGCATGTCACTTAGACACCTGAGTGACAGGTTTTTCATGTTGTAGCTTCACTTGCTCCACATGTGGATATTTTCCTTCTTCCTCATTCCCCTTTCTTGTCAGAAGGCCATATTGCTAATTAGGGACTATGAGTGCCCTGTCTGTGGCTGCTTCTGTTAAGGGTGTCCCACTTAGACCTTTGTTGTTGCTATACCACAGATGGAACTCAGAGCCTTGGACAAGCTAGGTAAGTTCTCTTTTGCTGAGCTACACCTCAACCCCTCACTGGAAGATTCTAGGCAAGTGCTCTACCATTGAGCCATGCTGGAATTCTATATAAACATTCCATCAGAGTTGTATATATTCAGGGCTGTTTTTACTGTTTATTTTGAGCAGGTTCTTACTAAGTTGCTCATGCTACCCTTAAACTCACTCTAGTATAGTCTCTCTGAGATAATAGGCCTATACTCCAGGCCCAGTAGGTAGGATTAGAGTACATGGTTTCTTTTATCTTTATTTATTTTTTGTTTGGATTTGGGTTGTTTGAGACACGCTTTCATACTATGTACCCCAGTCTGGCTGGCCTCAAACTCACAATCTTCCTGCCTCAGACTCCTGAGTACAGGCTGTACAACCACATGAGGATTTTTCTTTAAGTGACTGAATATGGTTGTTTGGGGACACATGGGCATACTATGAAACTTATATTTGAGTATACAAATAAGATAAGGTTTTGTTGTGCACAGCCATGCCCTTTCATGTACATATTGCCTGCTGCTGCTGCTTTCTGGCAACATGGGTAGAAATGTGAATTGTTTGTATCATTGCCTGCAAAGTTGGAAACATTTACTGGAAGGATCTTTAGAAAGATAAACCAGTAGCGAGCAAGGCGAACCTAGGGAGCAGCTTGCCAGAGCCTGAAGATCAATAAACCCTTTAAAAATATAGCCTTGATGGGCATGGATTCCAGCAAAAAAAAAAAAAAAAAAAAAGAAATAGGAACATCTGCAGTTGGCAGGAGGTGGGGTGGTGAGAGGGGTGGATCTTACAACACTGAGGGAAAACAGAAAGTATCTGTAAAATACAGGCAAAATGATAGTGGCTGTAGATGTTTTCATTCTGTTTTATAACTGGGAAAACTACAGTTTTAAAAAGAAGTTAAATAACCTGTTAGAATGACTAGTAAGAGACAGGTAATAATAAATGTCAATAAGGATGTAGAGAGACTTGCTGGTGGGAACATAAAATGCTACAGACATTTTGGAAAACAACTTGAAAGTACCTCAAAATGTTAAGTAGTAAGTTAGCATAAGACCTGGAAATTGCACTCTACATAAATGATAAAGAGAACTGACAAATATGTATATAACATATATTCACCTAGAAGCTATACATGATGTTTCTGGCAGTATTAGTCATGATAGTCAAAAGTGGAAATCTGTTCAAATACTCATAGTTAAACAAAATGTATATCCAGATAATGAGGGATTATTAAAGCACAATAGGGAATAAAAAAACTGTGACATATTTCAATAGAGATGAACTCTGAAAGCAATGTGATAAGAAGACAACACAAAATACCACATACAATGATCATCTAGTATAATGAAATATATAGACCAAGAAAACCCATACACACAGAGTACAGCTTAATGCTTTGCAGGGGATAAGGAGTTGGGGATGAAGGATGGCTGGTAATGGGCATGGGATATTATTTGAGTGATGAAAATCTTGCGTCTCCCCCTCCCATTTTCGATGTGTTGTTGAGTTTTAATTTTAGTTTTTTTAATTATTTTCTTAGTTTCCAATTCATTAATTTCTGTTGTAACCTGGAACTCTTTTGGTTGGATTCTTCTTATTTTGTCCAGTGCCTTGAGGTGGACTGTCATGTTATTAATTTGGAATCTCCCTGTCTTTGTAATTAAGGCATTTAGGACTATGAATTTTCCCCTTAGGACTCCCTTCATTGTGTCCCATAAGTTTTGGTAGGTTGTGATTTCATTATCATTCAATTATAGGAATTTGACAATTTCTTTTGTTATTTCTTCCACATTCATTGTTTAATAGTGTGTTATTTAGTCTCCAGTACCTTTTGGAGTTATAGATGTGCCTCTTGTTCTTGATTTCTAGCCTTAAAGCATTGTGATCTAATATGATGCAGGAAGTTATTTCATTTTTCCTGAATTTATGGAGGCATGTTTTATATATATATATATATATATATATATATATATATATATATATATATATATATATATATGTCTAATATATAGTCTATTTTGGAGAAGGTTCCATGGACTGCTGAGAAGAATGTGTACTCTGCGGAGTTGGGGTGGAAAGTTCTATAGATGTCTGTTACATCTAGTTGGTCTGTGATGTTAAATTCTATAATTTTCCTTTGGTTTTCTGCTTGGATTATCTTTTTATTGATAATAATGGAGTATTGAAATCCATTTTTTTTGATCCACCCTGATAACTTGTGTCTTTTTTAAAAAAGATTTATTTTTATTTATTTATTGGAGAAAGAGAGAGAGATAGAGAGAAAATGGGCACACCAGGACCTCTAGCCACTGCAAGTAAACTCCACACACATATGCTACCATGTGCATTTGGCTTACATAGGACCTGGAGAATTGAACCTGGGTCCTCAGGCTTCACAGCCATGTGCCTTAACCCCTAAGCCATCTCTCCAAAAAGCCTTTTTGAGGTTATTACTGGGAGTTTTGATTTAATCCCTGTCATGGTGAGGTGCTTTATGGGGTTTGGAGCTTCCTTATGTTTTATACTTTTTGAACCTGGTCTATTTTTGATTATTATAATCTTCTTCTTTTTGGCTCTTGATATCAGTTGTTTGTTCTGTATGGAGTATTCCCTGAAGTATTCTCTGTAGGTTTGGCTTTGTGTTCATATAATCATAGAATTGACATTTTTCATGGAAAATTTTCCTTTCACCATCTATTATGAGGGATACTTTTGCTAGGTAGAGTAGCTTGGGTTGTAAGCCATAGCTTTTTAGACTTTACAGTGTTCCATTCTAGGCCCTTTTGGCTTTCAGGGTATCCATTTAGAAATCTGAGGTAATTATGTTGGAGTTACTTTTGAATGTATTGAGTTGTTTCTCTCTTTCTGCTTTTAGCACTCTCTCTTTGCTTTCATTGTTAATAATTTTTACTATGATTTCCCTTGGAGATTTTATTCTTTTTCCATGTCTGTTTAGTGTTCCATGGGCTTCTTATATCTGGACTGGCCTCTCTTTTGAGAGATTCAGAAATTTTTCTTCAATAATGTTGTTGAATATGTTATCTATGCCTTTGGCCTGGGAATTATTCTGCTGGTATATCCATGACCTGGATGTTTGGTCGTTTTAGAGTACCCTACAGTCCCTTCACATTCTGTTCACTTGGTTTTTGTTGTTGTTGTTGTTTGTTTGTTTGTTTGTTTGTTTAACTTAGTAATGTTATTGGCCTCCCAATCAATTTCTTCCGTCTTGTCTTCCAGGTCAAATGTTCTGTCTTCCATATGAGTAAAACTGTTAATGAGAGGTTCTAGAGAAGTTTTTATAAGTTCTATTTGATTTTTGTTCTCTGTTTTATTATTTTGCATCCTGTCAATATCTTTTTTAAGATACAATTTCAGTTTAAGTTCTGATTTTTTTTTTTTTTTTTTTTGAGGTAGGGTTTCACTCTAGCTCAGGCTGACCTAGAATTCACTATGTAATCTCAGGGTGGCCTCAAACTCACAGTGATCCTCCTACCTCTGCCTCCCAAATGCTAGGATTAAAGGCATACACCACCATGCCCAGCTGTGTTCTGATTTTCTTGATGCTTCCTGGAATTTATTCTTGAATTTGATCAAGTCTTCATTAAGCTTAATCAATTGGTTATTGAGATCTTCCATTTGCTGACTCATCTTCAATTTATTTATAACTCGTTTGAGGGTTCTAACATTTTCTTCCATCAAGTTAAGCCTACTGTCAAAAGCTGAATACTCTAAGAGACAATTCTCAGTTTCATTGATATCATTACTGATTTTTTTGATGGTTTTCTTCAAGCTTAGCAATTCTTTTGATTGGGATCTCATTGATTGTTGTGTTGTCATTTGTAGGATTGATTTTTTTTTTTTTTGATTTCTCTATGATTTCATTGCAGGCTTCCGTTGTGGGACTAGGAATCCTTTGTGGAGATCTCTCAGTTTTATGACTTTCATTGGCATTTTTGTATTGTGGTCTACTCACCTTGGGGAATCACTTTATTCTGCTGAGGAAGAAACAAGATTTTGTCCATGTAGGATCTTCAGAAGTGTTCTGTTTTAAATGTGAACTGGATTGGCATACTGATGTACAAAGAGGTTATAACCACAGATGCACAGATTGTGGAGATTGCAGGTATATCAAAGGTTCTTGGGGAACTGGAAGCTGTAGCCTACTCACTACACTTGAACATACTCTTCAGCACACAGGGATCACGGGTTGAAGAACCAGGAGCCATGAAGCTGGACAGCTACAGTGGCCTGTGTACACTCTGACTCAGGGAAATAGGGATGTGGTTACCCAGGGCCTACTCAGGATACCAGATCAAAAGGCCTGCTTCCATAGCTCACACCCAGGGACCAGGCTTCTCCAAGACAGCAGCAGGGATACCAGAACCAGTGAACTGTGAGGTGGGGGAGCAACTAGGAGTCCTGGCCTACTCAGCCTGTGCCATCACACCCTCTGGCCCACAGTATCCAAGAACTGGGAACCTAGGGGCACTTCAATCCAGATGGTGACACAAAGGACCTACTTTTGCAGCAAGCTCACAGCGTCCAAGCAGCTCCAAGCCAGCCAAAGTGTCACTGTGGTACTTTGAATAGATGGATCCCCAATATATTCAGTGTTTTATTAGTTTGTAGTTTGCATCTGCAGCCACCTGGCTGAAGGCAGTGTCACTGGGTAGATCTTAGGGTTCAGCCCTAAGGTGTGGTGGGGGGTTTGAAATTCCAATCTAAAAATGTGCAAAGTGTGACTAGCTGGTGCTCCTGAAGTGTTATGTGTAGCTTTTGACTTTTAGGTTTGTGGGCATTTCTATCTCTATCTCTTTTTTCTCTGTCTCTGCTTGGACCTGTGGAAGCAGGGCCAGCTTCTTCTACCATTATGGAACTTCCCCTGCATCTTTAATAAATATATCTTCCTCCATAACTGTTCCTGGTTTGGAAGTTCATCTCCATGAACCTGAAGCTGTCTACTACAGAAATTGGTATCAGGAGTAGGATAAGATGAACCTGAACATGTGGATGTTGATTTTTTGGAATTTTGGATTTGGAGCAATGGTTAAGGACTTAGTGCTTGCTCTAAAGGTAAGCCAAGTTTCATGGACTATTCTGATGAGAGTTTGAGAATGGTATGTGCAGACAGCATCGAACTTTGAGGCTTGGCTTACGAGCTTTCTAAGGAGAAGAAAAGACTGCAGAGGACTTTGTTGGAACTGGGCTATTGGCATAAAAGCTGGCTGCATTCTTCTGCCCAGGCCCAGAGAGTTTGATCAAGGTTAAATTTGTAATGGACTGATGTGCTTGGTTAAAGATACTGGATTGAGAGATTTAAGATTTTAAGTTGGAAAACCTCAAGCAAGTTAAAATTACAGGCACTGAAACTGGTTATAGGTTACTGAAGCTGCTATTACCAAAACATTAGCAACCTTAAGGAAGAAGGCCTAACTGATTTACATTAAAACAATGGAGAGGATGCATGGGAAAAGACTTATAGAAATGCAAACTCTGTTGAAAAGAGTTGACTGGAGAAGAAATCTACTTTTCAAGGTTGTGATTTATTTTGTCCCTGAATTAGGAATATGGCTATGTTCTGCACACCTGGTGTTAGTTTTGGAAGCATACAGTTCCAGGATCCACTGCTGAGATGTGGCAGGGCCTCATGTCATAATAGGTTGGAAGAACCTTTGGAAAATGGACCACAGTTTGCATGGAGACCTGAAGATGTTTTGTATATATCAGGACTGTACAAGAGCTACCATGGAGGTGGTTAGCTTGGGATGGAAATTTTCCTTGGATACTCAGCCCAGCTTGAGGGGAAGACTTGGAAAATCTGGAGACTACCATTCACTGGCTTGGATCTGTGAAAGCAGGGCCAGCTTCTTCTGCCATTATGGAACTTCCCTTAAATCTGTAAGCTTTAATAAATATCCCTTCCTCCATAAGTGTTCCTGGTTTGTAAGTTCCTCTCAGTGAGCCTGAAGCTGTCTACTACCCAAAGCCAGTATAGAGTGAGCTACGGGGACCAGGGAACTGGGAGAGTTGGGAAACAGGGAAATGTGGCCTACTTACTCAGTACCACATGCACCCTCTGTGGCAGGGTTTCTGGGAATTCAACTTGGTGCCTCTTGATCAATCTCTCTCCCACTCTCCCTGGATTCTCTGGAAACCACTATGTTTTTATATTTCATGTTTCAGTTAAAAAAAAAAAAGTTAGCTTTATTCCTTACTTATTTTGTTCACCATAATGGCCTCCTGCTTCACTTGTGTTGTTGAAATGTCAGCACTTCTCTTTTAATGATTAATGGGATTCTGCAGATCTTTTCAACATATTGATTTCATTTTTTTTGGCATATATAACCACATATGCCATTACAAGAAGTGTTTTTTTTTTTTTTTTTGAGTGTCAAGTATGAAAGGAGGTACACTACTTTTAAATATTTTTATTTATTTATTTGAGAGGGAGAGAGAGGAGAGAGAGAGAGAAAGAGAGAGAGAGAGAGAGGGAGAGAGAGAAAATGGGCATGACAAGGCCTCTAACCACTGCAAACGCAAACAAACTCCAGATGCATGAGCCAACTTGGTCATCAGGCTTACGTGGGTACTGTGGACTAAAACCTGGATCCTTTTGCTTTGACAGAAAATGCCTTAACTGCTAAGCCATCTCTCCAGCCCCAGAAAAGGGATCAACTTTTGTGCATCATCTGCATCATCTTTATTGTCAACTTGTTTGGATTGAGAAACCTAGGGAATTAGCAAAGAACACCTTTGGGTGTGTCTGTAAGAGGAGTTTCTAGAGACTATTTGTTCATGAAGGACCTCACCTAGTAAATGGTTTCATCCATTGTTGGAGTTGTGGAAGGTAGGGCCTAAGTAGGCATAGGTCACAGAGTGGTGGGGCATGATTTTGGTATTATACTTTGCTGTGGTCTCTTCTTGCTATTATTTTGCTCTGTCACCTGCCCACTGGGATAGCTGGCCCTTCTGCCCTCTCCATCATGGAAGACTGAAATTTCTAAGAGTGAGCTAAATAAGTCCTTTTTTCCTTGTTTCTACTAAGAATTTGGTCACAGTTACTATCTCAAACCAGGAGCTAGATTGCTGCATTAATGTAGGTTTAGTTAATGGATTTTTGCCACTTCCCCATTCAGTTTTCCATGACAGTTGAATGAGCTACCATTCCTGCCAACAGCTTGCAGAGATTCCTTTTTCTTCACACTCTTGCACACAGTTCCCATCTTGTGTCTTTTGATAAGGGCCATGCTTACTGTAGTGAAGTGATACCTCATTGAAAAATTATGATTTTTATTTCAAATCACCTGATAATTAGTTGTTGATTACATTCATTTCTTCTTATGAAAATGCCTAGGTCTATTGCCCATTTTTAAAATTTGGTGTGTTGATATTTTCACTGGTGAATTTTTTTTTCAAATTTGTTATGTGTTGTGTATGTCAATTCATTGCCAAATAATGCTAGGTAAAATTTTTCTCCCATACTGTAGAATGTGTCTTCACTCTGTTATTACCTTTGCTACACAAAGATGTTTTAGTTTGATGTAGTCCCAATTTTCTATTTAGTCTGTTTCTGCTTTTTATTTTGTTGGTTTGGTGTTTGTTTTATGTAGAACAGTTTGACCTTATAGAGGGATATTCTTGCTTTGCCTTCAGAGTGCTGGGACTATATGTATGGACCACCACACCATGTTTTCTTCACATAGCTTCCAGCCTTTCATTTAAGCATATTTTTGCATGTGACAAAAGAGAAAGGTCCAAGTTCAATTTTCCATATACACTGAATGTTCTTAGCACCATCAGTTGAAAAGACCATGTTTCTCTCTCATATGAGTTCTTAGAACCTTTACTGAAAATAAGTTGGTAATAGATGTACAGGTTTACTTCTAGAATATATGTTCTATATCTCTCTTTTGATTTTAATATCAGCCTCCTCCTGAGTCTTGTGCACACCCAAACACCCCCTCCATAGTCACTGGGCTGTGATATTCTACTTCTGACTGAGGATAGTCATCAATAAGACACTATTTCAAGCTATCATAGATTGTAGCTACCAACAAAAGCAAGCTCTGTCAGAACCTGGGTCTACAGCCTACACTGCTCTTTCTTCCTCATGCTTTATAGGATTCATGGATCAAAAACTGTTACAAATATCCAGAGGTGGTACTAGCCAGAAGACTGATGGACTGGGGCCATGTTTCTGCATTTGGAAGGCATCTAACCTCCTCTAGGGAGTTCCATCTACAAGTAGGCCTTTATGATGCCATTATAGTATTCTCTGTGTTGGGTTTCACTTTCTTGGTGCTAAGTTCCAAGACAAAGTCTTGTGCTTACTACTCTAAAACTCAGAGAGAATTGCTGAAGCCAGTTTCTTGACCACAAAGGCTGATATAAAGGTGTGTTACACCTGAGTTTCATAACAATATGATCAGCATAGCTTCAGTGATGCACTAAGACCCATGCTGTAGCTGTGTAGTAGTTTAAATGTATGTCTCCTAATATATTCAGCTTATTAAAGATTTTTATTTAGATCTTCAACCTCCTTGATGAAAAAGGTATCACTGTGGGCAGATCCTAGGGTCTAGCCCTAAGGTGGTCTGAATTCCAACCTAAGATATGCAAAATGCCTCAGTTCCTGAAGTGTGCTTGCCTGTGGTGCTGATGGTGGCTTTTCTCTCTGTGTGTGAATTTGGTAAAGGGGGCCAACTTCTTTCATCATTATGGAACTTCCCCTGGTTCTTTGATTTTCAAATAAATCCCTTCCTTCGTAACTGTACACATAGTGAGGGGACCAAGGGAATGAACAAGGTAGTGGCTTAAGAAGGTGAAGGGGACAGGGAGAAGAATATTTTGAAGAGTAATGACATGACTTGTGACTGTGTCTTGTTAAGGTGCTGAAATCTTACTACCATAAAATGAATACACATGCTCACCCAATTGCAGGCAAAGTTGTATTTATTTTTTCAGACACATTCTACAAGAGAATAGAATATCCCGTTATGAGTCTCACTTTTTGAGTAAGATACACTTGTATTTAGTTAGTTTCACTGTTGGAAAATAAATAAAATGAATTCAACTGGAAAGGTAATGTAGAATTAACTGGCTGTAGACTGCTCACACTGGTCCAAACAAGAGCAGGCTGTGGTGTGCCTGTATCTGTAAGGGGCTGTGCTTCCATCAGAACAGTCAAGCTCAGCATCCCTGAACTCATAGCTTTCTTCACGGCAGCAAAGACAAGAATTTTCCAGTTGAAAGTGATCATAATTGTATCTAAAAGAAAAATATTCAATTATAAAAATTTTAGGATAAATATTTTATTTTATTTACTTATTTATGAAAGAGAGAGAGAGAGAAAGAGAGAGAGAGAGAGAGAGGGAGGGAGAGAGAGAGAAGGAGGGAGAGGGCCTATAGCCACTGCAAATGAATTCCAGATGCATGTGCCAACATACGCATGTGTATTAAGTGGGTTCCAGGGAGTTGAACCTGGGTCCTTAGGCTTCACAGGCTAAGCCATCTCCCATACCCATGGATATCTTTTGACATTACTTTACATCAGTAGTCACATTACAATTACTTTCTTATGTGGCTTAATAGCCTTTTAAACAATGTATTCTTTTCCCAGAGCTTGCATTCTCTCCCCCTATCCCCACACACAATAAACTTCTAATGTAGTGAGACCAAAAACCAAAAAAAAAAAAAAAAAAATAAATCAACCAGGAAGACTTATAATTGCTTGAGAACATAGTATTATAAAAATGACAATAAGAAACCAGGCGTGGTGGCACATGCCTTTAATCCCAGCACTTGGGAGGCAGAGGTAAGAGGATTGCTGTGAGTTCAAGGCCATCCTAAAACTACATAGTGAATTCCAGTTCAGCCTGGGTTACAGTGAGACCCTACCCCCAAAAATTTTAGAAAATGTTAATAAGAGATTTAAAATACCCCATTCATTCAATACCAAATATAATATATTCTTAATAAATTAACTGATCTGCAAAACTATACATGAAGGAAAATAGATAATGCTAATAAACTTAAAATTCAAAACACTTTAGAAAATGTACTTCTTTGTGTAAATGCCAGTATAGTCACTGTAGGAAAATGAATACATTTTCTACAGATTTTAAGTGTGTTTAGAAACTACTTTAGAATAACTCATTGATATTTGAAATTATTCTTTTTAGTTGTCATTTCTTATTATTTTACATGCCTGTTTCATTATGTCCTGACAAGATAATATCTCTTTCATATACACTCTCCCATGCCCTGTTTGGGAAAAGTAAATCCCTGCCTATGGCTGCAAAGCTAAAGCAGAGCACACCTTCAAAGAACAACTCACCTGACAGTCCTTTTGCACTCCCCTAAGCATCTTGCCATTTCAATTTTCTTCCTGCAACCATTATACTTAATAGTCACATTTATAGGGGAAGTTCTGCAATCATTCTTACCTAAACCAAATTAGATAGGAGGCAGAAAAAAAATTAACATTTAACTGACTACCCTATATTTTCATTTTTAAATATACATTTTGCCACTCTAAAAATATATTTTATTTATTTATTTGAGAGAGAGGAAGAGGCAGATCGTGAGAAAGGGAGAATGGATACACCAGGGCCTCCAGCCACTGCAAATGAACTCCAGACACATGCGACCCCTTGTGCATCTGCCTTATGTGGGTCTTGGGGAATCGAAATGTGGTTCCTAGGCTTCACAGTCAAATGTCTTAACCACCAAGCCATTTCCCCAGCCCTACCCTCCATTTTCTTAATAAAATGAAGTACCTCAGCATACAGTGAAAGCACCTGGCTAATATTTGAATAAATATTATCTTACTGCTGCTTTTATTGCATTACAGATGAAGGAGAAATAAACCAATAGATAGGAGGGAAGAAGAGAGGGGAAGTCAAAGAAGGAGAGTGGAGAAAAATAGTTTTTTCCTAACTAGCATTTTCCTAATGATGCTTATACACATATGCTCTGATGTACCATTTTACAACACAGCTTGCTGGTGTTAGGACACAGAAAGCTAATCTTTTTCCATAAAAAAAAATCCCTTGCAAACTCTCTCTTAAAATAGGGAAGACTGCTGACTTAATAACTATAATATGCTCTATAAGAATATCAGTTGGGGCTGGAGAGATGGCTTAGTGGTTAAGCGCTTGCCTGTGAAGCCTAAGGACCCCGGTTCAAGTCTCGGTTCCCCGGGTCCCACGTTAGCCAGATGTACAAGGGGGCACACGCGTCTGGAGTTCGTTTGCAGAGGCTGGAAGCCCTGGTGCGCCCATTCTCTCTCTCTTCCTCTATCTGTCTTTCTCTCTGTGTCTGTTGCTCTCAAATCAATAAATAAAATTTTTTTTTAAAAAGAATATCAGTTGGTTAGTTTATATTATTTGTTAATTCCCTGTATCTGAAAACAATCTAGAAACATTTTATTAGTGACCTGTAATTTTTGAACAGTTTAGATATTTTTCTATATAGAGAGATTAACTTACATGTATAACAGCAATTTTTGGAATCATAGACTCTGTCTCTCTGTAAGAGTAAGAGGTAAGGAAAAAAGATAGAAAATGCCATTAGAATTTATCAATAAAACACCTGATACTTTAGTGTCTTGAAATAGCATTAAAAGTTAGGACATGGGACAGATGACATCAGACCCAGTGCCAGGGCAGGAAGAGGGAAGTGAGCAGGGTAAGAAAGCAGAGACTATTCAGACTAACACTTTTCAACAAGTAAAAAAGGAAAAACAATATTCAAAGCCTGAAAACCAATTATTCCTCACTTAATATAAGTGAAAAACACTGAAACAATGACACCAGACATTACTTTTAGTTATGATCTATACCAAAACCTCACCTAGTATTAGAGTTTTAAAATAACATTTAAAAAATATTTATTAATTATATATTTAGCTTCAGAAAGAAAATGATAATATTATGTATTCATTAAAATGAAACCCTCATCACTATTTGGGAACAGAAAAATGATTACAGCAGAGAGAAAAACAAATAATTCTGATATGTTTAATTCCAGAAAGTTTCTATTTGTTTTTCTTGTTGTTGTTGTTGGCTTTCGAGGTAGGGTCTCGCACTAGTCCAGGTTGACCTGAAATTCACTATGGAGTCTCAGGGTGGCCTTGAACTCATGGCAATCCTCCTACCTCTGCCTCCCAAGTGCTGGGATTAAAGGCATGTGCCACCACGCCCGGCAAACAAGTTTCTATTTTTATAGTAAATGATTAACCTGCATATGTGAGCTTTTGGGGAAAACAGTGTGGGTTTTCTATTTGTTAAAAAAAAAAAAAACACTAAAATGTTTTCTGTATTTATCTACTTTTGGAATAGCAGTGCATTGCATTTGACAGAGTCACCAAAAGAACTTTTCTTGATATGAAAAAATATACTTAATAGAAGGTGACATCTCTGGAGCCATCTGGCTCTGAACACAATAAATACTTTTTAAAGATTATGGAATTTACAAAACTTTCGAAATGAGAAAGCCGGTGAGCTGGGTCTGTGTTTAACATGAGCAGGGATAGTATTGTCTATTAGTAAAAGTAATGACTTACTTCTGCACACCAGGTTTGCTTTGGGCAGTCTTGAACCACTGCCACCAAGCCAGAGCTGTTACAGGAGTAGGAGAGGCATGGGTTGCTGGGGTCATGAATAGAAGCACCAATCTGCAATGTACAGATGGAGGAAAAACTGTTTGCCTTGATGTAGTTTTAATTTAACACTTAAACCAGAAAAAAAATCAATCAAATTAATAATTTGGTGACTGCCAAGAGTTACTTTTAGGCATTAGGTTAACTTTGAAGAGAAGATCATTTGTATATTACTACTTCCATGAATAAAGTCAACATTTGTTACTGAGAGCATATATTGTACAAAGACTTCCACTCTTCAAAATAAAACTCACTGACAGTCACTGTTTTACATTTTTAATATTTTTTAAAGAAAGGTTATTTTATCATAGGTAAGAAGTTCACCAATTGTTGTGCTGTAAGCTTAAAGGTAAATAAGATACATCAGTGGGGAAAATATAGAAATTAATTTTATCAACTTAGGAAAAATATAACTCCAAGATGCTTGTATGGCTAGCTCCCTTTTATAATTAGTTTTTTTTTTTTTTGAATACCCCAACCACAGTTTGAAAAACAGCATTTAATTTTGAACTGTAGGCTTCAAGACAAACTTTCTGTTCAACTTAAATTTCACTATCTCATAGGCTGTTTCATGTGTTTCCTAACAGGCACCATATTTTTAAAATAGTATTACTAAATTAAATGTATTAACATCAGGTTGAGAATTACTTGGCTTTTTTTACTGTCCAAAATGTCAAATCAGTTACCAGCATTCAGCTCTGCACAAACTGTGTTGCCAAACACACATTCACTGGGATTCTAATCCTTTAGGTCTTCCTTTTTGTCTCTGTCAGGTTGGCCATGTGATATTTCTACTTATAATAACAGTCGAATGCTATTTGCTATTTGTTGATTTTGCTGTGACAAACATGTCTTTTCAATCCAGGGGTGGCAGGTGGTGCTGATTAGTGTAAGCTCTACCACTAAGTGGCAATGACCAAGTGCACCCGTTTGAAGAAAGCATGACTGGTGTCCTGTTAAGGCTCTCTTAACTTACTCTTTGGTCTTTACCAGAGGGTTTTGGTTTGGTTTGTTTTTTAGTCATTTGTTCATATTATATGCTTAACATTGGATTTAGTCATATAATTATATCAACAAAATAGAGAAGAAAGCCTTACCTTATAATCAGTATTGTTAAATAAACATGTTCTTGGTTCTGAAAAATAAATGAGTATTTTATTCTAAACAATGTTTCTTTATTATTTATAAAAAAGTAATTGTAGATGATATTATATTAATCAACTAATTATGCTTCTCATATCTTTTAATCTATTGATTATATGAATATTTCCTAATTCTTAGTATCCCTTATTCTCAAAATGGCAAGTTGGCAAGTTTTAAGAAGTACAAATTCTGTTTTATTTATCATACTCCAATATCATGTATATCCCATATTGATACAAATAATCTCTTGCTTGTTCAAATAAGAAGAAAATGGATAGATTCAGTTCATATGAGTGATGAATGCATACCACAGTGTCCAATTTCACAGCAGGTATCATTAGATGTGAGTGTTATGAGCTTCTGATCCGCGCTGCACTTGGGTGGGGAGGGGCACTCTCTAGGCGTACATTCTACAGCGTTTGCATTAGTGCAGGTGCATTCATGGCAATTAGATGTCCATGTGTCCCCAGGCTACAAATATAAACCAAGTTTAGAATTCTAGTCAGTAAGAGTATTATCAAAGCAAATTTAGATTAAAATAGAATTCAACTTACAAATTTTTCTTCTCCCAGTGGACCATGACAGACTGTTAACATGAAATAATAAATGTTTATTAAATTTGGCCAAATATAACTATCTGATATTTATAGATAACCAGCAGATGGTCAATACTATAATTGATCCCAGGGTCTCAAAGGCACAGCATTATGGAGGATTATATACTGCCTGGAAGTGGATAAATTACATCAACTACTTCAAGCAAACAATACTGTGTGTGTGTGTGTGTGTGTGTGTGTGTGTGTGTGTGTGTGTGTGTGTAGTTCTGAATTTTAAAGTCAGCAGTAAAGAATAATCCCTGACTTCTCCTAGCAGCCAATAAATTATGTGGTTATATGTAACTTGTTATACTCTGGTTTCTCTTCAGGTCATATAAATCTTTCACCTTTTACTATGTAACTTATTTATTTATTTATGCATTTATTTAACAGAAATGGGAGAGAGAGAGAAAGAGAGAAGGGGGGGGAGGGAGAGAGAGAGAGAGAGAGAGAGAGAGAGCACATGCAAATGGCATACCAGGGTCCCTAGCTACTGCAAGGGAACTCCAGACACATGTGCCACCTTGTGCATCTGGTGTATATGGGTTCTGGGGAATTGAACCTGGGCCCTTGGACTTTGCAGGCCAGTGCCTTAACTGCTAAGCCATCTCTCCAGCCCTAACTTAATCTTTTATAAACTTCCTTATGTCTCTAATGTCCAGTAAGTCACCATGATTTGATCATGACCAAAGGCCCTTTGTCCATTACTTGAATTCCCTACCACAATTGACTTATTAACTTTTTTGTTTTATTTATTTATTTATTTGTTTGTTTATTTATTTATTTGAGAGAGAGAGAAAGAGGAAGATAGAGATAGAGAGAATGGGCATGCTAGGGCCTCTAGCTACTACAAAGAAACTCCAGATGCATGTGCTACCTTGTGCATCTGGCTTACTTAGGTGCTAGGGATCCAAACCTTGGTCCTTAGGCTTCACAAGCAAGCACCCCAACCTCCAAACCAGCCCAACTTTATTAACTTTCATTTTAATGAAAATGTTCACCTTTCTTTAAATTTAACAATAAGAAAACCCTGTCTTTACCAGAATCTCTTACTCCTCTCATTTTGTTTATATTTTTCCTCATAGGATTTTCTCCACAATGTCCTACATCAAGTGTAAGGCTCTCAGCCTTCTATCTCCATGTCAGACCTTTCTCATGAGCTACAGAAATGATTATCTCTTCACAGATATAAATCATCCTAATATATCTGTAAGGACCTCATGCTCAAAGTGTTCAAAACAGATTGTGTGATTTTGACCCTTAGAATAGTTTTGTAATAGATCAAATGATTTTTCAAATATTAGATAACAAGACAGGATCCAGGTTGATTCTTTCATACTTTGTCATCCACATACTTTGCCAAATCCTGCTTCCTCACTGTCAATTGTTTTCTCTCCTTGTTCTTGCTACAACATTACCTTATTATAACCATTGACTTAGCAACTATATTTGATTATATCTCTTCCTGATCCAATCAATTTTCTATTCCACTGGTAAAGCAATTTTAATTAGCAAGTGCTTTGATCTAAAATTCTGCTCTTATAAAATAAACACCTTATTCTAGTTTCTAAGTTCTCTCATCCTGTGATCCAAAGCCATATTCATAATTGTCTCACTTCTCTCATTTACTTGCTCTAGTGTATATATTATTACCAAATCCTATAATGAAACACCCTGGATCCCTAACACACACACACACACACACACACACACACACACACACACACACACACACACATTCTCTATATAGTACATATTTTACTTTGTATAATAAACTCTGTAATCTACCTTATATGAAAAATGCTTATTTCTCTGAAATTTTCCCTTTTCCCTGCTAAATGAGGTCAAAATAATTTTTTAGTATTTTTCTTAGTTGCTACAAAGTATATATCAAATTATCTTGAGAATACTAGGGACTCCATAAAGTTCTCTAAAGTTATTGAACTGTGATAATCCTGAATTCTTCTTGCTACAATTCAACCCTAAAAGCTTGTATTTACTAGTTTGTTACAGATTATTAAGAACTAAATATCATTATCAATTTTTGAGCAAGGTAAAAAATTATGTGAAGAAACTAGTAGGTCAACCATCTCTGAGTCATGATAAAGTACACTGCTTAGCTATAACTGTTTGTCATGACCATTATACATTTGTGGTGAAAATGCTAAATTCATTTATTCAACTTATTTTATTGTATCTTTATGACCAGTGACTTATGCTGGAGTGACCTCTGGCATTTGATGGAAAGTCACAGGAAGTGACCTCTGACATTTGATGGACAGTCATGGGAAGAATGACTCAGCCATAGGAGTGCTCTCACCTGTAGCTGGTGGAAGTATTGCTGGACACCCTGTGTGAAAACAGAGAATTCATTAGTCTCTGAAGGTTTTGGAACAGTGTCACATTGTTGGGAAAAGTATAGTTTCCTCGTACATTATTATACTGCTGAAAAGCATTGGTGACATATCTAGTCAGTCATATAGATTTATCTCCATCCATTTCCCCTTTCTACTCCTCATGACAATTGAAGTTCCATAATTGCAGAGCTTTCTTTAGACCCATTTTAATAGGAGGGGAACCTAATAAGAATAGACACACCACGCTGGGTGTGGTGGTGCACGCCTTTAATCCCAGCACTCAGGAGGCAGAGGTAGGAGGATTGCTGTGAGTTTGAGGCCATCCTGAGACTCCATAGTGAATTCCAGGTCAGCCTGGGCTAGAGTGAGATCCTAACTTGAAAAACCAATAAAAAAGAATAGACACACCAATATAATCTTAAAAAGAATTCTGATTCACTGGACAATCAGGAAATAAAGAAATGGTTGATTGAGACACATAGAAGTATAACTATAAATTACCTATTATTAATCCCTTAAAACATGTATCACATTTTATCTTCTTGAAATCTACTTCAATTTTGTTCTATGTCCTGCCCTACTGAAGCAGGAATGGGAGAAAGATAGCTTTTGATGGGAGTCAGCCAGGGACAGAGGCCTGCTCTGGTAGGAATAGAACCTGCGTTGGATCCAGTCTCATCCAAGTTGGCTATAAGCAGTAACTCAACAATTCTGTTTCTTCTTCAAATTTTCCCAGTTTAGTATACCTGGATGGACTGTTTCCCCCTGAGTCAACATCTTGAGTACACCAACCAGTCAGGTCTCTCTCTTACACATCTGAGTCTGATGATGAGGCTCATTCTGATTTGGTGAGCCCAATCACATGTATAAATCGCTTGATCCCTTTTCACTCTCCTGGCACCTGACTATCCTGATCCTTGCTTTGGAAAGCTCTCTCCCTTCTCAGCTAGGATTTTTTTTTTTCCTGTCACTCTTCTGTCTTTTTTTTTTTTTTTTTTTTTTGAGGAGGAGGAGAGTATCTTCTTCCTTATGACATACATTACCTCTCTTTCAACTCTGGTTCCTTTACTTTCTCTTAAGCCTCTCCAATGTCTTATGTTGGAGGGAACATGTGCCTTGAGCTCTGAAGCATTGCTTTCCATGCATTCATGTACCTTCTCTAGAGGCTTCTTACCTAGAGTTGTGAAGAATATTTTCTCCATCTTGCCTTCACCTTTCCGGACAAGCAAGGGAGAGAATTCCTTTCATCTCACCTTTCCTGTAAAACCCAACTCTCCCAAAAGTAAAACTCATAATTCACAATTTATCTGTTTAGAGTTCATGTTTTGTTTGCTAACTCAGATAAGAATCCAAAAGTTGGGGTCACAAGGCTGGGGATTTCCTGCATCTTTATAAAATTTAATCTCTCCCTTGAACTGCATCAGTGTCAAGTGATTTTAGAGTATCCATATATAACAAACTTTGGACAACTGAATATTCTACTAATAAGTTTAAAATTTGACTTCAAAGCTACTAAAAATAAAATTAATATTATTATATCTACTGAAAAAAACTGGCCCATTATATATAAGCAATGAAATACTTGAAAAGAAAAAAAATCTACATGTTTAGATAAAGCAATTCCAACAATTAATTTCACCAAAGTATTACTAAGAGCTAAGTAAATAAAAGTGTCTCTAACTTTTTGTTAAGGTAGTCTATGGTAGCTCCTAATTATCAACAACCTGTAAAAAACAAGAATACAAGTGAATTGGATATAAATATGTCAGAAAATCTCCCCTGATAACAAAAACTTCACAAGTTCATTAGATATAAGAGGGGTCAAAAGTCTAATCTTCTAATCTCCATTTTCTGTCAGAGTCATTTCTCTAAAACCCTCTGAGTATGTCATTCTCGTGATTATAATTTTGAAAGGGATTTTAGTTACAATAAGGATGGAGTCTAAGGTAAGTTTGGCACTATAAAATTTTGTGTTCTTTCTATTCACCTCTCTACTTAAATCTCACATGTTCATTGCCAGCATCTAGCTGATCCTTGAGCTCACCCATGTACTTACATGACTGATCTATCCCTACCTCAGCCAATATCAAACTCAATCACCTCCTTTCTGATGACACTACTAACCAGCAGAAATGACCACTGTACTCTCTCCTCCATATGGAATCATAATTTATATATATATACTTTTGGGTTAATATTAAAAATACTATAAAATAATATGAATAAGTATAATTTCTCTCCCTCCACACAAAGTATCACAGAATGGAAGGTGGTATATCTTGTCATTATATTTTGCTTTTAATGCATACTACAGAATCTAGCACATGTTAAGTATGAACAAAATATTGGTTAAGTTCGTAATGAAGTAATTGAATCTCTCCCCATACTGACCTGTTTTATTTTCAGTCTCTTGATCTTCTGTTGCTCCTATTGTAATTTCTAGGGTAGAGAAGATGACACTGAGTTTTTAAAAATTAGAATTACAAGAATACCTTGTAACTCCTGTGTGTGCATGCCTGAAATATGGCAGAGATTTATGTGCAAGCAATGCCTTATTTGAACTGGCAACTCATGCTAGTACATTTGGACTTATTCATTTTACCTGACTGATCTATGTGGGGGCCTGTTGTGGCTCTAGCTGCAACTGAAGTGGAAACTGAACAAGGAAATAAAATAGAAGATTTCAGGAACAGCAATGGCCATAATTCCCTTCTTAGAAGTATCAAATTTAGCAGGTGTGGTGGTACATCCTAAAGTTTAGGAGGACAAGGTAGGAGAACTGTAAGGTCAAGGACAGCCTAAGCTATATAGTAAGAGCCTATCTCTCTCAGAACAAGCTGCATGATCCATCTTTAGGAGAAGAGCCTAGCAGAAACCTAGTTGAACTTTAAAACTGTGTTACAAAAGGCAAATTTCCCTCATTTTCTTGGCCTTCTTTCTCATGCTTCTTTTCCAGCAACCCTCTCCCCTAAACTCAGCTCCTGGCAAATAACTAAAGTCACAATGATCTCTGAAGAGGTTTATGGCTGTTGGCACTCCAGTTCCAGGCACTTCTTTAATTCTTGTGGAAGTATGGCCGTCAAGAAAGAAGAAAATTGGTGAGTCCCATAGACTGGAGATATTTAAAATAAGCCAGTCTTTCCTCTGAGATGCTACCAAGAAAAGGTCATGTACCCCTAACTCTCACTTACCTGTGGTGGTAACTCCAGGGGCAGTGGTTGTCTCAGATGCTTTCAGGGTGGCACCTAAAGCAAGCCAGGAAGAAGTACTAAACCTTCTGTGCTGTAGACAGAGCTTTTGCTATGTCAAGCCTCTGCCACTGAAGCACGCTCAACTCCCTGCCAGAGAGATGAATTGAATTGTGATCCTATGGCCCTGGTCAGTTTTCCACACTAGGTCTTCCTCCTCTAAGTGACAAGGGTTGCAAGAGGTTTTTCACACCTGACTCTTTTGATTGGTGGAACATGGTTTTCTGGTTCTCCCATATCAGTTTTTGGGGAGAGAAAAGTTCTATGAGAGTCAAAATATGAGAAAAAATCTATCATAGCCAAGATGGCCTAATGTTGCCCTGTTTGTTTAAAATTTAGGTAGGTTTTTTTTTTTTTCTTAGATTTGGTGTTCTTTTTTAGATTATTTACTTTTTTTTTGAGATATGTAATTGTCTCCCAGTATCATGTGAGTCTGATAATTTAGGAAACGTTTTTCTCAAGGGCTAGGAAACATGTAATTACTGATTAGTGCTAGGTGTGCAGACATAAGTCTGTAACCCAGAATTTAGGAGGCTAAAGCAGAAGAATTTCTAGCTCAAGGCCAACCTGAGTTACATAGCATTATCCTATCTCAGAAAGTAAAAAAAAAAAACAACAATAAGAAAGCCAGCAAGTTATGAGGGTGATGATCCATTCCCAACACTTGAGAGTCTGGCAAAAGAATTGAGAGATCAAGATTCTAGCCTGAGTTATATGGAGCCCAGGCCATCTTGGTGATGCTTTGTTTAAAAAAATAATAATAAATAAGGAAGAAGGAAGGGGAAAAGGGAAGAAAGGGGAAGGGAGGGAACTCCATACCTTAGTCTCTCAAATTCTATGAGAAGATAGGAGCTTAACTTTAACCACATTAAGTGTTAGTTAAACACACACACACACACACACACACACACACACACACACACAACACGGGGCTGGAGGGATTGCTCAGTGGTTAGGGCACTTGCCTGCAAACTAAAGGGACATAGGTTTGATTCCCCAGGACCCATGTAAGCCAGATGCACAAGGTGGCACATGCATGGAGAGTTTGTTTGTAGTGGCTGGAGGGCCTGTTACACCCATTCTCCCTCTTTCTGTCTCTCTCTCTCTCATTATATAAGATCTTTACCCCATTTATTTACCACAGGATAAATAAAACACTTAAAATCAATTTACCTGTTGTTTTTTCAGTGAACTGTTTGTCTGATTCTTCAGGTGTGGTTCCTGATGATTGACAGTAGAAAAGTAATTTGAGTATAGTCTAATCCTTCATCACTGAGGCAACCATTAGGCAGTTAATTATCCCACTGCCTTCTCCAGAAGTGCACTCCTACTACATAGGCTAGGTACTGAAAAAAGCTGCAGGGCTGTCCACTGAAGCATGGAGTATGGCTGGAGCACCTGCCAGTCCTGAACTAGGCACTTTAGACCTAGAGTAAGGACACTATGACACTCAGTGACAGTGCTAAATAGGCCTCACTAGACTTATAGAGGAAAAAAATGAGACAAGAAAAGAAAAAAATACATTTAGGGCCAAAATCTTCCTGACTGAAAGTAAACAAAGGTGATCACCTTTGAAAACATTCACTTGCCTGAAATGGAACTTCCAGCTGTGGCAGAGACAGTTCCACTGGAACCTAGAATGGAATTACAAGTTATTTTCAAAGGCAGTAGGACACAAAGGGTACTTTTAGAACAAACTCCTTTGTCAAGTCAGGGTCATATTTGTCTTTTTCATGCTTACCTCTTTGACTTCCAGGGTCTTCACCATGCTGAGCAGTAGTCTTGGCTTCTGAAGAAAGAGAACATTCTCTTGTGTGTAAGCATATGGATTTGAATAAAAGCACAGGGAACCAAGGATTTTAATTCTCAGGCAAAGATTTCCATAGGCAGAAATTGTTCTGTTATTTCAATGAATTCAAAATTTTAGACAGAGTGCATTAACTGATCATTTTTTTTTTAAACTTGGGACTGTAACTGTTTTACTGATCTCTCAGAGAGTTTGTATAACCTCTTACACAAAAAAGTATACAAAAAGAATATCAAAGGCAGATATTCAAAGATTCTTGGGGAAGATGGAACATTGTGGAGTCCCTTCCAAGCAGCTTTCCTTCCCAGTCTGGCCACTTACCTGAGTTGGGGCTCCCAGGTGCAGCTGTGGTAGAAGAGGGGGCCCCAGGAGTGCCTAGGCAGGAGGAAAGAGACAATATCATGGCTTTCATACCCTTATAACAATATAGCCAACATCATGCCTGCCTGCATCTCTGAGATAGTAAAAGATACTCCATGCACCTATAACCAAAGGGGAGAAAATGGAGAGACAGAGCTTATATGTTTATCATGTGCCTATGCAAGACCATCAGTAAAGCAGTGACTAACATTCCTGCCCTCTAATTTTTCAAAGCTAGACCAAGGATATTTTCAGTTTACCTGTCTTACCTTTTTGTGTTCCAGGGATATCTCTAATAAAAAAAAATAGATCTACAAGTATATTTTGTATTTAAATACCTTGATGTTATTATATTCTAATGATTTTATGCTGACTATGTCACAGTGTTATACAGTATTCTTTGTAAACTTTCTGTAATTTAAAATTAGTCCAAACTGTGTGTGTGCATATGTATGTGTGTCACTTTTCTCTAATAAATCTATCAACCTGTTTTCAAACTACAACAAATAGTCAAAAGCCTAAACTTTGCATCTAATTTCATTTCTGCTGTAGTGGTGCCATTTTCTCCATAGAAAAATGTGGTTTCTTGAAAAGGAAAGAGATCTGAAATGAAGTAAGTATGAAAGAAGAGGTTTGAGCCCTGGTGGTGTTACTGCATTTAGCCAGCACAAACTGAAACTTCATGTCACCTCATAAGAAGTCAGAACAGAAGCCTCCTCTCAGGGGCAAAAGCAATGGAATGTCCAGTCTACCATAATTTTGTAGAAAATGAGGATATGTTTTAAATTCATATGGTACTTAACTGGGCCTAACTTCATATGTAAATATAATGCTTATAGAATCATGTATAAGATCAGGATATACTAACCACTGTTAGAGTTCTTATTTATTGCCTCAAGTATTATACTTTTCATGTACATGAATTTTATCATATTGGCAGATAAGGAAATAGTAGAGAATAGTAGGAACAAATGTGTCAACTTTTAAAACCATAATGAGGAAAAAATTGGCCAAAGATATAGCTAAGTAGATACTACCATAGTTTGTGTTGCCAACAAGCTCTTCTCAACATTTTTTAGTAGTTCAATTAATCTGCAATGTTTTCCATGTGCCATTTCTACCTTATAGAACACTTAGTGATAAAGTTTTAACAAGTTAATTACTTCCTTTCACTACAGTGAAAGGAATGAGGGAATTTCTTTCTCAGTAGCCCAGCTCATTCAGAGTGCCTTGGCCTGGCTGTGAAGTCTCCTTTAAGCAGAGGAAAGTAGGAGAAACAGTTGGAGCAGGTGACTTTTTGTTACTAGGTCAGGTCCCAGCTACATAGCAATTGTATTCAGAATGTGTTCTAATAAACACATAGTAGGTGCAAGTCAAGCAACTTCATCTGCTGGGCAGTTGGCTCTGAGTGCTCAGTGTTTACCTGTGGTGGTTCCACTTGCTGCATGGGAAGTTGTGGCTGCTAAGAGAAAAAGACATATCTGAAAAAGACTCAGAGAATTTGGAATAAAACTGTGATATTTTTGCCTATAAGCTTCAAAAGGGAAGACATCAATGCAAGAAATACTCAGAAAGGAGTCTTTGCCAAAGTGTGAACTCACCTGGCCTAGAACTTCCAGGGACAACTTTTTTTCCAGATTCTACCCAAGAGGTTTTTGAAAGACAAAGGGGCTGAACGTTTCATGATGGCTCACTTAATCAAAGGTGGGTCTGCATCTTAAAGAGACTTGTGCAAGCACACTTTCACTTAGTGATTCGCCTATACAGAAGTCTCTGTTGGAATGCATGGTAAAATAATGTATTTTATGCTTTCAAACTATAATGTTGATGCAAAAAAGAGAAATTATGTTTTCAGTTTGAGGTACTTCTGTTTAGGACTTGACGAAAGAAAAACTAAATGCTTCCATGCATTTGTTTGGTCTCCTGTTGCTACAGTAATCTTGGTGATTTATAGTGAAGCAGGAATAAAAAAGGTTTAACTGTATTGAAAACTTTGAATCTGACAACACTCAAATATAACTCAAATACATATATACATGAATGTGCCCCATGGCTCTGTGATCGATTTTTTTAAATTTATTTGAGAGGGAGGGAGAGAGAGAGAGAGAGAGAATGGGTGCGCCAGGGCCTTCAGCAACTGCAAAGGAACTCCAGATGCATGCACCACCCTCTGCATCTGGCTTATGTGGGTCCTGGGGAATTGATCCTCAAACTGGGGTCCTTAGGCTTCATAGGCAATGCCTAACCACTAAGCCATCTCTCCAGCCCTCTGTGATCTATTTTTTACACATACTGAAAACTTTGTGGGTTTCAGCTAAACTTCTGGTGAAATTTTTAGGTCCTATAGAGAAATCCCATCCTAGTTTTGGGGCTATCATTCTCACTTCTACAGTCAGGAGACTTTCTGTTATTTCTAATAACAAGTCTATTCTGACCCACGTATAACATAGTTCTCTTAGGAAGGAAGGTTGAGAAAAACCTAGTCCTGATGATCCCACATCATGGGCTATCAGTTGTCTTCTTACCTGTTTTGTGTCCAGTTGCTGTGGTTCCAATCTCCTCTGTGGAACCTGGGATCTCTAGGGGAAGAAACAGGAAGATGATATAGTCTGAGAATCTATAGTATTGGGAGGAGTTTTCATGTGTTATTTAATCATATCAGCTCCCAAAAAGGTACCATGAAACCTAATATTAATTCAAAGGTATTGTCTTCTTGTTAGCCTATGTGTTAGACAGTCTTGATGTGAAGGTTGTTCTGGAAAAGTCTCCAGTGGCAGCTAAAATGCAAAAATGTAAATGGAACAAGAGAGTGTTACATCTCTATGAATCTTGAAAACATCAGTGGCTCTAAAACACCAAAAGACCTTGCTAATGACTCTCAATCTCTGAAGAGAATAGTCACTAAACCACTTCCTAGCACTGCATTTTCAAGCTAAACCTGAGATGGATATATTACTGTTGAATTTCCCTTCTGCTATGAGATGAGAACAGAAGTTTAAGTCTTTGTTTCACTTCATGTCCAGAGATATGTTGCCCTGGTGTGCAGAGGGCAAGAACAAAGCAAGGTTTAAAAAGAGGGTAACTTGATCAAATACAGGGCACTTTAACAACCATTTGCCTTCATGAGGCTTTTTGGTGAATAAATTAAAAAAAATAACTAAAAACCTGTAAGTAAACAATAAAAATGAAAGAAAAGCTATAGAGAAAGAACAAACATGGTGAGTAGTGGATGCTCTAAGGACTCAAATATATGCTACATATGGTCATACCTTTGTGGAGAAAAATGCCTCTATAAGCCTGTACAATGAGGGTAACTTGGCTGAGATATTGGAAGCCATAAATTTGTGCTTAATTTGGTATGATACAATATGGACACCCCCAAAAGCAAGTCCCTCCATCATCCTACATATTATTTGTTCACTGTAGCAACATCAATAGAGAAAGGAAGATATACCCATGTGTCAGAGTGAAAAGCTTACCTTCTGCAAGTCCTGCAAAGGTGGTCCCACTGCTTCTGAGGAAAGTTGTGGTATCTGAAAGATGAAAAAATAAAAACCCTGAAGTTTTAAAGACTGAGCAAAATATGGTGGGTCTCATCCCAGGGCCTGTTTATTGCCCAAGGAGCCAGAATCTCTGACCTGTGCTAGAATGTCCACGTGCCAGAGTCGTGCCAGAAGTGGTTTTAGTAGTAGCTTAAAGAAGAAGGAACAGTGGTCACTTGGTATCCCACATAAAATGAGTATAATCTCTAAAAGATAACAAAGAGCCGGGGGTGGTGGCACACGCCTTTAATCCCAGCACTCGGGAGGCAGAGGTAGGAGGATTGCCATGAGTTCAAGGTCACCCTGAGATGACAGAGTTAATTCCAGGTCAGCCTGGACCAGAGTGAGACCCTACCTCGAAAAACCAAAAAAAAAAAAAAAAAAAAAACAACAAAAAAAATACTTTGTTTTCTCAATATACCAATATAGCCCTTATGTAAGGTTTTGTCATAGAATTTGGGCCCAAGTCACCATTTAAGTTCTAAAGGCTGGGTCTCATGATGCTCTGATGATAGGTCTTTCCAACACAAGAAATAAGGAATATTCATGTCTGCATAGTACTTACTGAAAACAAATATTGAACATTTGACAATGTGTCTACTATGAAAAAAGAGATTGAAAGACTTTCAGGCAAGACTCTGAGAAGTTATAAGAAGGACTGTTGATGGCTTTGCAGAGCTCACCTGTGGTTATTTTGACTCTTGGTGTCCTAATTTTTCCTACAGAAGTTGTGGCCTCTGAGAAGAGAGGAAAATGAGAGGTGACTGGAGAGGATATGGTAGTTCCCCTACACAGAAAACCCTGGAGGATCAATCTCATTCATGGATGGACTGTTGGGAAAGTTATGGCAGCTTATTAACCCACCTGTGTTGAACCTGCCAGGGCAACCCTAGTGCTGATTAGAAAACAAACAATCAAATTCATCATGATGATTCATGTTTGTCTCCTAGAGACCTGTCTATAGAAGGACTCTGACTATGTTTGTCATAGGGCCCCCTGACTGCTTTCCAATGATGTGAGAATCGTGTGCACTTTCTGTGACCCATATTATAACCAAGTATAATAATGTACCCAAACTGAAGCCCTTCCCCTGAAATCCCATCTATGATGGGAACAAAGTGGTTTTCTCCCAGGTTCACCTGTTACAATCCCAGTTGTTTGGCCTCCTGATGCCACAGTAGTGCCTATCATGGAATAAAAACCAAAACAAATTAACTGCCAAGAATATGGCACAAAAGGATTGATTTTTAGGTGAAAAAACATTCATATAGAATAGGACTGCTTCCAAAATTCTGATTTTCTATTAATCTCTCTAGAAATATACATTCCTCTGCTCTTCTAATGTGTGTGTGTGTGTGTGTGTGTGTGTGTGTGTGTGTTTATAGGAAATTCTCCTCATGCTATCTACAGAGCTAGCCAATTTTTAGTAAGTTAAAGCTATGAGACCAAATACTGCTATTGAAGAATCTTCTAAAATATATTCAGATGTAAGAAAATACTGAAGTAACTGAAAACTACTGTTAAGGAGTACCTCCCAACAAGCAAGCCCATGGGGAGTCACAGCCCATAGTAAAGCCCAACACTGAGGTGTTCAGCCTCAATTGCTAGGGCTCACTTCCAAGGGTGCCATCAACCTCTGCTTTTTAATGGCCTCTAAGGGAGTAAAATGATGAGTGGTGAAGTCAGTGTGATAGGTATTACTTAGTATGCACCTTTCAAGATATAAAAATCAAATTGTATGTAAGGATTAAGGCATGCTATATAGGAGCTGGCCAATAGGTTGCTGTCATGCCTGCAAGCTTCACAGCCTACAAATTTATGAGTCTAAGACCATAGATACAGAGGGAGACCCACTTGTGTTTGCAGGGGAAATACAGACCCTTTTCCTCAGCCAACCTTCTCACTCATGTATGTAGTGCAGCATGCTGAAGAAAGACTTGATAAAAATCCCAACTGCAAAGACTGAACAAGCTTACCTGCTGGAATTTCTGCATGGGTGGAATGACTGCCTCCTGTAGAAATTGTTAATTCTAAGAGAGAAAATGAGAAAGTATTCAAGATGAACTTATGGTAAGTATATACTATGCTGCTGTCAAATTTTAACACCCAAAACACCAATTTTTGCATGTTGCATATGCTTTAAGACTCACTTGTGTTGTGTCTTCCAGGTTCCACAGTTCTCAAAGAGACTATACCAGTGGCACCTAAAATGAGAAAGTGGTGATGAATTATGTCCTTGTCTGTCACTTAATTCCAATAAGAATCATCCTTTTCCATGTAATATTAAAGTCCAATCAGAGACATGCCATGCAAGAATTAATATATATTTGTCCCAAGTAACATTTATTTCCACATCAGTTTTACTGAGACAATTCTTAACCACCATGTCCATTTCTTTGAAAGAAGGTAGGAAATTTCTTTCCATATCACTTGTTATTAGTTGATTTCATGAAGATCTAGCAAAAGTCCATTTGAAGCTCATAGCAAAAAGAAGGTACTAGGCTAGAGAGATTGCTTAGTTGTTAAAGTGCTTTCCTGAAAAGCCCAAGGACACATGTCTGACTCTCCAGGTCCAATGTAAGTCAGGCATACTGTACCACAACTACACAAGGTTACACATGTGCACAAGGGGGTACACATCTCTGGAGTTTGATTGCAATGACTGGAGGCCCTGGTGTACCAATTCTCTCCCTCTCTCACTCTCACATAAAAAGAATGCACTGAAATAACTCTTCTGACTTTCTCCATTGTGCTTATGAATATAGCTAATAAGAGTAATATAGTTTCAGAAGGCTTTGAAGGAGTTACTAGGAATGAGATCAGTTCACCAGTGCTCACCTGTGGCTATTCCACTCCACGTTGTCTCACTTGCTCTGGGGAAAGTTGAAGCCTCTGAAAAACAAAGGATAAAATAGTTTATTAGAGAACATTTAAGAACTATGAAAAATATCCTATGGTATTCCTGCAAAGAGTAGCACCAAAGGAGATATCTAGGGATGGGATGGGAAGATATGTGGAATATTTCATGCCATCCTGCTAACTCACCTGTGTTGGAACTACCTGGGGAAATAGTTGTACCTAGAACAACCCCCGTGGTGGCTGAAATACAAAAAGGACTGGAGTTATCACAATGACATTTGTCTCCTGAACTCATTCTAGGGAAATCTATAGTTTTGCTATATCAAAATTCCCTTTGTCTGGTTCCTACTCTATGGCACATTGTCCCACTGTTTATCATACCATCAAAGTGATTAATGGCATCAACTGCTCTGCTTGAAGCAATATTCCCAGCATTCCATGTGGGGAAGGCAGGCCATTTTCTCCTATACTCACTCATTCCAACACAGAAGTAAAAGACAAAACAAGTTGAGTTTGCTGAGAACCTTAGACATCAAGATGAACTAATTATTAATATTGCTTCAGAGGCACAGAAACTTTTTCACATCATGCAAGGCTCATGCATTTTATCAATACTTTCCAGGATCCAACAGTTTTTACCTTCCATGAGTACCTTAGCATGAATTGTATTTTTAGGAAAAATTCCTCAGAAAAGTTGCATCAGCCATCTTATTTCAAAAGAGGTTATTGATAAGTTCTTAGAAATGTTAAATGTCAGCCAGTTGTCATGTATCACAACTTTATTCCCAGCACTCAAGGATGATGTAGGAAGAGGGCCCTGAGTTGAAGGCCAGCTTGATCTACAGAGTGAGTTCTTCATCAGCCTGGGATAGAGTAAGTCTCTCTCAAAATAACAATAAAACATTTAAATATCAAAGAAATATATTTAGCCTAAGATGCTCAATAAACCCTAGATAACTGCACAGTGGTCTGCAAGAAAGCCCACCTGCAAACTACTATAACAAGAAGTACTATTTACAGTATGCACAAATCAGGGATTGTTCATACTCACCTGTGGTCGATTCAGTTCTAGTACTGCTCCTGCCTTCTGTGACAGTTGTGGTCTCTGAGAAAATAAAAAGGAGAACCATGATGTTTGGGAGATGTGAGAAAAGTGAAACAGCTAATGGGGCAAGCAATGTTGGAGACAGAGATGTGTTTCCGATGTCTAGAAGATATTATCTGGTAATTTCTGTGCTAAAAGAAAATCAATCATCAGTAATTCTCCTTGCCCTTGGCCAACTCAGTGATAGTTTTGATATTAACTTTCTTCCAACTTCATCCTATTCAAAACATGGAAGGGAGCTCAATATTATTTTTCTTCTTTTACTTCCACTGACTTTCTTATTCTCCAACAAAAAAGAAACAAGTCTAAGTTCTTTGTACACTGGTGATATTGTGATAACTAAGGGTTTAAGAACAGACAGTTATGAGACATTCGTACCATCCCTGGTAATCGTAAGTCATTCATACTACCTGGAGTGGAGCCCGGTGAACTGCTGATCCCATGTGAAACTGTGGTGGTACCTGTTGAAATAAAACAGAGGGGCACTCAAAAGATATGCTTGTCACTTCGATATTTTAAGCATTTCCCCAATGACTAACACTCTTCTCTCAGGGAAATGAACAGAGATCTCTGCTTCATATGTTTAGATGTGTGGGAGAAAGAATGCAGAAAACAAACAAGTTACAGATAAATGTTACCACATGGTAAGCATCCTACTTCAGGTCATCATGACAAGCTCAGCAAACATAATGATGGGTAGTGTAAGCAGTCTGCTGCAGGCCAGACCTCAACCAAGCATGCAAAGAGGTAGCAACATCAAACAGGATGTAGAAGGAAGACTGACACAGAGAAATATATCTCAGATGCTTTGACAGAACTCTCCACTGGGTCAGAGGCATATACTTCCAGACAAAATGTTAACAGTCTCTGCCTGGTTCACTTTTGTACTAAATTATCTATTCTAGCACACAAAGTAAGGGATATAGTAGGACCCTGAAGCCTCATATTAACATAGCATACCTCCTGTCTCCTCTGACTGGGTGGTCCTGATGGCTGCTGTGGAACTTGTGGTGGCCTCTGAGAACAAAACAAAGGATCCTGAAGTCTGGGATATAGGGGGGTACATGGCTATCTTGGTGATAGATAGTCCCGATGACCCACTGTGAAGAACCCTGCATGCTTTCTGGCTCACCTGTGTTATAATTTCCAAACTCCAGAGACTTTATAGTAACATCAGTGATAGCTATTATAAAATAGGAGTCATGTATTATCATGACTCTCTTACCATGAACTGAGAACAAGCTAACAAGTAAATAAGCAGATTAAAATCTATATATTTAACTGACATTTCAGAAAGCTGAGTAGACTTTGTAAAGAAATTGGCTATTTGTTTATGAAAATAAGATTATATATATAATACAGGTATATTTTCTAGGGTTTTAAAGTCTTGCATATCTCTCTCTCTCTCTATCTGTCTCTCTCTTGAGAATGGGAAGTTTTATTTTCCTTTATAAAGCTTTTGGGGATTGAAGTCTTATACCATGAATATAATTAGTATAACCATTCTATCTTCAAGGATTACAGCTATCACTTTGGATTCTACTTTGGTTGCTTTTTGGCAAAAGGAGAAAAAGAAACAAAAATAGTGAGTTGGCCACATACAACATTGGTAAATACCAACTGCTCTCTGTATGTAGCCGGTGCCTGTGTTTGGCAACAAAGTGAGGCCTCTCTGCTTCTGTCCCTTACCTGTTCTGAATCCAGTGATCCTAACACCTTCTGTAGAAGTTGTAGCCACTAAGGGAGAAAATGGGACAACACTAAGTTCTGGAATTGTGGATAATGGGAAGAGATGTTTCACATTGTTTTGTCAGAGCAAATCTATGATATCATTTCCTCTTGGTGTCTGTAGAGATATTTTTAGTATCTCAACCCTATGTTAGCAATTCCCATTTGATCAAATGTGTCAGAGCCTATTCCAATGATAACTAAAACAAAGGAAAGTAATTTAATAGTATGTCTCAACTCTTCACAGAACCAAGATAATGACCTCACATGTTTATAAGATCCATTCTAAGGATGGAATGATCCTAATTATAAATCATAAGTACCCTTCTCTCATATTATCACCCAGGAATTCATATCTGTCTTGTAAATGAACATCTCTATAACTCTAGGTCTCATTCTTCTTGCTACAGTGCCATGAGCAAATATAGAGGGAAGGAATGGAATTAAAGTTCCTTCCAAATACTACTTCCTATGATACTGACATAATTAGTTATCTCAAAGCATGCAGATATGTTTCCTAAATCCACTGAGGAGAACAAAATCTAGCTTATATTGCATTTATATAATAGTACCTGTGTTGGAAGCTTCTGAACTGTTCCTGGCTTTGGGAGAAATGATGGTGGTACCTGGGAATAGAAATTCTGTAAACTTCAAATAATAACTCACTCATCCTTGGCTTTTGGGAGCCAAGATTCAGGACCCCCATTGGTGATGGGTCTAAATGAAGGCAAATTAGGAGGGATTAACAACTGGACTTGGCCTTGTGTGTTGTGTTGCCTGAGAAAATATGTTCTCAGTCTTTACATTCTACTGTTCTTTATTGAAGCCTCAAACAATGTGCTAGTGAAACCTAAGTTCTCAGGACACCACTTACCACTGGGTAGTCCCGTTCTGCTGAACTCTGTCACTGTCGTGGCCTCTGAGAGAGACAAAAGGTACTAATTAAGTAAGAACTTGCCTGACCTACTAGATTCCCTCCATGGACCCTCCTGGCTCCCGTTGTATGTGGTGAGGTACCTGTTCTATGGCTTCCAGGTTCAAGGGTTTGTTCTGAGACACTGCCAGAAGTTCCTAAAATCAGAAGTGGTTGTGCTGTGAGTTGAAGTTGTTGATTTTAAATTTGATATTTCTTTTCACATTTGTAAATTGCTCCTTTGAGCTTTCTAATATCAATAATTAGTTCACAGGTTCCCTATGTAGTCACAATAAATGGGCTTTTGATCAGAGACCTACAAGGTTTCCTAAAGGAAAGACAGATTTCTGTCAGATTACTTGATGACCCACCAAAGGTTAGTGGTAAGACCCTACTGCTGAAGACACCATATGCTGCTGTTGGCACACAACATGGACTGACATGACTGGAAGCTGGAAGAGAGTCAGTCCCCAGACAATCAGCCCATCTGGTGCCAGAAGGTGCTACATGGGTGACTGGGGTAAAATGACCAATATATGTCCAAGCAACACATGGTCTAACCTAATTAGCAACAAATAACCTGTCATGATGCTCACACAAGTGCGTAGTGGTACACAGCCATTGTGGGAAACCAACTGCTCTTGATTTGGCTAACTGATCCCCTCAGTGGAATGGGACCCATACCTGGAGCTGGGAAACAAATCAGAACCATATCCAAACATGAGCCTGCTCTCCATTATCAAGCTACCACAAATCGTAGGCTACAAGCCTGCCTACACCTATTAAATTCTCTATAAAAAAATAAGAGTTATTTCATTTGTCCAGTGCTAACTTTACTCTCCATCAGAGAATCTGCTGCTCTTTTTCAGATAGACACAGATCCTCAGGAGAGAACCACCCCATCATACCTCAAAAGGGCCCCAACTGAAACTAAGAATCATTGGCGAAACAAGCAAGGGTGCTGTTTTCTTGGTGAACCTGATACTAGCACAAAGGTGAAGGAGACCAACACAGAGAACAATTAACTCCTACCAAATCAGATATCCAGAGACACAGAGGCCCCAACACCTCATCACTGAAGCAAACCAAAAATGAACCCAACATGGCTCAGGGAAATTTTGTGGAAGAGGGGGAAGAAAGAATGTCAGAGCCACACATTGGGTCATGATATACAGAGACATTTCTACTACCCATAACTGTGAGCTAACTCCACAATGCATGACTCATATACCTCAACAAGGAGGGACCAGGGGGAGGGGGTAGGACATGGGCAAGCCTAACAGTGGTACCAACTTGCTGTATTCACTGAGTATAAGACTAATTAATAAAAAATAAATTAATTTGGGCTGGAGAGATGGCTTAGCAGTTAAGCGCTTGCCTGTGAAACCTAAGGACCCCGGTTCGAGGCTCGGTTCCCCAGGTCCCACGTTAGCCAGATGCACAAGGGGGCGCACGCATCTGGAGTTCGTTTGCAGTGGCTGGAAGCCCTGGCTCGCCCATTCTCTCTCTTTCCCTCTATGTGTCTTTCTCTCTATGTCTGTTGCTCTCAAATAAATAAATAAATAATGAACCAAAAAATAAATAAATAAATAAAATATAAAATAAATTGATTTAAAATTTTTTAAAAATATCTCTCAATCCTCTGCAGAAGGAAAATGCATATCTCATGGGAGCAAAAATTGGCCATGTAACCAATTTGTAAACCCAGAAAGCAATGAAGACACACAAGTCCATGTCCAGCTTGAACTGGCCCTCCAAAATTTTTAATCCTGAAAAATAGAATAGTCAAATGACAAAAAAAAAAAAGAAAGTAAATTGGAACTCAAATAAAGGACTAAAGGATTTAGAATTGATTTAAAGGTGAGTGTGTGGCTTCTAAAGTATGTTGATAAAAAAAAAACAAAAAACTATACATACAGTTATAATACTCAATATGGGGCCATTGGCTCTTCTTTTGTATGAAATATGTCCAAGACTAGGAAAAAGCTAATGAGAGGCATTTTGCCTACAGTAGTCCAGTGAAGACTAGTTGGCATGTGAATGGGGTGATAATGGGAATGTGTCAGAAACACAGTTGACCAGAGATAAATTTGATTGTGAAATCAAGCAGATCTGGTATTAGGCAGTTTAAAATCTCGAAACTTCAGTATTTCACCAAAAAATTAGGGAAAATAATGCCTGCATAATTAAAATGAGGCACTGGCTAACAGCCAGCTGCTATTCAAGTGTACTGAGTGTGGGATGCACAGCTGTGGGAGAATACACCAGTGGGTGAAGTATTAAAGCCAAACACTGTGTCAATTAATGAATTCTGATAAAAATGTCTGAGTACTCAGTCCTATATGGGCCATGCATATCATCTTCTCCAAGGTTCAGGGAACATTGAGAAAGAGGTGGCAGAAAGAATGTAAGAGGGAGGGAAGAGGGGTACTTTAAAACCTTCCTGTAGACTCATTATGTCATAGCAGCTGTGGTTACCTGGAGATTAGATTCATTAGCATTAGCATTCCATGATGGAGGGGAGAGAGGCTTGTGAGGCCCACCCCTCCCTGAGGAGCTAATGGTTGTTAATGATAGGGGGGAAGGAGGAGTCAGTTCCTTCAATGTTATTTCCACCATTTGTAGGTGGTAAGAAGGGGATCAGTGAGAATAGGGGTTTCATGATCAAAATATGACATTCATTTCTTAAAGTCAAACAAAATGCCTGTTTTTAGGAAGTTAATGTTCTAATGTAAATGCTAAAAGAATACAGAAGAGGTCATAGTTGACAAAACATGAGATTATGAAGAATAAACTTCTATAGTCACTATCTTTTAAAGTCATTTAGTTAAGAAAGAGATACCAGAATATAATACAATCTACACAATCATACCAATACCAATATACCAACATACCAATAGTGGGTGAAAATAACACTAATATGCTAAGAGATATACAATTATTTTCAATAAATAGGGAAGATTTTTTATATACAAGTAGTGTATATTTTAACTATTATATAAAGTATCAACGTGTATTGATTATGATTTCAGAAGGCATAAGAAAAGACAAAGAAAAATCCCTAAAATACCAAGATTTAATTCAAACTCTTCTCATTAATATGATAAAGAGACCATGCTTCCTATTTGATTTAATGAAACATCATTTGTTTTCATTTATAAAGGTACATATTTATTTAATAAATATAACTTATATATTAGATTATAATTTCAGAAAATTGTCACATTCCCTTAGATAAATGTTCTTTGTTTCCTTTCATGGAACTGGTGATTTAAACCAGGGCTTGTGCATGTCAGGCAATGGTTCTATCACTGAGTTACATCAACAGCCCTCTTTTTTTGGACAAGGATTTGTGAAGTAGGTTCTCTCTCTAGCCCAGGCTGACCTGGAATTCATTATGTAATCTCAGAGTGACCTCAAACTCAAAGTGATCCAACTACCTCTGCCTCCTGAGTGCTGAGATTAAAGGTGTGTACCACCATACCTGCCTGTCTTTCTTTCTTTATTTCTCTCTTTCTTTCTTTTGTTGGCCTTTTTCTTCCTTTTCATTTTGTAATAGACTATCTTTAAGTTGTTCAAGCAGTTCTTTTAATTTTCTTTTTTAAAAAATTATTGACAACCTCCATGCATATACAGAATGTACCCTGATCACAACCTCCTACCACCTTTCTTTGTCTCTTCTCCCATTTGCCTCCTTCACTAAACTCCTCTCCTGTCCAACTATTTTGATCTCTTTGATTTTGCCGTCCTTCATCACCCATGACAACACGTTGATGGGGCCAGTATTATGCAGGTTCAAGCAGGTCTTGAGCTTGAGAAACCCTGTCTCAGCCTCCCCTATTTCATCCTCCACAGTAGTTGGGAATACAAGTCTAAGTCACCCTGCCCAGCTGATATTTTCCAGTATTGAAATGGAAAAGATAAATCTGTTATATAAATGCACATTGGGCACAAACATATTTTGTGTTATATCAATTTCAACTTACTTGCAATGAATATATATGGAAATTCATCAAATGGACCTATTTTAAAAAAAGATTAAGTCAGTATAAGATAACTTTTAAGAGGTAAGTTATAAGGAGCTCTTCTAAGAAATAATTTCTATTATAAATTAGCAAGCTGGAAATAAATCATTATCTTCCTCCCAAGAAGTGTTTGCTTACATGTAAATCTTGTTTGGCTTTGTTTAATTACAGATTAAGTGTTATACTTGAAAATGCTAAAAATGATGTAAAAACTAAGAAGGCCCTTTGGTTACCTGTAGCCATGAATTACCTTATAACAATAGTGCTCAATATTAATACAACTCATTTACATAGTCCGAATGAAGAATGGTTATGAAATTTAGTTTGATTTAAATTCTTGAATATTTTTCTAATTCCTAGTTGCAACAACAAATATAGTGTAAATAGTTGCCAGAGGAAAAATATGCTCAATTTACTCCATAAAAATCTATCAATGTATGCCTAAAATATAAACCTACATTCTTCTTGAAACTCTGCAAACAGAAATGATAATTTTCTCAGGTACTATCATACCATACTGAGTGTATTACAACTTTGGAAACTGAAATAATTCATTAAATCTTTGAAAAGATAGTTCTGCTTATTGATGTGGCATTAAGAAAAATGAATAACCATATTAATTTGTAAATTTAATATCAGTTGAAGTGACATAGAAAAAAATTAAAAACCCTTTGATTAATAAAACTACAGTATTGTTACTTTATCATTTTGTTAAATAAAATCCTTCAGCCCTTGTTTCAGAATCTCAGGTGGTACATTAAAAGGTGCTCTTCTCATCACATGCTCCTGTAGTTCGCATATTCACCAACGGGAAACAGTTGAACTGTTTAAAAGCAAGCTTTGTGGCTGGGTTATTAATGAACACCGGGCATTTTGCTTTGGAGAGGATGGTATCACGCCATGAAGCCTGTTTGGGTCACCACATACACACTGGTTCATCATCTGACTTGTCAAGAACCTAAGCCAAGTAGATTATATCCTTGGCAATCTTAGAAAATGGTAACAATTCAAATAATTGAGACACTGTCTCTAACATTCTTTCACTACTTTTAATTCTCAAATGAGTGTGAAAATACATCAAAAAGTACATCTGATGCCCCTTGCTCAATTATGAGTAGTAGCAATTCTCAGTACAGTTGTTGAATGGGGTACAGTTTTTGTGGAACCTGAGAATAAAACTAGGAAATCCATAAGCAATGTTCTCATTTTTCTGCAGTACCCTGCTGATCCTTGCTAGCACACTCTTTCTAGTTACTGGGCTCCCCTTACCTAGTGGGACAGATGTGCGTTCATCATTCACTCCTGTGGAAGTCACAGCAAGTACCGTGGTTGCACCTGAAAATAATATAAATGAAAAGAATTTTAATTACAGGGAGAATTTTCATTTGGATTTCTCCTCAATATCTTGAGTTTAACTTATTCAAGAACACTTAAATATAAATGTAATTATATTTTTGCAGCATTTATTATGACTAGCTAAAGGGACCTTGTCTAATTTCTTCACTTCTTTCCCCATATACCTATCATACAGTGATTGGCATACAGTTGATAAAATAATAAAAATAAATAAAATATAATAAAATGATAAAATCTGAGGTAGTGTTGTTATAGAATATTTCAAACTATGTCCCAGTACATAGGTTTTTGTAGAACCTTTTGTACTTACTTGATTGAGACATTAAATGTAATGTGAGTCCCATGGGGTTTCCCTTAAGATAATAAAGTCCTTTCTGCCTAAGTTTACATCTGCTACCATAAGATGGGCAATCAATGGTGGTGCCATGAGGAACATAGTCTGCTGCCAACTGTGCAAGCTGCTCATAGCCACTTGCACCTGATAACTAACATTGCCCTAACTTCCTCATTTGAACAGGTTTATTAAAATTAATTAAAAAGTGCACTTTTTCTCATTGGCTACTGTGAAAATTAATTAAACATTAAATAACTTAAATGGTGGCATGCTGTCAAATAGAACTCAATATTGTCACCTCTCCTTGTTAATTCATCTTATGAATAAGAATGGAGGAGTCAGTCCTCCATATACTCAGTGCAGCCTCATACCACCTAATAAGAGACACAGTACTAAATCCTAAATGGTTTTCCTCTGACCTGATTTCCTTACTTAAAAGGCACTGAATAGATTTATCAGAAAACCTAGTGCTGATCTACAGTCTGGACCAGAAGCCTCTTCCTCCCTGTCCTGGTTTTGCAGGTGAGGTGACATGGTCATGCCTGCACCTGGGCCAGTGCTAGAGCCATATGGGCCTTCCTTGGCTCCTGGCTAAAACAATCATGATTCTTTTAACATGGTACATTTTAGTAAAACAATGGACTTTCTGCCAAGACACTGTAACTGATGGGCTTGTTGTTTTCCCATCTGATGATCCAGTTGTACCTGTGCCTCCAGATGATGGTTCTGTTGTTCCTGGTCCTGTAACAGATGGCCCAGTTGTCACAGATCTTATGTCTGAAAGGCCATTGAGCCCAGTAACTCCAGATGATTGTCCAGATGTCACTGTCCCTTCAACTAGTGATCCAGTTGTACTTGATTCTCTGATTGATGGTAAAGTTGTCTCTGTAACTCTAGCTGACAGACCAGTTTTTCCTGTTCCATTAGTAGTTGTTTTAGTTGTCCCTGGTCCACTTGAGCCTGTTCCTCCAGATGATGGTCTGGTTGATTCTGATTCTATGGCATCTGACCTGGTTGTCATTGATACTATAGCTGATAGCTTATATGTCCCAGTCACCCCAGCTGATAGACCAGTTGTTGTCATTCTAGATGATAGTCTGGTTGTTCCTGATCCTCCTGATGATCCATTTGTCACATATTCTCTAGATGGTGCAGTTTTGTCTGATCCTTCAGATGATAGCCCAGTCACCTCTGTTATTCCAGCAGACAATATGACTGTCCCTGTGCCTCCAACTGACTGACTAGTTGGATCTAACTCTAGAACTGATGGTCCTGTTATTTTTGATTGGGCTGATGATGTCCAAATTGTTCCTGTTACTCCAGATGACTGTTCCAAATTCCCTGTAACTTTAGTAGATGTTCCAGTTATCTCTCTCACTCCAGATGATGGTCCAGTTGTCTTTGATCCTATAGTAGATGGCTCAGTTATTCCTAATTCTCCCACTGATTGTACTTTTGTCCTGGTCACTCCTAAAGTTTGTCCAGAAGACAAAGACCCTGTTACTTTAGTTGTAAGTCTTGTTGTCCCTAATCCTCCATCCAGTGATTTTGTTGTTTCTAAAACTTCAGCTGATCCAGTTGTACCTGGAACTCTAGATGATTGCACAAAATTCTGTGTCCCTTCAGTTGATGGTCCAGTTTTCTCTGTCACTCTTGCCAATGATCCAGTTGTCTCTGATAATATAACAGATGGCCCAGTTGTCTCTGTTTCAACAATTGATGGACCAGTTGTTCTTGCCTCTCCAGATGAAAGTTCGCTTGTTTCTAATCCTACAACAGATGATCCAGATGTTTCTGATTCCACAAATGATTGTCTAGTTATCTTTGTTACTTCTGACAACTGCCCAGAAGTCTCTGACACTCTAGCTAACAGTTGAGTTGTTCCTAATTTTCCATCTACTAATTCTGTTGTTCCCAAAATTCTAACTGATGATGTAGTTGTCTCTGGTACTGTAGCTGATAGTCTCATTGCTTCTGACCCAACAATAGATGGTTGAATTGTTTCTGATTGTTCAGCCAGTGGGGCAGTTGTCTTTATCACTTCTGAAAATTGTCTAGAAATCTCTGTTACTTTAGCTGATTGTCTCATTGTTTCTGGTGATTCTGTTATTCTTGAATCTTTAATAGATGATCTAGTTGTTTCACTTACTTTAGTTGATTGTCCAGAAATTTTGGTCATTCCATCTGTTGGGCCAGTTGTACTTCCTATGATAGATGTTTCTATAATTGATGACATAGTTGTACCTGTCACACTTGATGATGGCCCATAAGTCCGTGTCACTCCAACTGGTAGCCCACTTATTCGCGCTCCTCCATCCAGTGATCCTGTCGTTCCTATATCTCTGGATGATGACCTTATTGTCCTATTCTCTACAGATGATTGTCTCACAGTCCTTGTCACAGCCTCTGATGGCCCAGTTGTTCTTGGAATTACAACAGATGTTACAGTCATTTCTGTCTGTCCAACTGATGGTCCAATTGTCTTTGTCACTCCTGATGATTGTCTAGAAGTCTCTGTCACTTCAATTGGTGGTCTAGTTGACTCTGTCAAAAAGAAGCAGGAAAAGTAGAATGGCATTAACAACCAGTGTGGTTTTTGGTGAATTTGAAGAAATGTTACCTTCTTTCTTCACTATTTGTTTCATTCATACAGAAGCACTAAAGACCCCAAAGAGCAAAAGCAGTCTTGAGCAAAAAGGGAAATGTTGGGGTTATCATAATACCGGATATCAAACTATAATACAGAGCCATATACTACAGATACAAAGCCAGATGCTTGGCCAAAGGAATGAAGTGTACTCATCAAAATTCCAATGATATTCGTTGCAGAAATACATTAAGATTCATACAGAATGCCAGGTGTGGTGGCATACACCTTTAATCCCAGTACTTGGGAAACAGAGGTAAAAGGATCATATAAGATTGAGGCCCCCCTGAGACTAGATCATGAATTACAGGTCAGCCTGGGCCAGAGTGAGACCCTACCTTAAAACCACTTACCCAGCCAGACGTGGTTGCACATGCCTCTAATCCCAGCACTAGGGAGGCAAAGGTAGGAGGATTGCCATGTGCTCGAGGCCACCCTGAGACCACATAGTTAATTGCAGGTCAGCCTGGACCAGAGTGAGACCCTACCTCGAAAAAACAAAAAGCAACCCTCCCCCCAAAATACAGATTCATACAGAAACACTGAAGACTCCAACTACACAAACAGTCCTGAGCAAAAAAGAGTAATGATGGAGTTATCTTAATACCTGATATCAAATAATACTACAGAACCATATATTGCAGGAAAACAGATCTTGACCAAAGTATAAAAGACCTAGAAATAAATATGCACAGATGTGGTCAATTATTTACAAAGATGCCAAAAATATACATTAGAGAAAAGATGGTCTTGTCAATAAATGGCACTGGGAAAACTGGATATCCACATGTAGAATAATAAAGCTAGATCCCTGTTTTTTACCCTGTACAAAAATCAATTCCAAATTGATCAGAAACATCAAATAAAAGCTGAAATACACACACACACACACACACACACACACACACACACACACACACGCTGAAATTGTTAAAGAAAAACCACAGAGAAAGTACTTCAAGGCTTTAGCAGTTACTTTTTTTTTTTGGGGGGGGCGTTGTTCATATGTTTTTAGAGGGAGGGTTTTGCTCTAGCTCAGATTTACCCAGAATTCACTATGTAGTTGCAGGGTGGTTTTGAACTCATGACAATTATCCTACCTCTATCTCCTGAGTGCTGGGATTAAAAGTTTGGGTCAACACACCAGGCTTTGGCAACTGCTTTTAGAAAGGACCCTAACAGCTCAGAAAATGATAGCAAGAATTGACAAGGATTATATGAAATTTAAAAGCTTCTTCACAGCAAAGACAACAACTAAGTGAAGAGACTTCCTACAGAAATGGAGAAAATCTTGTCAGCTATTAATCCATGAATATGTGTGTGTGTGTGTGTGTGTGTGTGTGCACGTGGGTGCGCAAGCACATGTGCATGCATGCATGTGTGTGTGTAATACAAAGGACAAAATAAAATTAAAACATTACAAAAATCAATAGGCAAGTGAAATGAGCAGTTAGTCCTCAATAGATGAATTGCAAATGATAAATAAATATATGGAAAAATGTTTAACATGCTTAGCCAATAGGAAAATATAGAACAATATTAGCTTATTATCAATCTCACCTCAGTCAGAATAGCTATTATCATGAAAACTCAGTAGCAAAGGCCAGTAAGCTAGACAAGAGATATAAAGGGAAAAGAAAGGAAGGAAGGGGCTACTTAGTATATATGTAAGTGGAAGAACAGATTAATGGGGGTGAAAAGGCCCAAGTAAGATCAGGGGAAGAGATTGAGTAAAGGAAAGGTAGGGGGAGGGCTAATCAAAATTTAAAAGGATATAAATAAATCATATGGAAGCCTACTTTTTTGGACAATGGAACACTCAGGAGCCATAAATTGTTGCTAGAAAATTTTCAGTGCCAGGGATGGAATACCTTCCAGTCAGTTGTTGGTCAGAGAGGTCCCTGATGCCCACAAAACATTATAGGCCATTGCCAAGGCCCTTGGTTTCCCACCTGGAGTAGATGGTAAGACCCTATTGCTGAAGACTCCATATACTTGGGCTGCAAGGCCACAAAGAAATCCTACTGGAGCTGAGCTAATAACCTTCTCCATATAGACCAGCTGACAGAAAGCTGGAAGAAGCCCTTCTGCATGCAGTTCAATGGGAGAAAGAGAAATCACCAGTGAAGATACTTAACAGTGGACACTGCAAGCCTTATTTTGCCACCCAGGCCAAATGAGTCAATGAGTGCAATAGTGGCACATCTGTCATGGTGGAAACCAACTGCCCTCTAATTGGACTGGAGGCCCACTCCATGGGAGGGAGTACATCCCTGACACTCAAAACTTAAAACAGGGTTAGTCATGAGCACTAGGGTTATAATGTCTGCTGCTATCTGGCTAAATGTATATACTATGCTTATCAAACTGCCCAGTAAGCACTACTCTTGATGTTCATACCCTTATATTAATGCTACTTTCACTTTTGGTAGAGAATCTTCTCTTTTTATATGGCAGTGACCTTGGGATGACTCAGAAGGCATCATGGTGCTGGAAAGAAGTAACAGGAGTGCTCAGCACTGCAATATCTCTATCAAACCTTCCAAGGCTCAGGGTCTATTGTGGAAGAGGTGGCAGAAAGAATGTAACAGCCAAGGAAAGGGTAGTACTCCTTACAATGTTCTCTTCCCAGACACAAAATTTCCTGGATAGCCATGACTTTACAGTGCCTGACACTACCTACACAAGACCATCATAATAGGAGAAAAAGATCATGATATCAAAATAAAAGAAAGACTGATTAAGATGGGGATGGAATATGATGGAGAATGGGGTTTCAAAAGAGAAAGTGGGGGGAGCAAGGGCATTATCATATTATAATTTTTATAATTATGGAAGTTGTTAATAAAAAATTTGTAAAGAAAATAAAGAAAACCAATGACAGATAATATTGGCTAGTGTGGCTGGAATTTATAAATACTGGTAGTGTATTCACCTTGAAATAAGTATGAAAGCTCCTAAAAAACCTGAGACTAGGGCTGGAGAGATGGCTTAGTGGTTAAGGTGCTTGCCTGTGAAGCCTAAGGGCCCTGTTTCATATCCCCAGAACCCATGCAAGCTGGATGCACAAGGTTGTGTATGCACACAAGATGGTGCATATGTCTGGAATTTGATTGCAGTGGCTAGAGGCCATGGAGTGTTAATTCTCTCTCTCTTTTTCTCTGTCTCATAAAATAAATAAATAAATAAAATTTTTAAAAAATCCCAAAAGTAGAATGGTATAAGCCATGCTACTCATGGGAATGTACCTAAAGAAATGTAAGTCACTGTATAATACAGATACCCAAACATCCATGTTGGCTGAGGAACTATTTATAATTTTTAAAGATACAGAATCAATGTAGGTTGCTATCAACAGATAGATGGATTAAGAATAATGGATAGTGGAGTTGCAAAGGTAAAGTGTGGGGAGGAGGAAATTATCATGGTTTATTGTCTATAATTATGGAAGCTGTCAATAAAAAAAAGAAAATGTATACAGAATATCTATAAATATAATAAAAGTATATAAAGAGAGAATAATATAGAAATATAACATACAAAATATATCATTTTATTAGTGGAATAATCATGAATTTTATATCACTACTGCACTTTATAAAGTAAAAAGCACAGGAAGATTAACTTCTTAATGTGACAGAGCAAGAATGCTCACTGCTCTAGAATATTCCAGCTGGACAAGAAGAGCAGATATATAAATTAAATAGCTAGCCAATCAATCAATCAAATATTTAAACAAGGGAAAATTCAAAGATAAACATAAATTGAAGTTATACTTATTTCTGTGAAAATTATATTTATTAACTATTTATTTTGATGCTGGACATGGAACCCAGAACCTTGTACAGGATAAACAGGTATTCTTACAGTAAGCCACACCCTGCAACTCTCCTACTACCTACTGCATTCTATTTTAAATTGTCTGATTTGTAAATACATCTCTGTAAAGAGGCATTTATTATAAAAACTGACATAAGAGTCAGCCAACTATTTAGAGCTCTAGGGGAATGACATTCCAGGCAAAAAGAATAGCTGGTAGAAAGGCTGTGAGGGTAGTTGCACTACCCTTGCTAGAAATTTAGAGGTGTAAGTTAAGTATAGCTGGCTCAGGAGAAGTGAGCATGAGAATGTGTTAAACTGTGTTGCCAAAGACATAGAAGTGAGAGAAAAAAATCCTTCTCAATCAAGGGGTGGATACCGAACAGATTTTTTTTCAAATTCAAGAGGATATACTTGTAAGTAGTTAAGAGGATATATCAGCTTTGTATTCATTCAAAATCCTTCCCACTCTGCAAGATTCTTGGTAAGTGGTGCATAATAGAAGTAAGGAGAATAATTATGAGGTGATTTTAGAAGACCAGAGAATTAATGAGTGGCTTGGACTATAGCATGGATAAAACAGACTGGTCAATGAATTTTGGATGCATTTTGGAAGTACTCTTAGTAGGCCATGTTGAGATGTAAGATGCACAGAGAAAAAGAAGAAAGACACTAGAGATAAGCCTGAGAGTATAACCCAAAATAAAATGTCATTGATCATAACCCTCACTTGACAGGGAAGACCTAGAAGAAACTGGTGTGTGCATGAAGGAAAATCAAGAATTTGGCACAGGTCAGTGAGATTCCTACTAGACTCTCAAGTAGAAATATGAAGCCAGAAATGGTGTATGAATTCTAAGGTCCAGAGAAGTCAGAGCTGAAGGTGTATACTGGAAGTTCCCATGTAGATTGTCATCAAACATTTCCCATACCATAATGAACTTCCTACAGATTATATAACCAAGCCTCACCTGTCAGTAGACATTCTCTCGGCTTACCCTGAGGGATTTTTCCATCAGCCAAATCAATTCTTGTACTTTCTATAAATTTTGTAAGCACCAACTAGCTAAAAGTCTGCCTTTGGATTCTGGAACTTATTCTCACTGAAAAAAATCTAGTTAGAATCTTGGTTAAGGCTCTACTCTACCCACCATTGTAGTCATCATTTGACACTGAGTAAATGGCAAGTTCAGTTCCCTCTACCCTCTGCAGCATTACTCGATGTTGGGCATTGTCTCTCCTCAATTCTACACACTTGTCTCCATCACAAATATTTCTAACTTGGTTCTATTAGGTCCATATTGAATAACTTTTTAAAAAATTCTTCTCTTCTATATGCTTCCCCTCATCACAAAATGTCACCACCTTTCTTCTGGCTTTAGTCAGTGGGACTAAAACTTCAATAGTCCTAGAATTGCCATGAATGCTTTAGTTCTGAGGTCTTTCCTAATATCAAGAACTCCATTAAGGAATCAGACAAGAATGGGAACCTTGTTTCAAGAGATGTGAATTTACTCAGTGGAGTGTGGATAAACAGGTACACATTTATAGCTAAATTTTGCTGCTTGGGGACAACAGAAAATACCTCACTCAATCCTAAAGTTTCTAGTCCTTACAGAAGATTCTTTTCCACCTAGTCTGCTATTTTACCTCAAAATTGAAGGCGAAACTTCTTCATCCTTTTACCAAACTAAAAAGTCTTCTTCAATTATTTACCTGCTCACTAGATATTCACCACGTATTTGCTACCCCAAACAGAAACTAATTTAGGCTTTGGAAACACAAATGTAAACAAAAGACAGGTAATGACAAAACATCTTCCTACAGTTTTGACAGTAATCCACCATGTTGGCATTCTATGTACTAATAGATAAGGAGTAGGTGATTAAAATATACATCATCTGGACCCTTAATACAATTCTCCTTTTGTCTTTGGAGTAAACACTCATTTTTCACATATAAAATGTGAATGCTAATACAGTTAGCATTTCATAGTGTAGCAATAAAACTCTAACAAGCTAATATATAAACACTCTGTCCATTTTATACTTCTCATACTTTATATAATTATTATTTTTATTTTGTGAAGCTGGATTGTGGTGGCTTACGAATGCTACTCTACAGTGGACACTGACTAGTTCATGCTTTTATTCTGCCAGTTGAGTTTTACTCACTATAACTAGTAAAAGCCAAGAGAGATGAATGCTATTCTTATAGTTTTCAAGCAAGTTTTGTTATTTCCTGAGAAATACTTATAAATCAACTTATTTGATTTTAAACTCTATCATCAGTCCTTGAAGCCAGTATTACAACATATAGCCACTGCTTACTAAGGCATAGCAATGCCCCTTGAATAATTTACATTTCTTACAGAAAGGTCCATTTTCTATAATAATACCAATTATAATAACACATTCCAGATGTGTTATTTTATCAAAATATAGTTGATTATTTTAGTTCATAGTAAATTTATATACATATATATAATGTATATATATATATATATATATATATATATATATATATGTATATGTATACACACACACATATATATATGCATATATAGTACTGAAGTTATCAAAATCCCTTGTTAAATCAAATTTTGATCTGTATAAGATGTTTTTGGTATAAACAATATTCCAAGTGCCACTTCACCTAAAGTAAGAGTAGCTGCCAGCTCTGCTCTTCCACTTGGGTCCAACTTGAAAATGAGGTTCTGACTACAGATTGTTGCTAGACTAAAAATGTTCTATGCAAAGTTCATAATTAAATAGTAATTTTATGATTACTAATGTTCACTTTGATAACTTCTCTTATTAGATCCTTCACCCCCCCCCCCCCACACACACACACACAAAAGTTCACTTAGATTTAGAAATATCTGGACCTTTGTGTTTGACCAATGTTCTGACCCACATTGTGCGATGCCCTTTGTCTTACCTGCGGAATGTTCTGAGCTGGTGGCCCCAGTTCCTGAGGCTGTGTCTGTGCTTCCATGGCCCAACCTTGTGGTAGCTCCCACTGATCGTACTGTTGTACCTGAATAATGTACAAAGCAGCTGGAGTTACAATTCCTAAAAATTTGGGGAAATGCAGGCAAATATTAAATGTTCTTTGAAATTTCCATCATATATCCCTTCTCAAATATCTCAAAAGTCCTTTGTTTTTTGGTTGGAATTAAAAGTTGTCTGATATTGACCATTTATTGACATTAAATGCCAATGCACACTTACTGCCTAGCATGCTGGTGGTTCTGCCTGTGGCCATTCTTCCAGTTGTCCATGCTACAAGAGGAGAGAACGCAAAAGCAATACAAAAAATGATAATGTTTCTATGACAACTAAGTCACATCTTCCTTTCCCTTCTCTAAAATATTGCAACTGTTTCCTAGCTTCACCCAGATGCCAGGTTAGGGTTCTTCATTGAAGTTCTGACTGGCTTCTCTGGCCCAGAATTGCAAAATTCTTAATAATTAAGCATTAGTCTTAATTCTTAATGTGTGAGAGATTCAACTGCTAAACCTATTAAAATGCAAATCCCTTTTCTTTACAGAAATTCTAATACTTTCAACCACTAAAGAGATTAGACTTCTGCTTCAGTTAGGCTCTTAAATGCATTTTCACTTCATTGGACAATAGAAGAATGAAGAACCCACTCATTAAATGGGGCAAAGAACTGAACAGGGAATTCTCCAAGGAAGAAATACAAATGGCAAGCACACACTTAAGAAAATGTTCAACATCCCTAACCATCAGGGAAATGCAAATTAAAACAAATATGAGATTCTACCTTACCACAGTAAGGATGGTAAACATTAAAAAATCAAATGAAAACAAATGCTTGTGAGGATATGGAGAAATAGAAACTCTAATTCACTGCTGGTGGGAATGTAAGATGGTACAACCACCATCCAAAGCAATATGGAGACTCCTACAAAGGTTGACTACAGAGTTACCAACAGACCCAGTTATTCCTTTACTGGGTATTTACCCTAAAAGCTCCATGTCTCAGTTCAGAGATATTTGCTCAACATGTTTATAGTTGCTCAATTCATAATAGCTAAGACCTAGAATCAACCCATATGTCCATTAGACAAATGGATAACCAAGATGTGGAATTCTACACAAGAGTAAGGAAAAATGACACAATAAAATTTGAAGAAAAATGGTCAAACTTGGAACAGATCATTCTCATCATACTCACCCAATCACAGAAAGATAATCATTGCATAGTCTTACTGATCTGTGTCTCCTAACCTGAATCTGCCAGAGATACTGACATACCTAAAATAGGCATCTTGAGGACTGGACAATAGGGAAGGTGGGATGGGAGGGGAGGGTAAGAGTGGGGAGGGAGACACAAAACTGGGCCCAAATGGAAATGGTACCATAAAATCCTATATCCTGAAAAACAGACTAAAAGGTTGAACCTTCATCAGGTCCTTTAGAGGGAACACCTGAACCAAAGGGCCCTGGAGAGGGCAAGATGAAAACTAACCTTAATCTCCTGGTTTTTTTTTTTTTCTCTCTCTCTTTCTTCTCACTTTCTCTTGTATATTACCTATCTTTTTCTTCCTTCTCTTCCCTTGGTGCTGGCCTATAACTCTCAGTACCAGGATGCGGATATTACCTACAAGGTTTCCCAAAAGAAGATAGATTTCTGTCAGAGCATTTGTTGACCCACCAAAGATTAATGGTAAGACCCTATTGCTGAAGATACCATATGCTGGTATGGAACATGGAGACACCTGGCTGAAATCTGGAAGAAAGTCAGTCCCCAGACAGTTAGCTTGTCTAGTGCCAGAAGGTGCTACATGAGCAACTGGGTGAAAATGGCCAACATCTGTCTAAGCAACTCATGGTCGACTCTTGATTTGACTAATGCATCTGGTTGGTAGAATGGAACCCATAGCTGGAACTGGGAAACAAGTCAGAACCATATCCATAAAACAAGTTCACTCTCTAATATCAAGCTCCCACAATCTTGAGCTACAAGAGGGCCTACACCTATTAAATTCTCTCTAAAATATTAATGGCTATCCCATTTATCCAGTGTTGATTTCACTCTCCATTGGAGAATCTGCTTTTCTTTTTCAGATGGATGGAGAACCTGAGGAGAGAATCAGTCCACAGCACTTCACCAGGGCCCTAGCTGTAGTCATTGAGGAATTGGGGAAATGAGCAAGACTGCTGCTTTCTTGGTGAACCTGGTACCAGCACAAGGGTGAAGGAGATAGACACACAGAACACTCAACTCCTACAAACCAGATATCCAGAGACACAGAGGCTCCCAATATTTCATCACTGAAGTAGGCCTAAAACAAACCCAACATGGCTCAGGGAAATTTGTGGAAGAGGGAGCAGAAAGTTTGTTAGAGCTACAAGTTGAGACATTATGCATAGAAACATTACCTCTGCCCCATAACTGATGGCTAATCCCACAACACATGACCCACGTTCCCAACAAGGATAGTCTCTTTGGAGAGGTATGGACAGGTAGGAGGCTAATGATGGTACCAACATGGCTATTTATACACTGAGTAAGTACAAAACTAATAAAGAAAAAAATAACAATAATGATAAATTTTAAAAAGCAAAAACAAATTAAAAATAAAATATTTTAAATAAAAAAGAAAAAAAAAGATTAAGTTAATTGACATAACAGAGTAACCATTTAGGAAGCACTCAGAGAGTCCTCTGTTGTGTCATCTGCCCTGATAGTAGCTATTTCCTGAAGTTTCTAGTTTATCTTCAGTGTTTTTCCACATACATAAGGGCATAATATATACCTTTATAATTATAAAACATATGCACCGCCACCTTTATTTTTCATAAGGCTATACATTATAGTCATGACTCCTGCTTGGTCTTTTCCCCTTATTAAACTCTACAGACACGTTATTACAGATAGCTCTTTCTCAGTCCTTAACTAGGATGCTGTACTTTTTATAGCATATTCTTTCCAGTTATCTTCTTTGATGAGAAATAACAGTTGCTTCTAATATTTTTATCTTTTAAACTATTTTATTTATTTTATTTGTGAGAGAGAGAATGTGCATGTCATGGCCTCCAATCATTGCAAACAAACTCCAGTTGCATGTGACACCTTGTGCATCTGGCTTACGTTGGTCTTGGGGAAGCAAACCTGAATCCTTAGACTTTGCAAGCAAGTGCCTTAAATGCTAAGCCATCTGTCCAGCCTTTCTAATCTGTTTTCTACTAAGTACAATGCCAGCATGCACAGCTAATAAATATGTCATTTTGTACTTTGGTTCTATAACACCACTGGGGTATACTAATAGCAGCATTTTGGGGCTGAAAGGTAAGTGACTGTGATTCTATTAGATTCACCAGGCTGGTTTCCACAGGATGATCACACACTATGCTACCACCTGTAAAGTCCAGAGCAACACCTGCTTCTTTTCAGACCTATCAACAAGGCTGTTTTCAGGCCTTGGGTTTCTGCCAATCTAAAATGTGAGAAATGATATCAGTTCTTAGTGTGGTTTTAATTTGCTTTTTTTTCAAGGCCGGGTCTCACTCTACCTCAGGTTGACCTAGAATTCACTGTGTACTCTCACATGGATCTCACATAGGGTCACTGTGAGTACTCTCACATGGATCTCACATAGGATCACTCACAGTGATCCTCCTGTCTCTGCATCTCAAGTGCCTGACCCTTATTTGTATGTTTATTTTTAAGATCATGTGTGTATGCATGTGTACATATGATTTATATGTGTTTATGTAGCACATGCATGCCATGGTATACATATGAATGCCAGAGGACCAACGTGGGGTGGGTTTTCTACTTCCACCTTGTTTGAGACAGAGTCTTTTATGATGTTTGCCCTTGGGATGGCCACACTAGTTGGCCTGAAAGCTTTGATATTCTCTAATTCTACCTCCCCTTTCCATAGATGCACTGAGTTTACACATAAATGTGCCACTTTGTATGTGGCTTTTTGTGGGTGCTGAAGATTCTGCTTATTGCTCGTGGAGAAAATGTCTGTAGTCACTGATCAATCTACTCAGCCCTTTGTGTATAAATTTATCATCTATCTCATGTCCAGTGCTTCTAATTCCTACTTTTCCCTGTTTATTGGTAACCCTGAAGAAGGTTGAACAGTTGCATGAGTCTCTGTATCATTAATAACTAATGAAGGTTGATCAGTAGCATGAGCATACCTAACACTATTTTTTCCTGCCATTTGTGGAATGTGCCTAGGGATTCTGCTGTAAGGGAGCAAGTTTGTGCTGAAGGATATGCATCATTATAAAGAAATATCCTTTCAGTCTGATTATCTTGAGTGTTCTTCCTCATAAGAAACTTATTGAATGCTTGTCAAATGCCTTTCTAACTTCTGTGGTTAACTAGTTGCTTTTATTCTTCTTATACCTATTATCTTTATCTTTTTTCATTTTTATTTATTCATTTATTGGTTTGCAAGCACAGAGAGAGAGAGAGATCAAGGAGAGACGAGGAGAATGGGCATGCCAGGGTATCTAGCCACTACAAACAAACCCCAGATTCATGAGCTTCTTTGAGTGTCTGGCTTTACATGGGTACTTCAAATCAAACTAGGGTTGATTGGCTCTGCAGGCAAACACCTTAACCACTTAGTCATCTCTTCAGCCCCTATATCTGTTATCTTTAAGAATTTATTAATGGGCATCTTAATTTTGAGAAAGTCTTCATTAAACTTATAGAAATTATTTAGTATTATTTTCTACCTAACAGTTCACTTTTCCTCTTTAATAAACTTACAATTCTCTGACTTTGTTCATGAGCTTTAAATAATCCATTTGCCCCATTACTGCCTGTTACCTATGAGTGCATGCATGTTTATCTACATTTTATCTTTCTTATTTCTATCATCTGTCAGCATATTTCTACTTAGCCAAAGTTTATAAGACCTACATGTTATTCTTTCATACTTCCTTCAACATTTTTGTTTGAGAGCCACAATTAAAATTTTCTCATACTTTAGTAGTTTGTGATAGCTTTCAAAGCATCTTCTTATTGCTTATCACCCATTCTCCAGTAAAATTACTACACGGTGCTCATGGGTATGCAACTCCCCAACTTCCACGTTTTAAAACACTTGCTATATAATAGAGGCATGAGTTATGTTTGGATGGCTACGAAATCCTTGGTTCACATTTTTTCCTTCAGTATCTTATAGATGCCATCGTGTTTGTGTGTGTGTTGTGTATATGTATGTCATCTGTCTAAATGCAGTTATGCACATGCCAGGGTGCGTGTGGAGGTCATGGACAATTTAATGTTTAATTCCTCACTTTTCACCTTGTTTTGAGGTGGAAGGGTTTTCTCATTCACCACTGCATCAAGCTAGCTGGCACATGAGCTTCCAGACAATTTGCCTGTCTCTGACACTTGTCTTATCCTAGTGGTGCTTGGATTACAATAAGTAGCATTATAGGGTCCAGCTTTATGTGTGGTTTCTGGAGATCCAAACTCAAGTACTCACACTTGCTCAGCAAGCACTTAATCTACTAACTCTTCTCTCTAGCCCTACTATTCTGCTTTTCTGTGTGTATGTGTGTGTGTGTGTGTGTGTGTGTGCGTGCGCGCGCGTGTATGTGCATACGCATGCCTATGGGTACACATGCAGATGTACAGAAAGTTCTTTACTAACTGAGCCACCTCACCAAATTCTGTTGGCTTACATTAGCATTCCCAACACTGAAGACAGTGAGGCACTTAAATTTCCATGTGTTTTAGGTCATGGACTACACAGTGAGTTCCAGGCACGACAGCCTGGGCTACAATGTGAGAGACCCTGTCTGGAAAAAAAAATGAAATAAAAGAGAATTAAAAACTTTCTGCAATATTTGCTTCTTAGCTGTCTTCTCCCCACTCTGCCCTCTAATTCCTTCCTTTACATTTTCTTGTTTATTTTCTGTTGGGCATCTTGCTACTCAGCTTTCACTTTTGAAAAATAATTTCTTTAATCTTAATTTGTTTCTTGAGTTTTCATGAATTGCCATTTGATCATTCTGCTCTCTTTATATGTATTTTTTCAGAGTTTTAAAAATGTTTTTGATATATTGACACCTCAACTTTTCTTTATTTTAAAATCCCAGTTGGTGTCATATCTTAGTGTTTTTGTGTTTTATGATTTCTGAAGAACTTGTGCGTTATCTTTGAAAAACCTGTGCAGAAAAATAGAAAGATTATACACACACATAAGCATTTTCTGTTTTTCATTTTCCTGGATTGGACTTTTCTGGTTCCACAATGGCAGATCTGACAAAGAAGCTCCAGTGTGGCTCCCCATTTCTTAGCCCAAGGGCTCCCTCTTATGTTCTAGAAAACAGGATCATCTAAAAGTATCCCCTTCTCTGTCTCTGACTTCTGATTTTTAATTATATCCTGTATTAGTACAAACCTTGCTTTCCATACTTCATTTTCACTTTGAAACCTTGGGCTCTGAGGATTCTCTACATTCCAAAATGCACACCTCTGCTTTAGGCAAGGTCAGCACAATCCCCAGACTTCTGCTTCTCTTTCTGTTTATCTTTTCAACTCCATCTTCACAGATGCTATGGGTCTCCTGGTCTCAATTCTTCTCTCAATATTTTCCAACTAGGCTTGGTTTTCCTTCTGGTCCTGAACCCTAGCTGATGGAGCTGTATGTTCTGCCACTATTGGGACTTCTGTACCCCTACCTCTGGGATGTCCTTATCTGCATCTCATGTTCACTGGCACATTCCCATATCACACCAGGAGCAATCTTTCTAGTCTTTGGAATGTTAGTTTCCTTTGTCCTCTTTAAATTCTTCTGCTGTGGGCTCTCTGTTCAATTTTAAGGTTCCTAGAAAGCTGTTTATAGATTCTAGTTTATTCATGTGGGCCTCTGTTGTCCTGTCTTTGTAAATAAAACAAAATTCCCTTAGTGCCTTGAGCTCTATACTATGAGCTATATATTCTATACGTATGTGATAGTTAAGGTGTTGTCAACTTGATCTGTTTAGTAATCCACAGGCTGCTTCTAGGAAGGATCAACTAAAGGAGGAGGTCTTTCTCCCAGGGTGAGCCCTTCCCCCAGAGTGGGTGGTCCCGCTCAGAGAGGGACTTGATATAAGGAAGCTCTGGGTAGAAGAGTTCCCTTTTTTTTCCTTCCTTCCTTCCACTTGGCTGCTGGAGCTGCTCCCTACCTTCTAGCGTGGATTGAAGACCAGTGCGGACTAAAGACCAACATCAACTGAAGACCCACGTGGATCGAAACCCAGTGGCTCCTCAGGAAGCCTCCAGGCTTTCCAGCTCCTCAGGAGGCCTCCAGGTTTTCCGGCACCATCTGCAGTGCCGGGTCGGGACTGCTGAGGCATCTGGCCACGTGGACTAAGCAGCTACCAGGTTTGGTGATTCTCAGGCCTGCAACTGCTATTGGACTACTGTAAGCTAATCCAATAAATTCCCTTTATAAAATAATTCATTCTAGTAATTCTGTTCCTCTAGAGAACCCTGACTAATACAACATACAAATTAAGGATCAAGCTGATGCCATGACTAATGAAATTACTTTGTGTTTGTGGTAAAAAGTATTTTGGTTCATTCAAATATTTCACCTGGTAATCAGGCATTGACAACAGAGACACAATTTAATAAATTTGACAAGAAAAGTTCTTCCTAGATTCAGCTGTAAATGCTGCATCCCTTCTACCACCACCATCCAGAGGTGAATTTAATATAACCTCTATGTAACATATGGTGCTGCTGGGGGTCTCTTACTTGAGAACTTTTATTAGTTATATTGATAACAGGAATGTAATGGGTTGTATATGCTTGGCTATATAAAGGAGTGAGATTCTGTTTTTGTAATTCTTTAGTATACTGTGATATAGCACTGTAGCTTAATATTTATCCAAAATGATCATTTTTATTCTTTGTTACTTATTGAAGTTTGGAAAATATTTTATTTATAGTTCTATTTCTATAACAACAAAAATATGACTGTCCTTGATCTCTCTGAAGTTGAATATTTCTCTATAATTTCATAGCATTTTGCTGTTTTGAGATTTTAATTAAGGCATATAGTCTTGGCTCATACTACACTGTAGCCTTTTTCAAAATAAAGTAATTCTGCTTTTAATTAATACAATGAATTAGGTCCTTTACTAGAAGAGATCTTGGGTTCCTACTTTGACATTTGTTGTTGAACAGTTTCCTGACTTTGTATATCCTCTGCCTTGCATGGCTTTTGACATTTGTGTATATTATGAATGCCAATTCCTCCTGCTAAGGAGTAACATGCAATGAGAAACAGCACCTCAGTCTCCTTCTCTCATATGTCCTTTTAGAACCTAGTATGATGTGATCACATGAAAAATATGTTGATTTATTTCTGATCTGCCATTTAGCATTGTAAAAAATAAAAGCTAATTGAGTTTATCTCCTACAAAATATTGGGAAGTCACATCTCTTGCTTTGACATATTATAACGTAGTTCTTTCCCAACCTGCTACTCCAGAAGTATTTTCATTAATAGATCCAGTGGGGTGCTTCATTTCCCCTTACAGTTGTTCATTTAAAATGGAAAACTTGTTGTCAGTCTTGATACAGTTTCCATAATTAGAAAGTATGAACATAATTTAACCAGCTAAAGTATAAATCCAAGTTGAACAATAAATATTCATATTCAATTGCCATATAAAACATACAGAATATCGGTCCTGATATAGATGAAACTTACATTGAACTGGTATTCTGTTTTGTTTCTTTTTGTTGTTGGTGTTTTTATTAGTGTTGGCCTGTCTGTAATCCAGTAGTAATAAATCAGAGACAGGGGTTGTCCTGAGCAAGGAGGCTAGCTAGACTAGCCAAATCAGTGAGCTCAGGGTCAAGCAAGAGACCCTGCTTTGGTGAAATAAAATGGACAGTGATCAAGAAAGTCACCCTATATCAACCTGTGACCTCCACATGGACACACACGCACATACACCCATACATATGTAAACCTATACACATGTGAATATCTACAGAGGCATGCATACACACAAAAATAAAATGTGTATCACACTCTGTTATTAGGGGCACAGGTCATACTGCTCCCTTCTGTCAACGTATCTTCCATACATTGATTTACACATCTTCATTTTCGGTTCAGACTTTACATCAATAGGCTATAAAGATTGAGTGTCAACATGTCTTCCATACATTCATTTGCACATCTTCATTTCACATTCAGTCTTTACATAGACAGGTTATAACTGTTGAGTATGACACTTAGGGTGCCTCAGAGTGTTTAATGTATGCTTCTAAATAAGATTACTTTTTATCAACTCATTTAATATTCAGTTACTTGAAGCTAGAGATTTGTAACCCAAGCTACATACAGGAGCCAATGGTGAGATGTAACACAAATTTGTGCTTGAGATCTTCTTTGGGGGGTACAGGTTGAAACTATGAAATCCTATGAAATCTATGAAACATTTTTTCCTAAGTTCTGCTTTGCAGCAGGATTATAAACTGGAACTTCACAATAGAAAATCCTAGTGTCATAAACTCAAGGGCAGCAGTCCTGGAATCATTGCCACAAATACAGTCAGAAATAGTGACCTCTCTAAGATTACAGAATTTCCATCTGACCCATATCACAGTGCTACTTGTAATACTGTTGATCCAGTATTACACTCACTATACCACTCTTAGTATCCCTCTGTTTCTTCACCATGCTCCAGATAAATGGAGTGGGGACAGAACATTCCTGTTGTTCCTGACATCAAGTGGTTACCACCTTAAACTTACTGGGTCTGCTGCTAGCAGATGTTGTGGCAGGATGAGCAGAGGTCCCAGGGCTGGCAGTGGTAGAGCGAACAGACACTTCTGAATCTCCTAAGAGAAAGAACAGGTTGGATAGGAAAACTGCATACTCATTTCTCCTAACATTACTATGAGTCCTTCAAAGTCTCCAGAAAAAGAACATGAAAATGATTATCACTTCACCTTTCTTTAGGCCGGTAATAGGGCCTCAGGGGCCTCATTTTATAGGCTAGACCCTATAAACATGGGAGCTAAGTCATCACATACAGTCAGGTGGCCTTACAGGACCAGTCATCCAGAGCCTGCTTTGCCAAGGTGGCTGCTACCTGTCACTCCAGGAGTTGGCAATGAATGCCCTTAGTGTACCTAATTCTGATAAGCCAGATCTTCCTGTGAAAGGACATTTGTGTGCCACTAAAGTTAAAAGGATTGGGTATTTTGTCTCATAAGTGTTACTCATGTGTTAAATTCTTAGTCATTACAATCAGTTGAAGCAGGTTATTCTGATAATATACTATTCCATGCCTTTATAAAATATAGTAATAATATAGACAATATAAGCTTCAACATTGTATTATCTTGTTTATTTTTCCCAATAATATTTTATTGGGAACATTTCACATATTTCTTCACTATTTCTGTCTTGATTATCATTTACCTGTTAAATCTATTTAAATATTAATTTGTCTCTTTCCAAAGTGAAGTTGAGTGAGGAAATATGGTACCAACTGTGCCTTGGGAGAAAGGGGGAGGAACTGTTAGCTTAAAGTATAAAGGAATTTAGGCATATGAAAGTGACTTTAGAATACTTGTTTTTCTACCTTACAAATGAATGCAACTACCCCACTTACAATGCAAGCATGGTTCTATCCTCCCCACTTCACCAGCATCTACATATCCTTCTCAAGGTAAATGCAGTAAGTCATATAGGTCTGGTCCTGTGATAATGTCCCTAAGGCACACTTTGATAATAAAAGACAGTTATCTATATAGTTCATCTTTGGATGCTGTTATCTTTTATAACTACAAAAGGGTTATGATCCATGTGGCACCTTTTCCCACCCACATCTGTCCTGCTTATTTCTTATTATCCATAACTGTATAAATATTAATTCTCTTTCCAAATAGAAGGTGAGTGAGAACATGTATACATAAATATAATTTTCTTTACTGTACAGAGTATCTGACCTTACATTAGATGTACAAAAAATATTTTGTGGACTGGGCATGCTGGTGCATGCACAGTGCTCGGGAGGTAGAGGTAGGAGGATCACCATGAGTTTGAGGCCACCCTGAGACTACATAGTGAATTCCAGGTCAGCCTGAGCTAGAGTAAGACCCTACCTCGAAAAAACATATATATATTTGTGTAGGATTGTCTGATCTTCTGGGCAAATAGCATCACCACCATACAATAGTTAGGTTCCAATTTGACCTTGTTTATACCAGACATTACTCATTAAGCTCATTTGTGTACTGTCCCATGGTCCCTGGGTACCTGTTCTTCCTGATGTGTGCACACCAGCTGCTCCTGTGGTGGTTGCATCTGATCTTCCACTTGTGCCTAAAGGGAAGAAGAATGGGGCTTACTATGTATAGATGTCTGTGAAGGAAAATACTTTTTCAGGTCATTTTTCAATTTTGTTGTGATCACTAATTATTACAACGTTTTATTTGGTTGTCTTTTCTTTTTCTCATTTACAAGCTTGTGTTACCCTCACAACAGCCACAAAAGAGGCCTTGTTTGGAATTGGAGTTTGAGTAGGTATGAGTAACCCTTTCCCCATTACCTTTGATGTGCTTTCCTGCCAATTGTTGAGATCCTTTCCACAATCCCAACCATTCGACCTTACAGATAAGAGCAATGGATTCAATGCATGCTAACTCTTCAGAAGAGGGCATGGGTAATTTAAGCTACACCTTTGTCTTCCAGATTCCCAATGTGAGGAGAACAGTCTATCTGATTTCCTGGTTGTGTCCATTAACTAAAATCATGCCCTGACTTACCTAAGATTCCTGGGCTTGTAGGTCCAGTGCTCAATTCCTCAGATCTGCTGACTTCTTCATCACTGGGTGTGGGTGCAGTGGGAGCTCCTGTTCCTACTGATTAATCAAGGACACTTTAGTGACTTTCCAGGTCAATCAACTGATATATAGATCCATTAGCCAATCCCAAGCAATCTATACTCTAACATGTACCCTCACAAAGAACAATGATTTTAATATTCTTAGGTTATTCTAAATTTATTCTGCAAAAAACTATAAAGTTTTTTAAAAAAATAAAAATGGCAGACAGCAACATTTTTATTATGATATGAGCTCATTAGATCAAACAACTTTATTTCCAGCAGCTTGTCCTCTGATTCAACATTTAGCTCATCACAGGCCAGTAACAAGCATCATTTCATGTCCCCCAGCTGTGGACTAAACTTGAGATAGCTCCACTCATGAGCAGTGATAGTACTTGTAAGCAAATGGCAAGTTAATTGAGTTGTCATCATGATCCCAGAAACTCTGATTCAGAAAAAAGGAAATGGAACCTGGAGAGAGAGCCCAGGCAGTAAAGTGCTTACTGTGAAAGCTGTGTGTGGACACTGGCCTATAATGCCAGCACTGGAAAAGCAGAGACAGAAGGATCTGTAGGGTATGTTGACTAGCTAGTGTAGTTGAATTGGTTTGCTCCAATTTGTGAGAGTCCCTGTCTAAAAATTTATAATCAATTGAGGCTGAGGAAGGAACCTGACAACATGATCTAGAACACAAACTCAAGCCTGCACAAGTGCGCAAGCACCCATAGCCACATTTGAACCCAGATATATGCAAAAGCAGAAAGAGAGAGAGACAGAGACAGAGAGAGAGATAGAAGAAGGAAGAAGGAGGAGTTAGGGAATACAAGTTCAGAAGCAATCATAAATATAGTCAGTATAAGAATTTTATTTAATTAACCTCTTGAATTGTGTTTCTATGTATATAACATATTATCATGCAGTTACATCACCATGTAATACTATATATTATGCTAAAAATTAAGCCATGCACTTTAAATTAAGACAATAACTATGAGAAAATAAGTTTAGGAAAAGTGAAAGCAAGCCATAGATTGGTTACAAACTGTATAAGCTGAAGTCCTACACATATGTTAAATGAGTTTTGAAAATGTGTGAAGTTTATATTTACTATAATATTTATACAAACACTGAAATGTTAAGTGCTACACAGAAGTACTGAAACATAAGCCTAGGAAGTATATTCCATCATGCCATTGAGTGGAATTTCAGAGGGGAAAAGGACTGGGAAGACTAAAATGTAAGAGCAATGATGCTCCAGCTTATCCTATCCATAGCAGAGATGCCCTGGCAACGACACAAAGACTACTGGGTTTCACTCCATCTGCTCCTTAGTCTAGCCAGGTGAGCCCAGAAACATGCTTTTCTAAGAAGCTCAGAAGAAATGTTGCTGCTGTCACTGTTGGAACCACATTCTGAATGCAAATGTATAACTAGGAGGGGAAGTAGGAAAAATTCTGCAGAAGTTGGGTGGAACATTGGAACATGTTTAACCTTGAACCAAAGAAAGGAAAGGTGGGATACAATGGAGAAGATCAACAGGGTAGATGACATTATTACCTGGCTTGTGAATGAGTAAATATAACACAGGCCTATAGATTTTCACTAACATTTCTCTATGCTATATAATTGTAGCAGAGAGCTTCAGGTTCACTGAGATGAACTTTCAGACCAGGCACAATTATGGAGGAAGGGATTTATTGAAGCTTACAGATCCAGGGGAAGTTCCATAATGGCAAAAGAAGCTGGCCTGCCTTCACAGGCCCAAGCAGAGAGAAAGAAGTACAAGCCTCAAGGTCAAAAGCCACAGCACACTTCAGGAACTCCAGCTAGGCACACTTTGCATATCTTTAGATTGAAATTGGAAACCTACCACCACACCTTAAGATCACCCAGTGACATTGCCTCCAGCCAGGTAGCCAGCAGATGCAAACTACAAACAATAAGGAACTGAATATATTGGGGGCCATCTATTCTATTCAAACCACCACAATAATATAAAAATTATCTTATTCATGAACCTATTCACAGAACAAATATGTTCCATGGGCTTGTTGGATGCCAGCTCTTTGACTCAGATCATGCTGCTAGGTGCCTGCTGGTGTCTATTAGACTTAGAATTCTGAGTGCTCACCCTGTCTTTGCATTTTGGATACTTACTGTTTTATAAAATCATAGGAATTTCACTAGTAAGGTATTAACTGTAACATTCACAGTGAACAGGTGAAGGTGTTATGGGAATTTTTCAGTGTCAAGTCACTATGTTCGGCCTAAAACTCTCCATGAGTAACCCCAACCCTCAAGGAAGGAGAGACATGCAGTTATAGCATAAAACATTAAAGAAAATTGGGAAAGTTCAGGAAGGTACACTTTTACTTTTACTTTTACTACATGTAAGGCAGGAGCGATACTGTTTGTGGGGAAAGGTCCACTGAGAATTCCTTAAAACATGCTGTTTGGCTGGAACCAGGACTCTTACTCTGAAATTACTTTACCTTCTAGGCTGCCAGGTCTGGTGAAGCTGGAGCTCTGGACAGTGGAGGTGCCTGCATTTCCAGATGGGGTGTTAGCAGGTGCTAAAGTTCCAGCAGAGCCTGAAATGTCAACAAAGAAGACTCACATCGAAAGTCTACCTGGCCTTTGTTAGCATGGGCAGCCTAACCCTGAATTATTCATGTTTTGAAAAATATAATACATGATTCCAGGAAACTTCTTCCTAGAGATGCCTAAACTTTTATTATGATGCTCAAATATTATGGCTTTCTACACCTTCACTTGGGTCAGCAAGATACCCATGTATTGACTCAGCTACTACGCTTTAAACAACACATTCCCATGTAAGATTCTCCTCCTGCCACCACCTGATTGGTTTTCAGTTGGTGTCAGTTTATTTCTTGTGGCTCTAAATGATTCACTAGATGATGGTGCCATGGTCTCTGCCAACATGAATGTGAACAGATGTCAGGATCTTTGATAAAGCCCTCTACTTTCAAATATCCTTCTCATAGTCATTTACATGTTTCCATTTCCAACTCAGTCTTTCCAAAAATTTCCAAGAAATATGTTGTAGATTTCAGAGAAACTGTGTACTTAGTTACCATTAAATGTGGATAAGCTTTCTTGTCATATACTTATCATTCCAAATATTTTACCTTAGACTACACATTGAAATATCTGACTCCTTATAAAATATTTTGACAGAAGCCCAGGTATGAAATAATCTGTGAAAGAGCATATAGTTTTACTCCAAGAAAAAAAATCTCTGTAGTTGATTGTACTGTGCATGCAAAGCTGCACATCTTGTCCCCAACCTCAAATTCAAAAATGAGGAATTCTAAGAAGTTCTCAAGTCATTGTCCTCATAGGACACTCTAGGCAAGACTAAGGAAATATCACCCCAGACTTGTCACTTCTATCTACTCACAGCCTGGGCTTTGTACTAGTCCTTTACATTTTTTCATCAAACTCCAGGGACATGAAATGTGGTCCTAGCATGGATTGCATTCTAGACTTCCCCGTTTTTCTAACTTGAATTGCTGCTGACAGAGGCTGTCCCTAGCCTAGGTGATGTTTCAAAGATGGCAGTCCTGTGTTCTGAAGACACATCTCTGGTCCCTAGAACCAAGCATGGGTTGGGAGATGGGAAACATGAATGTTCTTCCTGTCACTACTTTGACTAGATAGGACATTCTAAAACAGAAGTTCCAAGATACTATTTGTCTTTCACCTCTCTTGAGAACTGCCTTCTCATCCCAACTACAATCCATTTGTATAGTCATCATGCAGGAGGGTATTGGTAGGAGCTGCTGAGGCAACCTGCACAGCCTGGTAGAATATGCTGAACCTGGGTCTCCCTGGCTCACAGCTGCAGGAGTAAATGCCACCTAGAGCCCCAGAAGTTGCATTTGATGGTGCCTCAGGTTTGCCTAATAGTGAGCATAGACAACAATGCCAGCCTAAACTCTTGTGTGGTTGTAAATGTTTATATGTGATCTGAAATATGCTCATTTTTCTTTGAAACACTGGTGCACATATCCAAATAGCACATTTCTCATTATAGATTAATTCCATTAAGTTGCTCTTCCTTGCACTGGGCAAATGGTTCTGTGATAAAATACCCCACAACATCTGAACAAGAAATCACAACCCCAGGACCAAGTAAATTGGTGGGGTGGGTATACATCTGTATTTTCAGACCAACGAGTATGCAAACCTGGAAGCTCTGGGACTTACTGGCTAATAAGACAAGCCAAATTGGTGAGCTTTATGTTAGCAAGGCCCTATCTCAAAGAATATGGTGAGAAGTGATCATGTAACACATTCTACTTCAAAATTTGGCTTATACTCTCACCTCACCCCACACACAGGCAGCTAAACAAACAAACCTAAGTATAACACACACACACACACACACACAAATACTAATGCACAAGTAAAATATAATCCTGTTTAATAAAAGTAGCAACCAGGCTGAGGAAATCATTCCATAGTTAAGAGTGTATGCCCCTTTAAGTATAAGGGCTTGTGAGGGCCTGAGTCAGCCCTAGTTTCACTTCTTAGAAGCCACATTATAAAGCTAAGTATGGCCATGCTTGTCTATAATTTCTGTCCTCAATGAGTGGAAATGGGAGAATCACTGGAGCTTTCTGACTATAAACAACCACACAAGGTTAACAGAGACACCCTGTCTTAAGAATGCATGTAGATGAGCAAGACAAAAGAGCACCTGAGAGTGTCCTCTAACTCACCTATGTATGCATAGGACACACACACACACACACACACACACACACATCTGCACACTCATGTTGGCAATACACATTATACACTACAGTATATAGCCACTTCACATATTGCATACAAGAAAAAGAATAGTAATCAAGTAGATGATTAAAAGTGCAATATAAATGATCTTGCACTCAGTCTTCCTATTCATCAATAATACTATAAAAAACTTAAGCTAGGTCATTTATATTTGGCATTTTAGTTTTTCTTTACATAGTATGCTGATAGAATTTCAGACTTTTCCAAAGTATTGTGGAGAGAAGAAATATAGCCCTTCATAATTTTTCCCCCTCCACATAGCATACCACATACTAAACATTTTATCTCTTCTTTGTCTTGTGAACACTTGACATTGCACAGGAAAGCTTATCACCAACTACATCTTGGCAATAAGCTCATGTGTCTACTTCCTGCTTGTCCCTCCAGCCCTGTCCCTCAGTACCTGTTCTTCCTGATGTGTGTTCACCTGGGGCTCCTGTGGTGACTGTATCAGCTCCTCCACGTGTTCCTAGAGAAGAATGATGCCATTGAAGACAATGATCTTTCAGGACATTTTATACTTTTGTCAGAACATTCCTTCATATAGCATTGTCCTTTCTCTATTATTCTCTATGTCCAATTCTCTATTATATCACTGAGATACTTTGAGTTGTGACATGACTAGGCTGGTCCCACCATATCCCCTAAAGTATAGGAGGCTCTCTCGTACCTGCAGGGTTTGTAGCTGCAGTGTCTAGTGCTTTCATAGTGCTCCCCAGGCCTGCCCCTGAGCTTGTCCCCACAGACTCTCCCATTGTACCTAAGAAATGCAGGAGTGTGGATTCAATAAGTGCTAGTTCATCTGAAGGAGACATTGGACATTTGTGGAAACACTGCAATCTTCCTCTTTGCTTTCCTCAGTTCTGCAAGTCCTTGTGACATGTGAGACACGCCCATTTGATAGGCAGGAAAGTCCATATGTCCTCACTCACCTGAGGATCCTAGGCTTGTAGCTCCTGTGCTGTGTTTTGTGTGATGGCTGACTTCCTTCCCACTAGATGTGAGTGTGGAAGGGCCAGATGAAGCTATAGGTAAGAGAAAGAAGCATTCAAAATCACCCTTGATATAAATAAAATCTCACATCTCAATTCTTTGAAGCAGGTAAGAGTCTTCCCATTTGCCAGGTATGGCTGAGTAACTTTACCAAGCCCCTTGTTGGCAAACAAGAGAGCAATAAACTAAACTCTATCCCTCTTCTCATGGAGGCTTTTATTCTTTAACCTGTGTTTCTCAGATAATCTTTGGAAACATTTCAAATTATAAAGTTTATTGTCTTGGAAAATATGGATGCTCTGAAAAGTAGTATGAAGAAATTCAGGTAACTTTTAAAAATATTTATTTATTTGAGAGAGAGAGAAAGAAGAAGGAAAGAATGAATGAATGAGAGAAAGGAAGACAGAGAGAGAGAGAGAAAGGAGAGAGAGAGAGAAAGAGAGTCGGAGAGAGAACATGCATGCTGGAGTCTCCAAGCTGCTGCAAACAGACTCCAGACACATGTGCCAACTTGTGCACCTGGCTTACGTGGGTCCTGAGGAATCAAACCTGGATCCTTTGGCTTTGCAGGCCTTAACCACTAAGCTATCTCTCCAGCCCCACACACATTTTTAAAACAGACCCCATTGCACAAAAGGCAGTGATCAGTAGATACAGTATTATTTTGTGGAAATGCTACATTTCCAAGGGTTTTACAAGCTGTCACTTCTTGCCTCATCATGGACCGTGAACAAGAGTTCTGGAATCAATTCACTTGTGGATAAACTTTAGGTAGGCTGCTCCAAATCAGTGCATTACCTGCTGATTAAGACTCTAATCATGCATGGCAATCTGATGCAGATTTTAGTGACTAAACTTAAATATTCATACATAAAATTTTCACAAAGTTTAGTAATTTTATCAAAATCAACCATTTTCTTAGTTTTGTTGCTCTTCTAGATTATGCCTTTCATAGAGTAGTTTTAATGTAAGTAGCAGCACATTCAAAATACATTTCAGTCATGAGCTTTGCATCAAGACTTTAGCTTATCCAAAATAAGTATAGATTAATTAATCTAATCAGGTCATGGGTTAGGTAATAAATTCATAAAGTGAAAGCCTATGCATATATGAGAAAAATGATGACTATTTGAACATAATATTTTTTTCTTTGGTCTTAAAAGGCAACAGGACTATAGGCACAATGCAACAAGTGCAGCAATAACTTCAAGGCTGAGTTTGGGGAACTTAAATCTGGCATAGATTGATTAGAACATAAATGGGGTTAGAAGCTGGAATATAATGGAAAATAGTTGACAAGTACTAACTGGATGAGTGTTAATATCATAAAAATTGTGCTAATAAGTCAATCACTTGTTAGCTCTACTCCAGCAATATCCAGGTAGGTGGAGAGAAAAACGTTCTGTTCCTCAGGTTCTCACAGGATCCTGTTGCTGCCTATGCAGGACCACACTTTACATATCACTGTGTCTATGGAAGGGGGATGGAGATGGGCACTACAGAGACTATATGGAAATATGTCAACTGTTTTCAAAGGCCACCAGACTTCAGATAATCAAATGATTGCCTGAGGTAACTGGTTTTTTAATGCTTACATAATGCCAGTAGTATTTTATTCATATGGATGTCAGCAGTTAAAGCTTGGGGATGAAGCACATTTTCTTTTGCACTTTCTGCCTGTCAGCTCTCCTTCATCCCCACCCATGAAGCTGAAGATCCCTCACCCTCTTTTAAGTCATCAAGACATTTTTATTTTTATTATTTTTTACTTCATGAGAATAATGGTATATATGCATAGCACTTAATGTTGACTACATTGTAAATAACCTATATCAGAATGAATCAGATATTTTAATAGCCATAAAATCTATCACTGATATTTTATTGAACTATAAAAGTTGCGTTTTGAACTTTTCCTAAATTCATCCAATTGGTATGAAAAATGTTCCATTTGTCCCTTTATCCCTGACTCTACCTAAATTTCTGAAAGAGTTGAAATAAACATTTCTGTTAACAGAATTTACATGAGAAACACAGCAATAGCCTCATGTCAGTTTCATTTGCTGGGAAGGAGATGATACTTGCAATTACATTAAAATTTCCAGTATCATACCTGGAAGCATTTAGAATTAACGATTACAGCAGAATAAGAAAATTGTATATATGCTGACAACTATTGGGGAGTGGGAAAAATGTGCTTAAGACATGATGTAGAGTAGAAAGCAATTCCTTGATGACTATTTTACTGCATGTTAACTATTTCAAAGGAAGACTACGAAGGCCTGATTCTGAATGTAAAACTTACAATCTATAACCTGTGTAACTATTGAGCAGCCAGTACAATTACTAGGTCCAGGATTCTCTGTCCTACATTGACTTTGCCTACTGTGCTGGAAGGACTGGTGGAGCTAGGGCTCAGGACAGCGGGGTCCCTGTACTTTTAGCTGAGGCAGTGATAGGGATTGAAGTTCCAACTGAGCCTGAGGAAATATGAAGAATCACATGATGTATCTACATGGACTCTGTTAGGATTAGAGACCTGGCTACAATCATTCCTGCTACAAAAGAAAAGTGAATAAATGACTCCAGAGGCTTTCTGCACACAGTTCCCTAAATATTATAATATTACTTTCTTAAAGTTTTTGGTTACTTCCTAAATACATTATTTTACAAATTAATCTTTCTGCAAGTTAAATTTTGTCAACTAGATCTTTATGTTTAACTCTCTATTGTGCCTTAACGTGGACAGAGTTCCAATGGCTGGCTGCTTGTTTATACCAAGATGACCCGCTTCACTCCTGGGAACTTCCTTCAGTTACTGGGGGTTCCTGGCTATGGGATCTAGTTGATTCACCTGCAGATTGCTCAGTGGTTCCTTCAAAGTAAACTATAGATCTGTGTCATGACCTAAGATTAGGTCAAAGATATTTTGTGGTCCCTGCTATAAAATAGCATTCATTTATTTTTATATTCTTTGACCTTTCTTACATAAGTAGAAATCATAAAACATCTTGCATAGTCATTAGAAGCACAGGGTGTTGTACTTTATTTTTCTTGATGGAGTTTGTTTATAAGTTACTTGTTTACTACCCAGAAACTCGAACTTAATGGTGCTCAAGCCAGGGTGTACTTGTGGAAGCAACTGTGAGGCTTTGAGCAATACTCACGCCTGGTGCCAAGGAGTCCGGATTTCACAACTCTGAATAGGATTCTTCACTATATTCCTTCAAAAGTCTCCCAGATGTTACCTCAGAGCAGAATTGAGACCTAACCCCAGTGTTTTGCAATATCCTCAGAAACTCAAGGGAAGGCAGTCAGGAGTAATTTGGACTCAAAAACACAAGGAGGCTTTCTAAGACTGCTATACAGGTTATGGAATTACACCTAATCCAGCCTGTTACTACCTGTAATACCTAGGATTCCTACTCTTAGTTTCTTGTTCTTCCTTTCAATTCTTCACCATCATTAAGACAAAAAGCATAGAGGAAAATAACACATGCCATTTGACCCCTGCAGACTCAATGACGTCTACTCTTTGCTTACCAGACTTGCTGTTGGCATAGGTTGGTGGTCTAGCCGAGGACTCAGGGCCTGCAGTGCTGGAGCCTAGAGATATTCCTACAAACAGAATAGATGGGGTGGGGTGCATATTGTTCTTGTTGCTATAGTGAATAGCCCAGGAGGATGAAGAGGAAGAGGAGGAGGAAGAAACAACTATAATAAGAAAGAAGATAACACAATTTTCTCACTTTTTTTTTTAACCCTGCATCACTTCCAGTTATGACCTCATTTTATAGCCCAGAAATTGCTACAGGCTGGTCTGTGTAGGAGCCCCTGAGTCATCTCATGCAGCCTGCTGTGTCCTAACTGAACCTGGGGATCCAGTGCTGTCCCCCCCCCAGGGGTGCTGCCATCCACAGCTGCAGAGGCTGCTCCAGATGTAGTGCCAGGAGTGCCTTGGGTGGATGGGGTAAGGCACATTAGTGAAAGAAAGCACAAAAGGATTAGTCTTATAAAGACAACTTTAGAAATACTTGCTTTTTTAACCTTACAAGTGGATGCAACTACCACATGCAGTGCATGTAAACATGGTTGTACCTCCCCACACTTTATCAGCATTTGTACTTCTCATAGTAAATGAAATAAATCACATAGTCCTGATCCTATACTACGTACATGAAAGCATGTTCTAATGTCTAAATATGGTTATAGACATAGTTCAGACTTGAATAATGACATTTCTCACAGCAAAAGTATTATCCATATGCCACATTTTTCCACATTCTGTCCTTATGTTCTTGCCACCACATCTGTATAAATACTCATTCTCCTCTTTCCAAACTGGTGTTGTGTGAAAACATGTATAACTACATAGTATTTCCATAATTGCACAGAACCCTGGACCTGACATTAGATGTACAGAAGAGATTATGGGGTACTGTTTAATGTGGACAGTCACCATCACAAAATCCAAGTGTCAGGTTTCCAAGGAGACCCCATTTATGACTAAAGCACACACACTAAGCTGGTCTGTCTGCTGCCTGGATGTTACTCTGACTGTGCTCCCTGGATACCTTTTCTTCCTGATGTGTGCCTACCAGCAGCTCCTTTGATGGCTGAATCTGAACTTCCACTTTTCTTAAGGGGATGAAAGTGGTGTTTACTAGGCATAGATGTCTATGGAGAAAAATACTCTCCCAGGTCATTGTGATTGTGTTCAGAACACTGGTTTCATCATTGTTTTTTTCTGCTTGTTTTTCCTTAATCTTACTGTCCAAGTTTGTGCTGCCCCCACAGCTCTTCTGGAAGAGGCCTTGCCTTCATTGTTGGAATTACAGTGTGGATATCCCCTTTGTCTAGTACGCCTGGTGTGTTCCCCTGTCTGTTCCTGAGTAGGTTCGCAGACTTTTTACTATTCAACCTGACAGACAAGAGCAGAGGATTCAATGGATGGTAAATCTTCAGAAGGGTCATGGGTAATTCAAGCCAAACTTTCAATTGTTTCCTACATTCACACTATGTGTACAACAGCCTACTTGCTTTCCTGGTCATGTCCATTGACCATGAGGATGTTATAATTTACCTGAGTTTCCTGGACTTGTGGCTCCAGTTTTCAGTTCCCTGGATGTGCTGACTTCTTCACCACTAGGTGTAGGTACAGGGGGGCCTCCTGTTCCTACTGTTTGATCAGAGGTAATTTAATAGCTTACTCCAGGTCACTCAACTGATAAACATCCATTAACCAAGTTCAATTAATCTATACTAGATAACCCTAATTGTGCTTCTCACATACATGTGCCAAAGATCATCATTTTAAAGATCTTGGGTGGTTACATATTTATTGTCATAAATATACATAGATGGATGAGGAATTTTAAAAATATTTTATTTATTTGAGATATAGGGGAATAGAATGAGGTACAGAGAGACAGAGTTAGGATGAGTATGGACATGCCAGGGCCTCCTGCCACTGCAAATGAACTCCAGACACATGTGCCACTTTGTGCATCTACTTTGTGTGGGTATTAGGAGATTGAACTCAGGCTTTCAGGATTTGCAAGCAAGCACCTTTAGCAACTGAGCCATTTTGGCCATTTAAGGTTTTTAAATGAAAAATTATATGAAGCAAAGCCTTTATTAATAGATACAAGCTTATTGGGTTACTTAGTTTTCATAATCTTGCACTCCTACACAGCACTTAGCACATCACATGCAGATATCACTGCCTCCAGTAGAGAGCTAGCCTTGCTCATAATCCCTGACATAGTGCTTGGTAAACAAATTACAAGCTGGCTGAGTTGTCATTTTGAGCCCAGGAACTCTGATTCAGAGGTTAGAAAATAGGATCAGGAGACAGAGCTTAATAGGTAAAGTGCTTACTATACAAGAATGAAAAGTTGAGTTTGGATCCCCAGAACTCATGTGAAAACTGGGAGGGGGCACAGGCATGTAATGCCACTGCTGGGGATTTGGAAGCAGGAGGGACCATGTGGCTTGCCAAGTCACCAGTTGAGCTGAATCAGTGAACTCTAAGCATAGTGACAGTTCCTATCTCAAAAAATAAGGTGGAAAGAGACTGTGGAAGATAATTGATAATAATGACTATTCTCCACATGTACAGCCACATGTGCCAAAACAAAATATGGAAAATAGAAGTTAAGGAACAATGGTTCAATAGTCATCTTAAATTTATAATCATTTTAAAGCTTGTACTGAAATTAATTAATCTTCAGAATTGTGTTTCTGATGTTTATTTTTAATTCAGCTATTTCATCATGTAATATATATATATATATATATGTGTGTGTGTGTGTGTGTGTGTGTGTGTGTGTGTGTGTGTATACACACATATACATATATAAGTAAGTCATACATTTTAAATTAAGAAAATAGTGCCAGGCATGGTGGTACATGCCTTTAATCCCAGCACTTGGGAAGCTGAGGTAGGGGGATCAATATAAACTCAAGGCCAGCCTAAGTCTACATAATGAATTGAATTTCAGGTCAGTCAAGGCTAGAGTAAAAACAAACCTTGAAAGAAAACAAAAGAAATGATATTAACTATGAAACAATAAGTTTAGGAAAAAGTTTAATCAGGTCGTGGATTAGCTAAAAACTGCAAGGATGAGTCCCATGCATACATCAAATGAGTGTTTTGAGGGCTGGAAGGAATGTTATGACACTTGCTTTCAAAGCCTTCCAGCCTGGTTGGATTCCCCAGAACTCACTTCAAGGCAAATGCACAAAATGGTCTTTGTGCAGTGGCAAGGGGCCCTGGTGTGTTCATACTCATTTATTCATTCATTAATTCTCCTTCTCCCTCCTCACAGATAAATACATATTTTTTAAAAAATGAATTTTGAAGGTACATGAAGTTTCTATATACTATAATATTAATCAGAACAAGTGAATAGTAAGTGTGACATAACACTAGCAGCTGAGTCACTGAATGCATTACTTCATATAAGTGAATGCAATGTCAAAGGGGGAAAGGAGTAAGAGAACTGAAGTTTGACACAGTATTCTTAAGACTGATCCCATCCATAGGTAAGATGCCTTGGTAAGGACACAAGGACTACTGCTCTTCACTCCGACTAATCCCAATTCTAGACAGTTGAGCCCAGAATCATGCCTTTCTAACAATGTCCCAGGAGCTTCTGGTGCTGTCACTCGGAACCACATTTTGAACACCAGTGTGGCACCGGAAAGGGAAAAAGGGAGAATACTGCATAACTAAGTAGAATATGTTTGAGCCTCAACCAAAGCTAGGAAAGATGGAGACAATGGAGACAAATTTAGAGGTCATCTGAATCTGTCAGTGGCCTAGGCTAACATGGGCCTTTTGATTGCACCAACATTCCCTAGGCTTTATAAATGCCAACAATGTCTTACTCAAAAACCAACAAATTATTAAAGCTTACACAGTGAAACATAAGGACAAGTGTTCTCCTTGTAAGATGTGAGCTCATTCACTCAGATCACAATGCAGAGACCACCAGCTATCCACGAAGCTCAGAACTCTTGAGTACTAACCCTGGCTGAATCTTGAGCACTTACTATTTTATCAATTCATGAACCTCACTACCAAGATGTTAATGTAGATCCTTATACAGAGTAAATATGTGCAGGGGATATGAGAATTTGGGGAGTATCAATAACACCTAATAACTGTTCACATTCACATTGACAGGGACCATGACACCATCAGCTAGTGAAACCTCTTTACTTCCTAAACACAGTCTGGCATTTTTCTAATTGATTGATTTCTGGTCTCACCTCCTCTGAAGGCTGTATTATTTGTGCTTTCATGGTCCATTGTTGTGGTCACAACTGCAGGCTCTGGAGTTGTCTCTGATAAAAGAAATAAAAAATAAATTCTTGCCTATAATTCACCATGAGCACTTCCTGCTCTCAAGGAAGTAAAGGAATGAGATTGTAGCATGGCACATTAAAGCAACTTGGAAAAGACTCAGGAAGTTACATTTTAATGTCATGGAAGAAGAATGATCTACGTGTGATAAGGCATAGGGAGAAAATATCTGTTCAAAATTCCTTGAAACATCATGTCTGGCTAGGAACAGGATTCTTGCTCTGTACTGTTTGTACCTGCTGTGCGCCCAGGACTGATGACACTGGGGCTCAGGACAGCTGTGGCACCTGCACTTTCAGCTGGGGAGAGGGAAAATCTCGAAGTTCCAGCAGAGCCTGAAAAATCGTCAAAAGAGTTTCTCGTAGAAAGTATACCTGGACTTTGTTTGCTTGGAAGACCTAACCCTATTCTCATTCCTACTATGAAAACTATAAAGAGTCCAGAAAACTTGCCAGGAATTCCCTAAACTTTTATTCTGATATTATATTCTTAGCTATTTGTTCTATACCTCATAGTTCCACCAGATCTGCATAAATCTGGAGTTTGCAGTGACAACAGGCTCTAGTGTGCCCACTCTATTTCTCCCCCCACCTCTCTATTTTCTTTCTGTATCTCTCTCAAGTAAAAATATTTTTTAAATAGCAATTATACTTGGAGGATGGGTCAGTGATTAAACAAGAGGGTCTGGAAGGGCCTGAGATGTCCAGAAATTGACTCTCCATCATTTGAATAAAAGTCTGGAATGGCAATGTATGTCAATAACCCCAGCTCATGGTTGGTGAAGACCAGGAAATCGAGGCAGCTTGCTGACTTTGTGTAGCTGCTCCAAGTTGAAGGAGATCCACTGTCTCAAACAAGTATTTAGATAAGCTCAATAGAGAGACACTGAGTGCTTCTTTCTGGTCTCCTCATTAACATGGCAATTTTGCATCTGCTCACTTACACATTCAAATACCTAACATTACACTCCACAGCACACACAGAGACACATACACATGCACACACACATGTGCATGAACACATGCATGCACACACACACACACGCATGCACCCACAATAGAAATAGCAGTTATGTAGGTTATTCAATAATCAACATGAATGATCTTGTCTCCATTCTTTCTGTTCATCTATAATTCCATTCACAATTCTCCACAGTTTATTTATGCTTTGATTTTTATTTTGATTTTATATACTATGCTGACATAATTTCCAGTTTCCCCACATAGTGGAGAGATAAGTAATATATCCTTTCATTATTTTTTATACCCTTCACATTGCTTCACACTCAGTGTGAAGTTAACAACATTGTCATCTTTTCCTTATCTTGGACACTTGACATCACACAAAGGCAGTGAGAAGCTTCTTCAAGAAATATGGTAATATAACTGCATCTTGAGCAGAAAGCTCCAATGTCTACTCCCTGCATGTATCTCTGTCCCTGTCACTCATACCTGTTCTTCCTGATGTGTGTCTACCAGGGGCTCCCGTGGTGATGACATCAGCTTCTCCACGTGTTCCTACAGAAGAATTATGCTACTGAAGACAATGATCTTATAGGACACTTGATAGTTTCCTTGGTCCTTGGTCAAGTTTTCTTCCTCTCACTGTGGCCCTCTGAGTCTTGGCAATGCTGAGCTAGTCTCTATCACAGCCCCAAAAGTAGAGGAGGCTCTGTCTCACCTGCTGGGTTTGTAGCTCCTGTGCCTGGTGTTTCCAGAGTGCTCCCCAGGGCTGCTCCTAGGCTTGTCCCCACAGACTCTCCCACTGTACCTGACAAATGCAATTGCAGAGTTTCAGCAAGTGCTAGTTCTTCTGAAGACAACTTTGAGTGTTTGAGGAAACATTACCATATTCCCCTTCACATCCTTCATTTATCCCATTTATCCACCAGCCCTCATGCCGTGAGTATTATGCCCATTTGAGAAGCAGGAAAGCGCATGTTCTCACTCACCTGAGGGTCCTGGGCTTATAGATTCAGTGCTGTATTTAGTGTGATAGCCAATTTCCTCCCCACGAGGTGTGAGTGTCCTAGGACCAGGTGTTCCTACTGGCACAAAAAAGCATTTAAAAATCACTCTAGGGCCAAAGAGACGGCTTAGTGGTTAAGGCATTTGCCTGCTAAGCCTAAGGACCCAGGTTTGATTCATCGATAACCACATAGGCCAGATGAACATTTTGGCACACGTGTCTGGAGTTTATTTGGAAAGGCTGGAGGCCCTGGCATACCCATTCAATCTCCCCCTCTCACAAAAAATAAATAAATAAATAAAAATAAAATATTTGAAAAATATCACTCTATATGTAAACAAAATCATTCAACCCACATGACAACCCTTTGAAGCAGGTCACAGGCTTCCCATTTGCCAGATATGACTGAGTAACTTTCCCCAAGCACCCCCTCTTTCCTGTTTGATGACTGCAGAACAATCGGGCGAATTCCAGTCCTCCTCTCAAGTCTGTGTTCTTTATCTTGTGTTTCTCAGATGATCCTTGGAAACATAGCAGTTTATATGTCTTCCATCTATGACAGATGGATGCTCTGAATTGTGCAACTAGCAAATTCAGGTATGATTATTTTAATCAAATCAGATAATACAGACATCAGTAGATGCAGTACTGTTTTATGGAAGTGCTGCATTTCCAAGTTGTTTATATGGTTTCAGTTATTGCATTCAGTTATGTCAGGAACAGTGACCAACAGTTCTGGGAAGAAATCATTTGTGGAAGAATTTTGGGCAGCCAGTTCCAAATCAGTGCACTACCTGCCTGAGATGCATTGTGGACAGCTGATAGAGAACTCTAATCATGCCATTCAATCTGATGTAGGTTTTAGTGATTAAACCTAAATGGTCATGAGTTCAAAGTTTCACCAAAGTTAGCTATTTATTTGAAAACAAAAAAGTTTCTTAGTTTTGATGCTCAGGTAAATTGTCTTCTTATTTGGTAATTTAAAGATAATGAGTAGCTTAGTCAAACTAGCATTTCAATCATGAGTTTGACATCAAGACTTTAGCTGATCCAAGATAAGTGTAGATAAGTAAGTGTAGGACAAGTAACATCCGGCCATGAGTTAGCTAATAAATTCACAGAACTCTGCCTCCTGAGTGCTGGGATTAAAGGCGTGTACCACCACACCCAGGCTAGAAGTTAGATTCTCCTTATTTCATTTCATTATATATATAGGCTGACCTGGAATTCACACTGTAGTCTCAGGGTGGTCTCGAACTCATGGCGATCCTCCTACCTCTGCTTCCCGAGTGTAGATTCTCTTTAAAAGTTTGACTTGGGGGCTGGAGAGGTGGCTCAGCAGATAAAGTACTTGATGCTCAAGGAAGAGTAAAATTCCCCAAACCCTTCCTACAAAGCTGGAAGCCATGGCAGGATTCTGTAATCCCAGCACACTGAAGGCAAGATGGGAGGTGGAGGCAAGAGTAGTTCCCAGAAGCTTGTGGCTGAGTATAGCAAAGAGAGATCCAGAGAGAGAAATGCTGAGGTGAGAGGCAGGGACCAACACAAAAGTTGTCTCCTGACTTTTACATGCAGGGCATGACACACACATGGCCACACTCACACAAACAAACACTCACATGCACACATGTGTGCACACACAGAACTTGATTCCACACTGGGGAGCTTTGTTGAAAGTGTCTAGGATATTCTCACTGTCATCTACACTGTTTAGGTCCATGTTTGGGAGATAGTATCTATTTTTTTTTTTTTTTTTTGAGGTAGAGCTGACCTGGAATTCAGGCTCAGGCTGGCTTCGAACACATGGCAGTCCTCCTACCTTTGCCTTCCAAGTGTTGGGATTAAAGCCGTGTGCCACCATGTCCGGCTCTTTTTATTTTTAAAAAGTGTTTTATTTATTTATTTATTTGAGAGAGAGAGAAAGAGGCAGATAGATAGATGGTAGATGATGAGAGATAGACAATACATAGATAGATAGATGGATGGATAGATAGATAGATAGATAGATAGATAGATAGATAGATAGATAGGATGGATGGACATGCCAGTACCTCAAATTCCAGACACAAGCCACCTTGAGCATCTGGCTTTACATAGGTACTGGGGAACTGAACCTGGGTCCTTTTGCTTTAATAGCAAATGCCTTCATAGCTAAGCCATGTCTCCAGTCCCCACAGTATGTATTCTAAATAACTTGTATGTGTTGCTGGTCATTAGTTCATCATGAAGTGCTCAGTTTTCCTACCCAGTGATCAACTGAAAGCTCTAACAATAGCCAGGTTCCCATGTTTTATTGCCGAATAATTCTGAGTGTCTTTATAATAAAGCTATACATAAAAGAAAAAAGATGGGCTGGAGAGATGGCTTAGCAATTATGCACTTGTCCATGAAGCCTAAGGACCCTGGTTCAAGGCTCAGTTCTCCAGGACCCACATTAGCCAGATACACAAGGGGGCGCACATGTCTGGAGTTCGTTTGCAGTGGCTGGAAGCCCTGGTGCACCCATTCTCTCTCTCTCTCTCACTCTCTGCCTCTTTCTCTCTCTGTCTGTCACTCTCAAATAAATAAATAAAAATAAACAAAAATGTTTAAAAAATAAAAAATGATATACATAAAATGACAATTATTTGTACATAAGATTTTTTTTTTATCTTAAAGGCAACCATGACTATTCACAAAATTCAAGAAATGTAGTAATGAGATGAAGTTTGGGTTCTGGGAACATCATTATGGCATGAAATTGATTGGAATAAAAACTAGGACAGAAGCTAGAATAGAATGGAAATGATTGGTAAGTGGTACTTTAAGTCAATGAGAGTTAATTTCTTTTTCTTTTACTTTTTTTCAAGGCAAGCCCAACAGTCCGGCCTTTTTTAATGTATGTGTGTGTGTGTGTGTGAGAGAGAGAGAGAGAGAGAGAGAGAGAGAGAGAGAGAGAGAATGAATTGGCATGCTAGGGCCTCTAGGCACTGCAATCAAATTCTAGATGCATGCACCACCTTGTGTGTATGTACAACCTTGCACACTGGCCTCACCTGTGCACCTGGCTTATGTGGGACCTGGAGAGTAGAACATAGGTCCTTAGGCTTCACAGAAAAGCACTTTAACTGCTTTCAAGCTAGAGATGTTGCCTAGCTACAACCTTATGAGCCCCTAGACAGTTGGAGGGAAAAATATTAACCTGTTTGTTAGCAGTGTGGTGACCACACTTTATACACTGCTATGATTATGGAAGTGATGCAAAAATGTACTTTGCAGATGAAGTGCAAATGAGCCAAGTGGATACAAAGGTGGCCACACCTTACAGCCCTAATGGGCTGCAAGACTGCATGCAGGGCCTTTGTGAACTTCACTTGCTTGCTTATGCTTAAGTAGTGTCAATATGATTATATTCATATAGTTTACAACAGAAAGGGTAGGGAGTAAAACACATTTTTTCTTTGCTTAAGCTGGCTGTAAGCTCTTAAAGATCCCAGAAGGAAGGGGAGAGGAGGGCAACTGCTGCCCATGGAGCTAGGAATCCCTCACCCTATCTTATGAACATAAAGAAATTTTTATTTTCATTGTTTTGTCAATTCATGGAAATAATGAATGGTAAATACACACAGCAATTCTAATGTTGAATACATTATAATAACCTATATCACAAAGAACAAGTTTTCAATAGCCACAGAGTCCATCGCTGATATTTAACCATAAAATTGTTTTTAGAATATTCACCAGATTTTTCCAATTGGTATGGACAATGCTTTATTTTGTACTTTGGCTCTGACTTGACTTAGAATAATGTACTATAGAGTTGAAGCACATCTGCTAACAGAAGTAACGTAGGAAACACTACAAAATTTCATGTCTTAGGTTCATGTGCTGGGAAAGACATGAGATGTATAATTCAACTGCCAGTTTCCAATACTAAATGTGGAACAATTACAAATAAGTGAATAAAGCAGTATAAAAATGTGCAGAGATTGAGGCCATCAGGACCCCATAGTGAATAATAATAATTTCACAGAGGAGAGCCTTCAGTGGGATGGGAGTGAGGGAGAAGGGATATAAAATAAGATTTTATTATAAAAATAAAATTTAACTTAAAATGAAATTTAAAAAATCCCTCTCCCCAAAATGTGCATATGTGCAGTCAGTCTCAGGAAGTGGAAAGAATATGCTTGTGACCTGACACCCAGTCAGAAAGCAACCCCTTGAAAGGCAACCCCTGCACCTGCACTATTTCCAAGGGAATCAGCGTAGTTCTGATACTGCACTTGAAGCATCCCATCTGGATAATTATTCTGTAACTAGTGTCATTCCTGGGGCAGGATTCTTTCCTCTGCATTGACTTTACCTTCTGGGTTGCCAGGACTGGTGAAGTTGGGGCTCTGGACAGCTGTGGTCCCTGCACTTCCATTTGGGGAGGTGGTGGGGGCATATGTTCCAACAAAGCCTGAGAAAACATGAAAGGAACATCTCATGGAATGTCTATATGGACTTTGATAGCATTGGAGACCTACATTCTAATCACTACTATAGAAAATGAATAAAGTAATCTAGGAGCTTCCTGAAAATTCCCTAAAGCTTTGCTCCAACATTAACTTTCTTAAAGATTCTGGTTTTGTTTCTTTTACACTTTTTTTTTTTTGGCAAAGAAATATCACTAAAACTTGCATTGGGTCAACTAGATCTTCATGATTATTTCACTAGTTTGCCTTCATGTGTACAGAGTTCTACTGATTTCAAAAGCTTTAACACCCAGCTGGCATACTCTACTCATGGTAGATTTCTTCAGTTGGTGTGGGTTTGTGGTTGTGAGATCCAATTGATTCACCTGCAGATGACCCAGTGGTTCCTTCAATTAAACAATAAATCTGTGTCATTACCCAGAATAAAGTCAAGCAGATCTCCTGGTCTCCAGTTTAAAAAAAAAAAAAATTCTTTCTTTCACTTATTTGTGCCTCCTTCTACATTCCTGTACATGTAAAAATTAATCATAACAATATTACATAATCAATACAAGCTCAGGGTGTTTTAATTTTACTTGTTATTTGGGAAAATTTTGTTTATTTTTATTTATTTGTTTGAGAGCAACAGAGAGAGGAAAGCAGAGAGAAAGAGAGAGAGAGAATGGGTGCGCCAAGGCCTCCAGCCACTGCAAATGAACTCCAAATGTGTGCACCCCCTTGTGCATCTGGCTAACGTGGGTCCTGGGGAACCCAGCCTCAAACTGGGGTCCTTAGGAATCACAGGCAAGCACTTAACCGCTAAGCCATCTCCCCAGCCCAAAAAAGGTGTTTTTTTTTTTTTTTTTTTAAATCACATATTTCTTAAACATGGTGTTCAAGCCTAGGTGCACTTTTGGCAGCAGCTGTGTGGCTTTCAGAAATTCTTATGCCTGGGGTCTAGGAGTCCAGATTTCATAACTCTGAGTGGAGTTTTCAGTACATGCCTTCAAAAGTCTCTCTGATGCTACCTCATAGCCAGTAGTCCATTCCTGACTGTACTTTACTGTTGAATCCTCAGAAACTCTGAGCAAGGCAGTCAGACTATAAACATTACAGCTAATAAAACCTCCACACTCTACCTGCAGTTAAGTCTGTCAATGGCTACACTTGCTATTTGTAGTGTTTTACTATTCCATTTTGCTCTTTACCATGGTCTAGACATGAGGAATACGAGGAGAAATCCACGCAATCCAACATCAGGGACTTCTCTATTTTTCTTACCAGACTTGCTGTTGGCAGAGGTTGATGGTCTAGCTGAGGACACAGGACCTGCAGTGCTGGAGCCTGGAGGCACTCCTATAAACAGAAGAGTTGGAGTGTGGTGGAATGTATGTCTTTTCTCTGGTGTTACAAGTGACTAGTTTATATAGTTGCTGTGTGTGTGTGTGTGTGTGTGTGTGTGTGTGTGTGTGTGTGTGTATGTGTGTGAAATAAGAAATCCAAAATCTTTCTTTAACATGCATTCACTTAAACTTAGGATCTCTCTCTCTCTCTCTTTTTGGTTTTTTGAGGGAGGGTCTCACTCTAGCCCAGGCTGACCTGGAATTCACTATGTATTCTCAGGGTGGCCTCAAACTCATGGTGATCCTCCTACCTCTGCCTCCCAAGTGCTGGGATTAAAGGCGTGCGCCACCATGCCCAGTTTAAGATCTCATTTTTTAACCCAGCAATTGCTACTGGCTTGCACCTCATAAAGCCTGGCGTGTGCTACCTGAACTTGAGGCTCCAGTGCTGGCCTTCCCAGGCATGCTACCACCTATAGCTGCAGAGGATGTTCCAGACATTGTTCCAGGAGTGCCTGGTGCTGGTGAGAAAAGAAATGTCAGCTTTACAAGACACAGAAACACTTAGTCTTATGAAACTGACTTTAGAAATACATGTTTCTCTTCCTTATCTACCACATGTAGGGCATGTAAACATAATTTCATCCTTCCCACACTTCACTGACATCTTCAGGTTCTTCTCAGGGTAAATAAAATAAATCTTAAAACCCTGTTCCTCTACTAAATTCACACTGTGTGATTTAGTAATAATATACAACAAGTTGTCTATCTATGTACTATGTCCTGGTATGATGTCTCTTCTTACTATAATAGTATTGTGGCCCATGTGGCAACTTTTCTGACTCTATTTCTACCCAGCTTATTTTGTCATCCATATCTGAATAAATATTAATTCTACTCTTTGTAAATTTAAGTTGGATGAGAAAATGTATACTAACATACTATTTTCTTTTTATTTTTGTAAATTTTATTTACTGACAGAGAAAAAACATGGGTGTGCTAGGACCTCCAGCCACTGCAAATGAACTTCAGATGCACATGCCATCTTGTTCATCTGACTTACAAACTGGAGGAACAAACCTGGATCCTTGGGCTTTGCAAGCAAGCACCTTTACCACTAAACCATCTCTCCAGCCCCTATTTTCTTTTTTCTTAGAACATCTGAGATGATATTAGATGCATAATAAATATTTGGGGTATATTGTCTGATTTTATGGACATTTGACATCACCACTTGTCCTGTTCTCTAGGAGATCTGTCTATGACTGACTCTCATGCACTAAGCTGGGCTGTCTATTGCCTGGATGTCCCCCTGCTTGTGCTCCCTGGGTACCTATTCTTCCTGATGTGTGCTCACCAGCAACTTCCATGGTGGCTGCTTCTAATCTTCTGCTTGTTCCTACTAGGAAGAAATACAGGGCATAATATATACATGGCTATGAAGAAAAATACCCTTTTCAGGAAATATATACTTTTATCTCTCAATCAATCTCTCTCTCTCTCTCTCTCTCTCTCTCTCTCTCTCTCTCTCTCTCATTTATCTCTCTCTCTCCATCTCTCTGTCTCTAATAAATAAAATTTTAAAGTGCAAGATTGGAGTGGTCATGATGTATTTCACAATGCTTGCAAAAAATTGCTGAGGATATACAACATGAGTAATGGTCACATTTCCTTCAATAAATTTATTCAGAGGTCATTATGAAGAGTAGTGAAAATGAAGTCTTAGTTAAAATTGGTGACCTAGAATTTTGGAGATGCCATTAGCCATAGGACATCTCCCAAGGAGAGCTGACATCTCAGAGTACAGCAGTCTCACCTGAGGCTATGTATAATACCTGTAACAAACCTGGAGGGGTAGAGCTATGTAAGAATTTGGGAGCCTTTTGTATAACTTTACAAGTCCCAAATAGCAGACATGGAGGTACAGGATTTAATATTTTGTCTGCTGACTTTTGGTTCTGTTATGTGCCAATGTTTCCTTACTATGTACCCATACCTGCATTTTGGAATGAGAATGTATATTCTATGTTATTATATTTTGGAACTATGTAACTTATTTTTTTATTTCACATTGAGTCAAAGGCAGGTAGGTTAACTTGAGTCTCAGAGGAGACTTTGACCTTGTACTTTTGAACAATATTGGAATTAATAATGACTGGGTTTACTTTTGACATTGGTTTGAATGCAATTTGCTTCATGAGATGTCTGTGCAGCTTATGGGGGTGGGATGGGATATTGTTTAGATTTAAAATGTTCCATATAGGTTTATATATTTGAAAAAAAAAAACAATGTTCATATACTGGTGCTATTTGGGAATGATGTAGAACCTTTAAGAAGTCAATCCTGGGCTGGAGAGATGGCATAGCGGTTAAGCGCTTGCCTGTGAAGCCTAAGGATTCTGGTTCGAGGCTCAATACCCCAGGACCCACGTTAGCCAGATGCTAACATGTCTGGAATTCGTTTGCAGTGGCTGGAAGCCCTGACATGCCCATTCTCTGTCTCACTCTCTATCTGCCTCTTTCTCTCTCTGTCACTCTCAAATAAATAAATAAAAATCTTAAAAAAAAAAAAAGAAGAAGTCAATCCTTGTAGGATGAAGTGAGTACTGGTTAAGACTATAAGGTTTTATAGCATGGCCACAATTCCTATTTGCCCTCTGCTTCATGACTGCTGATATGACAAGCTGGCTTGCTGCTACTGTCACCATGACTTTCCCCTCATGATAGATTCTGCCTTCTAAAACCATATGTGGAAAATAAACCCTTTAAGGCGGGCAAGGATGGGAATAATTCCTGCTTGAGCAATCAGCACATTTTGTACACTATACACATAGCAACCTGTTGGGAACATAGAACCCTATCTATTCCAAACTGTACATGCACCCCTCTCCACACAATAAACAAGGTTTATCTTCTCTGTAGTGATCACTATGTATAATCAGTACCTATTGAAATAAGTTTTCAGGTAGATCCAGGATTATAACAGCAGGGTACTATGTAGCCTCAAATGGTTTTGTGTACATTAAGTGCATATCCTTACTGCATATGCAGTAAGTGCATATCCTATAAATGAACTTTTAGGCAGAATCTCATGTTAACCTTATATGAACATATGATTAAAATCAAATGCATCATGGGAAGGATAGAGAAAATGCTCTATAAAATAAACCTGTCAATCAAAATACATGAACATTTAACTATATACCTAGTAACTGATTCACCCTCCCCTCAATGTCCTATGTGGAGAAGCCCCAGTTCCTTCCTGGGACCCTTCAGTACTCTTCACAGAGGTGGCCCAGTGCTCCTTTGGCACTGAATTCAAAGTACTTTCTGCATAGTTACTTGTGTATACCTTTCTTCAGTTCTGTGAACAAGATGCCAAGAACAAGAAATATCCAGAAACTACAATAACATCTTCACATCCTTTCATGACTTTTGATTAAGTATTTGTTCATAGCATTAAGGAAGTAACTGGACAGCAAGCCAAATTTTCAACTGTCTTCTACATTTCCACTGAGATCACAACATACCTGTATTCATACTTGTATACATTTGGGATACCAAAGAGAATTTCCTGACTTACCAGAGTTTCCTGGGCTTATAGGTCCAGTTCTTAGTACCCCAGATGTGCTGACTTCTTCATCACTTGGAGTAGGTGCAAGGGGACCTCCTGTTCCTACTGATTAATCAGATGTACTTAGATGGCTTACTCCTAGATACTCAGTTACCAGATTCATTAGTCAATCTCAACAATCCATCCCAGATATTATGCTGAAGCTGCATTCCTCACAAAGGACCATCATCTTAACTAGGTTGATCTAACTTTATTCGGAAAATGCCATAAACATGAATAGAAACAAATGAAGTTTTTTTTTAATTTAATTTATTAGTTTTCTTTTCAGCAAGTACATGCAGTTTGGTACCATTGTTTAGGCTCATCTATGATCTACCCCCTCCCATTGGACCCTTCTTGTTGATGTAAATGGGTCATGCATTGTGGAGTTAGCCCCCAGTTATTGGTATAATAAATGTCTCTGCAAATCATGACCCAACATGTGACTCTGACATTCTTTCCACCCCCTCTTCCACAAAATTTCCCTGAGCCATGTCAAGCAAGGGTGATGGTTTTCCTGTGAACCAGATACCAGCACAAAGGGGAAGGAGACCAACGCAGAGAAAAATCAACTCCTACCAAATCAGAGATCCAGAGCCTCAGCACTGAAGCAGACCAAAAATGAAGTTTTTTTAAAAGTAAAATCACATAAAGTAAAACCTGTGCCAATAGAAATGATCCCATAGCATCAAGATGCTTTGTTTCTAACAAGTTGTCCTCTGATTCAGCTCTTAGCATATCACAGAGAAGTACCAAACAATATTTCATCACTTCTAAATCTGGAACAAACTTTAAGTAGCCCCTTTTTCATAATAAGTGATATAGTGCTCAACAAACAAACAACAAGCTGACTGAGTTGTCATCATGACCACAGGAACGCTGATCATAAATTATAAGACAGGGCCTAGAGAGAGCTCAGTTTGTAATGTGTTTATTGCATAAGTGTGGGAGGTGGGGACCATTGCTCTACAATGTCAACAATGTGGAGGGTGAGACAGGAGAATCCCTAAGACATGTCGACTTGCTAGTCTAGCTAAGTCAGTGAGCTCTAAGTTCAGTTAGAACTCTTTCTTAAAAAAACAAATCTAGTTGAGTGAGACTAAGAAAGGAATCTGACATCATCTTTAGCCTCCTAATACAAGCCCACACATGTGCACAGGTGCCCATACACATATTTGAACACATACACATGTACACATGAAAAGACAGAGAGAGAGAGGAGAGAAAAGGAAAGTTAAGGAATATCATCAGTTCAGTGGTCATCATAAAATTACAATCAGTTTAAGAACCTCTTCTGAATTAATTAATCCCTTGAGCTGTGTTCTTGTGAACACATTTGAATTTCAATCCTTTTATTTTATCAGGAAAATCATATCCAAATAGCAAATCACAAATTTTAATCTAAGAAAATAGCTATGAAGAGTAAGTTTAGGAGAAATGAAATAATTCCATAAAATGCCTAAAGGCAGAGTGAGGAGGACTCCCATGTATACATTAAAGGAGCTTTGAAGGTACATGAGGATTTCATCATGCATTGAGTGGGGTGTCAGTGCTATGGGGAAAAGACTAGGAAGACTAAAGTTTTAAAGCAGTGATTTCCAGACCAATTCCATCCATAGTCTAGATATCTGGTAGCAACACAACTCCTGGTCTTCACTCCAATAGATCCCTATTCCAGACAGGTAAACCCATAAACATGCTTTTCTGCTGTCAGTCTAGAAATCATATTGTGAACACCAGTGTGTCACAGAAATATGAAGTAGGTAGCTAGGGAGATGGCTTAGTAGTTAAGGCACTTGCCTGGGAAGCCTAAAGACCCATGTTCCACTCTCGAGATCCCATGTTAGTCATATGCACAAAGGTGAGGCAAGTGCAAGGTTTCACATGCCCAGTAGATGGCACAAGCATCTGGAGTTTGATTGAAGCCACTGAGGCCCTAGCGCACCAATTCTCTCCCTGTCTCTCTCTCATTCACTTGCTCTCACTATCTTTAAAATAAAATTAAAAGTAAATTGTTTAAAGAAATATGAAGTAGGAAGAATACTGCAGAGACTGAATGGAACATGTTTATGCCTGAACTAAGGAAAGATGGGACACAATCAAGAAGTATCTGGAGTCATAGATGATATTATCACCTTATTCTGTGAACAAGGATAACATGGGCCTTTTGGTTATGACTAAAATTCTCTAGGTGTTAAAAATTCCAATAATATCTTACTCAGAAACCTACATATAACTAAATATTAGACAATATTATATAGGAAAAAGCTCATTGGATTGGTTAGATGTGAGCTCTTTCAACTGGGTCACCAGTCACAATGTGGGGAGCACGCTGATATCCTTGAGGCTTACTTGTCCAAGTCCTCATCCTGTCTTTGCATGCTGCACATTTATTGACTCATGGGAATCTCACCACCAAGATATTAATGTTTTGACTAACTTAGAGAGTGAATATTGAAGGTGATGTAGGAATTTTTCACTGTCATGCAACTATGTCCTTACTTTAATAACATATTCTGACATTGTTCTAGTTTACTCATTTCTTGGGCTCACCTCCTCTGAAGGCTGTATCATTTGTATTTCCATTGCCCACTGCTGTGATTACAACTGTTGTCTCTGATAAGGGAAAGAAAAATAAATAAATAACTTTTTAAAAATCACCATGAGCACTTTCTACTCTCAAGGAAGGAGAGCCATGTGATTGAAGAATGACACATTAAAGCAGCTTGGGAAACACTCAGGAAGTGTAAGAAATAATCACATAGGTGTAATACTATATGTGGTGTAAAGATCTGCTCAGAATGCCTGGAAACATGCAGCTGGGGTGGGAACCAGGACTTTTACTCTGAAATCGACTTACCTGCTGAATGTCCAGGACTAGAGAGGCTGGGGTTCAGGACAGCTGTGGTACCCACGCTTCCAGCTGGGGAAGATATAGGAGCTGAAGTTCCAGCAGTGCCTGAAAATGTATCAGGAAGGAACTTCTCAACAAAAGTACACCTGGACTTTTCTGCTATAGAAAACACAATACACAAATCTAGAAAATGTCTGCCTAGACTTTCCTAAACTTTTATTCTGACATGACATTCTCAGGTATTTTGGGTTTCTATACTATGACGTGAGTCAGATCCATACCCTGATTTAGCTACTTTGCTTGAAAGGGGAGATATGTTCCTAGGCAAGACTTCCCACCCTTTAACATTTCCTCCTCCCTGACAAGTCTTCAGCTTGTGTCAGATCAGTGATTGGGGCTCCAGATGGCTTCCCTACCTGATATTGCAGTGATTTACATCAACATGAATGTGAGCAGATGTCACGCGTTCATTTACATATCTCCATTACTAATTCAGTTTTTCCAAAAATTGATGATCAAATGCGATTCAGTTTGTAGAGTATCTGTGTGTGTTTATTTACTGTTGACTGTTGAAAAGCCTTCTTATCATTTATTTAGCCAAAATTTGTGCTTAGTGCTACTGAAACAAGGTCATACATTGGAAATACTGACCCTGTGTAAAATAAGCTGACAGTGGTCCAAGTTTCAAAGAGCGTATAAAGCACCATTCAGGGTTTGTTGTTGTTGCTGTTGTTGTTGTTGTTTGGGTTTTTCTTGAGGTAGTATTTCACTCTAGCTCTGGCTGACCTGGAATTTACTATGTAATTTCAGGGTGGTCTCGAACTCATGGCGATCCTACTATCTCTGCTTCCCAACTGCTAGGATTAAAGGCGTGTGCCCCCACGCCTGACACCCTTCACTTTTATTCGAAAAATATCTGTAGTTGATTATACTGTGCGTGTAAAATTGTGCATCTGCTCCCAAGCTCCAAATCCAAAGCATCAGATGTTCCAAGGCATTGTCAAATCATTATGGTCAGGGGCACTCTAGGCAAACTAGAAAAACACCATCTTCATCAAGCATGTCATTCGTACCTGCTCACATAGTCCTTTACATTTCACATCAAACTGCAGGGATGGAAAAAGAGGTATAAGCATGCACTCCACTCTTACTAACCTGAATTGCTGCTTGTGGAGACTGTCAATAGCCTAGCTGATGTTCCAGGGAAGGAGGTGCTGGGTTCTGAAGATACTTCTCTAGTTCCTAGAACCAAATGAAGGATGGGAGATGGGGAACATAAATGTTCTTCCTGTCATCACCAGGCCTATTTAGGACATCCAGAAATGGAAGGCGAAAGACACTGTTAGCCCTTGACCACTCTTGTTGCTGTATTCTAATCCCAGCTACAGCCTGCTTGTACAACTCAGCACAGGAGGACATTCGCAGGAGCTGCTGATACATTGCACCCTGCCTAATGTACTCTCTTGAGCCCATATCTCCCTTGCTGACAGTTCCAGGTGTGATGTCACCTGAGGTTCCAGAGGCTGCTTTAGATGATGCCCCAGGTTTGCCTGATGTTTTGAATGGAAAAAAAAAGCCACCTAAGCTAATGGTCAGTTAGTAATTTTATAGAAGTTGTCTGATATATGCTCACTTTTATCTTTAAAAATGGATATACCTGTCCACAAATATCAGCAGAGTGCTAAAGTCTGATTTCAGAAAATCATATTTTTAAAATTATAGATATATTCCTTTAAGTTACTTTTCCCTGAACTGAACATCTGGCTATGTGGTTAAAGCATTGGCTGTATAATCAAATAGATTTGAATTCAGAACCTCAAAACTGTATAAAATGACAGGCTTTCTGTACATCTGTATTTTTACAGATGGAGATTAGGAGACATAGACTCCCTGGATCCTGACTATTAATAGGACGAGCCAAATTGGTGATCTCTATGTTAGCAAGAGAATCTTCCTTAAATAATAGGGTGAGAGTGATTAACTCACCCAAATTTAAAATATGAACTCTAATTAAACACCCCCCACATAAGCAGCCATACCTACAAACATGCATACAATATATATACATCCACACCAAAAAGCACTTGTACTAGTAAAGGATATACTATCTTTAAAAAAAATTCTGTTTGTTGGGAAGAAGTCACAGTGGTGAAGCGTACATGCCCCTTAAGCATGAGGATCTGAGACCTCCCAAGTATAACTTGTCACAAGTGATATAAAAAGAGAAGTAGAGCCTTGCTTGTCTGTAATCTCAGTCCTCAGGGTAGAAACACAAGACTCTCTGAGGGTTTCTGACAATAAGGAGCAGTGTAAGGTTGCCTGTGAAGCCTGTCTTAAGGAAGCATGCAGATGAGCAATACAGGAAGGTACCTGAAGGCCTCTGATGTAACATGCACATGCAAGACACTCATGAATCTGGACACCAAAGTTTACATCACACATTATACACCACATATCCTCTACACAGACACACTCAAGAAAAGAAATAACAATTTTGAAGATTATTTAAAAATAAACTTGAATTATCTTGCCTCCATTCTTCCTATTCATACCATCCACAACTTTCCACAGTTCATTTATGATTTGACTGTCACTTTGTTACTTATATCATCCTATGCTGATATAATTTCTGGTTGTCCAAAGTGATAGAAAGAGAAAGAATATATCCTTTCCTTTTTTTTTTTTTCTATCCTCCACACAGCATCCCATCCAGTGTTAAGTAAACAACATTTTTATCTCTTCCTTATGTTGTGGAAACTTGGCATAAGACAAAAAGCAGTGTGAGGGTTCTCTAGGAAAATTGGTCACCAATTATATATTGAGCAGAAATCTTACATGCTGTTTTATCTGCTGGATTCATAGTTCCAGTGTCTAGTACTACCAGAGTGCTCCTCAGGCCTGCTCCTGAGATTATCCCCACTGACTCTCCTACTGTACTTGGAAAATGCAGCAGTGTGGGTTCAGAAAGTGTTAATTCTTGTGAAGGGGACAATGGGTATTCAAAGCAACATAGCAATCTTTCACTTTGCTTTCTGTGGTGGTTTGAATCAGGTGTCCCCCATAAACTTAGGTGTTCTCAATGCTAGCTCCCCAGCTGATGGATATTTGGGAATTAATGCCTCCTGGAGGGAGTGTATTGTTGGGGGCGGGCTTATGGGCTTTATAGCCAGTTTCCCCATGCCAGTGTTTGGCACACCCTCCTGTTGCTGTGATCCATCTTATATTGGCCAGGGGGTGATGTCCACCCTCTGCTCATGCCATCGTTTTCCCCTGCCATCGTGGAGCTTCCCCTCGAGCGTGTAAGCCAAATAAACCTCTTTTTCCCAGAAGCTGCTCTTGGTTGGGTGATTTCTACCAGCAATGCGAACCGGACTGCAACACTTTCCTTGTTTTCCCAAAAGCCCTCATGACCTGAGTGTTGTGTCCACATGGAAGGCAAGAAATCTCTTGTCCTCGCTTACCTGAGGGTTCTGCATGTGTAGTTTCAGTGCTGTGTTCTGTGAGGTAGCTGGCTTTCTCCCCACTAGATGTGAATGTTGAAGTGCCAACTTTTCCTACTGACCAAAAGAACCATTCAAAAATTACTCTAGATATAAATAAAATCATCCAACATCACAATGATCCTTTGAATCAGTACACTACCTTCCTGACTCCCAGTGTGGTTGAGAGCTCTAATCAATCAGGGCAGTCTGATGCAGATTTGGTGCCCAAACCTAAATGGTCATGACTCAAAATTTTCCATGTTTGGAGATGTAATTAATCAGCAAGTTTCTTAGAGTTGATCCTTTTGTAATTTTGCCTTTTTTTAAAGTTTATTTATTTATGTGAGAGTGACAGACAGAGAAAGAAAAAGAGGCAGATAGACAGAGAGAGAATGGGCACACCAGGGCTTCCAGCCACTGCAAATGAACTCCAGACACATGTGTCCCCTTGTGCATCTGGCTAACGTGGGTCCTGGGGAGTTGAGCCTCGAACTAGGGTCCTTAGGCTTCACAGGCAAGAACTTAACCACTAAGCCATCTCTCCAGGCCTAATTTTTTCTTCTTACCCAGTAGTTTTTCTCTAAAAAGTAGCTTGTTAAAACCCACTATTTCAGTCATGTATTTTACATGAAAACTTTAGCTAACCCAAAATAAGCACAGGAAAAACAAAATCAGGCTATGAAAATAAATCCATCAAGCAATACATTCATAGGGATAAGTTCAATGCCCATGTTGTAAAAATGATTATTAGCATATAAGACTTTTTCATTTATCTTAAAAGAAAACAGGGGTATTGACAAAAATAATGGAGTACAGTTACAAGATGAAGTCTAAGTTCTCTGATTTTAATTCAAGCATAAAATTGGTTGTAATATACACTGGGATGGGGATGATATAGAATGTAAACTGACAAGAACTGATGAGCACCAAGTTTCTAACTGGATGAGTGCTACATTTCTTAAAAATCATGGAAATTTGGCTGGAGAAATGGCTTAGCGGTTATGCTCTTTCCTGTGAAGCCTAAGGACCCTATTTTGAGGCTCGATTCCCCAGGACCCAAGTTAGCCAGATGCACAAGGAAGAGCATGCTTTTGGAGTTCATTTGCAGTGGCTGGAGGCCCTGGCATGCCTGTTCTCCCTCCCTCTCTCTCTCTCTCTCTCTCTCTCTCTCTCTGTCTCTCTCTCTCTATCTCTCTCTCTCTCCCTCTCTCTCTCTACCTCTTTCTGTCTCTGTCTGTTGCTCTCAAATAAATAAATAAAAATAAACAAAAAAAAAACATGGAAATCACTGCTTAGCTCTATCCCTATAGCCTCCACGTAGGCAGAGGGAAAAATACTCAGTTCCACAGGTTCTTACGAGATCTGAGTTGCTGCCCACACAGGAACCACGCTTTACATACCACCATGTCTGTGGAAGAGGGAAAAGGAAGGCTGTGCAGAGACTGGGTAGAAATTTGCCAACTGAGTACAAAGAAAACCATTCATCAAAGGACTAACTGGTTGCACAAGGACCCTTGCAGATTTAGTCTGCTTGTTTATGCTTCACTAATGACTATAGTATTCTATTCTTATATGTCTTCACAGTTATAGTTTATAGGTGAAACATATTTTCCTTTGTTTTGCCTTGGTTCAGCTTCTTAAAGATTTCAGAACAGGGAGCCAGTGACTGCTGATGAGGCTGTAGAGTCCCTGTCTTTACCACAATTAAGGCTTTTTAAAAAGTTTTCTTTATTTCATTATTTATTTATTTGAGAGAGTGAGAGAGGGAAATAGGCAGAGGGAGAGAGAGAATGAGGGCTCCAAGGCCTCCAGCTACTACAAACAAACTCCAGATGCATGAGCCACCTTGTGCATCTGGCTTACGTGGGTACTGGGGAATCAAACCTGGGTCCTTTTGGCTTTGCAGGTAAGCTCCTTAACCAGTAAGTCATCCCTCCAGCCCATGCTCAAGACTTTTTATATGTTTGACCTCATGGGATTGGTTGCACAGATAAATAATGGTGTTATTGTTGAATAAATTGTATATAACTTATTTAAAAATAGATCATAAATTTCAACAGGCAATATAATTTCTTAAAAACTGCAGCCCAACATTTTAACAACTTAAAAGAAAGAAAATCTAGGATTGATGCTTTATTTGAACTATATTATCTGGGTAGCATTTCAACAGCCTGGAAAGGGCCAGAGTTCTTTGATGTGCATTTAGTTTACCTGCTGTGCTGGCAGGACTAGTGAAGCTGGAGCTCTGGACAGCTCTAGTCCCTCCACTTCCGGCTGGGGAGGTGGTGGGGGCTGAGGTTCCAGCAGAGCCTGAAAAGCAGCAAGGAGCACCTCATGGAGTATCTATGTGGACTCTCATAGTACGGGAGACCTACAAGGAGCACCTCATGGAGTATCTATGTGGACTCTCATAGTACGGGAGTAAATGCATGAATCCAATGTCATTCTGCATAACATTCCTTAAACTGATGTTTGAATAGTGTTTTCTTGAAGATTTTGATTTTTTCTTCATATGTATTTTAAAAATAATCTTTGTGAAACTGGAACTGGGTCAACTAGATCTACATATTAATCTCACTAGTTTCTTTAGCCTAGACAGAGTCTAATGGGCAACTGTCTATGGATTAAACCTTAGCATCTAGGTGGCATGTTCTACTTACGGGAGCTTCCTACAGTGGGTGTAGGTTCATGGCTGGGTGATCCAGATAATTCACCTGCAGATGGCCCAGTGGTTCCTTCAAATGAACAACAAATTTGTGTGATGCCTTTAATTAAGTCACAAAAGATCTCCTAGCCCATGTTTTAAAAAAATTCTCTCATGATATATATTTTTCTACATTTCCTATACCTCTAAAATTTGATCATAACAACTTTGTGTAATCCTTAGAAGCTCCGTGGTAGTGTTTTTGCATGTTATTTGTGAATTAGGTTGTGTGTCACCTAGACCCTTGAACTTGACAAGTGCACAAGATGGGTGTATGTTTGATGCCTTGTACTGCTTTGAGAAAAATTTGTCTGGGGTCATGAGTTCAGATTTCACAACTCTAAGCTGAGTTCTTCAGAATGTACCTTCTAAAGGTTCTCTGATTCTGCCTCATAGTCTGAGTCTCAAATATAACCCCACTGTCTTTTAATATCCCCAGAAACTTAAGGGAAGGCAGTCAGGAATCATTTGGACACAAAAGCACATGTATGCTTTCTAAGACTTTTCCATACATCATAGAAATCATACCTAATCCAGTTTTTCTGTTGGTATGTGCCATAACATCTTTCAACATCTGGGCTTTCTACCCTCAGTCTCCTGTTATTCCTTTCAGTTCCTCACCATCATCCAGACAAAAAAGGATGGAGAAAAACCCACACAAGCCATTTGACCCCTGCAGCCTCAATGACTTCTCCACATTGCTTACCTGACTTGCTGTTGGCAGAGGTTGATGGTCTAGCTGAGGATACAGGGCCTGCAGTGCTGGAGCCTGGAGGCACTCCTACAAACAGAAGATATGGGGTACAGTGGAATGTGTGTGTTGTTCCTGTTGTTATCAGGAGTAGTTTATACACACTCCAAAAAAATAAAAATAGGACAGAGAATATGAAAAACGACAGCCAAATTCTTCCCACTTTTATTAACCCTGCATTGTCTCCTTTGCAGAACTTCATTTTGTAACCCAGCAATTGTGGCAGAATGGCACATAGATACACTCACAAGGTATCACATGCAGCCTGGTTTGTCCTACCTGAACTTGAAGCTTCAGTGCTGGCCTCCCCAGTCGTGTTTCCACCTATAGCTGCAGACACTGTTCCAGATGTTGTGCCATGTGTGCCTGGCAAGCATGAGAAAGAAATGTCAACTTTACAAAGCATAAAGGAACTTCGTCTTATGAAAGTGATTTTAGAAATCCTTGCCTCTGTTCCTTACAAATTGATCAAACCACCCTATATACATGCGAACACAGCTTCTCTACTCTCCCCATACCTCACTGGCATTTGTGGTTCCTTCTTCAGGAAAATGAAATAAGTCATATAGCCCTGCTCCTATACTAAAGGTGTGCTTTAATAATTAAGTCCAGTTATGTAGGTAGTTCAGTCTAGAATGACATTCTTTCTCTCACTACAATATTGTCATGGTCCATGTGGTATCTTTTCCCATGTTATTTCTGTCCAGCTCATTTCCTTTCATCCAATTCTGAATAAATATTAATTACTTTCATTCCAAATAAAAATTGAGTGACAACCTCTAAATTTATATACATTTTTTATTGTACCGAGCATCTTCCCTGATACCAAATGTACAAAAAAATGGCACTGTTTGATCTTCTGCACAAATGCCATCACAAAGTATCTGTTCAGGTTTCCAAGGAGACCATGTTAATGACTAAACCTCATGTACCAAGCTGGTTTGTCTACTGCATTTGTATTACCCTGCTCATGCCCCTCTTCCTGCTGTGTGCTTACCAGCAGCTCCCGTGGTGACTGCATCTGACCTTCTGCTTGTGCCTAAAGAGAAGAATACTGGGGCTTACTATATACAGATGTCTATAAAGAAAGATATTTTCTCAGGTAATTTTACAATTTTGTTCATTTCACTAATTTCTACATTTTTTTTTCTGCTTGCCTTTCCTTAATCTAATTGCCCAAATCTGTGTTGCCCCCATAACTGCCTTGAAAGAGGCCATGTCTCCATTGTTGGAATTACAGTGTGGGTAGCCCCTTTGTCCATTACCCCTGGTGTGCTCCCCTGCCTACTCCTGAGGTCCTTCCCACAGTCCCTTCCACTGAAGCTGGAAAACAAAAGCAGAAGATCCAATGCATACTAATTCTTCAGAAGAGGATAGGGGTGATTCAAGCCAAATTTAAAATTGTCTCCTACATTCTCACTGTGAGCATAATAGCCTACCTGATTTTATGGTCGTATGGATTAACCACATCAAGAGCATATCCTGATTTACCTGAGTTTCCTGGGATTGTAGGGCCAGTTCTCAGTTCTATGGGTGTACTGATATCTTCATCATGGGGTGTAGATTCAGGGCGTCCTCCTGTTCCTACTTATTGATCAGATTCAATTTAGTGGCAGATTAGTGATCCATTAGACAACCTCAAAAAGTCTCCTCTGCATATGACATCCTAACCTGTCTTTGTTCCTTACATACATGTACCAAAGACCATCATTTTAACATTATGCTTTTCTTGTAAACTAAATTTCCCAAAAATTGATGCCTCTATTTCAAACAACGCTGAATGTACTGACAGAACTCCCCTGGTCACAGAGAGACAAAAGGTTGCAGGATAAGATCCACATTACATAGGGTTAACTTTAGCTCCTTAATAGTCATTTATTGTTGACCTTTATGTCTGAACTAAAATTCTTGTGATTAGCAGATGACCAGAGAAAACCGTTTTGGAATGTACTAACAGAGCACTATCTTTCACCAACCAAAGGCTAGCAATGTCATCAGGTAGCTTCTAAAACCTACAGCAGAGTTTCCCTGCTCTGCTGTTACCGCTACTTGATGGTTCCACCAAACTGTTTGAAAAATGCCTTAATCAAGTCTCTTTTGTGCTGTAACTCTAATACTTTCATGCAGCTGTTAATGCACAAGGATATGGAATTTGGGATGACCTGCATCTATGTTCCCTGGCCACAATCATTCATATTTGGTTCCAGAGTAAACTCTTCTCCTATTGGAAGTGAGAGCTATCTGTTTTGTGTCCACATGCTATAACAATGTCAGGAATATAAATAGATAAATGAGTTTTGTCTTGTTTTTTCCAAGGTAGGGTCTCACTCTAGTCTAGGCTGACTTGGAACTCATTCTGTAGTCTCTGGTTGGCCTCAAATTCATGGCAATTCTCTTACCTCTGCTTCCCAAATCCTGGGATTAAAGGCATGTGCCATGACATCCATCAAGAAATGAAGCTTTTAAAAGTAATATCATATAAAACATAGCCTTTGATAACAGATATGAGCTCATGGTAGCAAGTTACTTTATTGCCAAAAGCATTTCCTATAATTCAATTTTTAGTAAATCAGAAATAGGTAATAAAGTCTAATCCATGTGCTCTAGTTGTGGACCAAACATTGAGTACCCCTAATCTTAACCAGTGGCAGAGTGCATAGTAAACAAATGACAATCAGACTGAGTTGTCATCATGATCCCAGGAACTGATTCAGCACTTAGGTAATATGGCCTGTATAGAGAGCTCAGTTGGCAAAGTGCTAACTGTACACAACCATAAACTGCAGATCACCAGCTCCCATGTAAAACTGGGTGTGGGAACACTGGCCTACAATGCCAGCATGAGGCATTAGATAGTTAGATGAATTTGTGAGTAGCTAGTCTAACTAAATCAGTGAGCTCTAGGTTCAATGAATGTCCTGTCTCAAAAAATAAGTTGGAAAGAGACTGCTAATATTAACTGACAACCGCCTATAGCCTCCACATGCATGCTCACTAATATTGGCATAAACTTGCACAAACATTTCTACCCATACACACATGCACCACAAAAAGAGATAAAACACAAGTTAGGGAATAATGGTTCAATAGTCATCATCTTAAATTAACCATTAGTTTATCACTGGAACTAACTGAATTGTGTTCCTATTGATGCATTTTACCTTTCATTCAATACTTTTGTCATGCAAAACTATCCAAAAGAATGTGGTCTTATACTTTAAAAAACAGCGATGAGAAATCGAGTAGAAGAAATAGATACATTATGCATTAACAAAAAGCTGCATAAGGAGAAGCCCCAGACATATGGTGAAGGAGTCCTGTGGGTACATGAAATTTCCATTAACTAATGGTACTCCAAACAATATTTTGTTCAGTACAACAGAAAAGTACTGAGAAATAGGCATAGGAAGTGCTTTCCAACATGTTGTGAGTAGAGTGTCAGTGGGGCAAAAGGAAGACAAAAGTTGGGAATGATTCTCAAGGATATCCTGGATGTAGCTAGAGGCATTGATAACAACACAGGAACCACTGGGACATCAATATAGTCCACTTCAAGAAAGATGAGTCCAGAAACAAGGTCCAAGGAAATGTTGTCCTTCACAGGCTAAGAACTACATTTTGAAAACCAGTGCATCAGTGGAAGGTGACGTAGAGAGAATACCACAGAGATTGTTTGAAATATGTTTAACCCTGAGCCAAAGCAAGGAAACATGGGATATAATCAAGAAAGATCTGGGTGTTAACACTGCCTTTGCAGTTTGGACACATAGATTATATCAACTAACAGAAGTCTCACCAGCAAGGTATTAATGATGACTAACTTACAGAGTTTGAAAAGATGATATGTGAGTTTGTGGGTACCAAGTAACTATGTTCATATTTTAATATATTCTGACATCGTTCTAATTGACTGATTTCTTCATGTCACCTCCTCTGACAGCTCTATCACTCATGTTTCCTCAGTCTCCTACTGTGGATACAACTGCAGACCCTGGAGTTGTCTCTGATATGGGAGAGAAAACAATCAATTCTTGTCTAAAACTCTCCACAAGCCTGTTCATTTCTCAAGGAGGAAAGAATGTGACTGCAGCATGACACATTAGAGCAATGTGGAGAAGACTCATTTCCTCTGCATGCTTAGAAGTCCTAGAAACATGCTACTCTGATGGAACCAAGATTTTGCTCTGAACTGACTTTACCTGCTGTGCCCCCAGGACTGGTGAAGCTGGGGCTCAGGAAAACAGTGGTTTCTGCACTTCTGGCTACGGAGGTGGTAGGGACTGAAGTTCCAGCAGAACCTGAAAAAATCATCAAAGAAAATTCTCACCAAGCGTCTTTATGCACTTTGTTAGCATTAGACGCCTAAGTCTACAATCATGTCTGCTATGGATAGTACAACACATGATTCCAGAGAACTTTGTTGTCAGTTCCCTATTTTTTTTAATTTGTTTTTTGGTTTATTTTTATTTATTGATTTTTGAGCAAGATACAGAGAAAGAGACAGAAAAAGAGAGAATGGGCACACAGGGCTTATAGCCACTGCAGACGAATTCCAGATGCGTGTACCCTTGTGCTTGTGGCTAACATGGATCCTGGGGAATCAAGCCTCAAACCGGGGTCCTTAGGCTTCACAGGCAAGTGCTTAACTGCTAAGAAATCTCTCCAGTCCCTAATCTTATAAGTTTATTTATTTATTTAAAAAAGAGAAAGAAGCCGCCACGGAGAGAGTGAGTATGAGTACACAAGGGATTTCTGCTGCTGCAAACAAACTCCAGAGGAATGGGTCACTTATTGCATCTTGGTTTATTTGGATACTGGGGAGTCAGCCTTTAGTCCTTACGCTTAGCAGACAAGTGCCTTAAGCATGCAGCAATCTTTTTTTTTAAATTTTTTATGTCAATATTTTTTATTTATTTATTTTTATTAACATTTTCCATGATTATAAAATATATCCCATGGTAATTCCCTCCCTCCCCACCCCCACACTTTCCCAGTTGAAATTCCATTCTCCATCATATTACCTCCCCATTACAATCATTGTAATTACATATATACAATATCAACCTATTAAGTATCCTCCTCCCTTCCTTTCTCTTCCCTTTATGTCTCCTTTCAATCTTTGTAGCCCACTCTAAACTTTTATTCTGATATTATATTCTCAGATATTTTAGCTTTCTATATCTTGAAGTGGGTCCACCACATCTTTGTACATTGACTCAGCTACTGTTCTTTAGATAAGATGTGTTGCTATGCAAAACTCTCCACACTCTGAAAATCTTTTCACCTGACTGTTCATCAGCTGGTGTCAGTTCATTACTTGGGCTCCAAGAGGTTTCATGGCTTGATGGTACTCTGGACTCTGTGAATGTGAATGTAAAGAGATGTCACAATGTTTGATAAAGCTCAGCCAATCATGCTACTCTCTGCTTTCAAATATCTTTCATATAGTAATTTACATATCTATATTTCCAACTCAGTGTTTCTAAAAATTGATCATCAACTTTGATATAATTAGCAAAGTACCTATGTGTGATGATTTGTTGAGTGTGTATAAGCCTGCTTATCATTTACATTTTTAGCTTAATGCTTCTGATATAAATGCTAGAATAACAAACCCTTTGTAAAATATTCTCACATAGGGCCAACCTCCAAAGAGACTGTGAAGGACCCTCTGGTTTACTCCAAAGACCTCTGTAGCAGATTACACTGCACATGCAAAATTGAGCATCTAGTCCCAAAACCCAAATCCAAAACAGTAGAATTCAAGGGAGTCCTCAAATCACTATGATCATGGTGCAACCTGGGAAAGATGACAAAAGCTCCTCCATCTATCACAGGCCCCTCATTTCTATGCATAGGAAGTGGGCTCTTGTACTACTTTCCATCTTATATCCCTCTCCACGGACAGATAATGAGCATGAGTACAAGCATGTACTCCACTATAAATATTCCTTCTGCTAACCTGAACTGCTGCTGGCAGAGACTGTCCCTGGCCTGGGTGAAGTTCCTGGGATGCCAGTACTGGGTTGTGAAGATGCTCCTTTGGTCCCTAGAACCAAGCATAGGTTGGGAGATGGCAAACAGGAATGCTCTTCCTGCCATTACTGTGACTATTTCAGGAAGAGTGAAATGTACCCTCCATACATGCAGTTACACATTCAAACAAACATCCAAACACCCAACCTTCATGACACACAACCAAACACACATGCACAGGTAAAAACTATTCTCTCTTAAAAAAAAAAAAAAAAAAAAAAAAACATAACATAGCAATTGGCCTAAGTGTACCTCTCCATGATTAACAGCACATGATTCTAACCATGAGCACTTGGAAGAGCCTGAGTCCTCCAAAATTTTTCCTTCTCAAATGTAGGTAAAGATCCTTGCATGTGATAACACCAACCTGTGCTTTATGGGGATCAGAGAATCATTGACCTGGATGACTAGATATGACTGCTCCAGGTTGACAGACACTGTCTTAAGAAAATATACAGATAAGGAATACATAAGGGTGCTTGAATATCCTTTCTGAACACTCCATAGCAGGGGACACATAACCTGCACACTCACATGTGTAAGCACCAAACATTAGATACAGCACCATGCACACTCAGCACAGAGGGACACATGTCAATAGCATCCATGGCAATAGGAAACATGTAGGTTATTCAATAATCAACATGAATGAACTTTTTCTGTTCTTTCTGCTCATCTATAATACCACTCATAAATTTTCACAGGTCATTTATACTTCATTGTTTGTCTTTACATTATGGTGATACAATTTCTACCTTTTCCAACATAGTAAAGAGAGAAGAAACTTCACCCTGTCTTAATTTTTCTATCTGCCACATGTTATCTGAAGGGTGAAGTGAACATTTTATCTCATCCCAATCTTATACACACTTGCCATTTCACAAGAGCACTGTGAGATTATCCAGGAAAGCTTGTCACCAACTACATCTGGAATGGAAATTTCCTATTTCTACTTCCTGCATGTCCCTCCAGCCCTGTCCCTCAGTACCTGTTCTTCCTGCTGTGTGTTCACCCAGGGCTCCTGTGGTGACCTCATCAGCTCCTCCACGTGTGCCTAGAGAAGAAGGATGGTACTACTGAAGGCAATTATCTTTCAGGACTCTTCATAGTTCCCTCAGAGCATTCCTTGATCAAATTTCCATTATCTTACTGTGATACTCTGAGACCAGGCAGCGCTGTGCTGGACCTCACCACAGCCCTTACAGTAGAGGAGGCGCTGTCTCACCTGCTGGGTTTGTAGTTGCAGGGCCTGGTGCTTCCTGAGTACTCCCCAGGTTTACTAGTGAGCCTGTCCTCACAGACTCTCCCACTGTTCCTGACAAATGGAGTTAGTGGGTTTAGCAATTGGTAGTTCTTCTAAATGGGATACTGGGCATTTGAGAAAATATTCCAACCTTCATGGTCATTTACCTCATTTTACCATGAGCCTTCATTTTGGGAGTACCATGCCCATTTGATAAGCAGAAAAGTGCATGTCCTCACTCACCTGCGGTCACTGAGCTTGTAGATCCAGAGTTGCGTTCTGTGTGGTGGCTTGCTTCCTCATCACTATGTATGGTAGGGCCAGCTGAAACTAATGACAAAAAAGCAGCATTTAAAAATCACTTAATACATGAATAAAATCACCTCATTTTTTTAAAAAAGTCCTTTCAAACAGGTAATTGTCTCTTCATCATTTGGTAGATACAGCCAAGTCACTTTTGCCAAGCCCATTGTGGGAAGACAGTAAAACAAGAAACCAAGTTCATTTCCTCACATGCCCAAGTTTTATTCTTTAACATCTGTTGATTAAGATGGTTCTTACAAACAGACCAGTCTATAAAGTTTAAGTTTTTCAAATGGATGTTCATACTAGTTCTATGTAAAATCCAGATATGATATTTTAACAAAATACATAATATATCTCAGGAGATAGACAATTATTTTGTGAAAAAATGCTACATTTACACAAATTTTATCTGGCTTTCCTTCTTGCCTTATCAAACAGTGCAGAAAATTCTGGAAGGCACTCAGTTTGGGGTAAACCTTTTGAAGCCTGCTCCAAATTAGGACAATTCCTACTTGATAGCTAGTGTGGAGAACAGCTTGAGAGGCTGAAGCAGGCCAGTCTGGTACTGATTTTAGTAATTAAAACAGTATAGTCATGACTCATATTTGAGCCATTGGTGATTTTATTAAAATCAGTTTCTTAGATTTGGAGCTGAAATAGATTATATCTTTCTACCCAGTAGTTTTATTTTATTGCATTTTTTCATTTATGGGAGAGAAACAGAGAGGGGGGGCAAGAGAAGGAAAGAAAGAATAAAAGAAGAAAGAAAGAAGGAAAGAAAGAAAGAAAGAAAGAAAAAAGAAAGAAAGAACAAAGAAAAAAAAGGGTGTGCCAGTGCCTTTAACCACAGCAAGCAAACTTCAGATGCATGTGTCACCTTGTGCATCTGCTTTTACAGGGTACTTGGGAACCAAACGAAGTATGCTTGTCAGGCAAATACCTTAACTGCTGAACAATCTCTCCTGCCCCCCAGTAGTTTTAATATCAGACTTAGCTTGCTTAAAATGTCTTTTGTTCACAAGTTTAACATTGTGATTTTGGCTAACCATAAAAATAAGTGTAGGGCAAATAAAATTCTGCCATGAATTAGATTATAAATTCACTGAGAAAATTCCAAGAAATATGTTAGAAAAATGATGATGATTGATGTATTTAGTTTCAAAGCACTCAGTACTATTGACAAAATGCAAGAAGTACAAGGATAAGATGAAAATGAAGTTCTATGAATTTCACTCCTACATGAATGAAATACATGTTCGGAATGAGCTAGGATAGAATATAAACTATCAAGAAGTGGTACTCTGAATGGATGAGTGCCAATTTCTTAAAACTCATTGAAATCACTGCTTAGCTCCACCTCTGTAGCCCTCAGTTGGGGGGGAGGAATATCGTTCAGGTCCATAGGTTTTCAGAGGATCCTGTCACAGCCTGTGGTGGTTTGATTCAGGTGTCCCCCATAAACTTAGGTGTTCTGAATGCTAGTTTCCCAGCTGATGGATATTTGGGAATTAATGCCTCTGGAGGGAGTGTATTGTTGGGAATGGCTTATGGTTATTAAAGCCAGTTTCCCCATGCCAGTGTTTGGCACACCCTCCTGTTGCTGTGGTCCACCTTATGTTGGCCAGGGGGTGATGTCCACCCTCTGCTCATGCCATCGTTTTCCCCTGCCATTGTGAAGCTTCCCCTCGAGCCTGTAAGCCAAAATAAACCGCTTTTTCCCAGAAGATACGCTTGGTTGGGTGATTTCTACCAGCAATGTGAACCGGACAGCAACACAGCCCATACTTGGCACATTGATGAATGTGTGGAAAGTGATGGAAGAAGTTCTCTGCAGAGTGGGTAGAAAAATTACTGAATACAATAGAAACCACACTTCAGAAAACCAGGGGAGTACATGATGTGCACTTGTGAATTTAGTCTGGTCTTTAAGCTTCAAAGATATCAATCATATTCCATTCACACACATATAAATAGGTAAATCTTGAAGGCTAAGCATGCTTCCTTTTGTATTTGCTGGGTGTGACTTCTTACGGGTACTTGAACAAAGGAGTTACCTTCTGCCCTTCAGGCTGATGAGCCCCTGCTCTGACCCTGTCTTTATCATCAGGGAGTATTTAAAAGTAGCTCACCTCACTGGGTCAGTGGCATACTCAAAAGAGGTGTAATTATCAGCTAAATTGTCAGTAAGTTATTACAGAAAGAAACATGAAGTTTAATGGGCCATAATGGTCATCATTGATATACTGTGGAACCATAAATTTGCTTACTGAATATTATCCTAATTTATTCAATTGGCATGGAAATGTTTTCCCCCCTTTTAATTCTGACTTTACCTAGGTGACTACAGACTGGCAACATAAGACTTCTGCTGACAGAAGTCATATGTAAATCACAGCCAAAGTTATGTTTTAGTTTCATGTGCTAGGAAGAACATGGGAGTCTAATTCCATTGTCAGTTTCCAATATTAAACTTGGAGGCACTCCAAATTAGTGAATCGTCCCTGATTTTAAAAAATGTACATGTGTTATACCAACTATCAGGGGGTTGGAAGAATTTGCTTGTGATATGATGCACAGTAAGAAAATCTCTTCTTGAAAAGGATAGCTGCATTTTACATATTTCACATGAAGACTCCCAATGTCTAATGACGTATTTTAAATATAGTAAGTACTAGTATAACAATTTTGAAACCAGCTGGTGCCAGGATTCTTTGCCCTGCATTTTGCTAACCTGCTGTTCCAGCAGAACTTGTGAAGCTGGGACTCAGAAAAGCTGTGGTTCCTGTGCTTCCAGCTGGGATGGTGGTGGGTGTAGAAGCTCCAACAGACCCTGGGTAAACAGAAAAGGACCATCCCATGCACTGTTTACTTGGACTCTGTTTGCATGCAAAACCTGTTTCTCCATCACTACCATAGAAAACTGAATAATGAATCCAGTGGGTTTTTTTTTCACATTTCCATAAATGATTGTCCTCAAATTATTTCTCTAACATTTAGGTTTATTTCTTACTTCCTTTTTTTTTTAAAAAAGAAATCTTTCTGAAAGTTGAATTGGATCAAACAGATTTCCATATTTATCTCACTAGTTTCCTTAGGGTAGGCACAGATCTAATAAATGATTAATTTTGGACAAAAAACAAGACATTTTGATGGCATGCTCAACTCACGGGAGCTTCCTTCAGTTGTTGTAGGTTCGTGGCTGTGGGATGCAGTTGACTCCCCTGCAGATGTCCCAGTGGTTTCTTCAAGGTAAACAACACATCTATGTCATGACTTACGATTAATTCAACCTGATCTCCTAGCCTGTGCTTTAAAATAACTTTGATAATACCTGTACTCATAAAGTTAATCATAATAATCCTGCATAATCAATAGAAGCACAGAGACTTTTTGTACAGGCTATTTATTTGCTATTCAGACACTTGAAGTTTATTGTGCTCAAGCCAGTATGCACATTTGGAAATTAACTGTGAGGCATTGAGCAATTATACTTGGGGTCTAGAAGTCCAGATTTCACAATTCTGAAGAATCAATTTAAGCCATCAAATTGTGTCTGATGTTACCCCATAGCCAAGACTGCATACCTGGCTCCACTGTATTCGGGTATCCTCACAAATATAAATGAAAGAATTCAGAAACCACAAGGACCCACAAGTATATTTTGTATTTCTAAAAATTATAAACAGATTATGGAAAGCACACTAAATCCACCCATCCTATTGCTATGTGAAATGCTATCTGTTCATATATAAGGCTTGAATCCCAAGTCTCTCACTACTCCATTTCATTCTTCATCATGAGCCACACATAGAACATGGGGATGAATGCATACATGCAAGTTAAGTCCACAGCCACATGAAATTCACCATGTGACTTACCTGAATTGCTACTGGCAGAGGATGAAGGCCTTGCTGACGACAGAAGTCCTAGAGTGGTGGATCCTGGAGATACTCCTACAAACATAAGACATGAGGTGTGGTAGAATGGGTGTATTGATCCTGTTGTTACAGTGAGTAGTTTATATAGTTCACGAAAAGAAAATGTGATAGAAGAAAGGCAAATTTTCCTACTATTCATAACCTTGCATGTAATTCTGCTAGAATCTCATTTTATAGAACAACAATCAGTGGATGGTGATGAGAATGGGAGTTGCCTAGGCATCTCATGCAGCATGGTGTCTGCTACCTGAGCTTGAGGATCCAAGGGTGGCCTCCCTTGTGGTGCTGCCACCTACAGCTGTAGAGTCTGCTCCAGCAATCGATAGATGGTGACAGGAGTGGGAAGGTGGTGGGGGCTGAATTTCCAGCAGGGCCTGAACAATAGCAAGGAGCACCTCCTGGAGTGTCTGAATAGGCTCCATCTGCTTGGGGGACCTAACTCTTCAACCACTGCTTCTCTCAAAATGGCTGTAATCAATTTCTGTAGAGAGGTCCCTATAATTTTGTTTTATGTAACTTTCTTCAGAACCTATTTAATTTAATGCATTTTTTTCTTCGCAAAACCACCTCTACACCTTGAATTGGGTGAACTGAGTGTTCATGTAATCATATCAACTGCTGTTGTACAGAGCAAACAGGTTTTCATGACAGTCTCTCCATTGATCCAGTGAACAGCTACAGGGCACATCCTCCACTCACCCGAAGTGCTCTCGGGTGGTGTCAGCTCTTTGCTTGGGGTTCTTGTCGTTTCAGCAGATGGCCTAGTTGTCCCTTTAAAAAGAATAACTTTTGGAGAGGGTAGGATCAAGACTGACCTAAATCTCCTACATCTTCCTTCCCTCCCTCTCCCCCTCTTCCCTCTATCTCTCTCCTCTCTAACTCTTGTATATTAGTTATCTTTTTCCTCAATTTCTTAGTGGACACTGACCTGTAACCCCCACTTCCAGCTTGGGCCTACAATCCACAATGAGCTTTTGATCAGAGAAACCTACAAGGTTTCCCAAAACAATGACAGACTTCTGTCAGAGTAATTGATGACCCACCAAAGGCCAGTGGTAAGACCCTATTGCTGAAGACTCCATACGCAGCTGACACGTAAAATGGAATGACATGGCTGGAAGCCAGGACAGAGTCAGTTCCCAGACAGTCAGCGTGTCTAGTGCCAGAAGGCGCTACATAGGCGACTGGGGGAAGTGACCAAGATCTGTCCAAGCAACACATTGTTTAACCTAAGTAGCAACAATTAACCGGATGTGATACCCACACAAGTGCAATAGTGGTACACAGCCATGGTGAGGAATCAATTGCTCTTGATTTGGCTAACTGATCCACTCAGTGGTACTAGACCCTTAGCTGGAGCTGGGAAACAAGTCAGAACCATGCCCAAACACAAGCCCACTCTACAATATCAAGCTACCATCAATCACGGGGTATAAGAGGGCCTACACCTATCAAACTGTCTATCAAAAAAGTAAGTGTTATCTCAATTTTCTGGGTGCTAACTTACTCTCCGTTGGAGAATCTGCTTCTCTTTTCCAGATAGATGCAGATCCTAAGAAGAGAGCTGCCCCAACATACCTCAGAAGGGGCCCAACTGAAACTAAGGACAACTGGCGAAATAAGCAAGGGTGATGTTTTCCTGTGAACTGGATACCAGCACAAAGGGGAAGGAGATCAATGCAGAGAAAAATCAACTCCTACCAAATCAGAGAGCCAGAGCCTCAGAGGCCCCCAACACCTCAGCACTGAAGCAGACCAAAAATGAACCCAACATGGCTCAGGGAAATCTTGCGGAAGAGGGGGCGGAAAGAATGTCAGAGTTACATGTTGGGTCGTGATTTTCAGAGACATTTATCATACTAATAACTGGGGGCTAACTCCACAATGCACGACCCATTTTCAATAATAAGGAGGGCCTAATGGGAGGGGGTAGATCACAGATGAGCCTAAATAATGGTACCAAACTGCCTGTATTTACTGAAAAGAAAACTAATAAATTAAATTTAAAAAAAAAAAAGAATAACTTTCATGATTTTTATGACATAATACAGAGCATGTTTTCTGGTAACAAATACTTTATTTTTATGTGCTGCTCTATTTCTCCTTCAATATTTCCAAAAGTTGATCACAATTCTCATGATACTTAGTAATACCATGTTAATTGCATTATTCATGAAAATAAAATGTTTCAGGACTCTTCATAGTTCCCTCAGAGCATTCCTTGATCAAATTTCCATTATCTCACTGTGATACTCTGAGACCAGGCAGCGCTGTGCTGGACCTCACCACAGCCCTTACAGTAGAGGAGGCGCTGTCTCACCTGCTGCGTTTGTAGTTGCAGGGCCTGGTGCTTCCTGAGTACTCCCCAGGTTTACTCGTGAGCTTGTCCTCACAGACTCTCCCACTGTTCCTAACAAATGGAGTAGGTGGGTTTAGCAATTGGTAGTTCTTTAAATGGGATATTGGGCATTTGAGGAAATATTCCAACCTTCATGGTCATTTTCCTCATTTTACCATGAGCCTTCATTTTGGGAGTACCATGCCCATTTGATAAGCAGAAAGGTGCATGTCCTCACTCACCTGCGGTCACTGAGCTTCCAGATCCAGTGTTGCGTTCTGTATGGTGGCTTGCTTCCTCATCACTGTGTATGGTAGGGCCAGCTGAAACTACTGACAAAAAAGCAGCATATAAAAATCACTTAATACATGTATAAAATCACCTCAATTTAAACCAAAATCCTTTCAAACAGGTAATAGTCTCCTCATTAGACAGATATGGCCAAATCACTTTTGCCAAGACCATGTGGGGAGACAGTAAAACAAGAAACCAAATTTATTTCCTCATCTGCCCAAGTTTTATTCTTTTTTTCTTATTATGAAGTTTTATTCCTTAACTGCCTTTTATTCAGATGATTCTTACAAAGAGATCTGTGTATATAGTTTATGTTTATTCAAATGGATGTTCTTAATAATTCTATGTGAAATCCATATGTGATATTTTTAAACCGGCTACATAACACATGTCAAGAGATATACTATTGTTTTGTGAAAACACGCTGCATTTATACAAATTTTGCCTGGCTTTCCTTTTTGCCTTATCAGACAGTGTAGAAAATTCTGGAAGGCACTCAGTTTGGGGTAAACCTTTTGAAACCTACTCCAAATTAGGACACTCTGTACTTCATACCTAGTGTGGACAGGTGCTAGAGAGGCTGAAGCAAGCCAGTCTGGTACAGATTTTAATAATTAAAACTGTATAGTCATGGCTCATATTTGAACCATTTGTGATTTTGTTAAAATCACTTTCTTAGATTTGGTGCTCAAATAGAATATATATCTTTCCACCCAGTTGTTTTATTTTATTGTATTTGTTCATTTATGGGAGAGAGAGAGAAAGAGGGAGAAAGATAAAGAAAGAAAGGGTATGCCAGGGCCTCTAACCATTGCAAACAAACTCCAGATGTATGTGTCACATTGTGCATCTGTTTTTACACGGTACTGGGGAATCAAATCCAGGTCCTTAGGTTTCTCAGGCAAATGCCTTAACTGCTGAGCATTCTCTCCCACAGTAGTTTTAATATAAGAAGAAGCTTACTCAAATTGTCTTTCAGTCACAAGTTTGACATTGAGACTTTGGCTAACCAAAAAATAAGTGTAGGGCAAATAAAATCAGGCCATGAATTAGATTACAAATTCACTGAGAAAAATCCAAGGGATATGTTAGACAAATGATGATTATTGATGTGTTTATTTTCAAAGCACCCAGGATTATTGACAAAATATAAGAAGTACAAGGATAAAATGAAAATGAAGTTCTATGAATTTTACTACTACATGAATGAAATATATGTTGGGAATGAGCTGTGATAGAATGCAAACTATCAAGAAGTGGTACTCTTACTGGATGAGTGCCAATTACTTAAAACTCATGGAAATCACTGCTTATCTCCACCACTGTAGCCCTCAGGTGGGTGGAGGGGATAGTGTTCAGGTTCATAGCTTCTCAGAGGATCCTGTCACTCCCCATACTTGACACATTGCTGAGTGTATGTAAAGGGATGGAAGAAGCTCTCTACAGAATATCACTGTATACAAAGAAAACCACACATTGGAAAACCAGGAGAGTGCATGAGGTGGTTTGTGAATTTAGTCTGGTTTCTTTAAGCTTCAATAGTATCAATCATATTCCATTCACACACATATGTAAATAGTTAAATCTTGAAGGCTAAGCATGCTTCCTTTTGCTTTTGCTGGGTGTGACTTCTTACAGGTACTTAAACAAAGGAGTTACCTTCTGCCCTTCAGGATGATGAGCCCCTGCTCTGACCCTGTCTTTATCATCAGGGAGTATTTAAAAGTATCTCACCTCACTGGGTCAGTGGCATACTCAAAAGAGGTACAATTATCAGCTAAACTGTCAGTAATTTACTTTAGAAAGAAACATGAAGTTTAATGGGCCATAATGGTCATCATTGTTACACTGTAGAACCATAAATTTGCTTACTGAATATTTTTCTAATTTATTCAATTGGCATGGAAATGTTTTCCCCCCTTTTAATTCTGACTTTACCTAGGTGACTACAGACTGGCAACATAAGACTTCTGCTGACAGAAGTCATATGTAAATCACAGCCAAAGTTATGTTTTAGTTTCATGTGCTAGGAAGAACATGGGAGTCTAATTCCATTGTCAGTTTCCAATATTAAACTTGGAGGCACTCCAAATTAGTGAATCGTCCCTGATTTTAAAAAATGTACATGTGTTATACCAACTATCAGGGGGTTGGAAGAATTTGCTTGTGATATGATGCACAGTAAGAAAATCTCTTCTTGAAAAGGATAGCTGCATTTTACATATTTCACATGAAGACTACCAATGTCTAATGACATATTTGAAATATAGTAAGTACTAGTATAACAATTTTGAAACCATCTGGTGCCAGGATTTTTGCCCTGAATTTTGCTAACCTGCTGTTCCAGCAGGACTTGTGAAGCTGGGACTCAGGAAAGCTGTGGTTCCTGTGCTTCCAGTTGGGACGGTGGTGGGTGGTGAAGCTTCAGCAGACCCTGGGTAAACAGAAAAGGACCACCTCATGCACTGTTTACTTGGACTCTGTTTGCATGCAAGACCTGTTTCTCCATCACTACCACAGAAAACAGAACAATGAATCCAGTGGGTTTTTTTTCACCATTCCATAAATGATTGTCCTCAAATTATTTCTCCAACATTTTGGTTTATTTCTTGCATACATTTATTTTTATAAAGAAATTTTTCTGCAAGTTGAATTGGTTCAACTAGATTTCCATATTTATCTCACTAGTGTCCTTAGTGTAGGCACAGATCTAATGAATGATTGATTTTAGACAAAAACCATGACATTTCGATGGCATGCTCAACTCACGGGAGCTTCCTTCAGTTGTTGTAGGTTCGCGGCTGTGGGATGCAGTTGACTCCCCTGCAGATGTCCCAGTGGTTTCTTCAAGGTAAACAACACATCTATGTCATGACATATGATTAATTCAACCTGATCTCCTAGGCTGTGCTTTAAAATAACTTTGATAATACCTGTACTCATAAAATTAATCATAATAATCTTGCATAATCAACAGAAGGACAGGGACTTTTGTACAGGTTATTTTTGAATAAGGTTTTTTTTCTATTTCTATTTTTTCATATTTACTTGCTATTCAGACACTTGAAGTTCATTGTGCTCAAGCCAGTATACATACTTGGAAGCAACTGTTAGGCTTTGATCAATTATACTTAGGGTCTAGAAGTCCAGATTTCACAATTCTGAATAGAGTAATCAATTTATGCCATCAAAATTGTGTCTGATGTTACCCCATCGTCAAGACTGCATACCTGGCTCCACTGTATTCGGGTATCCTCACAAATGTAAATGAAAGACTTCAGAAACCACTAGGACCCACAAGTATATTTGGGGTTTCTAAAAATTGTCCACAGATTATGGAAAGCACACCAAATCCAGCATTCCTGTTGCTATGTGAAATGCTGTCTGTTCATATACAAGGCTTGAATCCCAAGTCTCTCACTACTCCATTTCATTCTTCATCATGAGCCACACATAGAACATGGGGATGAATGCACACATGCAAGTTAAGCCCATAGTCACATGCAATTCTACATGTAACTTACCTGACTTGCTACTGGCAGAGGATGAAGGCCTCGCTGATGACAGAAGTCCTAGAGTGGTGGATCCTGGAGATACTCCTACAAACATAAGACATGAGGTGTGGTGGAATGGGTGTATTGATCCTGTTGTTACAGTGAGTAGTTTATATAGTTCAAGAAAAGAAAATGTGATAGAAGAAAGGCAAGTTCTTCCTACTATTCATAACCTTGCATGTAATTCTGCTAGAATCTCATTTTATAGAACAACAATCAGTGGATGGTGATAAGAATGGGAGTTGCCTAGGCATCTCATGCGGCATGCTACCTGAACTTGAGGATCCAAGGGTGGCCTCCCTTGTGGTGCTGCCACCTACAGCTGTAGAGTCTGCTCCAGATGTTGTGCCAGGTGTGCCTGGGGTGGATGGGAAAAGAATCACTACCTTTACAAAACACAAAGGCAGTTAATGTATAGAGACAATGTTAGAAATGCTTGTTTTCTTGTTTTTGGTCTTTATACATGGATGCAGCCACCTCATAAGACTTCATGTAAACATGGCTCCATCCTCACCACACTTTGCCTGCATCTGCAGTTTCTGTTCAAGGCAAAAGGTTTAATCATACAGCCCTTACTCTTTCCCAATGTTATCTAGGCATGCTTTATTAACAAAATAAAGGTATTTAAATGGTTCAGCCTTTAATGACATTGTCTTTTCTTACTACAAAAGTATTATGAACCATGTGGAAGCTTTCCCTACTTTATTTCTGTCTTGCTTATTCCCTTTCATCTATATAATTATTAACTGATATCTTTCCCAAATGAAGTTGAGTAAGAATATGTAAATCTGCATAGTATTTTCTTTATTTCAAAGAATATCTGACTGGATATTAGACAAATAATATTTTGTATTATTATCCAATCTTGAACAGAACACTCTGCACCACCAAAATACAAAGGTCAGGTTCCTGAGGAGACAGTTTATAGCTAAACCTCTTGCACTACTGTGCCCGTACTCCCTAGGTTCCTGTTTCTCCCTATGTGTGCTCACCAGCAACTCCCATGGTAGCTGCATCTGCCTTTCCACTTATGCCTAAGGGAAGAAGAATGGTGACAAATATGTACATATGTCTGTAAAGAACACTATTCTCTCAGGTCATTGTACACTTTTGTTCAGATCACTAGTTTCTACAGTGTTTTTTCCTAATCGTCTTTCCTTTTACTCATTGCTCAAGCTTGTTCCACATGCACACTATGGTGTAAGGGGCCTTGTCTTTATTATTAGAATTACACTGAGAAGCCATTTTCACCAATGGGAGCACCCATTCTTCAGAGTTTCTGTTATTCCCTAACTGCTCCTGAGGTCATTCCTACAGTTCCTCTTATCCAACCTGACAGACAAGAGCACAGGCTTCAATGCATGCTAATTCTTCAGAAAGGGGCCTGCATAATTCAACCCAAAATTTCCTTGCCTCTTATATTCCCACTATGAATAACAGCCTACTTCTATTCATGGCTTAATTCATTAATTGCAGCAACAGTACGTTCTGATTTACCTGGGCTTGTAGGTCCAGTTATCAGTTCCCCAGGTGTGCTGACTTCTTCACCAATGAGTGTGGGTACAGTGGGACCTACAGTTCCTACTGATCGATCAGATGTAATTTAGTGATTTTCTAAGTCTCCCAACTGATAAAAGGACCCAATAGCCAGCCTCAAGCAATGTACACAAGATAGGACACCCTAACCTATACTCACCCACATGTGCCAAATACTAGCATTTTAAGAAACAGGTTTTTCTTGGGAACTAAATTACCAATATGTGTTGCATCTACTTTAAATGAGGCTGAATGGGCTTGTAGAATGCCTGTGATCATAGAACAATGAAATGTTGTAGGATCAGAGCCAAATTACAATGGGCTAACTTTAGCCCCTTAATAGCCATTCATTGCCCACTGTGTCTGACCTAAAATCCTTATGAGTCTCAAATGATCAGGATTAACTCTTATCCCCTTTGTGGTGAGAGCTATGTTTTATGTTCAACATTCTGGTTTTATTTTGTAAAAATATCATAAGTGTAAACCTAAAATGTGGTTTATTAAAAGAAAATTAAACAAAACAAAGACTGTGCTAACAGATGTTAACTCATTTTACCAAGTAGTTTTACCCCCCCCACCCCAACATATTATTCACAGATTCAGGTCTTAGCACATAACAGATAATAAATACTGTGTCATGGTCCCTAAGTGTAGACCAAACTTTAAGTAGCCCCACTCATAGCTACTGACATAGTACTTTATAAGTAAATGGCAAGCAGATAGAGTTGTTATGATATGCACACAAACTCTGAGTTAGAAGTTAGGAAATAAAGCCTGAGGAGATAGTGTGGTGATAGTGTTTACTACACAAGCATGAAAAGCTGAGCTAGGATTCCAACAACCCCCATGCAAAGGAGTGTGTGGGGGGAACTCACCTACAATGGCAAAACTGAGAAGGCAGACAGGCAGAACAATATGATTTGCTGAATAGCTAGTTTAGTGAATCAGAGAGCATTAAACTCAGGTCTTAAAAAATAAGGTGGAAAGAGACTATCGATAATAGCTGACTCTTAAGAAATAGCATCCACACACATGCCTACACATGCAACATGTACCTGTGCATACACATGTACCCATACATGTGGCAAAAATAAAGGGATGGAGCAGAGATTAAAGAAAAAAGCTTCAGTCATTATCTTACAGTTACAATTTATTTAAGAATCTCATTGGAAGTAACTAATTCCTTGATTTGCCTTCCTGCATATATATTTTATTTTTATCCAAATATTTTGTTATATAAAAATATGAATTATTACTAAAAGTAAGTAATACATTTAAATTAAGAATATAGATATGAAGCAATAAGAAAGTGAAAGCAGGCAGTCAGTTAGCTAAACATTATATAAGGAGCAGTCCCATGCATACGTAAAGCAGGTTTGAAGATGCATGGAATTCTATTTTCTAAAATAATAATCTGAACATTGGATTGTGAAGTACCACTGAAGAGTATGAACACCTGAGTCTAAGCAGTGCATCTCATTGAATGGGATGTCAATACTGTGGGGAAAGAACTAAATTTGAAAGAATAATTCACAATACTCATCTATTCAATAACCAAGAATGATGATTCCAACATAAAGACCACTGGGCTTCACTCCAACTGATCCCAATACTAGATTGGTGAGCCCAGATACATGTCTTTCTAACAATGTCCCAGGAGATGTGGCTGCTGTCACTCTGGGAACCACATTTTGTAAACCAGCATATCACTGGAAAGGGAAGTAGAGGGAACATTGCAAAGGTTGGCTAGAACATGTTGAACACTGAACCAAAGTCAGAAAAGATGGGAAATAATGGAGAAGAATCTACAGAGGCAGTTGATATTATCTCCTGATTTTCTGAGTGGTTCAGGGCAACACTGACCTGTTTCTTTCCATTTAAAACTCAGTATGTTTTAAAATTGTCATCAATATTTTATTCATAAATCTACAAGTAACATATTCTAACATTGTTCTATTTTAATCATTTTTTGCTCTCATCTCCTCTGAAGGCTGTATCATTCGTGTTTCCACTGTCCACTGTTGTGGTTATAACATCAGACTCTGGAGTTGTCTCTGAGAAGGGAAAAATGAGTATCTGAATAAAACCTTTATGAGAACTTCCCTGTCTCAAAAAGCTACAAGCATGAATAATAGCATGACACATTAAACCAACTTGAGAAAGACTGAACAAGTCATATTTTAAAGCATTAAAGGGATTATCAGAAAGTCAGATATTGTATGTTGGAAAATATCTGCTTATAATTCCTTCAAACATGATGCTCAGTGGGACCAGGACATTGCTGTAAAGTGACTTTACCTGCTGTGCGCCCAGGACTGGTGAGGCTGGGATTCTGGATGACTGTGGTGCCTTCGCTTCCAGCTGCAGGGGTAGTAGGTGCTAAAGTTCTGACAGAGGCTGAAAAAATATCAGAGGAACTTCTCACTGAAGGCTACTTGGACTTTATATGGGTAACTTAACTGTACTATCAAGACTTCTATAGAAAATACAACAAATAAGCTCAGAAAACTTCTGCTCAGAGTTCCCTAAATGTTTACTCTGAAGTTATATTCTCAGATATGTTGGTTCCTACACCATGAAGTGTGTCAACATGATCTTCATACATCAACTTGCCTAATCTGTTTTCAACAAGACATGTCCAAAGGCAAGACTTTCCACCTTCCCACAATCTCCTCACCTGAATGATCTTCAGCTGGTGTCAGATCATTGCTTGGGGCTCTGGAGGTTTCACTAGCTGATGGTGCCTTGGTTCCTGTCAACATGAACATGAACAGATGTCAGGATCATTGACAAGGCACAGCAGGTCATGCTGATCTCTGCTTTCAATGCCATTCACGTGTTCATCACATGTCTCCATTTCCCACTCAGCCTTTCAAAAGTGGTTCACTGGATGTGATGCTGGTGGTAGAGTTACTGTGTATGCTTATTTACTCATTGAATGTGGAAAGCCTGCTAAACATTTACCTGTTTAGCTTTCCAGTATTGGAGCTTAGTGCTTCTGACACAAGATTGCACATATGGGACCTTTTAGAAAATACAGTGACAGAGGCCCAAGTTCCAAAATGTCTGCAAAAATCTCTGTAGTAGATTAGACTGTGGATGTGACATTGCCAATTATATCCCCAATCTCAAACCTGGAGTTCTAAGGAGTTCTCAAGACATTATGTCCATAGGACACTATGAGCAAGCCTACAGAAACACGAGCTACCCCTGACCTGTTGGTCATGCACATACATAACCCCAATCCATGGTATATGGAGACAAGGGAAATGTTAGGTTTGTTAACTACATATGGATGCCCCTGGTTGAGAAAGAGACACTCTCTCAGGAAAATACACAGATGAGGCATACAGGGCACCGGAAGCTCATTTCTTACCACCCCATGCACATTATTCAGGAATATCCACTCATTCACACATGAAAACACCAAATATTATCTACATACCATACATACTCTACACTCAAACACAAGTGAAAGAGCAATCACAGAAACTGTTCAAAAAGACACATGAGGGCTGGAGAGATGGCTTAGCGGTTAAGCGCTTGCCTGTGAAGCCTAAGGACCCCGGTTCGAGGCTCGGTTCCCCAGGTCCCACGTTAGCCAGATGCACAAGGGGGCGCACATGTCTGGAGTTCGTTTGCAGAGGCTGGAAGCCCTGGCGCGCCCATTCTCTCTCTCTCCCTCTACCTGTCTTTCTCTCTGTGTCTGTCGCTCTCAAATAAATAGATTAAAAAAAATTAAAAAAAAAAAAGACACATGAATGTACTAGTCTCCATTCTGCCTAAAATACCATTCCCAGTTTGTGCCACTTAATTACTTATTTGCTTGATATTTTGTGTCTATGTCATCTGTGAACATAATTTCTAACTTTTGCAAAGTAGAGTAGAAAGAAATACAGCTTTTCCTGTACTTTTCATCCTTCACACAGCACCCCACATTGTGTAAATATTTTCTATCTCTTCTTAGTTTTGTGGACACTTGACATTACACAAAAGCTGTGAGAAGATTCCCCAAGAAAGCTTATCTCTAACTATGTCTTGATAAGCAAGCTCACACGTAGATGTACCACATGTCCCTCTGGCCTTGTCTCTTAGTACCTGTTCTTCCTGATGATGTGTGCTTACCAGCAACTGTGGTAACGGCATCAGCTCCTTGTGTTCCTATGAGTAGAATGATGCTACTGAAGATAATGATCTTACAGAACCCTTTAGAGTTTCTTCAGCACATTCCTTCATACACAGTTCTCTTTGGTCTACTTTCCTTCACCTCACTATGACACTTTGAAATGTGGGCAGGTCCCCATTTCAGATCCCTGAAAGTAGAGGAGCCTCTGTCTCACCTGCTGAACTTGTAGCTCCAGTGTCGGGTGCTGCTGGAGTGCTCCCCAGGCCTGTTCCTGAGCTTGTCCCAGCAGACTCTCTTATTGTACCTAAAAAACACAGAAGTGGGTTGGAGAGATGGCTTAGCAGTTAAGCACTTGCCTGTGAAGCCTGAGAACCCCGGTTCGAGGCTCAATTCCCCAGGACCCACGTTAGCCAAATGCACAAGGGGGCGCACGCGTCTGGAGTTCGTTTGCAGTGGCTGGAGGCCCTGGCGCGCCCATTCTCTCTCTCTCTCTGTCTATTTGCCTCTCTCTCTCTGTGACTCTCAAATAAATAAATAAAAATAAAACAAAAAAAAATTTAAAAAAACACAGAAGTGTTGGTTCAGCAAGTGCTAGTTCTTTGGAAGGTAACATTGGGCAATTGGGGAAATATATCTTCTTCTTTGCTTTCATTATTGTCTCAATTGTCCATATGTTGTGCATGTCATTCCATTTGATAGGCAGGAAAGTTACATGTCCTTACTCACCCAAGGGTCCTGGGCTTGTTCCTACAGTGCTGTGTTTTGTTTGATGGCTGGCTTCCTCACTAGTTGGTGTATGTGTACGCATGCTGGCTCTTCCTCCTGAACCCCACCCCCCAAAAAAGCATTTAAAAATCACCCTAGATATAAATAAAGTCACCTAACAGTACAACAATCCTTGGGAGCAGGCAATAATCTTCCCATTTGCCAGATATGGCTGAGTGATTTTCCCAAGTTCTGTGTAAGCAAAGAACAGTAAACCAAACTCTAGACCTCCCCTCTCAAAACCTTCATTTTTTTAATCTGCATTTCCCATATGATCCTGGGATACATACCACTCTATGGAGTTTCCAACTATAATAGTTGCATGCTCTGAAAATTCCCATTAAAATTTAGATACATATTTTAGAACAAACCTCATTACACAACTTTTTGTCAGGAGATACACTATAATTTTGGGAAAATGCTACATTTTCCAACGTTTTTCATGGCTTCACTTCTTTCATCTTTACAGAGAGTAACCAAGAGTTCTGTAAGCAATTGAAGTAGATAAACTTGGGATAACCTGCTTCAACAATTATATAATAATAATTGTATATTAACTATTTCAAATGAAAACTACTTAAGTCCGAGGCTGTGTTTGGAATTTACTATTTATGTCCATTCTGAAACCAGTAACCCAGCTGGGTCCAGGATTCTTTGCTTTGCATACTTTACCTGCTGTGCTGGCAGGACTGGTGAAACTAAGGCTCATTATAGCTCTGGTCCCTGCAGTTCCAGCTGGGGAGGTGATGGGGGCCAATGTTCCAGCAGAGGCTGAGAAAACAGCAAAGGATTATTTTATGAATTGTCTACAGGCACTCGGTTAACATGAAATGCCTAATCTACAATTATTCTAGTACTGAGAAGACAATAAATAAATCCAATAGCTTTCCACACAGAATTCCCTAAACCTTTCCCAACTATATTACTTTCTTAAATATTTGGGGTTATTTCTTGTATATATTTAAGAATTCATTCACTTCTTCAATTTGAGTTTTGTCAACTAGATCTTCATAGCTATCTCACTATTTTGTCTTGTGGAGGCAGACTTCTAATGGATGGCTACTTTTTAATACTTAGAGATCATGGTTTACTCACAAGGGCTTCCTTTAGTTTGTGTGGGTTCATGATGAAGGTTTCCAGTTGGTTCTCCTGCAGATGGGCCAGTGGTTCCTTCAAACAAATAACAAATCTATATCATGATCTATGATTAAATCAAACAGATCTTGTAGATCCCTGGTTTTAAAAATATTTTTTATTTGTGTGCATGTCTATATTTCCTGTACATATAAAAATTAGTCATAACAACCTTGCATAATTGATAGAAGCCCAGAGTGCTTTTGTTTTGCATGTTATTAGTGAACAAAGTTGTTTAGCCCATTTTTTTTGCTTTCTAGACAATTTAACCTGACAATGCTCAAGCCAGGGTGCACATGTGGATACTCTGTGTGGCTTTGAGAAATGTTTATGTGTGGTGTCCAGGATGCAGATTTCATAGCTCTGAGAAGGGTTCTTCAAATGTCAAATGTCATCAAATGTCTCTCTTACTGGGAGTGGTAGCACACACCTTTAATCCCAGAACTAGAGAGGCAGAGGTAGGATGAGTTTAAGGCCACCTTGAGACTACATAGTGAATTTCAGGTCAACCTGGGCTAGAGCAAAACCTTACCTAGAAAGAAGCAGGAGAATTTCATACCTGGCTCTACTTCACTCTTTCATACTCAGAAACTTCAGGGAAGGAGGACAGAAATTTTTCATACCCACAAGCATGTGCAGGATTTCTAGGAACCATTCACAGATTCTTGAAGTTGCAGCTAATCTAGTCTTCCAGTTTCTGCCTGCAGTAATGTCTGTCAAGAGCTAGGCTTTCTATCTCTAGTGTCATGCAATGTTCCTTTCCATTCTTCACGATGTTCTAGATATTGAGCATGAGGACAAATCCATACATGCCAGTTCATGGCTGTAGCACCATGGACTTCTCTATTTTGCTTACCTGATTTGCTACTGGCAGAGGTTGCTGGTCTAATTGAGGGCACAGGGTTTATAGTGGTGGAGCCTGGAGACTCCCCTAAAAACAGAAGGTATGGGGTGTAGAGGAATGTAAGAAAGTAATATAGTTGGGAAAGGTTTAGGGAATTCTGTGTGGAAAGCTATTGGATTTATTTATTGTCTTCTCAGTACTAGAATAATTGTAGATTAGGCATTTCATGTTAACCGAGTGCCTGTAGACAATTCATAAAATAATTGTTAAAATGAATGTTTCATAGAGTTTTAATTTTTTTTAAAAGAAAACCTTAAAGAAGAAAGGCAAGTTCTCCCTACTTTCTTTAACACTGTATTCTTTCCCAGTAAGAGACTTATCTTTTAGCCCAACAATTGCTACACAATAGCATGAATGGACACTCCCGAGTCATCTCATCAAGCCTGGAGTGGCCTACCTGAATCTGAGGCTCCAGCGCTGGTCTCCCTGGGTGTGCTGCCACCTACAGCTTCAGAGGCGGCAGCAGATATTGTGACAGATGTGCCTAGGTGAGTGGAAGAAGAAATGCCAGATAAGCAAATAACAAAGTGACTTTAGGGATGCTTGTTTCTCTACCTTACAAACGGATGCAACTACCCCATATACTACATGTGAACGCAGCTCTATCCTCCCCATACTCCACCTGTGTCTGCAGGTCCTCCTCAAGGTAAACTAAATAAATCATAATACCTTGTTCCTGTACTGATTTCACAAGGTGTGCCTTAGTAATAAAACACAGTTATCTATGTACTTCAGTCTTGTGTGGTGTCATCTTTTCTTACTAGAGTAGTATTGTGATCCATGTGGGCCTTTCTCCACTTTCTGTCCTGCTGATTCTGTCATCTACATCTGTATAAATATTAATTCTACTCTTGCAAACTGAAATTGAATGAAAACATATATAGTAACATACTATTCTCTTTAATGCACAGAACATCTGACCTGGTACTAGTTGTATAAAAATGTGTTGTGGTATTGTTTGGTCTTCTGTACAATTGACACCGCCATAATATACTGGTCCTGTTCTCTAGGAGATCCTGTCTATGACTGAATCTCACACACTACACTAGTCTCTCTGCTGCCTGGATGTCCCTCTGTCTGTCCTCCCTGGGTACCTGTTCTTCCTGAAGTGTGCTTACCAGTACCTCCTGTGGTGCCTGTTTCTGATCTTCTGCTTGTTCCTACTAGGAAGAAAAATGGGGCTCAATATATACATGGCTATGAAGAAAAATACCCTTTCAGGGCATATATAATTTATTTATTTGCTTTATTTCTTCAACATTCTATTAGATCATAATTCCCCTAATATCCTTGCCTAAGTTTATGCTGCCCACACAACATATCCAGAATCTATGTCTTCCTTATGAGTTTTCAGGGTGTGTGGCCCATGTGCCTAAAGCTCACTGTGGGTCTCCTGAGTACACTTGAAGTTATTTCCATGACCTCTCCCATTCAATTTGACAAATCATAGAAGTGAATTCAATACATGCTAATTCATCTGCAGGAGGCAGTGAAAGTCAAGTTCTGTGATTTTAATTAGAAATGCCTCGACCTCCAGGGTCATGCATGTTACATCTCTCCAATTGGTGAGTGAAGGCAAAAGTCAACCTATTAAAGGCTGTGGCTTGGGAAAATGATTTTTTTTTTTTCAGGGGAAAAGGACATTATGAGTAAATGCTGAAGAGGTTCCCTGATTGCCCACAATCAGCAAATGGAGGATGGTACAACTATGGTCCAAATCTAGACTTCATTCCCACATGATAGCAGAACATGTCAGCAACATCCAAAAGGCACTGGTTTTATATGCATGAAAAATGCAAGCTTGAGGTGGTCATGAAGTGTTTCACAGTGGTTACAAAGAGCTGCTAAGGATATGCAAGATGAGATATGGTCAGATTCACTACAATTAATCTATAGGGGCAGTTGTGTGAAGTGGCAAAGCTGAAGTCTAGTTACAATGAACATACCATGACCATAGGACTCCTGCCAAGGATCAGTAATAGAACCAGAATGAGAACAGCAGGGGCCAAACTATCCTTGATTTGTTTTGTGTACATGTGCATTAACAGAACCTGTGTTTTCTAAGTGATCTTTCTGGTAGAAAATCCTATTTACAGTCTTATGCCTATGTGTACTTAAGATTACAACCAGATATTTCTTGGGAAGGGATATGCATACAAGATCAAATGTTATATGATCCAAACCTGTCAATCAAACAATAAGACCACTTACACTATACCCCTAGCAAATGATATATCCTCCTCTAAATGTCCTATAAAAGGAAGACCCAGTCACTTCCTAGGGTCCTTCATTACTCTCCACACAGGTGGCCTACTGCTCCTTTGTCACTGTACTAAAAACTACTCAAAAACTATTCAAAATTGTGCTCTCAATAAGAGACTTTGTGTGTAGGCACTTGTGGGTAGCTTTCTTCAGTTCTTTGAATAAGTCATCAAGACCAGGAAACACCCAGAGACCACCTATATTATCTTCACATCTTCCAATGGTATTTGATCAGGCATTTGTTTATAGCAGTAAGAAAGTATATAAACAGTAAAACAAACTTTTAGTTGCCTTCTACATTTCAATTGCAAGCATAGCATACTGTGTTCAAACTTGTATACATTTATCACACCCAAAAGCATCTGACTCTCCAACATTTCCTGGGCTTGTAGGGCCAGTCTTCAGTTCCCCAGGTGTGGTGACTTCCTTGTCACTGGGTGTGGGTGCAAGGGGACTTCCTGTTCCTACTGATTGTTCAGATGTAATTTAATGACTTGCTCTAGGTCACTCAAGTGGTAAACAGACCTAAGTTTTTCTAAATGGAGTCTGTAAAGGTGCTATGCTCATGAGTAGAAAAAGTGAAGTCTTTAAGAGTAAAATCACTTAAAGTAAAACCTTGCTTAATACAAGTTTGTTAAAACAAGGGAACGAGTTCACTGTATCAAGATGCTTCGTTTCCAATATCTAGTCCTCTGATTCACCTCTTAACACATCATAGATAAATAAGAAACATGGCTTCCTGGCCACCAACTATGGAGGAGAGTAGTCCCCACTCATAACCAGCAACATAGAGCTTAATAACCAAATGATAAGGTAACCATGTGGTTATCAGGAACCAAGAAAATCTGAGTCAGAAGTAAGGAAATAGGGCCTATTGAGAGAAATTTCTCAGTAAAGTACTTAAGAAACAAGTGTGAAAAGCTGAATTCAAATACCCAGCACCATGTAAAATCTGTGTGTTGGGGGGGGGGGGGGCGGAGGTAATGACACTACTCTGTAATGCCAAAACTGGGGAAGTAGACACAAGGATTACCGGGCGTGGTGGCACATGCCTTTAATCCAGCACTTGGGTGGTAGAGTTAGGAGAATTGCCGTGAGTTCGAGGCCACCCTGAGACTCCATAATGAATTCCAGGTCAGCCTGGGCTAGAGTGAGACCCTACCTCGAAAAACCATAAAAAAAAAGGACACAAGGATGCCTAGAGCATTCAGACTAGCTAGTCTAGCTGTGTCAGTGAGATCTATGTTCATTAAGAGTCCTTGACTCATAAAAAAAATTAAGTATTTCTACTGAAACTAAGGAAGGTACATGAAATAAATTTATAGCCACCAAACAGAAGCCCACTGATGAGAATAGGCATCCATATGTGTACTTGAACCTATACACATGTACATCAATATCCATAAAAATCTGAGTAAAAAGAGAAGTCCAGGAATTTCAGTTCAGTATTCTTCATGAAGTTACAATCAGTTTAAGAATCTCTTTGATTTAATTAACCTCTTGAATTGGAATGCTGTGTATACATTTGATTTTTCATTCAACTATATCATCCTTCCTATAATGTGGTTCTTGGTCAACTGTCCTTCATCTCATTGTGACCTTCTGAATCCTCACAGTGTTGTCTGGTCCCCACCACAGTCCCTAAAGTAGAGGAGGCTCTGACTTGCCTGCTGGGTTTGTAGCTCCTGTGCCTGGTGTTTCCAGAGTGCTCCCCAGGGCTGCTCCTGGGCTTGTTCCCACAGACTCTCCCACTGTACCTCACAAATGCAATAGCATAGTTTCAGAAAGTGCTAGGTCTTATGAAGGGGACATTGGGCATTTGAGCAAATACAATCTTCCTCTTTACTTTCCTCATTTCTTCAACTACCTCATTGTCATGAGAGCCATGCCCACTTGATAGGCGGGAAGTCCACGCCCTCACTCACCTGAGATTACTGGGCTTGTAGTTCCAGTGCTGTGTTCAGTGTAAAGGCTGGCATCCTCCCCACTAGGCATGAGTGTGCCAGGGCTAGATGTTTTATCTGACACAAAAGAAGCATTTGGGGGCTGGAGAGATGGCTCAGTGGTTAAGCGCTTGCCTGTGAAGCCTAAGGACCCCGGTTCGAGGCTCGGTTCCCCAGGTCCCACGTTAGCCAGATGCACAAGGGGGCGCACGCATCTGGAGTTCGTTTGCAGAGGCTGGAAGCCCTGGCGCGCCCATTCTCTCTCTCTCCCTCTATCTGTCTTTCTCTCTGTGTCTGTCGCTCTCAAATAAATAAATTAAAAATTAAAAAAAAGAAGCATTTGAAAATCTCTAGATACTAATAAACTATCCTAAACTTGCAACAATCCTTTGAAGTAGGTTATTGTCTCCCCATTTGCACTAATGGCTAAGTGACTTTCCCCCAGTTTCACCTTGAGGAAACAATAAAGCAAGTAGCCCTCCACTCCTCAAGCCTTTATTTTTATCTTGCATTTCTCAGCTGAATCTTGGAAATACTCTATTTTGTTTGTCATCTATGATGAATGGATGATCTGAAAAGTGCCATGAAAAAATTTAGATATCTTTTCAAAGGAGGCTCACTGCACAATAGCCATTGGTTAGTAGTTACAATAATATTATGTGAAAATTTTACACAGCATTTTGTACTGTTTAACTAGATGCCATCACATACACCATGTTCAGGTATCTACAAGGACCTCCCTCGTGGGTAAACCATGGGTAACTTGCTCCAAATCAGCGCACGACTAGTGTGGACAGCAGGTAGACAGGCCCAAACATACATGTCAGCCTGGTGAAGATTTAGTGACCAAACACAATTGATCTTGACTCAAAACCATCAATGTTTGCAGTGTAATTGATATCAACCAGTTCCTTAGAATTTTTGATCTTATAGATTATATTAAAACTACTCTGTTGAAAGACAAAGAATAGTTACTCAAAAGAAATTTCTATGATTTTATGTCAATACTTAATCTAAAATCCAAAATAAGTATATGACAATTAAAATAAGGCCATAGGTTATACAATTAATTCATAAGTAGAAGTCCTGTGCATACATTAGAAAACTGACTGTTATTGAAATATTTACCTTCAAGGATCTCAGGAGTATTGGAAACTGCAATAAGTGACGTGAAAAGATTAAGACTGAGTTTTGTGATATTAATTCTGGCAAGAAATTGACTGGAATACATTCTGGGATGGAATATAAAATTTTAGATGTGGTACTCTGAATGGGTGAGTACAATTTTCTTAAAATCTGTATAAATCACTGTTTAGGTCCACCTCTGCAGGTTAAGGGAAAAGTGTTCAGTTACACAAATTCTCATAGGATCCTGTTGTGGCACACCCAGGAAATATACTTTATATGCCACATTGTCTGTAGAAGGGGAGTGAGGAGTGCTCTTCAGAGAATGAGTAAAAATGTGTCGACTGCATGACTATACACATAAAAACCACACATCAGAGGCCCATGAGAACATTGTCTGATTTTTTTATGTTTCAATAATATCCATATGTCTACAGAGGTTCATACACACACAAACGCATACATATACATGCATACATACATTACACATACATTTAAAGTTTTCAAGTTAAGAATTTTTGCTTTTGTTGGCTGTGGCTTTTTACAGATCTCACAACAGAGCATCTACTAACAGCTTATGAGTCTGAGGAGTCCCTACTCTGATCATATTCATCTTTGCTATTTTATTGAACTATTCAAATTGCTTATTGACTATATTATTTTATATATTATTTTATTTTATTATATATAATATATATAATTTATATTATTATTGAATATTTATCAAATTGATCCAATTTGTGTCAAAGTATTAAATGTGTCCTGTTATCTCTGACTCTTAGAATAAAGTTACAGATGAGTTAAGACACACATTTGCTGACAGAAGTCACATGTGAATCACAGCAAAAACGTCATGTCTAGTTTCACCTGATAAGAAAAAGGTGAGATCTTTAATTCCATAGTCAGTTTCAAGTATTAACCTTGGAAGCCTTCCAAATAAATGAATAGACCTAAGTTATATACGTGTGTGTGTGTGTGTGTGTGTGTGTGTGTGTGTGTGTGTATTCTACCAAATCTTAGGGGGTGGTAGGGAAGACATGCTTGTGACATGATACAGATTAGGAAAGCAACTTCTTTGGCTAGAGGGATTGCTTAGTGGTTAAGGCGCTTGCCTAAAAAGCCAAAGGACCCAGGTTTGATTCCTCTGGGCCCATGTTAGCCAGATGCACAAGGGGGTGCATGCATCTGGAGTTCATTTGCAGTGGCTGGAGGCCCTAGCACTCCCATTTTCTCTCTCTCTCTCTCTTTTGCTCTCCCTCTTTCTCTGTCAAATAAATAAATAAAAATAAAATAAAGCAACTTCTTAAAAATATAGCATGGCATTTTAATTATTTATAATACCAACATTCTAAGGCTGATGTTTTATTTGAAATATACTATTTGAGTTGTGTTTCTGTAACCAGGAGGCTTCTGGGTTTAGGATTTTTGGCTGCATGTACTTTACCTTCTGGGATCTCAGGACTGGTGAAGTTGGGGCTCTGGATAGCTCGGGTTCCTGAACTTCCAGCTGAGGAGGCGGTGGGGGCTGAGGCTCTAGCAGAGTCTGGGAAAATCACAAGGAGGATCTCATGGAGTGTCTACACGTACTCTCACAGCACTAGAGATGTACACTTCAATCGTTCCTACTGGGGAAAGTGTTTACCCCTCATTTCTTTGCTACCCAGAGAAGTGAACTTGACAGTGCTAAGCCAGGGTACACATAAAGGTACCCTGTGTGGTTTGACAGTCCTTATGCCAGGTATCCAGAAGTCCAGGTAGCAGGATCATTGTGAGTTTGAGGCCACCCTAAGACTACATAGTGAATTTCAGGTCAGTCTTGGCTATAGCAAGACCCTACCTAAAAAAAGGAGGGCTGGAGAGATGGATTAGCAGTTAAGCACTTGCTTGTGAAGCCTAAGGATCCCAGTTCAAGGCTCCATTCCCCAGGACCCATGTTATCCAGATTCACAAGGGGGCACATACATCTGGAGTTTGTTTGCAGTGGCTGGAGGATCTGGCACACCCATTCTCTGTCTCTCTCTCTCTCCTTCCCTCTTTCTCTCTGTCACTCTCAAATAAATAAATAAAAATAAATTTTAAAAAAGAATCTCATTTTGTAGCCAAGTAATTGCTTCAGCAGTGAATGCATCTCAGCCTGGTGTGCCCTACCTGGACCTGAGGCTCCAGCGCTTGTCTTTCCAGGAGTGCTGTCACCTACAGCTGCAGAGGCTGCTCCAGATGTTGGGCCAGGTGTGCCTGGGGAGGATGGGGAAAGAAATGCCAGCTTAACAAAACATAATGGCAGGCAACCTTATAAAAACAGCTATAGAAGAGAAACTACTAATTTCTCTTTCTTACAGATGAAAGCAACCACCCCACATAGAGCTCTATCCTCTCCATATTTCACTGGCACCCACAGCTCCTTCTTAAGATAAATTATAGAGACCTTCCCCGGTACTAGTGTCAGTAAGGAATGCTTTCATAATTAAAAACAGTTGTCAATGCATTTCATCCTTAAATTCAATGGGGCTATTGTCCACGTGGCATCTTTTGCCATTTTATTTCTGTCCTGTTATCACTTGTCAGCCACAGTTGTATAAAAATCAATTCTTTTCATTGCACACTGAAGTTGAGTAAGAACATGTGTATCTACATATTATTTTCTTTATTTCCCAGAATATCTTAAGTGATATTAGATGAACCCAAAATATTTTATGGCATTGTCTAATTTGAACATACTACACCACCAAGATACAATGGTCAGGTTCCCCAGGAGATCCTGTTTATGACTAAAGCTCATACACTAAGCTGGCTTGTCTGCTGCCTGGATGTCACTCTACCAGTGCTCCCTGGGTACCTGTTCTTCCTGCTGTGTGTTCACCAGCAGCTCCTGTGGTGGCTGTATCTGACCTTCTACTTGTGCCTACAGGGAAGAAAGTGGTGCTTAGTATGTACAGATGTCTATGGCTAAGAAAGAAAAAATTCTCCCAGGTATTGTACAATCATGTTCAGTGTTCAAATCACTGGTTTCATCAACACTTTTTTTTGCTTATCTTTCCTTAATCTTATTGTCCAATCTTATGCTGCCTGAAAGAGGCCTTGTCTTCACTGACAGTATTGCAGAGTGAGTAGTGCCTTTTCCTAATGTACATGGTGTGCTCTCCTGCTTGCTTCTGAGGTCCTTTCTTTCCACAGGCTCTCCCATTCAAGTTCACAGTCAAAAGCAGTTGATTCAATGTATGGTAATTCTTTACCAGGGCACATGGGTAATTCAAGATAAACTTATAATTGTCTCCTACATTCCCCTGTGAGCATAACAGTGTACCTCTGTTCATGGTTTTATCCATTATCACAACAACAGTATGTCCTGACTTATTGGAGTTTCATGGGCTTCTAGGTTCAGTTCTCATTTCCCCAGGTGTGCTGACTTCTTCACCACTGAGTGTGGGTACCATGGGACCTCCATTTCCCACTGATTAGTTATATACAATTTAGTTAATCGCTTTAGTTAACTCAAACTCATCAATGATCCATTAGCCAGCTACAAGAAGTCTACCCAAGTTAGGACACCCTAATCTATGTTCCTCACTCACAAGTAACAAAGACCATCATTTTAATAATGCTATGTTATTCCTTTGAACTAAAAGTGCTGCCTCAGGGGTGGAGAGATGACTTAGCTGTTATGGTCTTTGCCTATAAAACTAAAGGACCCTGGTTCAATTCCCCAGTATCCAAGTAAGCCAGATGCACAAGGTGTCACATGCATCTGGAGTTTGTTTGCATTGGGTAGAAGCCCTGGTGAGCCCATTCTCTCTTTCAGACACACATAAACAAAATTTTCTTTAAAAAAAAGTGCTGCCTCTATTTCAAACAAGGCTGAATGGACTGATAGAAATCCTCTGATCACAGAAAGAAGAAATGTTGCAGGATCAGATCCATATTACCTTGGGCTACTTTTAGCTCCTTAGTAGCCATTTATTTTTAGCTCTGTGTCTGGCCCAACATCCTTGTCACTACCATATAATCACGTGAAAACTTTATGATGACGCACTAACAGGCCTCCAGCTTCTATCAATCCAAAGGCTTAGAGTGCCATCAGAGAACATCTGAAGACTAGAGTAGAGATTTCCCTGCATTCCTGTTATTGCCTAATTCATGGCTCCACAAAAATATTTGAATGGTGTGAGGTTTGTGACTCTTTTCTCTGTAACTATAAAACTTTCATGAAATTGTTAACACATCAAACATGGAATTTGAGATAACCTGCATTTGTGCACTTTGGCCTTGATCACCCATATTTAGCTTCAGAATAAACTCATCCCTTTGGAGGTGAGAGCTATGTGTTGTGGATCAACAAACTATATTTATTCTGTAAAAATATAATAATCTAAATAGAGAAAATTTAAAAGTAAAATCATACAATAAAAGCCTTTGTTGACATATCTGGACACATAGGACTAAGATGTTTTGTTTGCCACAGCTTGTCCTTTGATTCATCTCATAGCACATCACAGATGACAAAAATTGTTTCATGGCCCCCAACTGTGGACTAAATTTGGAGTTACCTTGCTCATAACCAGTGTTACAATATTTATCAAGCAAACAACAAGCAGACTGAACTGTCATCATGAGCCCAGGAACTCAGAATCAGAGTTAGAAAATAGGGACTGGAGAAAGAATTCACTAAAGTGCTTACTGAATAAGAAGGAGGAACTGAGTTCAGATCCCAAGTACCCAGGTAAGATTTTGTGCAGGGACACTGCCTGTATTGGCAGCAGTGGGTAAGTGGAGACAGAAGACAACAATCACCTGGCTTGTTGAGTAGCTAATCTACCTGAATAAGTGAGGCATAGGCTCTGTGAGAGTTCCTGTTTCAAAACAGTAAGTTGGAGAGAAACAGTTGATAATAGCTAACAACAACCTATAGCCTCTACATGTATACCCACACACCTGCACACGCTCCTGTTCACACATTTGCACCCATACACATGCACAGGTCTTAAAATCAGAGATGAGGCAGACATGAGGGAATAAAGACTCAACAACCATCCTCTTAAATATATAATCAGATTGAGGATCTTATTGAAATTAATCTCTTAAGTTGTGTTCCTCTCTTCCCATTTTCTTTTACCTATAAACTTTTATCATGTAAAACTATATATTATCTAAAAAATGTGTCATATACCCTAAATTATGAAAATAGCTATGAATAAATAAGCTTAGAGAAAATGAAATCAGGCCAAGGATTAGCTAAAACCTTCATAAGGAGAAGTCACATGCATACATTAAAGGAGTGTGAAGGTGTGTGAAGCTTCTATTATTATAGTAGTAATCTGAACAACAGAATGTCAAGTAGCACTGAGTAGTACTGATTGCTGAGTCTAGAAAATGCATCCAACTATGCCATTGAATGGAATGTCAGTGCTGTGGGAAAGGATTGGGGAGATAATAGTTTGAGAACAGTGATTCTCAATAGCTGAGAAGCCCTGGTAACAACACAAAAACTACTGGACTTCACTCCTTATGGATCCCTATTTTATAGAGCTGAACTGAGAAACATTCTTGTCTGATAAGGTCCCAGGAGATCATAAGGCCAATCTTGGAACTACATTTTGAAAACCAATGTGTCACTGGAAAGAGAGGTAAGGACATCAGAGACTGAGTGGAACATGTTGAATCCTGAACCAAACCAAGGGAAGATGGGATACAATCAAGCCGATCTGCAGAAGTGGTTGAAATATCACATGATTTGTGAGTAGTTAAGGATAACATGAGCTTGTTTATTTATACTTAAATTCCCTAGGCTTTTAAACTGTCAATAATATCTTACTATGTTTTTACTTTAATAACATAGTCTTACATTTTTCTAATTGACTCAACTATTGGTCTCACTTTCCTCTGAAAGCTGTGTCATTTGTTGTCTCTGATAAGGGAAAGAAAAAAATCAAACTCTCAAAATCTCCATGAGCATTTCTAAGTCTTAAGGAAGTGGAGGCATATGAATGCATCCTAACACATTAAAGGGACTTAGGAATGACTCATGAAGTTACATTTTAACTGCATGTAAGGGATAATCTTTGAGGCCTGATTTTGTATGTGGGAAAATATCTCCTGAAAATATGCTGCTCAGCTCAGTGGAACAGAACCCATAGCTGGAGCTGGGAAACAAGTCAGAACCAAATCCAAAAATAAGCCTCCTTTCCATTATCAAGCTCCCACAAAGCATGGGTTACAAGAGGGCCTACAACTATTAAATTCTCTATAAAAATATAAGGGTTTTCCCATTTTTCTGGTGCTAACTTTACTCTCCATCCAAGAATCTGCTTCTCTTTTTCAGATAGATGCAGACCCTAAGGAGAAAACCTCCCCATCATACTTCAAAAGGGCCCCAGTTGAAACTAAGAACAATTGGCAAAACAAACAAGAGTGATGTTTTCATGGTGAACCTGGTACCATCACAAGGGTGAAGGAGACTGACACAGAGAGCAATCAACTCCTACCAAATCAGATATCCAGAGACACAAAAGCTCCCAAGACCTCATCACTGTAGCAGACCTAAAATGAACCCAACATGGCTCAAGGAAATTTGCAAAAGAGGGGTGGAAAGAATGTCAGAGCCACATGTTGGGTCATGATACACAGAGACATTTCCTCCTACCCATAACTGAGGGCTAACCCTATAATGCATGACCCATATATCCCAACACGGAGAGGCCAGGGAGAAGGAGGAGGACAGAGAGGAGGCTAACAATGGTACCAACTTGACTGTATTCATTGAGTACAAAACTAATTATTTAAAATAAATACATAATAGCTTTAAAAGCCTAAAAATATAAGTAAATAAAAATAATTTATACACTCTGAAAAAAAATATGCTGCTCAGCAGGGACCAGGACATTTGATCTTAAATGATTTTACCTGATGTATGGCCAGGACTAGAGAAGCTGGGGTTTGGGACAGCTGAGGTGCCTGTACTTCCAGCTGGGGAGGTGGTCAGCACTGAAGTTCCAGGAGAACCTAAGGAAATATCAAAGGAGCTTCTCAGAGAACATCTGCATTGTCTTTGTTAGCATGGGAGATGTAATGCTTCAAGCATATCTATTTTGGAAATTATGACACAAGAGTCCAAAAAACATGTGTTTTAAGTTCCCTGAACTTTTATTGTGATATTATATTCTCAATTATTTACATTTCCTGCACCCTGAAGTGTGTCAACAATACATTGTTGAGTCAATACATTGACTCTACTACTCAGCTTTAAAGAAGACATGTTTCTAGGCAAGATCCATCACTCTCTGAACACCTCCTCACCTGACTTGTCTTCAGCTGGTGTCAGATCATTGCTTGGGGCTCTGGAGGTTTCACTAGCTGATGATGCCTTGGTTCCTGTCAATGTGAATATGTGAACAGATTTCAGGATCTTTGACAAAGCACAGCAGGTCATCCTGATCTCTGCTTTAATGCCCTTTACATGCTAATTTACATGTTTTTGTTTCCCACTCAGTCTTTCAACAATGGATCATTTAATGTGAAGCAGGTATTAGTATACCTGTGTGTCCTATTTTCTTGTTGAATGTGGATAGGCCTGCTTCCATTTAGTGCCTTAGCATTCCAAACCTTAGGCTTAGTGCTTCTGAATCAAGGCTGAACACTGGAATTAATTGAACATTATTTGTGAAGAACCCTTCAGTTTTACTCCAAAAATCTTAGTACTAGATTCTACTCTTCAGGAAAAACTGCATCTTATCCCCAAAACCAAATCCAAAGCCTGAAAAGTCCTAAGGATTGCTCAAACATTGTGTCCTGAGGACACCTTCACAAAGACCAGAGAAACACCATTTACCTCAGTTCCATTATTTTTACCTGCTCACATAGTAGGATCCCCTACCACTCTTTTCATTTTAAATCAAACTCTGGGACAGAAAATGGGTTACAACTATGCATTCACCCCTGATTCCTCCTTTCTACTACCCTGATTTGTTGCTTATTGCTGTAACCTGAATGGTAGAGACTGTTATTAGCCTAGCTAGGAATGGCAGTACTGTGTTCTGAAGACATGCCTGTGGCCCCCAGAATGAAGCACAGGTTGGGAGATGGGAACATATATATTCTTCCTACCATTACGTTGGCAATTTAAGAGATTCAGAAAAGAAAAGTATGATACTATTGGCCCTCTACCGCTCTCTAGACCTGCATTCTAATGCTAAAGCCCATACAGTCCAGCACATCATGCAACAACATTGTTGGGAGCTGCTGGGGAATCACACCCTTCCTTGTGGACTTTTCTGATCCTGAGTCTTCACTACTCACAGCTCCAGGGTGATGCTCTCCCTCCCCCAAAGCACCAGGGCATGCTTCATATGATGCCCCAGGTGTGTCTGGTGTTCTGCATAGGGAAAATGCTACCTAAGCTACCGTAAAGTTAGGAAATTTTATAAAAGTGATCTCAAACTTTTTCACTTTTATCTTAAAAATGGATCTATTTACCCATGTAGGTTGAATTTTTGTTCTGGGCAAATCATATCTTTCTTATTACAAATTAATTACATTAATATAAACTTCCTTGAAGTGGACAAATGGCTCTTGGCTAGAAGGCTTGATGCCCAAGCATCTGGACATGAATTCAGATCCCCAGCATGCAGTTCAAATAACTGAATGGATATAGGGTTGTACTTTCAGAGCTGAGGAGATAGTGAGGCAACCCTGGGGCCTGCTGGCTAGGTAGACTAATCATGTTGGAGAAATTTGTCTTAGAATGACAACCTGTCCCAAAGAATAAGGAGGATAGTGATTCAGTAGGACATATCACTTCAAAATCTGGCCCCCATTTGCATCCTTTCAACCACATATGGCCACACAAGCAAGCATACATACAACACAAATATGCACACACACACATGCACACATACACACACACATACACAAACACACACACACACATAAAATACAAATGCAAAATTAAAACATACTGTTAAAAGTAATAGAAATTGGCTGAGAAGATGGCTCAGCAGTTAATAGCTTGTACCCCACAAGAATGAGGGCCTGATAGTGCATATGAGGTCCTAAGTTTGACTTCTTAGAATATAGGTAAACTTTGGGAATGGCCATAAATGTCAAGAACCCCCATCTATGGTTGGTAGAAACCATGGGATTGATGGAGCTTGCTGACTTTATATGCCTGCTACAACTGAGAGACATATACTGTGTCAAGGAAACAAACTGATAAGGAATACAGAAGGGCGCCTACAACTCCTGTCTGCACCCCCATACCCATGGTCAAATGCTCACTCACACATATGAATACCAAACATTATTCACAACACTGCATATACTCTACACAAAAGCCACACAAACAGACACATGCAATTGGAGTAGCACTCATGTTGATTATTTAATGGGCAACAGGAACGGTCTTATCTCCATCTCCCTATTCATGAATAATACCATTCTCAACTTTCCACAGTTCATTTGTGCTTTTACTTTTATTTCTCTTCACATCCTATCTAATATAATTTCTAACTTTCCAAAGTATAGGAGAGAGAAATATACTCTTTCCTATCCTCTACACAGTATCTTACAAAGTGTTAAGTAAACATCCTGGATCTTGTCCTTATTTTGTGGACACTTGGCATCACACAAAAGCAGTGTAAGGATTCTCTAGGAAAGCTTATCATCAACTACAGTTTGAACAGCAAGCTCACATGTCTACTTCCTGCATGTCCCTCTGGCGCTGTTCCCCAGTACCTGTTCTTCCTGATGTGTGTTCAAGGGGGGCTCGTGTGGTAACCTCATCAGCTCCTCCATGGGTGCCTAGAGAATAAGGATGATGATACTGAAAACAGTGATCTTTTGGGACACGTCACAGTATCCTCAGAGCATTCCTTCATGCAATGTGGTCCACTGTCATTCCTCTCATTTTGACATTCTGAGTTGTGGCATGGCTAGGCTGGTCCCACCACAGCCCTCAAAGTACAGGAGGCTCTGCATTGTCTGCTAGGTTTGTAGCTTCAGTGTTTGCTGCTTCCCGAGTATTCCCCAGGCCTTTCCTGAGCTTGTCCTCACAGACTCTCCCTCTGTACCTGGCAAATGTAATAGTGTGGGTTCAGTAAGTGCTAGTTCTTCCAAAGGGTAAATTGGGCAATTGAGGAAACATGTTGATCTTCCTATTTTCATTCCTTATTGTCTCAATTGTCTTCATGCTGCGCATCTCATTCCCATTTGATAGACAGGAAATCTGCATGTCCTACTTACCAGAGGGTCCTGGGCTTGTAGCTACAGTGTTGTGTTTCTTGTGATGACTGGCTTCCTCACGACTAGGTGTGAGTGACCTGGAGCCAGAAGTTTCTACTGACAAAGAGGCAGCATTGACATAGAAAAAGTTAATCAACAATAATTTGAACTAGGTCATAGTCCTCCTATGTGCCAAAGCAAAAAAAACAAACAAACCAAAAAAAAAAAAAAAACATGGGATATAATCAAGAAAGATCTGGGTGTTAACACTGCCTTTGCAGTTTGGACACCTACTGTTATATCAACTAACAGGAATCTCACCAGCAAAGTATTAATGCTGACGAACAGAGTTTGAAAAGATGATATGTGAGTTTGTGGGTACCAAGTAACTATGTTCATATTCTGACATCGTTCTAATTGACTGATTTCTTCATGTCACCTCCTCTGACAGCTCTATCACTCATGTTTCCTCAGTCTCCTACTGTGGATACAACTGCAGACCCTGGAGTTGTCTCTGATATGGGAGAGAAAACAATCAATTTTTTTGTCTAAAACTCTCCACAAGCCTGTTCATTTCTCAAGGAGGAAAGAATGTGACTGCAGCATGACACATTAGAGCAATGTGGAGAAGACTCATTTCCTCTGCATGCTTAGAAGTCCTAGAAACATGCTACTCTGATGGAACCAAGATTTTGCTCTGAACTGACTTTACCTGCTGTGCCCCCAGGACTGGTGAAGCTGGGGCTCAGGAAAACAGTGGTTTCTGCATTTCTGGCTAGGGAGGTGGTAGGGACTGAAGTTCCAGCAGAACCTGAAAAAATCATCAAAGAAAATTCTCACCAAGCGTCTTTATGCACTTTGTTAGCATTAGACAACTAAGTCTATAGTCATGTCTGCTATGGATGGTACATCACATGATTCCAGAGAACTTTGTTGTCCGTTCCCTAATTTTTTAAGTATATTTATTTATATAAAAGAGAGAAAGAAGCTGCCACAGCGAGAGTGACTATGAGCACACAGGGATTTCTGCTGCTGCAAACAAACTCCAGAGACATGGGTCACTTAGTGCATCTTGCTTTACATGGATACTGGGGAGTCAGACTTTGGTCCTTAGGTTTTGCAGACAAGTGCCTTAAGCATGCAGCAATATTTGTAGCCCACTCTAAACTTTTATTCTGATATTATATTCTCAGATATTTTAGCTTTCTATATCTTGAAGTGGGTCCACCACATCTTTGTATATTGACTCAGCTACTGTTCTTTAGATAAGATTTGTTCCTATGCAAAACTCGCCACATTCTGAAAATCTTTTCACCTGACTGTTCATCAGCTGGTGTCAGTTCATTACTTGGGCTCCCAGAGGTTTCATGACTTGATGTTACTGTGGACTCTGTGAATGTGAATGTAAAGAGATGTCACAATGTTTGATAAAGCTCGGCCAATCATACTACTCTCTGCTTTCAAATATCTTTCAAATAGTAATTTACATATCTATATTTCCAACTCATTGTTTCTAAAAATTGATCAACTGTGATATAATTGGCAAAGTACCTATGTGTGCTTATTTATTTGTTGAATGTGTATAAGCCTGCTTATCATTTACATTTTTAGCTTAATGCTTCAGATATAAATGCTAGAATAACAGACCCTTTGTAAAATACTCTCACATAGGGCCAACCTCCAAAGAGACTGTGAAGAACCCTCTAGTTTTATTCCAAAGACCTCTGTAGCAGATTACACTGTACATTCAAAATTGAGCATCTTGTCCCCAGTCCCAAATCCAAAACAGTAGAATTCAAGGGAGTCCTCAAATCACTATGATCATGGTGCAACCTGGGAAAGATGACAAAAGCTCCTCCATCTATCACAGGCCCCTCATTTCTGTGCACAGGAAGTGGGCTCTTGTACTACTTTCCATCTTATATCCCTCTCCACGGACAGATAATGAGCATGAGTACAAGCATGTACTCCACTATAAATATTCCTTCTGCTAACCTGAACTGCTGCTGGCAGAGACTGTCCCTGGCCTGGGTGAAGTTCCTGGGATGCCAGCACTGGGTTGTGAAGATGCTCCTTTGGTCCCTAGAACCAAGCATAGGTTGGGAGATGGCAAACAGGAATGCTCTTCCTGCCATTACTGTGACTATTTCAGGAAGAGTGAAATGTACCCTCCATACATGCAGTTACACATTCAAACAAACATCCAAACACCCAACCTTCATGACACACAACCAAACACACATGCACAGGTAAAAACTATTCTCTCTTAAAAAAAAAAAAAAAAAAAAATAACATAGCAATTGGCCTAAGTGTACCTCTCCGTGATTAACAGCACATGATTCTAACCATGAGCACTTGGAAGAGCCTGAGTCCTCCAAAATTTTTCCTTCTCAAATGTAGGTAAAGATCCTTGCATGTGATAACACCAACCTGTGCTTTATGGGGATCAGAGAATCATTGACCTGGATGACTAGATATGACTGCTCCAGGTTGACAGACACTGTCTTAAGAAAATATACAGATAAGGAATACATAAGGGTGCTTGAATATCCTTTCTGAACACTCCATAGCAGGGGACACATAACCTGAACACTCACATGTGTAAGCACCAAACATTAGATACAGCACCATGCACACTCAGCACAGAGGGACACATGTCAACAGCATCCATGGCAATAGGAAACATGTAGGTTATTCAATAATCAACATGAATGAACTTTTTCTGTTCTTTCTGCTCATCTATAATACCACTCATAAATTTTCACAGGTCATTTATACTTCATTGTTTGTCTTTACATTATGGTGATACAATTTCTACCTTTTCCAACATAGTAAAGAGAGAAGAAACTTCACCCTGTCTTACTTTTTTCTATCTGCCACATGTTATCTGAAGGGTGAAGTGAACATTTTATCTCGTCCCAATCTTATAGACACTTGCTACTGCACAAGAGCACTGTGTGATTATCCAGGAAAGCTTGTCACCAATTACATCTGGAATGGAAAGTTCCCATTTCTACTTCCTGCATGTCCCTCCAGCCCTGTCCCTCAGTACCTGTTCTTCCTGCTGTGTGTTCACCCAGGGCTCCTGTGGTGACCTCATCAGCTCCTCCACGTGTGCCTAGAGAAGAAGGATGGTACTACTGAAGGCAATTATCTTTCAGGACTCTTCATAGTTCCCTCAGAACATTCCTTGATCAAATTTCCATTATCTCACTGTGATACTCTGAGACCAGGCAGCGCTGTGCTGGACCTCACCACAGCCCTTACAGTAGAGGAGGCGCTGTCTCACCTGCTGGGTTTGTAGTTGCAGGGCCTGGTGCTTCCTGAGTACTCCCCAGGTTTACTCGTGAGCTTGTCTTCACAGACTCTCCCACTGTTCCTGACAAATGGAGTAGGTGGGTTTAGCAATTGGTAGTTCTTCTAAATGGGATACTGGGCATTTGAGAAAATATTCCAACCTTCATGGTCATTTTCCTCATTTTACCATGAGCCTTCATTTTGGGAGTACCATGCCCATTTGATAAGCAGAAAAGTGCATGTCCTCACTCACCTGCGGTCACTGAGCTTGTAGATCCAGTGTTGCGTTCTGTGTGGTGGCTTGCTTCCTCATCACTATGTATGGTAGGGCCAGCTGAAACTACTGACAAAAAAGGAGCATTTAAAAATTGCTTAATACATGAATAAAATCACCTCAATTTTTAAAAAAGTCCTTTCAAACAGGTAATTGTCTCTTCATCATTTGGTAGATACAGCCAAATCACTTTGCCAAGCCCATTGTGGGAAGACAGTAAAACAAGAAACCAAATTCATTTCCTCACATGCCCAAGTTTTATTCTTTAACCTCTGTTGATTAAGATGGTTCTTACAAACAGACCAGTCTATAAAGTTTATGTTTGTCAAATGGATGTTCTTACTAGTTCTATGTAAAATCCAGATATGATATTTTAACAAAATACATAATATACGTCAGGAGACACAATTATTTTGTGAAAAAATGCTACATTTACACAAATTTTATCTGGCTTTCCTTCTTACCTTATCAAACAGTGTGGAAAATTCTGAAAGGCACTCAGTTTGGGGTAAACTTTTGAAGCCTGCTCCAAATTAGGACAATTCCTACTTGATAGCTAGTGTGCACAGCTGCTTGAGAGGCTGAAGCAAGCCTGTCTGGTGCAGATTTTAGTAATTAAAACTGTATAGTCATGACACATATTTAAATCATTGGTGATTTTATTAAAATCAGTTTCTTAGATTTGGAGCTCAAATAGATTATATCTTTCTACACAGTAGCTTTATTTTATTGTATTTTTTCATTTATGAGAGAGAAATGGGGGGGGAGGAGAAAGAAAGAAAAAAAAAAAAGAAAGAAAAAAGAAAAAAAGGGTGTGCCAGTGCCTCTAACCACAGCAAACAAACTCCAGATGCATGTATCACCTTGTGCATCTGCTTTTACAGGGTACTTGGGAATCAAACGAAGTACTTATGCTTGTCAGGCAAATACCTTAACTTCTGAGCTATCTCTCCTGCCCCCCAGTAGTTTTAATATCATACATAGCTTGCTTAAAATGTCTTTCGTTCACAAGTTTAACGTTGCGACTTTGGCTAACCAAAAAAATAAGTGTAGGGCAAATAAAATTCTGCCATCAATTAGATTATAAATTCACTGAGAAAATTCCAAGAAATATGTTAGAAAAATGATGATGATTGATGTGTTTAGTTTCAAAGCATTCAGTACTATTGACAAAATGCAAAAAGTACAAGGAAAAGATGAAAATGGAGTCCTATGAATTTCACTACCACATGAATGAAATACATGTTGAGAATGAGCTGGGATAGAATACAAACTATCAAGAAGTGTTACTCTGAATGGATGAGTGCCAATTTCTTAAAACTCATTGAAATCACTGCTTAGCTCCACCTCTATAGTCCTCAGGTGGGAGGGAGGAATATTGTTCAGATCCATAGGTTTTCAGAGGATCCTGCCACAGCCCATACTTGGCATATTGATGAGTGTGTGGAAAGTGATGGAAGAAGTTCTCTGCAGAGTGGGTAGAAAAATTACTGAATACAATAGAAACCACGCTTCAGAAAACCAGGGGAGTGCATGATGTGCCCTTGTGAATTTAATCTGGTCTTTAAGCTTCAATGGTATCAATCATATTCCATTCACACACATATAAATAGCTACATCTTGAAGGCTAAGCATGCTTCCTTTTGCTTTTGCTGGGTGTGACTTCTTCCAGGTACTTGAACAAAGGAGTTACCTTCTGCCCTTCAGGCTGATGAGCCCCTGCTCTGACCCTGTCTTTATCATCAGGGAGTATTTAAAAGTATCTCACCTCACTGGGTCAGTGGCATACTCAAAAGAGGTACAATTATCAGATAAACTGTCAGTAACTTATTTTAGAAAAAAGCATGAAGTTTAATGGGCCATAATGGTCATCATTGATATACTGTGGAACCATATATTTGCTTACTGAATATTATCCTAATTTATTCAATTGGCATGGAAATGTTTTCCCCCCTTTTAATTTTGACTTTACCTAGGTGACTACAGACTGGCAACATAAGACTTCTGCTGACAGAAGTCATATGTAAATCACAGCCAAAGTTATGTTTTAGTTTCATGTGCTAGGAAGAACATGGGAGTCTAATTCCATTGTCAGTTTCCAATATTAAACTTGGAGGCACTCCAAATTAGTGAATCGTCCCTGATTTTAAAAAATGTACATGTGTTATACCAACTATCAGGGGGTTGGAAGAATTTGCTTGTGATATGATGCACAGTAAGAAAATCTCTTCTTGAAAAGGATAGCTGCATTTTACATATTTCACATGAAGACTCCCAATGTCTAATGATGTATTTTAAATATAGTAAGTACTAGTATAACAATTTTGAAACCATCTGGTGCCAGGATTTTTGCCCTGAATTTCATTTACCTGCTGTTCCAGCAGGACTTGTGAAGCTGGGACTCAGGAAAGTTCTGGTTCCTGTGCTTCCAGTTGGGATGGAGGTGGGTGTGGAAGCTCCAGCATAGCCTAGGTAAACAGAAAAGGACTACCTCATGCACTGTTTACTTGGACTCTTTGCATGCAATACCTGTTTCTCCATCACTACCATAAAAAGCTGAATAATGAATCCAGTGGGGGTTTTTTCACATTTCCATAAATGATTGTCCTCAAATTATTTCTCTAACAGTTTGGTGTATTTCTTGCTTCCTTTTTTTTTTTTTTTTTTTTTACAAAGAAATCTTTCTGAAAGTTGAATTGGATCAAACAGATTTCCATATTTATCTCACTAGTTTCCTTAGGGTAGGCACAGATCTAATAAATGATTCATTTTGGACAAAAACCATGACATTTCGATGGCATGCTCAACTCACGGGAGCTTCCTTCAGTTGTTGTAGGTTCGCGGCTATGGGATGCAGTTGACTCCCCTGCAGATGTCCCAGTGGTTTCTTCAAGGTAAACAACACATCTATGTCATGACTTACGATTAATTCAACCTGATCTCCTAGCCTGTGCTTTAAAATAACTTTGATAATACCTGTACTCATAAAGTTAATCATAATAATCCTGCATAATCAATAGAAGCACAGAGACTTTTTGTACAGGCTATTTATTTGCTATTCAGACACTTGAAGTTTATTGTGCTCAAGCCAGTATGCACACTTGGAAATTAACTGTGAGGCATTGAGCAATTATACTTGGGGTCTAGAAGTCCAGATTTCACAATTCTGAAGAATCAATTTAAGCCATCAAATTGTGTCTGATGTTACCCCATAGCCAAGACTGCATACCTGGCTCCACTGTATTCGGGTATCCTCACAAATGTAAATGAAAGAATTCAGAAACCACAAGGACCCACAAGTATATTTTGTATTTCTAAAAATTGTAAACAGATTATGGAAAGCACACTAAATCCACCCTTCCTATTGCTATGTGAAATGCTGTCTGTTCATATACAAGGCTTGAATCCCAAGTCTCTCACTACTCCATTTCATTCTTCATCATGAGCCACACATAGAACATGGGGATGAATGCACACATGCAAGTTAAGCCCACAGCCACATGAAATTCACCATGTGACTTACCTGAATTGCTACTGGCAGAGGATGAAGGCCTTGCTGATGACAGAAGTCCTAGAGTGGTGGATCCTGGAGATACTCCTACAAACATAAGACATGAGGTGTGGTGGAATGGGTGTATTGATCCTGTTGTTACAGTGAGTAGTTTATATAGTTCACGAAAAGAAAATGTGATAGAAGAAAGGCAAGTTCTTCCTACTATTCATAACCTTGCATGTAATTCTGCTAGAATCTCATTTTATAGAACAACAATCAGTGGATGGTGATGAGAATGGGAGTTGCCTTGGCATCTCATGCAGCATGGTGTCTGCTACCTGAGCTTGAGGATCCAAGGGTGGCCTCCCTTGTGGTGCTGCCACCTACAGCTGTAGAGTCTGCTCCAGCAATCGATAGATGGTGACAGGAGTGGGAAGGTGGTGGGGGCTGAATTTCCAGCAGGGCCTGAACAATAGCAAGGAGCACCTCCTGGAGTGTCTGAATGGGCTCCATCTGCTTGGGGGACCTAACTCTTCAACCACTGCTTCTCTCAAAATGGCTGTAATCGATTTCTGTAGAGAGGTCCCTATAATTTTGTTTTCAGAACCTATTTAATTTAATGCATTTTTTTCTTCGCAAGACCACCTCTACACCTTGAATTGGGTGAACTGAGTGTTCATGTAATCATATCAACTGCTGTTGTACAGAGCAAACCGGTTTTCATGACAGTCTTTCCATTGATCCAGTGAACAGCTACAGGGCACATCCTCCACTCACCCGAAGTGCTCTCGGGTGGTGTCAGCTCTTTGCTTGGGGTTCTGGTCATTTCAGCAGATGGCCTAGTTGTCCCTTTAAAAAGAATAACTTTCATGATTTTTATGACATAATTCAGAGCATGTTTTCTGGTAACAAATACTTTATTTGTATGTGCTGCTCTATTTCTCCTTCAATATTTCCAAAAGTTGATCACAAGTCTCATGATACTTAGTAATGCCATGCTTATTGCATTTTTCATGAAAATAAAACTGCCTACTTCTTCAATAATCATATGTTTGAGCCCAGTGGTTGTGAGCTTAGGCTGCTTGTTAGTACCAACCGAGGTACTCTACTTCACTTAAGCTGAGGCTTTTCTTCCAGGAGTCCACATTTAATGGGTATGTAAAGAAATAATTCCACTTTTTTTATGGTTGATTATAATTTATAGCAGTGCTAGGCATCCAAAGACCCTCACAAGACGGAGCCCTTAACTGCCACGGAAAGAGTCCTGAGCTCATGTAATTATATTAACTACTATTGTGCAGAACATATTGGTTTTCATGAATGGCTCTCCATGTGATCCAGTCCACCTCTACAGGTCACACCCTCCATTAACCCGAACTGCTCTTGGGTATTGTCAGTTCTTATGATCGTGTAGGGTTACAAAACTACCATGTAATGCTGTCTTCCGATTGCTACATGCTACAATAGTGGATCAGGAACTAGGTTCCCATTCTCTAAACTTCTACATTCCTTTACTATTGTTCATCATATACTACAAATTAAGTAAATGGAGGTACAGACACACTTTTACTTGCCTGATTTCCTGCTGGCAAATGTTGACGATGGTTGGGAGGATGTGATAGAGCTGACAATATGGCCTTTAGACACTGCTGTGCTCTCTGAAACCAAAACAGCATTTTCAACTTGAGTAGATGTAGAATCGTCTTGGAGACACACTTTTGAGTGTATTTTCCCAGGAATCTAACTGGTGGGAAAACCAGTCATGAATGTGGGCTATCCCAACCCATGGGCTGTGTTCTCAGACTGAATAAAAAGGAAAATGGAGAAAGGAAACTGAATGCCAGGATTCATTCTCTCTCTTTCCTAACTGAGGATATAATATAACCAGCAACTTCATGCTCCTGCTGCCACTTGTAACATTGTTCTCACTTTTGTTTGTTTCCTGTCATGATGGACTCAAACTGTGAGCCAAAACAAACGCTTTAAGTTGGTTTCGCCAGGGATTTTGTCACAACCATGAGAAAAACAACCAATACTGCATCACATAAAGAACCATGGTTAGATTCTACACAAAACTTCATCTCCCTTAAGTTTTGGATGAAATTCTCATTTGTCTGCTGCCTGGCTGTCATGCTGCCATATCCCTTAGAACCTGGCCTTCCTGACGTGTGCTCACCAGCAGCACCTGTTGTAGCCACCTCTGCTCCTCTGCTTGCCCCCGTGAGAAGAACATTTGTCAATAGCCTTTAAAGGCCTTTAGTGGTTTTATTTATGGCATTAAGTTGTACACTGTCATCCTTGGCCCCTGTTCCCTGGTACCATTTTCACACTAAGATCTTACCAAAGTTTGTGTTGGGCCCCAGGACAGTCTGTTAAGGAGGCTTTGTCTTGCCTGCTGGCTTTCTAGCACCAGTATCTCCAGGGCCCTGTGGCCTGCTATTCTCCTCTCTGTTCTCCTGAGGTCCCTCCCATGGCCTCTCCAGATAAAGACACCACCAGGGCTTGATCATACTAGCCCATCACATGGGAGCCAGTGAGATAGTCAAGTCTGAATTCCAGTCTTTTTGAACATTTCCATCATTTCACCAGAAGCTTTCCTATTTTTCTGGTACCATTTAGTAGACACCTGTGAAGTTCATGTCCTGACCCACCTGAGTACCCTGGGCTTGTGGTTCCAGTGCTTGGTTCTTTGGGTGTACTGACTTCCTCTCCATGGGAAGTAGGCACAATAGGGCCTCCAGTTCCTACAGATGGAAACACCATTTTATATTTTCTGCATATATATGTGCTTGAGCATTTATGTACACATGTGTGTGCATGCATGTGGAATCCAATGGATATCCTTATATTTCATTCTTTCAGACAGCACCCACCTTTTATGAAACTGGGTTTCTCATTGGCTTTTAACTGGCCTAACTAGGATTTATTTGCTAGCCAGCAAGCCCCCAGGAATTTTTCTATCTCTGCACCCCAAATGCTAGAATTACAAATGTACATCATCGCAACCAGCTTTTCCATATTGGTTCTGGAGAAGAAACTCAGGTCCTCATGCTTGCAGTTTAAGCACTTTTCAGACTAAACAATCTCCTTAGTCCTGAATTTTAAATGTTTTAAAGAAATATGCAACACACTGAGAAAAGCTCTGGCCCAGGAAATAGCATTCTTTCTAGTTATTAGATAAGATTACATGATTTGCTTAAGTCAGTCCCCTGGCTTTCAGCAGATCTAGGAGCAAATCTCAAGCATACTACTAACGAGAAAATCTGAAGTCTTGCCCTGCTTCACAATGATTGGTGGCAAAAATATATAATCCCTAATGTGTGGTAGATGGATGCTTTCAAAAACTCAAAAATATGTCAAGAATTATGATTTCAAACTTGCAATCCTTATATAATGCAGCCTTAACATAAAAGATATAAGATCAAAAACCTCTCAGGCTGGAACCCACTATGGACACAATGTGATTAGTGCTGATCATAACCACTATACATCCTCCCTAATACAACATGTGGCTATCTGAGTTGACATTAATTATAACACAAGTAATTCCAATTCATGTTGAGGACATGTAAGCACAATGGTAGCAACACCAAAATTTAACCAGATGAAAGATTGTAATCATACATTTCTGAAATTCTGCTGCTATATATAGATATTCTAACCCATTATATTATTCTTGCAAAGAATGTTGTTATAATATTTTTAGAGTGAGAGAGAGAGAGAGAGAGAGAGAGAGAATTGGTGTGTTGGGGCCTCAGCCACTGAAATAGAATTATAAACACTTTTGCCACCTAGTGGGCATGTGCAACCTTGTGCTTGCCTCACCTTTGTATGTCTGGCTTAAGCGGTACCTGGAGAGTCAAACATGGGTCCTTAGGCTTTGCAAGAAAATACCTTAACCACCAAGCCATCTCTCCAGCCCAAGATCATTTTTATATAGGGGATAATATGAGAAGAAAATGTTTAAACAATGATAGGGATGGGGGATAAGTTAGAAGATGGAGGAGGGAAAGGGTAACTAAAACTAAGGGCATATGTAAAAGCCATATGTAAGCCCACTACTTAATAAGCTAATTAAAAATATTTTTTAAACAATAATTTCAATAAAAGTACCCTTCATGGGTGGATAAAGCTGTTTCTAATGTGTTATTGGTCACTCCAGAGGCACCTAAAACAAGCTAAGCTATTGCCAGTACTACTGAGTGCTCATCAATAGTCTTTCCCAGCTATGGATCCTGTGTGCCCCAAACCAACACACAGGTAAACGGTACAATAGTGGCATGAGTAGTAAGGGTAATAAATCATTTCCTGATTTGATTTGAGGCCCACTGCAGAGGATAGAATTCATGCCTGGTACATAAACCTGGTCAAAATCCCATAGCTTGGGCAGTCATAGTCCATTGGGTTAGCTAATTATTATCATAATGGTAGAAGAAATGGACCCAGATAGTTGTTGTGATTTGATTCAGGTGTCCCCCATAAACTTAGGAGTTCTGAATGCTAGGTTCCCAGCTAATGGAGATTTGGGAATTAACACCTCAAGAGGCAGTGTATTGTTGGAGGTGGGCTTATGGGTGTTATAGCCAGTTTCCCCATGCCAGTGTGGCATACTCCCCTGTTGCTATTGTCTACCTTATGTTGGCCAGGGGGTGATGTCCACCCTCTGCTGATGCCATCATTTTCCCCTGCGATTGTGGAGCTTCCCCTCAAGTCTGTAGGCCAAAAGAAACCTTTTTCCCACATGTTGCTCTTGATTGGGTGATTTCTACCAGCAATGCAAACCTGACTGCAACAAGAGGTTTTGATCAAACTCTACTGACCTTTAACCTACTCTGATCTTACCAAAAACTATTGCCTCATGGCTTTGTGAGAGGAGGGGCTTTATAAGACATTGTTTTTCACTTGATTATTTCAAAGATCCATCAGTTAGTTTGTTTTAAAGGAAGCAGAGCTCTGATCTCAGAAGCCAGAACTTCTGTATCCTACCTTCTACTCACCTGGTTCATTGCTTGGAGCTATCGAGGTTTTGTCACCATCTGATGATGTTGTGGTCCCTGTCAAAGAGAGTAATAAATAGATATCAGCATATTGGATATATAAGAACAGATCACACTGTTTTATGTTTTAATTTTTTTTTATTATCATTTATACTTCTGAATTTCAGTTCCCTATTTGCAAAAGTCAAATGTGGTCTGGAGAGATGGCATAGCATTTAAGGCGTTTGCTTGTGAAGCGCAAGAACCCAGGTTGGATGTCCCAGCTTCCACACATAAGCCAGATGAGAAAGAGACTCATGAGTCTGCAGTTGGTCTGCAGTGACTAGAGGGCCTAACACACCCATTTCTCTCTCTAACTGCCTCATACTATCTCTCTCAAATAAATTAATTAATTAAATATTTTTTAAAAGTGAAATGTAAACTCTTATGCAACCCAAAGACTCCCTGAATGTGCTTGTTTACTTGGGTGTAGGTACACTTGGGCTTATTTACTTGCTTCATATTAAGACATTGGGGTTGAATATCATAGCTCTAGATGGTCGTCAGCACAACTTAGAGGATTTAATGAGATCCTAAGAGCTGCACCCTTCTCCCAATGGTCTAGACAGAGTAAAGAAGTCTGTCAAGGACTCTAGGTTTATGTTTCAAAATTTTCATTTGATCCATACAAACACGGACTTTCACTCACTTAGCATGCTACTCTCAGAGGTTGTGTCTGGTCTAGCAGAGTCTCTGCGGCTGGCAGTAGTGGAGACTTCAGATACTCCTGTAATCCCCAAAACAAAGAAAACATGGGAGTTGGTGTCAGTAGATATGTACCTCCTGACATTACTATGGGAATTTAAGAGGTTTCAGGAAAAAAAGTTGGGGGGTAGATTCTATCCCTCCAACTCTCCCCACTCTGAATGCTAATTTCATTTAGAGCTTGATATTACGGAGCTGTGATAAGAGGGTCTAGGTAGGAGCTGTTGAGGCCTCACATCTAGTCTATTGACATGACCAGAAGCAGCGTTCCAGGATCACTTCAAGCAACACCCTAATTGTACCTGATTTTATGAAAGATAGAAATGTCATCTTAATTGAACCTACTGTTATCTGTTCTTATCAAAGTGGTCAGAAATATGGCTTCATTTTTTCATTTAAAAACAGTGATCAGGGCTGGAGAGATAGCTTAGTGGCTAAGTGCTTGCTTGTGAAGCCTAAGGACCCTGGTTTGAGGCTCGATTCTCCAGGACCCACATTAGCCAGATGCACAAGGGGGCACACGTGTCTGGAGTCCACTTGCAGTGGCTGGAGGCCCTGGCATGCTCATTCTCTGGCTCTGGCTCTGGCTCTGGCTCTGTCTCTCTCTCTCTCTCTCTCTCTCTCTCTCTCTCTCTCTCTCTCTCTCTCTCTCTCTCTCTCTCTCTCCCTCTCTCTCTCCCTCTTTCTTTCTCTGTCTGTCCCTTTCAATAAATAAAAAGAAACAAAAAATATTTTTTAAAAGTGAACATATCTACTGATAACTTTTATTGCTGTCTTCAGTTCATTTCAAGTGAAATTTTGTATATCACATCACTCTGATAATATAATAAGCATATAACAAGACTACCCTGAGGTGTACAGTATGGCAACAGGCACACAATACAGTGCTCAGCATTGAACGACTTGTGTCTTGCCGCCAGCCTTTTATTCCATTAAAACACAGGCCGTTTTCCTTCAAGATGCCTTCACTGTTTAATCTATCTAGCTCACCTGTATGAATATTAGTTCTTGACTGTTCAAGCATCATTGTTTGGAATTCTAAAGGTTTTAAAAACTGCTAATGCTGTGGTCCCTCTCAAAATGAGTGCAAACAGACTTCAGGAACATTGGTGCAGAAAAGCAGATCATGCTGTCTTCTGCTTTCAAAGTGCTTTTCTTATGTTCGCTTACACTTCTGCATTCCCTCCTTCCAAGTATCAATTAGAAAACTTCTGTGGTCCAGACAATCCTTGAGGAAATCCTGTCATTTTCTGTATGCTTATAAACTTGCTCGTATTTACTTGTTTAACATTGAGACTGGAGTTTAGTGTTCCTGAGCTCCACATACTTGTCAGAACCAACTTGAGGCTTTCATGAGAAACATGTACCTGAGCCCTTCTGCCAGAGTTCCAGATTAACTTGTGAATAACTCTCCAGTTTGTTTCCTGTCTTTCTCTATTTGATTCTAACTGGTAGAAAGCATTCAATATATGTCCATACTCCAACTCAGCATTATTTCCAATGTTGGAACCACCTTCTCAAAAGCACATAAGAATCCCAAACTTTGTACAAAATCACAAAATTTGTGATCTTATCCACAACTCCAATGATCTTTGCAATATATGGGTGCAACTTGGGCTCCCTAACTCCCAGGGCTTTGTATGTCTTTCCCTCCTCACCATGTTCCAGATAGAGAGAAGAGGGTTGAGCCACACAGTTCATTTGAACCATGTAAACTTTACGTCTCTTTCACTCACCTGCCTTGCTACTCACAGAGGTTGTAGCTGGTCTGGCAGTGGAGCCTGTAGACACCCCTGCAGTCCCTGGAACCAAGAATAGGTTGAGTCTTGGAGGCATTACACATAGTTCTCCTGATAATACTATGCAGTGTCAGGAAAAAAATAAAAAAAGGTTCTACTGTCCCACCAGTTCTCCTCCGCCCTGTAAGACAATCCTAGTTAGAGCCTCATTGTACAGGGGAGTATATTATGTGGGAGGGACCTTCTGAGGTACCATGACTGGTGGACTTTCCATAACCTGTGGACCCTCTGCTCAATGCTGGTCTCTGCCTTCAATACCATGCACATGTATGCTCATATGTCTCTGTTTCCAACTCAGTCTTTGCAATAGTGGATCATTTAATGTGATGTAGTCATTACATTTCTTGTGTGTGTGCTTATTTACTTGTTGTATGTGGATAAGCCTGCTTACCATTTACTTGTTTAACATCCCATAATTTGAGCTTAGTGCTCCTGAAATAAGGCTGTGTACCAAAAAAAAATAAAATAAAATAAAAAGTTACCCTTTGTAAAATACTCGGACAGAGGTACACGTTCCAAAAACTCCATATAAGACCATCAAGTTTTACTTCAAAAATATCTGTAGTAGAGTATACTGTGCATGCAAAATTACATATCATGTCCCAAATCCAAAGCTGCAGAAGTTCTAAGGAGTCCTCAAGTCATTATAACTGTATGATACTTGTACCCCTCATTCCTTCCTGCTAACACTGTTGACTGTCATACTAGTCATTTCCAAAGCACACTAAACTTTAGAGACAGAACAAAGTATTAAAAGCATGCATCTCACTCTAGATTTCTCCCCTTACTAACTGGATTGCTGTTATTAGAGGCTGTTGCTTGCTGTGCTGAAGTTCCAAACATTGCAATACTGGGTTCTGGAGACACTCCTATGATCCCTAAAATAAGGAACAACTTGCAAGATGCGGGACATTCATGTCTTTCCAGCTGTTACTCTGAATATGTAGGAGATTCAGAAAAGGAAAGTGAAAGTATTTGTCCTCCACCCAGTCTCAGCCCTACATTTTAATTTCAGATAGATCCTGTTCAGTTGAGCACATCATGAGGAAGGCACAGGTAGGAGATGCTGAGGCATCTGACCCAGCCTGGTGGATTGGTATAAGCCTGCGTCTTTCACAGCTCTAGGTGTGATATCACCCATTCCTCCAGAGCTTGCTTCCAATGATGCCCCAAATTTGCCTAAAGTTGTGCATGAAAAAAAAATGCTGCCTAATATGAAGTTAGGTACTTTTAGAAAAGTGGATTATACTGTATTTTATCTATTATTTCTCATGCTACTAATCCATATACTTTAAACTTTTTAAATACTTTTATTTTTATTTAGTTATTTGTGAGAAAGAGGCAGAGAAAGAGAGAGAAGAAGAAGAGACACACACACACAGAGAGAGAGAGAGAGAGAGAGAGAGAGAGAGAGAGAGAGAGAGAGAGAGAATGGGGATGCCATGGCTTCCAGCCACTGCAAAAGACCTCCAGACATATGAGCCCCCTTGTGCATCTGGCTTACATGGGTTCTGGGGAATCAAACCAAGGTCCTTTGGCTTTGCAGGAAAGTGCCTTAGCTGCTAAGCCAACTCTCCAGTCTCCTAATCCATATACTATTAAAGTACTCTAATTATACATTATAATTCATATTTCACTCCCTTATTTTACTGTCCTCATTAAAAACCTATGAACTTCATTTTGCCTAATAACACTCTGGTGTGACTAGCTCTGATATCACTGTGGACAAAAATAAAATGTGCATAAATTTCATCACATACTGACATGAGGTTTGCTGTCAAGCAGTGTTTTTGTTTGTTTGTTTTTGATTGTGTGTGCTTCTCCCACTCCCAAGCTATAATTGGAAATATAAACTCAAGCAAAGACAAATCCCAAGGAAGACCTGCCCCCAAGTCTTATCACAGATAGATAGGTTAGGAGACAAAAGCAGACATATAGACCATATAGTGACAGCCAGCTAATTTTCAACAAAGGTATCAAAACATATTTTAGGGCGTGGAGAGATGGCATAGCAATTATGGCACTTGCCTTCGAAGCCTATGGACCCAGGTTTGGTATCCCAGTACCCACATATGCCAGATGCACAAGGTGGCAATGAATGTGTTTGGATTTCATTTGCTGTGGCTGGAGGCCCTGGCATACTCATTCTCTCTTTTATTCTCTCTCTCTCTCTCTCTCTCTCTCTTTCTTCCTCTTCCTCTCTCTCAAATAAATAATATTTTAAAAACACATATTTTAGAAAACATATTGCTTGTTCAACAAGTGGTTCTAGGGAAACTGGACATACACATGAATAATGAAAATGGATTTATATCTCCTCCATTTAAAAAAGTCAAGCCCAAATGGATCAAAGACTAATGTAAGTTTGAAACTGATAGATTAAAAATTGGTAGCTGGGTGTGGTGGCATGTGCCTTTAATTCCAGTACTCAGGAGGCAGAGGTAGGAGGATCACTGTGAGTTCAAGGCCACCCTGAGACTACACAGTCAATTCCAGCTCAGCCTGGGCTACAACGAAACCCTACCTCAAAAAAAAATTGGTAAAACATGTTAGGAAATAAACATAGGCATAGGATTTTCTGAAAAGGATTTCAATAGCATAGGAAATAATCCTAGGAATTAAAACATGGGACTATATTAAGTTAAAAAGCTTCCGTACAGCAAGGAAAATCATCATCAGAGAAATGAAACAGCAAATAGAATGGGAAGGACTTTGCCAACTATACATAATACACAGAATTAATATCTAAAATCTGTTTTAAAAAACTGCCAAATTTATGCAACAAAACACTATCAATAAAGCCCAAGCACCTGATCTTTAACTGGATAAATACTTCTCAAAATCCTTAGTCATCAGGGAAACACACATTAAAATCACTGATATTTCATCTCAACACAGTTGGAAAGGATATCTTTAGGAAATTAATCAGCAAATGCTAATAAACATGTGGGGGGGCAGGAACTGCTTGTAGGAATGTAAATTTGTGAAGCCACTATGGTAATAAGAATATAAAGGTTTCAAAAAGCTAAAAATAGAATTACCCTGTTACCCAGTATACCATAGAAATACATAATCATCCATATTTATTGCTACAATATTCACAATAGTTAAGAAATGTTATTAGCTTAGATATGCCTTAACAGATAGATGAATAAAAGAGACTTGATAGATGCACACAATGGAATTTTAATCAGTCATAAGGAAGAATAAATATTGACTTTTGTATAAGAATGGATGGAACTAGAGCAGATACTACATGTTTTCTTTTATAGGTGGAATCTAGATTTAAGTGTGTGTGTGTGTGTGTGTGTGTGTGTGTGTGTGTGTATGAGTGTGTGTGTGTATATGTGTATAATGAAAGTAGAACAGACGACAAAAGTAAAGGAATGGGGGAAGGAAGAAGAGGATAATGAAATAAGTGTGAGCTGAAAACAGAAGGGGGATGTGTGGGGAAAAAGGGGACTAGCCAGAGGGGTGCAGGGAGAATGGCAAGGGCAATGGGAGAGAGGGATGAATGACCACAAAGTGTAATGATACAATGCATGGAAATGTCATGAGATCCATTCCTGTGTATGTTTACTTTAACATTAAAAATATTAAATAGAAATTATTTTCTGTAAACTTAAATTTACTAATAATTTACACTGTCATATTTTATGCCACCTGAAAACCAGGCATTCATATACTGACCTGTAGTTAAAGGCTCAGTGGCAGGATGTAGAGTTGTTCCTGGTAAGAAAAATAGAATTGACATGATGCTTTTTCTATCCTCAGTGAACAAACACTAAAGTGACTACTTACCTGTTAAATATTTTCAATATATAATATTTTTTAGAGGCAAGCCCAACAGACTGGCCTTTTAAATGAGAGAGAATGAGAGCTATTTAGTACTTGAGGTTACTAATCATATTTATTATGGTTATATAATATTTCCAATGCATATATATATATATATATATATACAAATATACATGTATTAGATTCTATTAGATGCAGAGTAAATTTTAAACAATGAGGAAATCAGCTTAATATTAAGCACAGGTTGATTTTGCACAATTCCTTCAACTTTACTCCATTTCTAGTTATTTTCAACTTGGATAGTATTTTGGTTAAATAGCCTTTAGTCTGTGTTTGGAAGGAAAGAATAAATATTTTAAAGATTTATTTTCATGATATCCTATGAGAATTTTATGGAACTTAAGTTTGAAATTATCAGTAAAAATGTTTGGAGATCATCTATAAAGTTCTGAAGTAAGAGGCTATTGTGACCTTTGCCCTTACAATGCCTGCCTGTTACTAGAAATGTGCAGAGTTCGTTAACTGTTTTAACTGTTTGCTGATGGGTTGAAGCCCTCAGAAGGGAGCAACTTTTAGTGTCTACATTTTTGGAAATAATAAAATCTAGTATTTATTACTATTGAAATTCCTAGCAATAAGGTCACTAATATTTTATAACTTTTAGGAAAATAAACTGTTCATACGATCTCTGTTTGTGGGTCTCATACTTCACCTAATCCACTAACTTTCCATCTGTTTATTATGCACCATTTGTAGTTCTTTTAACCTTGAATTTGGTTCCTTCCCTACTTTTGATTACACCATCCTGCTCAGTCCCCAGCTCAACATCTTTGCTGCAGTCTTTTCCAATGTCCTTCCATGTGTTCAATGTCCTCCCATGCCTCATTTTAAGTCTGGGTTCTTATTAAGGGTGAAAACTTTCATTTGTCTTTACAACTTTTTATAAATTTTCATCTTTCTAAATAGACTGTAAGGATGTCTATTTAAATTTAATAAGGTCTCCCTATGAATGTTAAACTGGCCTAAAACTTGTGATCCTCCTAGCTTAACCTATCAGAAAACTTGGCACAAACGTGCTTAGTAAATATTTGTCACTAAATAAAAAATAGAGTCAAAATATTTTGCCCACAGTTCCCCCAAAGAACTGGACTCAGGAAAGGTAAGTGGATTGTTCAAGAGCACTGCTTACCAGTAGCAAAACAGGGAATAAGATCTGTCATCCAATATGCAGGACAACATCCCACCCTGCTTTGTGTGCAGTTTCCCCACATGCATCACATACCACTTCCTAGAGTTTTAAGTGTTCTTTATTATACACTTATCATATTGATAAAAATACTGGAAATGGCCAATTGTAGAAGGTGAATTAATAATCAAATATTCTGTCATCTCTGATTATTTTAAAAATGGGCAAGAATGTGAACATTCAGCTCTCAAAGACTTCATCAAGGGCTAGCTGAGAATAATTTCTAAACTCCATCTCATGCAGACTCCCTCTGGTTATGGATCACTTTTATTTAATTGTTAATTAATTAGCTTACTTAAAATCTTGATATAACTTATAAATTAATATGTCCATTAGATATTCAGGGTAGACTCTCTTGCTGCTCTGGCTATAAGTACAAAAAACTGTGCCATGGCCTGCAAGACTGCTATGCTCATATTGGTGAAGCAGGAAGGGCTTAATACTCCAGAAGATTCTGCTCTGGACACTGTACCTGGTATTGACTTAACCCTTATGGAATCCCAGTGATGCCAAGTTGAGCACTTTCAAATGGAAGACAATCATATTTTGTTAAAAGCAAAATTATCATAATACATAGAAACAAATCTCCCAAATTTGCATGTGTATATACTGCAACCAATATGGATTGAAAGGAATCGCAGTGCATACAACAGGTAGTAAAGCACACAGAGCTTTGCATTTGCATGAGTAAAGGTCATATATGCAGGCCTTTCTTGGTCATGGATATGGCTAATATGGCAAAGTGCCTCAAACAGACCAGGAGAACCTCTCACCAGGGTTGTCAGGATTATCTAAACTAGTCACAGATTGGGTACATACCAATGAGGCTAACATGATATAGCTAGCTCCCTTTTCCCACGAGTGAACTTCAGAAGATGTATGTCTGAAATTGTTGATACAGCAATAAAAAGGATGCATTGTACTTCATGGCTTAATTACCAAAATTGATAAGGCATGAGCATTCTTATTATCTATAACCATTAATTTTCAATGATTTCCAGTGCTTGAACTGAGAATTATTGTGTATCAGCTTCTTTACAGCCAGTGTATCAAGGACCATAATGGGAACAGCTTCCTTCACACAGGTTCTAATACCAGTACTGTGCTGCACCCTAAATGCTTCCAAGGTGACTATGCGCAGTTATTTTTGAACCTCATCCAGCATGAGGCTATCATCCACAATGAGCTTTTGATCAAAGAAACCTACAGGTTTTCCTAAAACAATGACAGACTTTTGTCAGAGTACTTGATGACCCACCAAAGGTCAGTGGTAAGACCCTATTGCTGAAGACTCCATACGCAGCTGACACGTAAAATTGAACGGCATGGCTGGAATCCAGGAGAGAGTCAGTCCCCAGACAGTCAGCATGCCTAGTGCCAGAAGGTGCTACAGGGGTGACTGGGGGAAGGGACCAATATCTGTCCAAGCAACTCATGGTCTAACCTAATTAACAACGAATAACCTGATGTGATGCCCACACAAGTGCAATAGTGGCACACAGCCATGGTGGGGAACCAACTGCTCTTGATTTGGCTAACTGATCCCCTCAGTGGTACCAGACCCATAGCTGGAGCTGGAAAACAAGTCAGAACCATATCCAAACATAAGCACACTCTCCAATATCAAGCTACCATCAATCATGGGCTACAAGAGGGCCTACATCTATTAAACTCTCTATCAAAAAAGTAAGTGTTATCTCAATTTTCCAGGTGCTAACTTACTCTCCATTGGAGAATCTGCTTCTCTTTTTCAGATAGATGCAGATCCTAAGGAGAGAGCTGCCCCAACATACCTCAAAAGCGGCCCGACTGAAACTAAAGAAAATTGGCAAAACAAGCAAGGGTGCTGTTTTCCTGATGAACCAGATACCAGCACAAAGGGGAAGGAGACCAACGCAGAGAAAAATCAACTCCTACCAAATCAGAGAGCCAGAGCTTCAGAGGCCCCCAACACCTCAGCACTGAAGCAGACCAAAAATGAACCCAACATGGCTCAGGGAAATTTTGCTGAAGAGGGGTGGAAAGAATGTCAGAGTCACATGTTGGGTCATGATATGCAGAGACATTTATCATACCAATAACTGTGGCTAACTCCACAATTCACGACCCATTTACATCAACAAGGAGGGTCCATTGGGAGAGGGTAGATCATGGATGAACCTAAACAATGGTACCAAATGGCCTGTATTTGCTGAAAAGAAAACTAATAAATTAAATTAAAAAAAAAAGTTAACAATATCCCAATTATTTCTCTACCCATTTCTAAGTTTTGTCAGTCCCTTTAAGCATCACTTATCCTATAGGGAAAAATGTGTGGCTATTTTTAATCAGTTGATTCCATTTTATTTAAAATGTATCTGAAAGCTTATAAAGGTATAACATTCCTGTTTTAAATACTAAACATCACAAAACCTTAACCGCCTTTGGAAAATACTTTTTTTTTTTTTCTGGAAATTGGCTTTAATTTTGGAGGCATTGTGGTATCAATGAAAAATGTTAAGCAAAACTAAAATTTAATCTCACCTAGTAAATTATTTGATAAAATCCTACTGAGTCTTTAATCTTCTACTAAACTGTTCTATGATTTGATTGTTTTCTCAGATAATATAAGTAAATATAATTATTTTACTACTTAACAGATGAGAAAATTAATGTCCCGGTGCTCAATGAATTTAACGTGGGTCATTACGCCAGGAAGGATCAAAGGAGCTCACATTCTTTTTTATCTGACTCTGCATTCCTCTCTACTTGGCTGCTTCTCCACAGCAGCCTTGACAATCCTCTCATTCCCTTGATGATGCTAGGCAAGGATAAGCACAGCATATGAACAAAGTCGGTATGTAACATAATGTATCATGGAGAGAATGAAAGAGACTAATAGAAGACATCTGTTTATGTATTGTTGTTACGTAACATAGTCCACTTTTTTTATTTTGTTTATTTAAAACAGGGTCTCAACCATTTTTTAAAAATACATTTTATTCCAAGTGGTCAATAAAACTATTACTGTAATAGAAACTGAATTAAAAGGTATCTGATTAGTTATATAAAAATTCATACTGGAATTTGAAATGACATGTTGCTAATTCAATAAAGGGTTTAAATAAACTCAACTTTGTTTTCTTTTTAAAACATCAAAACAGAGATATTAGGACATTAGGAGTCTAAAATATATACTGGATCTTCATTCTTTCTATACCATGTTTTAACAAGTCACCTGGACACTTACTTTCTATGAGCCACTCACTTTTAACTAAAGGTAAGTAAACAGCACATGTCTCAGTTGACTGTGTCAAATGAGGCAATATAAGCATGTATTTAAAACAGTATTGCCTAAAAAACATTAATTTTAGATCAAATTTCATCAATTTTAAGGGGAAAAAATCCCATGGCTGCATAATTTTCTTTCTATAAATAACATGCTCATCAAAATGGCTGATCAGTCATTTCTCAGCAATTGAAAGCAATTACTGTATAGAAAAGAATACATAGTTGCATCTTGTATAGAAATTATATTTTCCAACTATATTATTTATATTAAAAAATCAAAATGATGCATATGTTTCCAGATGCTTATATTTTACATATATGCCTATATGCACATGTTTGAAAATATATTGGTTATATAGATATACATATATCCTGGGTATCAATAAGCTTTCAATATTCCTTCTCTTGTGCTTAAAAGTTTTCTGGGATGCTTCTTTGTATCCATCAAGAAAATGTTTTATATTCCCATGTTAATGAAACACATGCAACATGTGTGCCTGGGTTCTAGCACTGACGGTAGAGGTGGGAGGGTCATGAGTTCCAGCCTGGCCTGGGCTACACTGTGAGAGTGGACCTATCTCAACAACAGCAAAAAAATCATAATGATGAAATCCTACATCAGTTTCTAAGATCACAGTTTGTTTGATAGTTGATCAAATACATACTTTCTAGCAAGCAAGCTTCAAAGCTAAAAACTAGGCTCATTCTTAAAATGAATTTACCATTTTGTTTCAAGACTTATAGGACTTTATATTGAATTTAAAACCAAGCATAAAAGCATTAACTTAATCTATAAAACTAATCCTTTAAATTCAACTCAAAAGGATGAATATGCTGTGAAAGTATAGTACTAGAAATACAAGTCAAAATTTCTGAGTGAGACAGCTCCTCATGTATAAGAAGAAACTCTTCCTGTCTATAATAGAAACATCTTTTTAAAAATTATTTTTATTTATTTATTCGAAAGTGACAGAGAGATAAAGAGGCAGATAGGGACACAGAGAGAGAATGGGCACGCCAGGGCTTCCAGCCACTGCAAATGAACTCCAGACGTGTGAGCCCCGTATTCATCCAATTTTGAGTATATATTTCTTCTTTAAGAAGTGTCTATTGTAGGGCTGGAGAGATGGCTTAGCAGTTAAAGTGCTTGCCTGTGAAGCCTAAGAACCCTGGTTCGAGGCTCGATTCCCCAGGACCCACGTTAGCCAGATGCACAAAGGGGCGCACGCGTCTGGAGTTCGTTTGCAGAGGCTGGAAGCCCTGGCACGCCCATTCTCTCTCTCTCCCTCTATCTGTCTTTCTCCCTGTGTCTGTAACTCTCAAATAAATAAATAAATAAATAAAATTAAAAAAAAAATTGGATGAATACTTCTAGCTGGCTTTTATTTGAAAATATTAGATTTTCATTTAGAATCTAAATTTTTAGTTGATGCATACTATATTCATAACAAAAATCTTTACTATTAATAAAAACTAAATACTTATTTTAAAGCCTATAAACCTAGATCCATTTTTATGTAGTATGGATTTACATAGTTATGGATTCTTCACAATTTGTGAAGTATTTTTCAACTTGAAAAGCCTCAATGTTGGTAAAATAAACCAGATGTAATATCCAATCCTATGGTGTGTGTAACTGTTCACAAAAATACCTCATTTTTTTCTTTAAAGTGTCCAAAAGCAATACTTCAAAAGATGCTTATTAGGTAAACTTAGAAAAAAGTTTTAAAAATATTGGAGGGGGCTGGAGGGATGGCTTAACAGTTAAGACATTTGCCTGCAAAGCCAAAGGACCCATATTCGATTACCCAGGACCCATGTTAGCCAGAAGCACAAAGTGGGGCATGTGTCTGGAGTTCGTTTGCAGTGGCTAGAGGCCCTGGCATCCCCATTCTCTCTTTTGCTCTCTTCCTCTTTCTCTCTGTCAAATAAATAAATAAATAAAAATATTGATAGACCATAAGTGAAAATGTGTTACTTTTACAAGTAAAACAAAAAAATATTAGAAGAATAGACTTGGTCTTTTTCTATTTTAAAATTTCAAAAGCTATCAAACTATGAATAACACAGAGCAAGCATTGCTGAGATTTTAAGTGGTATATGGATTATTATGGTTCCTAAGTCAGTTGGAAATTGGCCTGTCATTACTTACACTTGTTAAGATTCAGAAACACCAGGTTATTCTGAAACTGTTAGGCTCAGTCTTAGCATTCATATTCACTGGTTGAAGTTGATGGTTACTGAGTTACTAGTGTCAACACAAAGATGACCAACGTTGTAGCCAAAAGTTCAAACCACATATTTTGGGTAGATCTACAGCTCATTATTATTTGAATGGTTTTGAAGGTCTCATTTATTGCATAGGATATGAAGAAAGCCCCAGAAAAGATGTGGAATACTAGGTGAGGAGCTAGGAATTAAATCTTCTTTACATTAATAATTATTTTAAAATGAAAATTTAACAGCCAAAATTTTCAATGTTTCAATTTATCTGGGAGGTAGCTTATTCCAGCAACATAATAAGATACCTATACATTATTAATAAATGTTAAAAGATATAATTATTAGAAATTTTATAATTATTTCATATTCATTAGGATTATTAGGCTAAATTTTTGTATGCCCACATAATTTGTGGCACAAATGAACAACTTTTATAAGAATATAATTTAAAGGGCTGATGAAATAAATGGCTTAGCAGGTAAGGATCTTGCCTGCAAAGCCTAAGGACTCCGGTTCAGTTCCCCAGGACCCACATAAGCCATATGCACAAGGGGGCAGATGCATCTGGAGTTGGCTTGCAGTGGCTAAAGGCCCTGCAATCCCATTCTCTCTAGCTGCCACTCTCTCTCACTCTCTCTCTCTCAATCCCAAATAAGTAAATAAAATATAAAATACTTAAAGAAAATAATTTAAAAATTTATATTACTTTTGTCTCCATTTTAGAGTAATATCAATTATAATTACTGGCTTTATTGGCAATGAAGTTAAAAGAAACTTTGACATCGTTGAATGATATCCCACACTCCTATTCATTAAGATCCTTATAACACTGGTTATAACATTATTCAAGGTTCTTATATCATTTCACCATTAAAATCATGGGACAGGATCTATTGAGAGCTCTAGTACTTCATCAGAGATGATAAGATTTGCTAAGGTAGGGGATGGAGAGATGGCTTAGTGGTCAAGCCTTTGCTTGTGAAGCTTAAGGACCCTGGTTTGAGGATCAATTCCCCAGGTCCCATGTAAGCCAGATGCATAAGGGGGTGCATGCATCTGGAGTTCATTTGCAGTGGCTGGAGGCCCTGGCGTGCCCATTCTCTCTCTATCTGCCTCTTTCTCTCTCTGTCTGTCATTCTCAAATAAATAAATAAAAATAACCAACAAAAAAAAGATTTGCTAAGGTATTCCATGACAAACATATAATATAATGTATAAATTGCAATAAATTTAGGATTCATGAGTACTAATATAGCATTTACTTATTAATAATACATTTCATGAAATATCTACTGAAATTTCAGAAATTAAATATTTGCAGAGTAAAAAATGAAAAGTCTAATATTAAATGAAGTCTATAGATAAAAATCTAGTCAATCTTCATTATAATTAGCTCTACATTAGGGTTTCAATTTATGAAATGTAAAATGAAGAAATCAATGCGATTTTTATAGTTTATAGTGTAGACACATTTTTCATCTAAATTTCATCACAAAAATCCTGGTCATGGGCTGGAGAGATGGCTTAGCGGTTAAGCTCTTGCCTGTGAAGCCTAAAGACCCCGGTTCAAGGCTCGGTTCCCCAGGTCCCACGTTAGCCAGATGTACAAGGGGGCGCACGCGTCTGGAGTTCGTTTGCAGAGGCTGGAAGCCCTGGCGCGCCCATTCTCTCTCTCTCCCTCTACCTGTCTTTCTCTCTGTGTCTGTCGCTCTCAAATAAATAAATAAATAAATAAATAAATAAATAAATAAATAAATAAATAAATAAATAAATAAAAGAAAGCACCTCTAGTAATCCTAGTACTCAGGAGGCAGAGGTAGGAGGATCGCTGTGAGTTCGAAGTGACTCTGACAATGGGTTACAGTGAGATCCTCCTTCAAAAAAACAAAACAACAACAAAAAAATCCTGGTCAGTAATGTTATTATCTTCTGTCTAAAGAGAAAAGTTTTTTGTTTTTTGTTTGTTTGTTTGTTTGTTTGTTTGTTTGTTTTACAATGGCAAGTGTTGAAAAAATAAAGTTGAAGACTGTTCAAATGTTAATGCTAAAGAAGTAAGCAAAAGGAATCCATTATTTAAGTGAAAAAACTTTGCCTCTGGGAGTTTAGTGTGAAATAACATCTGCCTATTGGCATTCTATTGTAATAATTTATTCGATAGTTATGCAAATTACTCAGGATACCTGCATACCTCTGGAATTAACTAAAAAGTCAATATCATTTTTATTTAAGTGGTCACAAGTTTCTAAATTTTAACAGATGATTAACTAAATGATAATTATGGAACAAATTCAGCTCATGCATCTTTGAAACCAAACCAAACTGAGTATTAGAAATGCAGTCCTTTGTTTCCATTGTTTGGGTCTAGATAATGTCATGAGAAAAACTGCTCTACCATGAGTATGAAACAATTCTGAAAAATGTTTGGAATGAAATTGCTGTTGGTCTTGGGAAATAAATCATGATTACAGAATTCAGAAAAACATATTGCAATATTTCAGCCTTTCCAAAAGTTATAAAATTTGTTGTTGTTAATGATATACAATAATCTACAAAGTTTTACAGGAAAATGTACCTTGTCGAAAAAACAAAAAACAAAAAAAAAAAAAGAAAAAAGAGCCAGGCATGATGCACGCCTTTAATCCCAGCACTCAGGAGGCAGAGGTAGGAGGATCTTCATGAGTTGGAGGCCACCCTGAGACTACATGGTGAATTTCAGATCAGCCTGAACACTAATGAGACCCTACCTTGAAAAATAAAAAAAAGTATATTGTGCATATTTTTAATAATATTACATGCTATAATGGTTAATGCTTTAATATATATTTTATTTTTAATTTCCAGTACTCATTTTATATAAGATAAATTATCAAATACATATGATACTAAGGTTATAAACTATTAAAAATTACATTAATAATTCTATATTATATAGATTTATAATAGAAACTAATCTAGGTCTTATAATAAGTATTTGTATTCTACAGAAGAAAGGTCATCTCCAATGAATAGTTATGTCAGTGTTACTACTATTCAACTAATAATCCAACCTTCACCCATAACTCTATTTCAAAATACAAAAGCTGAGTAACAAAATTTCAACATGGACAAGTTATCCATTCCTTCTATAAATATTTGCTTACTATCATTGCATAGTTTTATACTATACATAATTTTGGATATAAAGATGGAAAAGCATGGGAAGTGGCTTCAGGAAATTACTCATTTAAGAATAGGTGAATTAATGAATAACAAGAGAAAGAAATGGTTCTACGGTTGTGGGAGGAGGCCTTAAGTATACAAAGATGATCTTCAGGACAAGGGTCAATTTGAAAGTGCAAATCAATAAAGGGTGTTTTGTGTGTATATATATGTATGTATATATATATATATATATATATACATATATATATATTTAAATGTTTATTTAAATATATATATTTAAATGTTTATTTAAATATATATATTTAAATGTTCATTTTCTTTATATATATTATATATATTTATATTTATTTATTTATATATTATATATAATATATATTAATAATAATTATCATCAATTATTATTAATAATAATATATATAATATATAAAGAAAATGAACATTTAAATTTATATATTTATATATATTATATATAAAGATATATATATATTATATATACATTATAGATAAAGAAAATTAACATTTAAATGAAAGACGGTGAGTACACAAAAAAAAAGAAATAAGATGTAAAGTCATATTTCCATGGGCTTGGTTTGATTGTTTTTTCATATTCTCATTTATATTCAAGGCACTCAAACCTACTGAGAGATGTTAAACTTTAGGTAGGTAGGATAAGAAACTGAATGGTTGGAGGAAAATTCATACCTGACTAGTTCAAAACTGTACTCAAATCAATGTCAGTTGTAACATACAAGTTTCTTACATACAAAACTTTATTGGTAATTTACAAAGCCTATGATTTACCTACTCTTTATTTCAGTGCTTTATATTTAAATGTTGGAATAGATGTTCCTAAATTTGAGGAACCGATTGAAAAATTAGTTTTTCATGGAGGAAAAATTGGTTTTGAGATACAACATGGATCAAATTGAAATTAGTGTTTCAGAGAAGTTTTATCACTAAGAGAAAATAAAGTTTTAACATACATAAATCAAAAACAAAATATTAGAAAATTTCTCCCCCAATTTTTCTCAAACACATTCTTTGAAAAGAAATAGAAAACATATGCACTTTCTCCAACTATTTTACTGCAAAGGCACAACACAACAGAAGGAAGTTGTTGTAATTTGCATAACTATGTAGTTGGTCCTAAAACCCTTGTTGATTAAGTCTTCTTTAGAGAAGGACATTGCTTACATGTGCTTGAGCTACTGGTAACCAGTGTGACTGCTATGCACAGAAAGAGACAAATATTTGAAGTAAATATTACAATGATATTGACAGACGAGCTTTGAAATTATATACATATACATACACGTGCATATAAAATCTAGTCTCATTTATTAGATCTTTACACATTTTGGTATGCCTTTGTACTCTGCTAGGCACTTATTTAATTATAAACAGTCCAATTTAAGTAAAATTTCCTTGATTGTGGTAGTTTGAATAGATGGCCCCCAATATATTCAGTTTTTTTTGTTGTTTGTAGTTTGCATCTGATTTGCAGCCACCTATCTGTAGGCAGTGTCACTGGGTGGATCTTAAGGTATAGTAGTGGCTTTCAGGTTTCAATCTAAAGATGTGCAAAGTGTGCCTAGCTGGAGTTCCTGAAGTGTGCTGTGGCTTTGGTTTTTAGGCTTGTGCTTCTCTCTGTCTGCTTGGGCCTGTGAAAGCAGGCCAGCTTCTTCTGCCATTATGGAACTTCCCCTGGATCGGTAAGCTCCAATAAATCCCTTCCTGCATAACTATGCCTGGTCTGGAAGTTTATCTCAGCGAACCTGAATCTGTCTGCTACATTGGTGTTATGAAATTTTTACAGATTATTTTCAAAAATATAAAATAGAATTACTAGCATAGCTCCTTTCTCCTTGTGAGTAGTATGTGGAACTTTGAGGAGGGTAGTATTTTTCACCAGTAGCATGATCAGATGGAAGCCCTTAGCATGACTACTCATGAAATGAACAAATGGGGACTAAACAACTGGAGACAAGCTCTAGAATCTTTGAATTTCAAATTCTCTTTGCTGTTAACTCACTAATGAAAACAGTAAGGGCCACATTATTTCATTTACCTGCTGATGTGCTTGATATGAAAGATGCTGTTGCAGTAGAAACTGTTCAGGGAACACATTAGTTATGAAAACAGGTTAGTTGAATAATTTTTGCGAGGGAATTTAATTCAAGACATGCTAAAATTAAAAGTTCTGAAATTGTATGTAAATGTTAAATGGCAAAACAACTTTTATACAAATCAATATAGACAATGTTACATAGTATAATTGCACTAATAATAGCTACTATGTGACATTTACCACTTAACTAAACCTCATGGGAATTGTATGAGTTCTATTTCTGGACCTAGAGGTACAGGTCTGAAACCTGGCATGACAACTGAAGATCAGGAAGTACCTGACAATAACCATAATCTGAACAGCATTTTAGAGAAAGTTATCAAATTTTAAATTCTCAGGCCATTAGACTTCAAATCCCTCAATTATCAAAATCTCCAAAGAGCAATCAAAAGGAAATGAAATTCCTCCTAAATTACATGACAGAATTGTGCAAGCATATTATTGAAACTACAATAGTATTGAAATTGCCAGTAAATTTACAGTCTCAAAGTTAGACCACATTTCGTCCAGATTCTCTTATATGAACACAGATTACCAGTACTCTTTAATACAAATATATGATTAACTTTATTTTCATGTTTTTAAATTATCCCTCAGTGTGATCATAATTTAAAAATATTTAATTCATAAGAGATCAGTGCATTCCCTATTGCCACTTATTTATTATCTAAAAATGTCAAACTTCAGTTGATGGTATTTAAGTAGCATAGAATATATTTTTCTAACTTAACTCATTGAAACACAATTAAACAACATTCTGATATTTTCCAGTAACAATTTCAGTTTAAAATTTTATGTTATCTAATTTGCCAGAATATTTTATTCACTCAAATTTGTATGAAATTGTGATGTGTTATCTACAAAAATATCAGATATATACACTTAACATAAAATTATAATTTTACCTGATGGTGTTGAATTTGTAGGAGGAGTTTCTGAAATTATAAATTACTATTACTATTATTGGAAGAAATAGAAAATAACTACTATATCTCAAGTTGTTTATAAGTCTTGAGTCTTACTTTTACTTTATGTCTTATAATTACTAATTCAAAAAAAATAGCTTCTGTACCATTTTGAAACATATTGAGAATTTTTTTCTTTTTGTTTCCTGACACTGAGAATTGAATCCAGGCAGAGCCATTCCATTCACATGCTGGGCAAGACCTCTATCACTAATTCACATTCTCTAAACCAAAGACTTATTTGTAACATATGTCTTATTCCTGATCAATCTCAAATTCCTCGAATACTTATTACTTTCTATGTAACTCCACACTCTCATCTCCAACTCTCTATTCAAGTGCTTTCACTGATGCCTCTTCACTCCCTCAGTTTCCCGAACCTGCAGACGTCATGTACAAACACAGTAGGGAAAATGCTCCTGCCTATCAGCCATCACTCCAGCTGAAAGTTACTCAAAATGCCCTTGTGGCACTGGCTTTGAGTGTGATTATCCCTGAGTTCACCACACAAGCAAGAAATGGTGCCAGTCCCCAGAAGGCATTAAGAGGCATCATAAAGTAATTCCCCCTTGTTTTTTTTTTTTTTTTTTTTTTTATTTGAGAGCGGCAGACACAGAGAGAAAGGCAGATAGAGGGAGAGAGAGAGAATGGGCGCGCCCGGGCTTCCAGCCTCTGCAAACGAACTCCAGACGCGTGCGCCCCCTTGTGCATCTGGCTAGCATGGGACCTGAGGAACCGAGCCTCGAACCGGGGTCCTTAGGCTTCACAGGAAAGCACTTAACTGCTAAGCCATCCCTCCAGCCCAAGTAATTCCCCTTTTGTTGATGGTCGATAAAGAATGTCTTGGGCTGGAGAGATGGTTTAGTGGTTAAGCACTTGCCTGTGAAGCCTAAGGACCCTGGTATGAGGCTTGATTCCCCAGGACCTAGGTTAGCCAGATGCACAAGGGGGAGCAGGTGTCTGGAGCTCCTTTGCAGTGGCTGAAGACCCTGGCATGCCCATTCTCTCTCTCTCTCTCTCTCTCTCTCTCTCTCTCTCTCTCTCTCTCTCTCTATCTATCTATCTATCTGTTTTTCTCTCTGTCTGTCATTCTCAAATGAATAAATAAAAATAAACAAAAAAATTAAATTAAAAAAATGTCTTATCTCTCCATTTCTAAATGAGGTAGAATAAAATGTCAGTACTCACCAATGCATTCTAGCTCCCCAGCAATGCAATAACTGAAAGTAAATTTAAATAGGAAAAAT